>NW_027480422.1:32500000-33125000 GCF_051401765.1 Calliopsis andreniformis
GAACGTAGAAATGACCAAGGCTTTCATGCTGGTTGCAATTATTCGTTTTATACGATGGAAAAACTGTTGTATTTATTTTGTATTTGGTGCTCCTGGCGTTGACTTCTTAGGCCCTAACTATTGGATCTGTTGGATCAACGCCTTAGGGTGATGCCTAGGTTGCCCGGAACGTATAAATGACCATAACTTTCATACTGATTGCAATTATTCGTTTTATACGATGGAAAAGCTGTTGTATTTATATTGTATTTTATGCTTCGGGCGTTGACATCTAAGGCCCTAACTATTCGATCTGGTGAAGCAACGCTCTAGAGTGAAGCCTAGTTTGCCCGGAACGTAGAAATGGCCATTACTTTCACACTGGTTGCAATTATTCCGTTTATACGATGGAAAAACTGTTGTATTTTATTGTATTTTATGCTTCCGGCGTTTACTTCTAAGTCCCTAGCTATTCGATCTGGTGGAGCACCGCCCTACAGCGAGACCTAGGTTGCCCGGGACGTAGAAATGACCTTTACTTTCAAACTGTTTGCAAATATACATTATATACGATGGAAAAGCTGTTGTATTTATATTGTATTTTATGCTTCTGGCGTTGACTTCTTAGGCCCTAACTATTCCATCTGGTGGAACGATGCCCTAGAGTGGAGCCTATGTTGCCCTGGACGTAGAAATGACCATAACTTTCACACTGGTTGCAATTATTCGTTTTATACAATGGAAAAACTGTCGTATTTATTTTGTATTTTATGCTTCGGCCGTTTACTTCTAAGGCCCTAGCTATTCGATCTGGTGGAGCAACGCTCTAGAGTGAAGCTGAGGTTGCCCAGAACGTGGAAATGACCATTACCTTAACACAGCTTTGCAATTAGACATTTTATACGATGGAAAAACTGTTGTACGTATGTTGTATTTTATTCTTCTGGCACTGAATTCTAAGTCCCTAGCTATTCGATCATGTGGAGCAAAGCTCTAGTGTGAAGCCTAGGTTACCCGTAACCAGGAAATGACCAGTACTTTCACACTGGTTGCAGTTATTCCTGTTATACGATGGAAAAACTGTTGCATTTTTATTGTATATTATGCTTCTGGCGTTGACTTCTAAGTCCCTAACTATGCGATCTGGTGGAGCAACGCCCTACAGTTAAGCCTAGGTCGCCGCGAACGTAGAAATGACCATAACTTTCACACTGGTTGCAATTATTCGTTTTATACAATGGAAAAACTGTTCTATTTATTTTGTATTTTATGCTTCGGGCGTTGACATCTAAGGCCCTAACTATTCGATCTGGTAAAGCAACGCTCTAGAGTGAAGCCTAGGTTGCCCAGAATGTAGAAATGACCATTACCTTCACACTGCTTGCAATTATACATTTCATACGATGGAAAAGCTGTTTTACTTATGCTGTATTTTATTCTTCTGGCGTTGAATTCTAAGTCCCTAGCTATTCGATCTGGTGGAGCAATGCCCTGGAGTTAAGCCTAGGTTGCCTGGAACGTAGAAATGCCCATAACTTTCACACTGGTTGCAATTATTCGATTTATAGAATGGAAAAACTGTTCTATTTATTTTGTATTTTATGCTTCGGGCGTCGACATCTAAGGCCCTAGCTATTCGATCTGGTGGAGCAACGCCCTACAGCGAGACCTAGGTTGCACGGGACGTAGAAATGACCTTTACTTTCACACTGTTTGCAAATATACATTATATACGATGGAAAAGCTGTTGTATTTATATTGTATTTTATGCTTCTGGCCTTGACTTCTTAGGCCCTAACTATTCGATCTGGTGGAACAATGCCCTAGAGTGAAGCCTATGTCGCCCTGAACGTAGAAATGACCATTACTCTCACACTGGTTGCAATTATTCCTGTTACACGATGGAAAAACTGTTCTATTTTTATTGTATTTTATGCTTCAGGCGTTGACTTCTTATGCCGTAGCTATTCGATGTGGTGGAGCAACGCACTAGAGTGAAGCCGAGGTTGCCAGGAACGTAGAAATGACCATCACTTTCACACTGGTTGCAATTATTCCTGTTAAACGATGGAAGAACTGTTGTATTTATATTATATTTTATGCTTCGGGCGTTGACTTCTAAGGCCCTACCTATTCTATCTGGAGGAACAACGCCCTAGAGTGAAGCCTAGGTTGCCCGGAACGTAGAAATGACCATCACTTTCACACTGGTTGCAATTATTCCTGTTATACGATGGAAAAACTGTTGTATCTCTATTGTATTTTATGCTTCTGGCGTTGACTTCTTAGGCCCTAACTATTCGATCTGGTGGAGCAACGCCATAGAGAGAAGCCTAGATTTCCGGAACGTAGAAATGACCATTACCTTCAGGCATGTTGCAATTGTTCCTGTTATACGATGAAAGAACTGTTGTATTTTTATTGTGTTTTATGCGTCTGGAGTTGTTTTCGAAGTCGCTAACTATTCGACCTGGTGGAGCAACGCCCTAGAGTGAAGCCTAGGTTGCACGGATCGTAGAAATGCCCATTACTTTCACACTGGTTGTAATTATTCCTGTTATACGATGGAATAACTGTTGTATTTATATTTTATTTTATGCTTCTTGCGTTGACTTCTCAGGACCTAGCTATTCGATCTGGTGGTGCAACTCTCTAGAGTGAAGCCTAGGTTGCCCGGAACTTAGAAGTGGCCATCACCTTCACTCTGGTTGCTATCATTCCTGTTATACGGTGGAAAAACTGTTGTATTTTCATTGTATTTTATGCTTCGGGCGTTGACTTCTAAGGCCGTAGCTATTCGATCTGGTAGTGCAACGCCCTAGAGTTAAGTCTAGGATGCCCGGAACGTAGAAATGACCACAGCTTTCATACTGGTTGCAATTATTCGTTTTATACGATGGAAAAACTGTTGCATTTATTTTGTATTTGGTGCTCCTGGCTTTGACTTCTTAGGCCGAAGCTATTGGATCTGGTGGACCAACGCCATAGAGTGAAGCCTAGGTTGCCCGGAACGTAGAAGTGACCATAACATGCATACTGGTTGCAATTATTCGTTTCATACGATGGAAAAACCGTTGCATTTTTATTTTGTTTTACGCTCCTAGCGTTGACTTCTAAGTCCCTAGCTATTCGATCTGGTGGAGGAACGCCCTAGACTGAAGCCTAGGTTGCCCGGGACGTAGAAATGACCATCACCTTCACTCTGGTTGCAATTATTCCTGCTATACGATTGAAAAACTGTTGTATTTATATTATATTTTATGCTTCAGGCGTTGACTTCAAGGCCGTAGTTATTCGATCTGGAGGAGAAACGTCCTACAGTGAAGTCTAGGTTGCCCGAAACGTAGAAATGACCTTTACTTTCACACTGTTTGCAAATATACATTATATGCGATGGAAAAACTGTTGTATCTATTTTGTATTTTATGCTTCTGGCGTTCACTTCTAAGGCCCTATGTATTGGATCTGGTGGAGCAATGCCTCTGAGTTAAGTGTAGGATGCCCTGAACGTAGAAATGACCATATCTTTCACACTGGTTGCAATTATGCCAGTTATACGATGGTAAAACTGTTGTATTTTTATTGTATTTTATGCGACTGGAGTTGCTTTCTAAGGCCCCAACTATTCGACCTGGTGGAGCAACGCCCTAGAGTGAAGTCTAGGTTGCCCGGAACGTAGAAATGACCATTACCTTCACACTGTTTGCGATTATTCATTTTATACGATGGTAAAACTGTTGTACATATATCTTATTTTATGCTACTGGCGTTGACTTCTTAGGCCCTAACTATTCGATCAGGTGGAGTAACGCCCTTGAGCGAAGCCTAGGTTGCCCGGAACGTAGAAATGACCTGTACTTTCACACTGGTTGCAATTATTCCTGTTATACGATGGGAAAACTGTTGTACTTATGTTGTATTTTATGCTTCAGCCGTTGACTTCTAAGGCCGTAGCTATTCGATGTGGAGGAGCAACGCCATAGTGCGAAACCTAGGTTGCTCGGAACGTAGAAGTGATCATTACTTTCACACTGGTTGCAATTATTCCTGTTATACGATGGACAAACTGTTGGATTTTTATTGTACTTCATGCTTCTGGCGTTGACTTCTTAGGTCCTAACTATTGGATCTGGTGGAGCAACGCCCTGCAGTGAAGCCTAGGTTGTCCGGAACGTAGAAATGACCATTACCTTCACACTGTTTGCAAATATACATTATATACCACGGAAAAGCTGTTGTATCTATTTTGTATTTTATGCTTCTGGCGCTGACTTCTTAAGTCCTAACTATTGGATCTGGTGGAGCAACGCCCAGGTGTGAAGTCTAGGTTGCGCGGAACGTAGAAATGGCCATAACTTTCACACTGGTTTCAATTATTCGTTTTATACAATGGAAAAACTGTTGCATTTTTATTGTATTTTATGCTTCTGGCGTTGACTTCTTAGGCCCTAACTATTCGATCTGGTGGAGCACCTCCCTAGAGTGAAGCCTAGGTTGCCCGGAACGTAGAAATGACCATTACCTCGCACTGTTTGCGATTATTCATTTTATACGATGGTAAAACTGTTGTACAAATATCGCGTTTTATGCTTCTGGCGTTGACTTCTTAGTCCCTAGCTATTCGGTCAGGTGGAGCATCGCCCTAGAGTGAAGCCTAGTTTGCCCGGAACGTAGAAATGACCGTTGCTTTCACCCTGTTTGCAAATATACATTATAGACGATGGAAAAGCTGTTGTATTTATATTGTATTTCATGCTTCTGGCGTTGACTTCTTAGGTCCTACCTCTTCGATCTGGTGGAGCAACGCCCTCGAGTGAAGCCTGGGTTGCCCCGTACGTTGAAATGACGATAACTTTCATACTGGTTGCAATTACTCCTGTTATACGATGGAAATACTGTTATACCTTTAACGTATTTTATGCTTCGGGCATTGACTTCTCAGGCCCTAACTATTTGATCTGGTGGAGTACCGCCCTAGAGTGAAGCCTAGGTTGCCCGCAACATAGACAAGACCATCACCTTCACTCTGGTTACAATTATTCCTGTAATACGATGGAAAAGCTGTTGTATTTTTATTGTATTTTATGCTTCTGGCGTGGACTTCTTCGGCCCTACCTATTCGATCTGGTGGAACAACGCCCTAGATTGAAGCCTTGTTTGCCCGGAACGTAGAAATGACCATTACTTGCACACTGGGTGCCATTATTCGTTTTATACGATGGAAAAACTGTTGTATTTATTTTGTATTTGTTGCTCCTGACGTTGACTTCTTAGGCCCTAACTATTGAATCTGGTGGACGAACGACATAGAGTGAAGCCTAGGTTACCCGGAACGTAGAAATGACCATTACCTTCACGTTTGTTGCAATTATTCCTGTTATACGATGGAAAAACGTCTGTATCTATATTGTATTTTATGCTTCCGGCGTTGACTTCTAAAGCTCTAACTCTTCGATCGCGTGGATCAATGCCTCAGAATTAAGTCTAGGATGCCCGGAACGTAGAAATGGCCGTTGCTTTCACACTGGTTGCATTTATTCCTGTTATACGATCTAAAAGCTGTTGTATTTATATTGTATTTTATGCTTCAGGCGATGGCTTCTTAGGCCATAACTATCCGATGTGATGGAGCAACGCCCTAGAGTGATGCCTCGGTTGCACGGAACGTAGAAACGACCGTTACCTTCACGCTTGCTGCAATTATTCATGTTATACGATGGAAAAACTGTTGTATTTATTTTGTATTTGGTGCTTCTGGCGTTGACTTCTTAGGCCCCAACTATTGGATCTGGTTGAGCAACGCCCTAGAGTGAAGCCTAGGTTGCCCGGAACGTAGAAACGACCATAACTTTCACACTGGATGCAATTATTCGTTTTATACAATGGAAAAACTGTTCTATTTATTTTGTTTTTTATGCTGCGCGCGTAGACTTCTAATGCCCTAACTATTCGATCTGCTGGAGCAACGCCCTAGAGTGAAGCCTAGGTTGCCCGGAACGTAGAAATGGCGAACACTTTCGCACTGGTTGCAATTATTCGTTTTAGACGATGGAAAAACTATTGTATTTATTTTGTATTTTATGCCTCTGGCGTTGACTTCTTAGGCCCTAACTATGCGATCAGGTGGACCAACGCCCCAGAGTGAAGCCTAGGTCGCCCGGAACGTAGAAATGACCATCACTTTCAACCTGGTTGCAATTATTCGTGTTATACGATGGAAAAACAGATGTATCTTTATTGTATTTTATGCGTCGGGCGTTGACTTCTAAGGCCCTAGCTTTTCGATGTGGTGGAGCAACGCCCTAGAGTGAAGCCTAGGTTGCCCCGTACGTTGAAATGACCATAACTTTCATACTGGTTGCAATTACTCCTGTTATACGATGGAAATACTGTTATATCTTTAACGTATTTTATGCTTCGGGCATTGACTTCTATGGCCCTACCTCTTCGATCTGGTGGAGCAACGCCCTAGTTTCAAGCCTAGATTGCCCGGAACGTAGATATGACCATTACTTTCACACTGATTGCAATTATTCGTTTTATACGATGGAAAAACTGTTGTATTTATTTTCTATTTGGTGCTTCTGGCGTCGACTTCTTAGGCCCTAACTGTTCGATCAGGTGGACCAACGCCCTAGAGTGAAGCCTAGGTGGCCCGGAACGTGGAAATGACCATCACTTTCACACTTGTTGCAATTACTCCTTTTATACGATGGAAAAACTGTTATATCTTTATCGTATTTTATGGTTCGGGCATTGACTTCTAAGGCCCTCACTATTCTATCTGGTGGAGCAACGCCCTAGAGTCAAGACTAGGTTGTCCGGAACGCAGAAATGACCGTTACTGTTACAATGTTTGCAATTATTCGTTTTATACGATGGAAAAACTGTTGTACGTATATCGTATTCTATGCTTCTGGCGTTAACTTCTTAGGCCTTAACTATTGAATCTGGTGGACCAACGACATAGAGTGAAGCCTAGGTTACCCGGAACGTAGAAATGACCATTACCTTCACGCTTGTTGCAATTATTCCTGTTATACGATGGAAAAACGTCTGTATCTATATTGTATTTTATGCTTCCGGTGTTGACTTCTAAAGCTCTAACTCTTCGATCGCGTGGATCAATGCCTCAGAATTAAGTCTAGGATGCCCGGAACGTAGAAATGGCCGTTGCTTTCACACTGGTTGCATTTATTCCTGTTATACGATGTAAAAGCTGTTGTATTTATATTGTATTTTATGCTTCAGGCGATGGCTTCTTAGGCCATAACTATCCGATGTGATGGAGCAACGCCCTAGAGTGATGCCTCGGTTGCAAGGAACGTAGAAACGACCGTTACCTTCACGCTTGCTGCAATTATTCATGTTATACGATGGAAAAACTGTTGTATTTATTTTGTATTTGGTGCTTCTGGCGTTGACTTCTTAGGCCCCAACTATTGGATCTGGTTGAGCAACGCCCTAGAGTGAAGCCTAGGTTGCCCGGAACGTAGAAACGACCATAACTTTCACACTGGTTGCAATTATTCGTTTTATACAATGGAAAAACTGTTCTATTTATTTTGTTTTTTATGCTTCGCGCGTAGACTTCTAAGGCCCTAACTATTCGATCTGCTGGAGCAACGCCCTAGAGTGAAGCCTAGGTTGCCCGGAACGTAGAAATGGCGAACACTTTCGCACTGGTTGCAATTATTCGTTTTAGACGATGGAAAAACTATTGTATTTATTTTGTATTTTATGCCTCTGGCGTTGACTTCTTAGGCCCTAACTATGCGATCAGGTGGACCAACGCCCCAGAGTGAAGCCTAGGTCGCCCGGAACGTAGAAATGACCATCACTTTCAACCTGGTTGCAATTATTCCTGTTATACGATGGAAAAACAGATGTATCTTTATTGTATTTTATGCGTCGGGCGTTGACTTCTAAGGCCCTAGCTTTTCGATATGGTGGAGCAACGCCCTAGAGTGAAGCCTAGGTTGCCCCGTACGTTGAAATGACCATAACTTTCATACTGGTTGCAATTACTCCTGTTATACGATGGAAATACTGTTATATCTTTAACGTATTTTATGGTTCGGGCATTGACTTCTAAGGCCCTCACTATTCTATCTGGTGGAGCAACGCCCTAGAGTCAAGACTAGGTTGTCCGGAACGCAGAAATGACCGTTACTATCACAATGTTTGCAATTATTCGTTTTATACGATGGAAAAACTGTTGTACGTATATCGTATTCTATGCTTCTGGCGTTAACTTCTTAGGCCCTAACTATTCGATCTTGTGGAACAGCGCCCTAGAGTGAAGCCTAGGTTGCCCGGAACGTAGAAGTGACCATTACTTTCACACTGGTTGCAATTATTCGTGATATACGATGGAAAAACTGTTGTACATATATCGTATTTTATGCTTCTGGCGTTGACTTCTCAGGCCCTAACTATTTGATCTGGTGGACTACCGCCCTAGAGTGAAGCCTAGGTTGCCCGCAACATAGACAAGACCATCACCTTCACTCTGGTTACAATTATTCCTGTAATACGATGGAAAAGCTGTTGTATTTTTATTGTATTTTATGCTTCTGGCGTGGACTTCTTCGGCCCTACCTATTCGATCTGGTGGAACAACGCCCTAGAGTGAAGCCTTGTTTGCCCGGAACGTAGAAATGACCATTAATTTCAGACTGGTTGCAATTATTCGTTTTATACGATGGAAAAACTGTTGTACGTATATCGTATTCTATGCTTCTGGCGTTAACTTCTTAGGCCCTAACTATTGGATCTGGTGGAACAACGCCCTAGAGTGAAGCCTAGGTTGCCCGGAACGTAGAAATGACCATAACTTGCATACTGGTTGCAATTATTCGTTTTATACGGTGGAAAAACTGTTGTATTTATATCGTATTTTATGCTTCAGGCGTTGACTTCCTAGGCCCTAACTATTCGATCTGGTGGAACAACGCCCTAGAGTGATGCCTAGGTTGCCCGGAACGTAGTAATGACCATTACTTTCACACTGGTTGCAATTATTCCTGTTATACGATGGAAAAACTGTTGTATTTATGTTATATTTTATGCTTCAGGCGTTGACTTCTAAGGCCGTAGCTATTCGATGTTTTGGAGCAACGCCCTAGAGTGAAGCCTAGGTTGCCCGAAACGTAGAAGTGGCCATTACTTTCACACAGGTTGCAATTATTCGTTTTATACGATGGAAAAGCTGTTGTACATATATGGTATTATATGCTTCTGGCGTTAACTTCTTAGGCCCTAACTATTCGATCTGGTGGAGCAACGCCCTAGAGTGACGCCTAGGTTGCCCGCAACATAGACAAGACCATCACCTTCACTCTGGTTACAATTATTCCTGTAATACGATGGAAAATCTGTTGTATTTTTATTGTATTTTATGCTTCTGGCGTGGACTTCTTCGGCCCTACCTATTCGATATGGTGGAGCAACGCCCTAGGGTGGAGCCTAGGTTGCCCAGAACGTAGAAATGACCATAAGTTTCATACTGGTTGCAATTATTCGTTTTATACAATGGAAAAACTGTTGTATTTATATTGTGTTTTATGCTTCAGGCGTTGACTTCTTAGGCCCTAACTATTCGATCTGGTGGAACAGCGCCCTAGAGTGAAGCCTTGTTTGCCCGGAACGTAGAAATGACCATTACTTGCACACTGGGTGCCATTATTCGTTTTATACGATGGAAAAACTGTTGTATTTATTTTGTATTTCATGCTTCGGGCGTTGACTTCTAAGGCCCTAACTATTCGATCTGGAGGAGCAACGACCTGGAGTCAAGCCGAGGTTGCCCGGAACGTAGAAATGACCATAACTTTCACACTGGTTGCAATTATCCGTTTTATACGATGGAAAAGCTGTTGTATTTTTATTGTACTTTACGCTTCTGGCGTTAAGTTCTTGGGCCCTAACTATTCGATATGGTGGAGCAACGCCCTAGAGTGAAGCCTAGGTTGCCCGCAACGTAGAAATGACCGTCACTTTCACACTTGTTGCAATTACTCCTGTTATACGATGGAAAAACTGTTAGATCTTTAACGTATTTTATGCTTCGGGCATTGACTTCTATGGCCCTACCTCTTCGATCTGGTGGAGTAACGCCCTAGATTCAAGCCTAGATTTCCCGGAACGTAGAAATGACCATAACTTGCATACTGGTTGCAATTATTCGTTTTATACGGTGGAAAAACTGTTGTATTTATATCGTATTTTATGCTTCAGGCGTTGACTTCCTAGGCCCTAACTATTCGATCTGGTGGAACAACGCCCTAGAGTGATGCCTAGGTTGCCCGGAACGTAGTAATGACCATTACTTTCACACTGGTTGCAATTATTCCTGTTATACGATGGAAAAACTGTTGTATTTATGTTATATTTTATGCTTCAGGCGTTGACTTCTAAGGCCGTAGCTATTCGATGTTTTGGAGCAACGCCCTAGAGTGAAGCCTAGGTTGCCCGAAACGTAGAAGTGGCCATTACTTTCACACAGGTTGCAATTATTCGTTTTATACGATGGAAAAGCTGTTGTACATATATGGTATTATATGCTTCTGGCGTTAACTTCTTAGGCCCTAACTATTCGATCTGGTGGAGCAACGCCCTAGAGTGACGCCTAGGTTGCCCGCAACATAGACAAGACCATCACCTTCACTCTGGTTACAATTATTCCTGTAATACGATGGAAAATCTGTTGTATTTTTATTGTATTTTATGCTTCTGGCGTGGACTTCTTCGGCCCTACCTATTCGATATGGTGGAGCAACGCCCTAGGGTGGAGCCTAGGTTGCCCAGAACGTAGAAATGACCATAAGTTTCATACTGGTTGCAATTATTCGTTTTATACAATGGAAAAACTGTTGTATTTATATTGTGTTTTATGCTTCAGGCGTTGACTTCTTAGGCCCTAACTATTCGATCTGGTGGAACAACGCCCTAGAGTGAAGCCTTGTTTGCCCGGAACGTAGAAATGACCATTACTTTCACACTGGTTGCAATTATACGTTTTATACGATGCAAAAACTGTTGTATTTATTTTGTATTTGGTGCTTCGGGCGTTGACTTCTAAGGCACTAACTATTCGATCTGGACGAGCAACGCACTAGAGTGAAGCCTAGGTTGCCCGGAACATAGACAAGACCATATCCTTCACACTGGTTGCAATTATTCCTGTTATACGATGGAAAAACTGTTGTATTTATATTGTATTTCATTCTTCTGGCGTTGACTTCTAAATCCCTAACTATTCGGTCTGGTGGAGCAACGACCCATAGTGAAGCCTAGGTTGCCCGGAACGTAGAAATGACCATCACTTTCACACATGTTGCAATTACTCCTGTTATACGATGGAAAAACAGTTATACTTTTATCGTATTTTATGCTTCGGGCATTGACTTCTATGGCCCTACCTCTTCGATCTGCTGGAGCAACGCCCTAGATTCAAGCCTAGATTGCCCGGAACGTAGATGTGACCATTACTTTCACACTGGTTGCATCTATTCATGCTATACAATGGAAAAACTGTTGTACTTTTACTGCATTTTATGCTTCTGGCGTTGACTTCTAAGGTCCTAGCTATTCGATCTCGTGAGGCAACGTCCATGAGTGAAGCCTATGTTTCCCGAAACGTAGAAATGACCATTACTTTCACACTGGTTGCAATTACTCTTTCCATACGATGGAAAAACTGTTGTATATATATTGTATTTTGTGCGTCTTGAGTTGTTTTCTAAGGCGTTAACTATCCGACCTGGTGGGGTGACGCCCTAGAGTGAAGCCTAGGTTGCACGGAACGTAGAAATGACCATCACTATCACACTTGTTGCAATTACTCATTTTATACTATGGAAAAACTGTTATATCTTTATTGTATTTTATGCTTCGGGCATTGACTTCTATGGCCCTACCTCTTCGATCTGGAGGAGCAACGCCCTAGAGTCAAGCCTAGATTGCCCGGAACGTAGACATGACCATTACTTTCACACTGGTTGCAATTACTCCTGTTATACGATGGAAAAACTGTTATATCTTTAACGTATTTTATGCTTCGGGCATTGACTTCTATGGCCCTACCTCTTCGATCTGGTGGAGCAACGCCCTAGATTCAAGCCTAGATTGTTCGGAACGTAGATATGACCATTACTTTCACACTGGTTGCAATTATTCGTTTTATACGATGGAAAAACTGTTGTATTTATTTTGTATTTGGTGCTTCTGGCGTTGACTTCTTAGGCCCTAACTATTGGATCTGGTGGACCAACGCCCTAGAGTGAAGCCTAGGTTGCCCGGAACGTAGAAATGACCATTACTTTCACACTGGTTGCAATTACTCCAGTTATACGATGGAAAATCTGTTGTATTTATTTTGTATTTTATGCTTCTTGCGTTCACTTCTTAGGCCCTAACTATTCGACCTGATGGAGCACCGCCCTAGAGTGAAGCCGAGGTTGCCCGGAACGTAGAAATGACCATTACCTTCATACTGGTTGCAATTATTCGTTTTATATGGTGGAAAAACTGTTGTACATATATCGTATTTTATGCTTCTGACGTTGAGTTCTTAGGCCCTAACTATTCGATCTGGAGGAGCAACGCCCTAGGGTTAAGCCTAGGTTGCCCGGAACGTAGAAGTGGCCATTACTTTCGCACTGGTTGTAATTATTCGTTTTATACGATGGAAAAACTGTTGTAGTTATATCGTATTTTATGCTTCAGGCGTTGACTTCTTAGGCCCTAACTATTCGATCTGGTGACACAACGCCCTAGCGTGAAGCCTAGGTTGCCCGGAACGTAGTAATGACCATTAATTTCACACTGGTTGCAATTATTCGTTTTATACGATGGAAAAACTGTTGTATTTATTTTGTATTTGGTGCTCCTGGCGTTGACTTCTTAGGCCCTAACTATTGGATCTGGTGGACCAACGTCCTAGAGTGAAGCCTAGGTTGCCCGGAACGTAGAAATGACCATAACTTTCACACTGGTTTCAATTATTCGTTTTATACAATGGAAAAACTGTTCTATTTATTTTATATTTTATGCTTCGGGCGTTGACTTCTATGGCCCTAACTATTCGGTCTGGTGGAGCAACGCCCTAGAGTGAAGCCTAGGTTGCCCGGAACGTAGAAATGACCATTACCATCACACTCTTTGCGATTATTCATTTTATACGATGGTAAAACTGTTGTACATACATCGTATTTTATGCTTCTGGCGTTGACTTCTTAGGCCCTAACTATTCGATCAGGTGGAGCAACGCCCTAGTGTGAAGCCTAGATTGCCCGGAACATAGAAATGACCATAGCTTTCATACTGGTTGCAACTATTCGTTTTATACGATGGAAAAACTGTTGTATTTATTTTGTATTTGGTGCTCCTGGCGTTGACTTCTTAGGCCCTAGCTATTCGATCTGGTGGAGCAGCGCCCTAGGGTGAAGCCTGGGTTGCCCGGAACGTGGAAATGACCATCACTTTCACACTGGTTGCAATTATTCTTGTTATACGATCGAAAAACTGTTGTATTTATTTTGCATTTTATGCCTCTGGCGTTGACTCCTAAGGCCGTAGCTATTCGATGTGGTGGACCAACGCCCTAGAGTGAAGCCTAGGTTGCCCGCAACGTAGGAATGACCGTTACTTTCACACTGTTTGCAAATGTACATTACATACGATGGAAAAGCTGTTGTATTTATATTGTATTTTATGCTTCTGGCGTTGACTTCTTAGGCCCTAACTATTTGGTCTGGTGGAGCACCGCCCTGCAGTGAAGCCTAGGTTGCCGGAACGTAGAAATGACCATAACTTTCACACTGGTTTCAATTACTCGTTTTATACAATGGAAAAACTGTTCTATTTATTTTATATTTTATGCTTCGGGCGTTGACTTCTATGGCCCTAACTATTCGGTCTGGTGGAGCAACGCCTCAGAGTTATGTCTAGGACGCCCGTAACGTTGAAATGGCCATTACTTTCACACTGGTTGCAATTATTCGTTTTAGACGATGGAACAACTGTTGTACTGATATTGTATTATATTCTTCTGGCATTCACTTTTAAGGCCCTAACTATTCGATGTGGTGGAGCAACGCCCTAGAGTGAAGCCTAGGTTTACCGGAGCGTAGAAATGACCATTACCTTCACACTGTTTGCAATTATTCCTGTCATACGATGGAAAAACTGTTGCATTTTTATTGTATTCCATTCTTCCGGCGTTGACTTCTAAGGCCCTAACTATACGATCTGGTGGAGCAACGCCCTAGAGTGAAGCCTAGGTTGCCCGGAACGTAGAAATGACCATAACTTTCACACTGGTACTATTATTCGTTTTATACGATGGAAAAACAGTTGTATTTATATTGTATTTTATGCTTCTGGCGTTGACTTCTAAGGCCCTAACTATTCGATCTGGTGGAGCAACGCCCTGGAGTGAAGTCTAGGTTGCGCGGAACGTAGAAATGACCATTACCTTCACACCGCTTGCAAATATACATTATATACGATGGAAAAGCTGTTGTATCTATTTTGTATTTTATGCTTCTGGCGCTGACTTCTTAGGTCCTAACTATTGGATCTGGTGGAGCAACGCCCAGGGGTGAAGCCTAGGTTGCGCGGAACGTAGAAATGACCATAACTTTCACACTGGTTTCAATTATTCGTTTTATACAATGGAAAAACTGCTCTATTTATTTTGTATTTTATGCTTCGGGCGTTGACTTCTAAGGCCCTAACTATTCGATCTGGTGGAGCAACGCCCTAGAGTGAAGCCTAGGTTGCCCCGTACGTTGAAATGACCATAACTTTCATACTGGTTGCAATTATTCGTTCTATACAAAGGAAAAACTGTTCTATCTATTTTGTACTTTATTCTACGGGCGTTGACTTCTAAGGCCCTAACCATTGAATCTGGTGGATCAACGCCCTAGAAAGAAGCCTAGGTTACCCGGAACGTAGAAGTGACCATTACTTTCACACTGGTTGCAATTATACGTTTTATACGATGCAAAAACTGTTGTATTTATTTTGTATTTGGTGCTTCGGGCGTTGACTTCTAAGGCACTAACTATTCGATCTGGACGAGCAACGCACTAGAGTGAAGCCTAGGTTGCCCGGAACATAGACAAGACCATATCCTTCACACTGGTTGCAATTATTCCTGTTATACGATGGAAGAACTGTTGTATTTATATTGTATTTCATTCTTCTGGCGTTGACTTCTAAATCCCTAACTATTCGGTCTGGTGGAGCAACGACCCATAGTGAAGCCTAGGTTGCCCGGAACGTAGAAATGACCATCACTTTCACACATGTTGCAATTACTCCTGTTATACGATGGAAAAACAGTTATACTTTTATCGTATTTTATGCTTCGGGCATTGACTTCTATGGCCCTACCTCTTCGATCTGCTGGAGCAACGCCCTAGATTCAAGCCTAGATTGCCCGGAACGTAGATGTGACCATTACTTTCACACTGGTTGCATCTATTCATGCTATACAATGGAAAAACTGTTGTACTTTTACTGCATTTTATGCTTCTGGCGTTGACTTCTAAGGTCCTAGCTATTCGATCTCGTGAGGCAACGTCCATGAGTGAAGCCTATGTTTCCCGAAACGTAGAAATGACCATTACTTTCACACTGGTTGCAATTACTCTTTCCATACGGTGGAAAAACTGTTGTATATATATTGTATTTTGTGCGTCTTGAGTTGTTTTCTAAGGCGTTAACTATCCGACCTGGTGGGGTGACGCCCTAGAGTGAAGCCTAGGTTGCACGGAACGTAGAAATGACCATCACTATCACACTTGTTGCAATTACTCATTTTATACTATGGAAAAACTGTTATATCTTTATTGTATTTTATGCTTCGGGCATTGACTTCTATGGCCCTACCTCTTCGATCTGGAGGAGCAACGCCCTAGAGTCAAGCCGAGATTGCCCGGAACGTAGACATGACCATTACTTTCACACTGGTTGCAATTACTCCTGTTATACGATGGAAAAACTGTTATATCTTTAACGTATTTTATGCTTCGGGCATTGACTTCTATGGCCCTACCTCTTCGATCTGGTGGAGCAACGCCCTAGATTCAAGCCTAGATTGTTCGGAACGTAGATATGACCATTACTTTCACACTGGTTGCAATTATTCGTTTTATACGATGGAAAAACTGTTGTATTTATTTTGTATTTGGTGCTTCTGGCGTTGACTTCTTAGGCCCTAACTATTGGATCTGGTGGACCAACGCCCTAGAGTGAAGACTAGGTGGCCAGGAACGTGGAAATGACCATGACTTTCACACTGGTTGCAATTATTCCCGTTATACGATGGAAAAACTGTTGTATTTATATTGTATTTTATGCTTCTGGCGTTGACTTTTAAGGCCCTAACTATTCGATGTGGTGGAGCAACGCCCTAGAGTGAAGCCTAGGTTGACGGGAGCGTAGAAATGACCATTACCTTCATACTGGTTGCAATTATTCGTTTTATATGGTGGAAAAACTCTTGTACATATATCGTATTTTATGCTTCTGACGTTGAGTTCTTAGGCCCTAACTATTCGATCTGGAGGAGCAACGCCCTAGGGTTAAGCCTAGGTTGCCCGGAACGTAGAAGTGGCCATTACTTTCGCACTGGTTGTAATTATTCGTTTTATACGATGGAAAAACTGTTGTAGTTATATCGTATTTTATGCTTCAGGCGTTGACTTCTTAGGCCCTAACTATTCGATCTGGTGACACAACGCCCTAGAGTGAAGCCTAGGTTGCCCGGAGCGTAGAAATGACCATTACTTTCACACTGTTTGCAATTATTCCTGTCATACGATGGAAAAACTGTTGCATTTTTATTGTATTCCATTCTTCCGGCGTTGACTTCTAAGGCCCTAACTATACGATCTGGTGGAGCAACGCCCTAGAGTGAAGCCTAGGTTGCCCGGAACGTAGAAATGACCATAACTTTCACACTGGTACTATTATTCGTTTTATACGATGGAAAAACAGTTGTATTTATATTGTATTTTATGCTTCTGGCGTTGACTTCTAAGGCCCTAACTATTCGATCTGGTGGAGCAACGCCCTGGAGTGAAGTCTAGGTTGCGCGGAACGTAGAAATGACCATTACCTTCACACCGCTTGCAAATATACATTATATACGATGGAAAAGCTGTTGTATCTATTTTGTATTTTATGCTTCTGGCGCTGACTTCTTAGGTCCTAACTGTTGGATCTGGTGGAGCAACGCCCAGGGGTGAAGCCTAGGTTGCGCGGAACGTAGAAATGACCATAACTTTCACACTGGTTTCAATTATTCGTTTTATACAATGGAAAAACTGCTCTATTTATTTTGTATTTTATGCTTCGGGCGTTGACTTCTAAGGCCCTAACTATTCGATCTGGTGGAGCAACGCCCTAGAGTGAAGCCTAGGTTGCCCCGTACGTTGAAATGACCATAACTTTCATACTGGTTGCAATTATTCGTTTTATACGATGGAAAAACTGTTGTATTTAAACTGTATTTTATGCTTCTGGCGTTGACTTCTAAGGCCCTAACTATTCGATCTGGTGGAGCTACGCCCTAGAGTGAAGCCTAGATTGCCCGGAACGTAGAAATGACCATAACTTTCTCACTGGTTGCAATTATTCGTTCTATACAATGGAAAAACTGTTCTATCTATTTTGTACTTTATTCTACGGGCGTTGACTTCTAAGGCCCTAACCATTGAATCTGGTGGATCAACGCCCTAGAAAGAAGCCTAGGTTACCCGGAACGTAGAAGTGACCATTACTTTCACACTGGTTGCAATTATACGTTTTATACGATGCAAAAACTGTTGTATTTATTTTGTATTTGGTGCTTCGGGCGTTGACTTCTAAGGCACTAACTATTCGATCTGGACGAGCAACGCACTAGAGTGAAGCCTAGGTTGCCCGGAACATAGACAAGACCATATCCTTCACACTGGTTGCAATTATTCCTGTTATACGATGGAAAAACTGTTGTATTTATATTGTATTTCATTCTTCTGGCGTTGACTTCTAAATCCCTAACTATTCGGTCTGGTGGAGCAACGACCCATAGTGAAGCCTAGGTTGCCCGGAACGTAGAAATGACCATCACTTTCACACATGTTGCAATTACTCCTGTTATACGATGGAAAAACAGTTATACTTTTATCGTATTTTATGCTTCGGGCATTGACTTCTATGGCCCTACCTCTTCGATCTGCTGGAGCAACGCCCTAGATTCAAGCCTAGATTGCCCGGAACGTAGATGTGACCATTACTTTCACACTGGTTGCATCTATTCATGCTATACAATGGAAAAACTGTTGTACTTTTACTGCATTTTATGCTTCTGGCGTTGACTTCTAAGGTCCTAGCTATTCGATCTCGTGAGGCAACGTCCATGAGTGAAGCCTATGTTTCCCGAAACGTAGAAATGACCATTACTTTCACACTGGTTGCAATTACTCTTTCCATACGATGGAAAAACTGTTGTATATATATTGTATTTTGTGCGTCTTGAGTTGTTTTCTAAGGCGTTAACTATCCGACCTGGTGGGGTGACGCCCTAGAGTGAAGCCTAGGTTGCACGGAACGTAGAAATGACCATCACTATCACACTTGTTGCAATTACTCATTTTATACTATGGAAAAACTGTTATATCTTTATTGTATTTTATGCTTCGGGCATTGACTTCTATGGCCCTACCTCTTCGATCTGGAGGAGCAACGCCCTAGAGTCAAGCCTAGATTGCCCGGAACGTAGACATGACCATTACTTTCACACTGGTTGCAATTACTCCTGTTATACGATGGAAAAACTGTTATATCTTTAACGTATTTTATGCTTCGGGCATTGACTTCTATGGCCCTACCTCTTCGATCTGGTGGAGCAACGCCCTAGATTCAAGCCTAGATTGTTCGGAACGTAGATATGACCATTACTTTCACACTGGTTGCAATTATTCGTTTTATACGATGGAAAAACTGTTGTATTTATTTTGTATTTGGTGCTTCTGGCGTTGACTTCTTAGGCCCTAACTATTGGATCTGGTGGACCAACGCCCTAGAGTGAAGACTAGGTGGCCAGGAACGTGGAAATGACCATGACTTTCACACTGGTTGCAATTATTCCCGTTATACGATGGAAAAACTGTTGTATTTATATTGTATTTTATGCTTCTGGCGTTGACTTTTAAGGCCCTAACTATTCGATGTGGTGGAGCAACGCCCTAGAGTGAAGCCTAGGTTGACGGGAGCGTAGAAATGACCATTACCTTCACACTGTTTGGAATTATTCCTGTTATGCGATGGAAAACTGTTGGATTTTTATCGTATTTTATGCTTCAGGCGTTGACTTCTAAGGCCCTAACCATTCGATGTGGTGGAGCAACGCCCTGGAGCGAAACCTAGGTTGCACGGACCGTAGAAATGACCATAACTTTCACACTGGTTGCAATTATTCATTTTATACAATTGAAAAGCTGTACTATTAATTTTCTATTTTATGCTTCGGGCGTTGACTTCTAAGGCCCCAACCATTGGATCTGGTGGATCAACGCCCTAGACTGAAGCGTACGTTGCCAGGAACGTAGAAATGACCATCACTTTCACGCTGTTTGCAATTATTCCTGTTATACGATGGAAAAACTGTTGTACATATATCGTATTTTATGCTTCTGGCGTTGACTTCTTAGGCCCTAACTATTCGATCTGGTAGAGCAACGCCCTAGGGTGAAGCCTAGGTTACCCGGAGCGTAGAAGTGGCCATTACTTTCACACTGGTTGCAATTATACGTTTTATACGATGCAAAAACTGTTGTATTTATTTTGTATTTGGTGCTTCGGGCGTTGACTTCTAAGGCACTAACTATTCGATCTGGACGAGCAACGCACTAGAGTGAAGCCTAGGTTGCCCGGAACATAGACAAGACCATATCCTTCACACTGGTTGCAATTATTCCTGTTATACGATGGAAAAACTGTTGTATTTATATTGTATTTCATTCTTCTGGCGTTGACTTCTAAATCCCTAACTATTCGGTCTGGTGGAGCAACGACCCATAGTGAAGCCTAGGTTGCCCGGAACGTAGAAATGACCATCACTTTCACACATGTTGCAATTACTCCTGTTATACGATGGAAAAACAGTTATACTTTTATCGTATTTTATGCTTCGGGCATTGACTTCTATGGCCCTACCTCTTCGATCTGCTGGAGCAACGCCCTAGATTCAAGCCTAGATTGCCCGGAACGTAGATGTGACCATTACTTTCACACTGGTTGCATCTATTCATGCTATACAATGGAAAAACTGTTGTACTTTTACTGCATTTTATGCTTCTGGCGTTGACTTCTAAGGTCCTAGCTATTCGATCTCGTGAGGCAACGTCCATGAGTGAAGCCTATGTTTCCCGAAACGTAGAAATGACCATTACTTTCACACTGGTTGCAATTACTCTTTCCATACGATGGAAAAACTGTTGTATATATATTGTATTTTGTGCGTCTTGAGTTGTTTTCTAAGGCGTTAACTATCCGACCTGGTGGGGTGACGCCCTAGAGTGAAGCCTAGGTTGCACGGAACGTAGAAATGACCATCACTATCACACTTGTTGCAATTACTCATTTTATACTATGGAAAAACTGTTATATCTTTATTGTATTTTATGCTTCGGGCATTGACTTCTATGGCCCTACCTCTTCGATCTGGAGGAGCAACGCCCTAGAGTCAAGCCTAGATTGCCCGGAACGTAGACATGACCATTACTTTCACACTGGTTGCAATTACTCCTGTTATACGATGGAAAAACTGTTATATCTTTAACGTATTTTATGCTTCGGGCATTGACTTCTATGGCCCTACCTCTTCGATCTGGTGGAGCAACGCCCTAGATTCAAGCCTAGATTGTTCGGAACGTAGATATGACCATTACTTTCACACTGGTTGCAATTATTCGTTTTATACGATGGAAAAACTGTTGTATTTATTTTGTATTTGGTGCTTCTGGCGTTGACTTCTTAGGCCCTAACTATTGGATCTGGTGGACCAACGCCCTAGAGTGAAGACTAGGTGGCCAGGAACGTGGAAATGACCATGACTTTCACACTGGTTGCAATTATTCCCGTTATACGATGGAAAAACTGTTGTATTTATATTGTATTTTATGCTTCTGGCGTTGACTTTTAAGGCCCTAACTATTCGATGTGGTGGAGCAACGCCCTAGAGTGAAGCCTAGGTTGACGGGAGCGTAGAAATGACCATTACCTTCACACTGTTTGGAATTATTCCTGTTATGCGATGGAAAACTGTTGGATTTTTATCGTATTTTAAGCTTCAGGCGTTGACTTCTAAGGCCCTAACCATTCGATGTGGTGGAGCAACGCCCTGGAGCGAAACCTAGGTTGCACGGACCGTAGAAATGACCATAACTTTCACACTGGTTGCAATTATTCATTTTATACAATTGAAAAGCTGTACTATTAATTTTCTATTTTATGCTTCGGGCGTTGACGTCTAAGGCCCCAACTATTGGATCTGGTGGATCAACGCCCTAGACTGAAGCGTACGTTGCCAGGAACGTAGAAATGACCATCACTTTCACACTGTTTGCAATTATTCCTGTTATACGATGGAAAAACTGTTGTACATATATCGTATTTTATGCTTCTGGCGTTGACTTCTTAGGCCCTAACTATTCGATCTGGTAGAGCAACGCCCTAGGGTGAAGCCTAGGTTACCCGGAGCGTAGAAGTGGCCATTACTTTCACACTGGATGCAATTATTCGTTTTATACGATGGAAAAACTGTTGTATTTATTTTGTATTTTATGCTTCGGGCGTTGACTTCTAAGGCCCTAGCTATTCGATTTGGTGGAGCAACGCCCTAGAGTGGAGCCTAGGTTGCCTGAAACGTAGAAATGTCCATTACTTTCACAGTGTTTGCAATTATTCATGCTATACGATGGAAAAGGTGTTGTATTTTTATTGTATTTTATGCTTCTGGCGTTGACTTCTAAGTTCCTAGCTATTCGATCTCGTGGGGCTACGTCCAAGAGTGAAGCCTATGTTGCCCGGAACGTAGAAATGACCATTACGTTCATTCTTGTTGCAATTATTTCTGTTATGCGATGAAAAAACTTTTGTATTGTTATTGTATTTTATGCTTTAGGCGCTGACTTCATAGGCCCTAACTATACGATCTGGTGGAACAACGCCCTAGAGTGAAGCTTAGGTTGCCCGCAACGTAGAAATGACCATGACTTTCACACTTGTTGCAATTACTCCTGTTATACGATGGAAAAACTGTTATACTTTTATCGTATTTTATGCTTCGGGCATTGACTTCTATGGCGCTACCTCTTCGATCTGGTGGAGCAACGCCCTAGATTCAAGCCTAGATTGCCCGGAACGTAGATATGACCATTACTTTCACACTGGTTGCAATTATTCGTTTTATACGATGGAAAAACTGCTGTATTTATTTTGTATTTGGTGCTTCTGGCGTTGACTTCTTAGGCCCTAGCTATTGGATCTGGTGGACCAACGCCCTAGAGTGAGGACTAGGTTGCCCGGAACGCAGAAATGACCGTTACTATCACAATGTTTGCAATTATTCATTGTATACGATGGAAAAGCTGTTGTATTTATATAGTATTTTATGCTTCGGGCGTTGACTTCTAAGGCCCTAGCTATTCGATTTGGTGGAGCAACGCCCTAGAGTGTAGCCTAGATTGCCCGGAACGTAGATATGACCATAACTTTCACACTGGTTGCAATTATACGTTTTATATGGTGGAAAGACTGCTGTATTTATTTTGTACTTTATGCTTCTGGCGTTGATTTCTAAGGTCCTAACTCTTAAATCTGGTGGAGCAAAGCCTCAGAGCTAAGTCTAGGTCGCCCGGAACGTAGAAATGACCATTACCTTCACACTGGTTGCAATTATTCCTGCTATACGGTGGAAAAACAGTTGTATCTTCATTGTATTTTATGCTTCGGGCGCTGACTTCTAAGACCCTAACTATTCGATCTGGTGGAGCAACGCCCTAGAGTGAAGCCTAGATTGCCCCGAACGTAGAAATGACCATAACTTTCACACTGGTTGCAATTATTCGTTCTATACAATGGAAAAACTGTTGTATATATATTGTATTTTGTGCGTCTTGAGTTGTTTTCTAAGGCGTTAACTATCCGACCTGGTGGGGTGACGCCCTAGATTGAAGCCTAGGTTGCACGAAGCGTAGAAATGACCATAACTTTCACACTGGATGCAATTATCCGTTTTATAAGATGGAAAAACTGTTGTATTTATTTTGTATTTGGTGCTTCTGGCGGTGACTTCTTAGGCCCTAACTATTGGATCTGGTGGAACAACGCCCTAGACTGAAGCCTAGGTTGCCCGGAACGTAGAAATGACCATCATTTTCACACTTGTTGCAATGACTCCTGTTATACGATGGAAAAACTGTTATATCTTTATCGTATTTTATTCTTCGGGCATTGACTTCTATGGACATACCTCTTCGATCTGTTGGAGAATCGCCCTAGAGTGAAGCCTCGGTTGCCCCGTACGTTGAACTGACCATAACTCTCATACTGGTTGCAATTATTCGTTTTATACGATGGAAAAACTGTTGTATTTAAACTGTATTTTATGCTTCTGGCGTTGACTTCTAAGGCCCTAACCATTCGATGTGGTGGAGCAACGCCCTGGAGCGAAACCTAGGTTGCACGGACCGTAGAAATGACCATAACTTTCACACTGGTTGCAATTATTCATTTTATACAATTGAAAAGCTGTACTATTAATTTTGTATTTTATGCTTCGAGCGTTGACTTCTAAGGCCCCAACTATTGGATCTGGTGGACCAACGCCCTAGAGTGAGGACTAGGTGGCCCGGAACGTGGAAATGACCATTACTTTCACACTGGTTGCTATTATTCCCGGTATACGGTGGAAAAACTGTTGCATTTATATTGTATTTTATGCTTCTGGGGTTGACTTCTAAGGCCCAAACTATTCGATGTGGTGGATCAACGCCCTGGAGCAAAACCTAGGTTGCACGGACCGTAGAAATGACCATAACTTTCACACTGGTTGCAATTATTCATTTTATACAATGGAAAAGCTGTTCTATTTATTTTGTATTTTATGCTTCGGGCGTTGACTTCTAAGGCCCTAACTATTCGATGTGGTGGAGCAACGCCCTAGCGTCAAGCCTAGGTTGCCCGGAACGCAGAAATGACCATCACTATCACACTTGTTGCAATTACTCCTGTTATACGATGGAAAAACTGTTATATCTTTAACGTATTTTATGCTTCGGGCATTGACTTCTATGGCCCTACCTCTTCGATCTGGTGGAGCAACGCCGAAGAGTGAAGCCTAGGTTGCCCCGTACGTTGAAATGACCATAACTTTCATACTGGTTGCAATTACTCCTGTTATACGATGGAAATACTGTTATATCTTTAACATATTTTATGCTTCGGGCATTGACTTCTATGGCCCTACCTCTTCGATCTGGTGGAGCATCGCCCTAGTTTCAAGCCTAGATTGCCCGGAACGTAGATATGACCATCACTTTCACACTGGTTGCAATTATTCGTTTTATACGATGGAAAACCTGTTGTATTTATTTTGTATTTGGTGCTTCTGGCGTTGACTTCTTAGGCCCTAACTATTCGATCAGGTGGACCAACGCACTAGAGTGAAGCCTAGGTGGCCCGGAACGTGGAAATGACCATCACTTTCACACTTGTTGCAATTACTCCTTTTATACGATGGAAAATCTGTTATATCTTTATCGTATTTTATGCTTCGGGTATTGACTTCTAAGGCCCTAACTATTAGATCTGGTGGAGCAACGCCCTAGAGTCAAGACTAGGTTGCCGGAACGCAGAAATGACCGTTACTATCACAATGTTTGCAATTATTCATTGTATACGATGGAAAAACTATTGTATTTATATAGTATTTTATGCTTCGGGCGTTAACTTGTTGGGCCCTAACTATTCGATCTGGTGGAGCAACGCCCTAGAGTGAAGCCTAGGTTGCCCAGAACGTAGAAGTGACCATTACTTTCACACTGGTTGCAATTATTCGTGATATACGATGGAAAAACTGTTGTACATATACCGTATTTTATGCTTCTGGCGTTGACTTCTCAGGCCCTAACTATTCGATCTGGTAGAGCAACGCCCTAGGGTGAAGCCTAGGTTGCCCGGAACGTAGAAGTGGCCATTACTTTCGCACTGGTTGCAATTATTCGTTTTATACGATGGAAAAACTGTTGTACGTATATCGTATTCTATGCTTCTGGCGTTAACTTCTTAGGCCCTAACTATTCGATCTTGTGGAACATCGCCCTAGAGTGTAGCCTAGATTGCCCGGAACGTAGATATGACCATAACTTTCACACTGGTTGCAATTATACGTTTTATACGATGGAAAGACTGTTGTATTTATTTTGTATTTGGTGCTTCTGGCGTTGACTTCTTAGGCCCTAACTATTCCACCTGGTGGACCAACGCCCTAGAGTGGAGCCTAGGTGGCCCGGAACGTGGAAATGACCATGACTTTCGCACTGGTTGCAATTATTCCCGTTATACGATGGAAAAACTGTTGTATTTATATTGTATTTTATGCTTCTGGCGTTGACTTCTAAGGCCGTAGCTATTCGATGTGGTGGAGCAACGCCCTAGAGGGAAGCCTAGGTTGCACGAAGCGTAGAAATGACAATAACTTTCACACTGGATGCAATTATCCGTTTTATACGATGGAAAAGCTGTTGTATTTATTTTGTATTTTGTGCTTCTGGCGGTGACTACTTAGGCTCTCACTATTGGATCTGGTGGAACAACGACCTAGAGTGAAGCCTAGGTTGCACGGACCGTAGAAATGACCATAACTTTCACACTGGTTGCAATTATTCATTTTATACAATGGAAAAGCTGTTCTACTTATTTTGTATTTTATGCTTCGGGCGTTGACTTCTAAGGCCCTAACTATTGGTTCTGGTGGACCAACGCCCTAGACTGAAGCGTAGGTTGGCAGGAACGTAGAACTGACCATCACTTTCACACTGTTTGCAATTATTCCTGTTATACGATTGAAGAACTGTTGTATTTATATTGTATTTTATGCTTCGGGCGTTGACTTCTAAGGCCCTAACTATTCGATCTGGTGGAGCAACGCCCTAGCGTCAAGCCTAGGTTGCCCGGAACGCAGAAATGACCGTTACTATCACAATGTTTGCAATAATTCATTGTATACGATGGAACAGCTGTTGTATTTATATAGTATTTTATGCTTCGGGCGTTGACTTCTAAGGCCCTAGCTATTCGATTTGGTGGAGCAACGCCCTAGAGTGTAGCCTAGGTTGCCCGGAACGTAGATATGACCATAACTTTCACACTGGTTGCAATTATACGTTTTATATGATGGAAAGACTGTTGTATTTATTTTGTACTTTATGCTTCTGGCTTTGATTTCTAAGGTCCTAACTCTTAAATCTGGTGGAGCAAAGCCTCAGAGCTAAGTCTAGGTCGCCCGGAACGTAGAAATGACCATTACCTTCACACAGGTTGCAATTATTCCTGCTATACGGTGGAAAAACGGTTGTATCTTCATTGTATTTTATGCTTCGGGCGCTGACTTCTAAGACCCTAACTATTCGATCTGGTGGAGCAACGCCCTAGAGTGAAGCCTAGATTGCCCCGAACGTAGAAATGACCATAACTTTCACACTGGTTGCAATTATTCGTTCTATACAATGGAAAATCTGTTCTATTTATTTTGTATTTTATGCTGCGGCCATTGACTTCTAAGGCCCTAACTATTGAATCTGGTGGACCGACGCCCTAGAAAGATGCCTAGGTTACCCGGAACGTAGAAATGACCATTACTTTCACACTGGTTGCAATTATACGTTTTATACGATGCAAAGACTGTTGTATTTATTTTGTATTTGGTGTTTCTGGCGTTGACTTCGTAGGCCCCAGCTATTGGATCAGGTGGACCAACGCCCTAGAATGAAGCCCAGGTTGCCCGGAACGTGAAATGACCATATCTTTCACACTGGTTGCAATTATTCCTGTTATACGGTGAAAAACTGTTGTATTTATGTTATATTTTTGCTTCTGGCGTTGACTTCTAAATCCCTAACAATTCGATGTGGTGGAGCAACGACCTAGAGTGAAGCCTAAGTTGCCCGGAACGTAGAAATGACCATAACTTTCACACTGGTTGCAATTATTCGTTTTATACGATGTAAAAACTGTTCTATATATTTTCTATTTTATGCTTCGGGCGTTGACTTCTAAGGCACTAACTATTCGATCTGGACGAGCAACGCACTAGAGTGAAGCCTAGGTTGCCCGGAACATAGTCAAGACCATATCCTTCACACTGGTTCCAATTATTCCTGTTATACGATGGAAAAACTGTTGTATTTATATTGTATTTTTTTTTCAGGCGTTGACTTCTAAATCCCTAACTATTCGGTCTGGTGGAGGAACGACCTAGAGTGAAGCCTAGGTTGCCCGGAACGTAGAAATGACCATAACCTTCACACTGGTTGCAATTATTCGTTTTATACATTGGAATGACTGTTCTATTTCTATTGTATTTTATGCACCTGGCATTCACTTCTAAGGCCCTAACTATTCGATGTGGTGGTGCAACGACCAGTGCGAAACCTAGGTTGTCCGGAACGTAGAAATGACAATTACTTTCACACTGGTTGCAATTATTCCTGTTATACGATGAACGAACTGTTGAATTTTTATTGTACTTTATGCTTCGGGCATTGACTTCTATGGCCCTACATCTTCGATCTGGTGGAGCAACGCCCTAGAGTGAAGCCTAGGTTGCCCCGTACGTTGAAGTGACCATAACTTTCATACTGGTTGCAATTACTCCTGTTATACGATGGAAATACTGTTATATCTTTAACGTATTTTATGCTTCGGACATTGACTTCTATGGCCTTACCTCTTCGATCTGGTGGAGCAACGCCCTAGTTTCAAGCCTAGATTTCCCGGAACGTAGATATGACCATCACTTTCACACTGGTTGCAATTATTCGTTTTATACGATGGAAAAACTGTTGTATTTATTTTGTATTTGGTGCTTCTGGCGTTGACTTCTTAGGCCCTAACTATTCGATCAGGTGGACCAACGCCCTAGAGTGAAGCCTAGGTGGCCCGGGATGTGGAAATAACCATCACTTTCACACTTGTTGCAATTACTCCTTTTATACGATGGAAAAACTGTTATATCTTTATCGTATTTTATGCTTCGGGTATTGACTTCTAAGGCCCTAACTAATAGATCTGGTGGAGCAACGCCCTAGAGTCAAGACTACGTTGCCCAGAACGCAGAAATGACCGTTACTATCACAATGTTTGCAATTATTCATTGTATAGGATGGAAAAACTATTGTATTTATATAGTATTTTATGCTTCGGGCGTTAACTTCTTGGGCCCTAACTATTCGACCTGGTGGAGCAACGCCCTAGAGTGAAGCCTAGGTTGCCCGGAACGTAGAAGTGACCATTACTTTCACACTGGTTGCAATTATTCGTGATATACGATGGAAAAACTGTTGTACATATACCGCATTTTATGCTTCAGGCGTTGACTTCTTAGGCCCTAACTATTCGTTCTGGTGGAACAACGCCCTAGAGTGGAGCCTTGTTTGCCCGGAACGTAGAAATGACCATTACTTGCACACTGGGTGCCATTATTCGTTTTATACGATGGAAAAACTGTTGTATTTATTTTGTATTTGGTGCTTGTGGCGTTGACTTCTTAGGCTCCAACTATTGGATCTGGTTGAGCAACGCCCTAGAGTGAAGCCTAGATTGCCCGGAACGTAGAAATGACCATAACTTTCACACTGGCTGCAATTATTCATGCTATACGAAGGAAAACCTGTTGTATTTATAATATATTTCAGGCTTCTGGCGTTGACTTCTTAGGCCCTAACTATTCGATCTGGTGGAGCAACGCCCTAGAGTGAAGGCTAGATTGCCCGGAACGCAGAAATGACCATAACTTTCACACTGGTTGCAATTATTCGTTCTATACAATGGAATAACTGTTGTATTTATTTTGAATTTAATGCTTCGGGCGTTTACTTCTAAGGCCCTAACTATTGAATCTGGTGGATCCACGCCCTAGAAAGAAGCCTAGGTTACCCGGAATGTAGAAATGACCATTACTTTCACACTGGCTGCAATTATTCGTTCTATACAATGGAAAAACTGTTGTATTTATTTTGTATTTTATGCTTCGGGCGCTGACTTCTAAGGCCCTAACTATTTGATCTGGCGGAGTACCGCCCTAGAGTGAAGCCTAGGTGGCCCGGAACATAGACAAGACCATCACCTTCACTCTGGTTACAATTATTCCTGTAATACGATGGAAAAGCTGTTGCATTTTTATTGTATTTTATGCTTCTGGCGTGGACTTCTTCGGCCCTACCTATTGGATCTGGTGGAGCAACGCCCTAGGGTGGAGCCTAGGTTGCCCAGAACGTAGAAATGACCATAAGTTTCATACTGGTTGCAATTATTCGTTTTATACAATGGAAAAACTGTTGTATTTATATTGTGTTTTATGCTTCAGGCGTTGACTTCTTAGGCCCTAACTATTCGTTCTGGTGGAACAACGCCCTAGAGTGGAGCGTTGTTTGCCCGGAACGTAGAAATGACCATTACTTGCACACTGGGTGCCATTATTCGTTTTATACGATGGAAAAACTGTTGTATTTATTTTGTATTTGATGCTCCTGACGTTGACTTCTTAGGCCCTAACTATTGAATCTGGTGTACCAACGACCTAAAGAGAAGCCTAGGTTACCCGGAACGTAGAAATGACCATTATCTTCACGCTTGTTGCAATTATACCTGTTATATGATGGAAAAACGTCTGTATCTATATTGTATTTTATGCTTCCGGCGTTGACTTCTAACGCTCTAACTCTTCGATCGCGTGAAGCAATGCCTCAGAATTAAGTCTAGGATGCCCGGAACGTAGAAATGGCCGTTGCTTTCACACTGGTTGCATTTTTTCCTGTTATACGATGTAAAAGCTGTTGTATTTATATTGTATTTTATGCTTCAGGCGATGGCTTCATAGGCCAGAACTATCCGATGTGATGGAGCAACGCCCTAGAGTGATGCCTAGGTTGCACGGAACGTACAAACGACCGTTACCTTCACGCTTGTTGCAATTATTCATGTTATACGATGGAAAAACTGTTGTATTTATTTTGTATTTGGTGCTTGTGGCGTTGACTTCTTAGGCCCCAACTATTGGATCTGGTTGAGCAACGCCCTAGAGTGAAGCCTAGGTTGCCCGGAACGTAGAAACGACCATAACTTTCACACTGGTTGCAATTATTCGTCTTATACAATGGAAAAACTGTTCTATTTATTTTGTTTTTTATGCTTCGCGCGAAGACTTCTAAGGCCCTAACTATTCGATCTGCTGGAGCAATGCCCTAGAGTGAAGCCTAGGTTGCCCGGAACGTAGAAATGACCATAACTTTCACACTGGTTGCAATTATCCCTTTTATACGATGGAAAAGCTGTTGTATTTTTATTGTACTTTATGCTTCTGGCGTTAACTTCTCGTGCCCCAACTATTCGATCTGGTGGAACAACGCCCTAGAGTGAAGCCTAGGTTGCCCGGAACGTAGAAATGACCATTACTTCCACACTGTTTGCAATTATTCATTTTATACGATGGAAGAACTGTGGTATTTTTATTGTATTTTGTGCTTCAGGCGTTGACCTCTAAGGCCGTAGCTATTCGATGTGGCGGCGCAACGCCCTAGAGTGAAGCCTAGGTTGCCCGGAACGTAGAAATGGCCATTACTTTCACACTGGTTGCAATTATTCGTTTTATACGATGGAAAAACTATTGTACTTATATTGTATTTTATACTTCTGGCGTTGACTTCTAAGTCCCTAGCTATTCGATCTGGTGGAGCAACGCCCTAGAGTAATGCCTAGGTTGCCTGGAATGTAGAAATGACCAGTACTTTCACACTGGTTGCAATTATTCGTTTTATACAATGGAAAAGCTGTTCTATTTATTTTGTCTTTTATGCTTCGGGCGTTGACTTCTAAGGCCCTAACTATTCGATCTCGCGGAGCAACGCCCTAGAGTGAAGCCTAGGTTACCCGGAATGTAGAAATGACCAGTACCTTCACACTGTTTGCAATTATTCATTTTATACGATGGAAAAACTATTGTACCTTTATTGTATTTTATGCTTCGGGCGTTGACTTCTAAGGCCCTAACTATTCGATCTGGTGGAGCAACGACCTGGAGTCAAGCCGAGGTTGCCCGGAACGTAGAAATGACCATAACTTTCACACTGGTTGCAATTATTCGTTTTATACGATGGAAAAGCTGTTGTATTTTTATTGTACTTTACGCTTCTGGCGTTAAGTTCTTGGGCCCTAACTATTCGATATGGTTGAGCAACGCCCCAGAGTGAAGCCTAGGTTGCCCGGAACGTAGAAATGACCATTACTTTCACACTGTTTGCAATTATTCATTTTATACGATGGAAAAGCTGTTGTATTTATATTGTATTTTATGCTTCTGGCGTTGACTTCTATGGCCCTAGCTATTCGATCTAGCGGAGCAGCGCCCTAGAGTGCAGCCTGGGTTGCCCGGAACGTAGAAATGACCATAACTATGACACTGGTTGCAATTATTCGTTTTATACAATGGAAAAACTGTTCTATTTATATTGTATTTTATGCATCTGGCATTCACTTCTAAGGCCCTAACTATTCGATGTGGTGGTGTAACGCCCTAGAGTGAAGCCTAGGTTGCCCGGAACGTAGAAATGACCATCACTTTCACACTTGTTGCAATTACTCCTGTTATACGATGGAAAAACTGTTATACTTTTATCGTATTTTATGCTTCGGGCATTGACTTCTATGGCCCTACCTCTTCGATCTGCTGGAGCAGCGCCCTAGATTCAAGCCTAGATTGCCCGGAACGTAGATGTGACCATTACTTTCACACTGGTTGCAATTATTCGTTTTATACCATGGAAAAGCTGTTGTATTTATTTTGTATTTGGTGCTTCTGGCGTTGACTTCTTAAGCCCTAGCTATTGGATCTGGTGGACCAACGCCCTAGAGTGAAGCCTAGGTGGCCCGGAACGTGGAAATGACCATCACTTTCACACTGGTTGCAATTATTCCCGGTATACGATGGAAAAGCTGCTGTATTTATTTTGTATTTGGTGCTTCTGGCGTTGACTTCTTAGGCCCTAACTATTGGATCTGGTGGACCAACGCCCTAGAGTGGAGCCTAGGTGGCCCGGAACGTGGAAATGACCATGACTTTCGCACTGGTTGCAATTATTCCCGTTATACGATGGAAAAACTGTTGTATTTATATTGTATTTTATGCTCCTGGCGTTGACTTTTAAGGCCCTAACTATTCGATGTGGTGGAGCAACGCCCTAGAGTGAAGCCTAGGTTGCACGGACCGTAGAAATGACCGTAGAAATGACCATAACTTTCACACTGGTTGGAATTATTCATTTTATACAATTGAAAAGCTGTACTATTAATTTTGTATTTTATGCTTCGGGCGTTGACTTCTAAGGCCCTAACTATTGGATCTGGTGGACCAACGCCCTAGACTGAAGTGTAGGTTGCCAGGAACGTAGAAATGACCATCACTTTCACACTGTTTGCAATTATTCCTGTTATACGATGGGAAAACTGTTGTACATATATCGTATTTTATGCTTCTGGCGTTGACTTCTTAGGCCCTAACTATTCGATCTGGTAGAGCAACGCCCTAGGGTGAAGCCTAGGTTGCCTGGAACGTAGAAGTGGCCATTACTTTCCCACTGGATGCAATTATTCGTTTTATACGATGGTAAAACTGTTGTATTTATTTTGTATTTTATGCTTCGGGCGTTGACTTCTAAGGCCCTAGCTATTCGATTTGGTGGAGCAACGCCCTAGAGTGGAGCCTAGGTTGCCCGGAACGTAGAAATGACCATCACTTTCACACTTGTTGCAATTACTCCTGTTATACGATGGAAAAACTGTTATACTTTTATCGTATTTTATGCTTCGGGGATTGACTTCTATGGCCCTACCTCTTCGATCTGCTGGAGCAACGCCCTAGATTCAAGCCTAGATTGCCCGGAACGTAGATGTGACCATTACTTTCACACTGGTTGCAATTATTCGTTTTATACTATGGAAAAGCTGTTGTATTTATTTTGTATTTGGTGCTTCTGGCGTTGACTTCTTAAGCCCTAGCTATTGGATCTGGTGGACCAACGCCCTAGAGTGAAGCCTAGGTGGCCCGGAACGTGGAAATGACCATCACTTTCACACTGGTTGCAATTATTCCCGGTATACGATGGAAAAACTGTTGTATTTATTTTGTATTTGGTGCTTCTGGCGTTGACTTCTTAGGCCCTAACTATTGGATCTGGTGGAGCAACGCCCTAGAGTGAAGCCTAGGTTGACGGGAGCGTAGAAATGACCATTACCTTCACACTGTTTGGAATTATTCCTGTTATGCGATGGAAAACTGTTGGATTTTTATCGTATTTTATGCTTCTGGCGTTGACTTCTAAGGCCGTAGCTATTCGATGTGGTGGAGCAACGCCCTAGAGGGAAGCCTAGGTTGCACGGACCGTAGAAATGACCATAACTTTCACGCTGGTTGCAATTATTCATTTTATACAATGGAAAAGCTGTTCTACTTATTTTGTATTTTATGCTTCGGGCGTTGACTTCTAAGGCCCTAACTATTCGATGTGGTGGTGCAACGACCAGTGCGAAACCTAGGTTGTCCAGAACGTAGAAATGACAATTACTTTCACACTGGTTGCAATTATTCCTGTTATACGATGGAAAAACTGTTCTATTTATTTTGTCTTTTATGCTTCGGGCGTTGACATCTAAGGCCCTAACTATTCGATCTCGCGGAGCAACGCCCTGGAGTGAAGCCTAGGTTACCCGGAATGTAGAAATGACCAGTACCCTCACACTGTTTGCAATTATTCATTTTATACGATGGAAAAACTATTGTACCTTTATTGTATTTTATGCTTCGGGCGTTGACTTCTAAGGCCCTAACTATTCGATCTGGTGGAGCAACGACCTGGAGTCAAGCCGAGGTTGCCCGGAACGTAGAAATGACCATAACTTTCACACTGGTTGCAATTATCCGTTTTATACGATGGAAAAGCTGTTGTATTTTTATTGTACTTTACGCTTCTGGCGTTAAGTTCTTGGGCCCTAACTATTCTATATGGTTGAGCAACGCCCCAGAGTGAAGCCTAGGTTGCCCGGAACGTAGAAATGACCATTACTTTCACACTGTTTGCAATTATTCATGTTATACCAAGGAAAACCTGTTGTATTTATACTGTATTTCAGGCATCTGGCGTTGACTTCTTAGGCCCTAACTGTTCGATCTGGTGGAGCAACGCCCTAGAGTGAAGCCTAGATTGCCCGGAACGCAGAAATGACCATAACTTTCACACTGGTTGCAATTATTCGTTCTATACAATGGAAAAACTGTTGTATTTATTTTGTATTTTATGCTTCGGGCGTAGACTTCTAAGGCCCTAACTATTCGATCTGGTGGCACAACGCCCTAGGGTGAAGCCTAGGTTGCCCGGAACGTAGAAATGACCATAACTTGCATACTGGTGGCAATTATTCGTGTTATAGGATGGAAAAACTGTTGTATTTATATCGTATTTTATGCTTCAGGCGTTGACTTTTTAGGCCCTAACTATTCGATCTGGTGGCACAACGCCCTAGAGTGATGCCTAGGTTGCCCGGGACGTAGAAATGACCATTACTTTCACACTGGTTGAAATTATTCGTTTTATACGATGGAATAACTGTTGTACATATATCGTATTTTATGCTTCTGGCGTTGACTTCGCAGGCCCTAACTATTCGATCTGGTAGAGCAACGCCCTAGGGTGAAGCCTAGGTTGCCCGGAACGTAGAAGTGGCCATTACTTTCACACTGGTTGCAATTATTCGTTTTATACGATGGAAAAACTGTTGTACGTATATCGTATTTTATGCTTCTGGCGTTAACTTCTTAGGCCCTAACTATTCGATCTTGTGGAACAGCGCCCTAGAGTGAAGCCTAGGTTGCCCGGAACGTAGAAATGACCATTACTTTCACACTGGTTGCAATTACTCCAGTTATACGATGGAAAATCTGTTGTATTTATATTGTATTTTATGCTTCTTGCGTTCACTACTTAGGCCCTAACTATTCGACCTGATGGAGCACCGCCGTAGAGTGAAGCAGAGGTTCCCTGGAACGTAGAAATGACCATTACCTTCACACTGGTTGCAATTATTCGTTTTATACGATGGAAAAACTGTTGTACATATATCGTATTTTATGCTTCTGGCGTTGACTTCTTAGGCCGTAACTATTCGATCTGGTGGAGCAACGCCCTAGAGTGAAGCCTAGGTTGCCCGGAACGTAGAAATGCCCATAACTTTCACACTGGTTGCAATTATCCCTTTTATACGATGGGAAAGCTGTTGTATTTTTATTGTACTTAATGCTTCTGGCGTTAACTTCTCGTGCCCTAACTATTCGATCTGCTGGAGCAACGCCCTAGAGTGAAGCCTAGGTTGCCCGGAACGTAGAAATGGCCATTACTTTCACACTGGTTGCAATTATTCGTTTTATACGATGGAAAAACTGTTGTACTTATATTGTATTTTATGCTTCTGGCGTTGACTTCTAAGTCCCTAGCTATTCGATCTGGTGGCACAACGCCCTAGAGTGATGCCTAGGTTGCCCGGGACGTAGAAATGACCATTACTTTCACACTGTTTGCAATTATTCATTTTATATGATGGAAAAACTGTTGTACTTATATTGTATTTTATGCTTCTGGCGTTGACTTCTAAGTCCCTAGCTATTCGATCTGGTGGAGCAACGCCCTAGAGTGAGGCCTAGGTTGCCTGGAATGTAGAAATGACCTGTACTTTCACACTGGTAGCAATTATTCGTTTTATACAATGGAAAAACTGTTCTATTTATTTTGTCTTTTATGCTTCGGGCGTTGACTTCTAAGGCCCTAGCTATTCGATCCGGCGGAGCAACGCCCTAGAGTGAAGCCTAGGTTGCCCGGAACGTAGAAATGACCATTACTTTCACACTGTTTGCAATTACTCCAGTTATACGATGGAAAATCTGTTGTATTTATATTGTATTTTATGCTTCTTGCGTTCACTACTTAGGCCCTAACTATTCGACCTGATGGAGCACCGCCGTAGAGTGAAGCAGAGGTTCCCTGGAACGTAGAAATGACCACTACCTTCACACTGGTTGCAATTATTCGTTTTATACGATGGAAAAACTGTTGTACATATATCGTATTTTATGCTTCTGGCGTTGACTTCTTAGGCCCTAACTATTCGATCTGCTGGAGCAACGCCCTAGAGTGAAGCCTAGGTTGCCCGGAACGTAGAAATGACCATAACTATCACACTGGTTGCAATTATTCGTTTTATACAATGGAAAAACTGTTCTATTTATATTGTATTTCATGCATCTGGCATTCACTTCTAAGGCCCTAACTATTCGATGCGGTGGTGCAACGCCCTAGAGCGAAACCTAGGTTGCCCGTAACGTGGAAATGACAATTACTTTCACACTGGTTGCTATTATTCCTGTTATACGATGAACAAACTGTTGGATTTTTATTGTACTTTATGCTTCTGGCGTTGACTTCTAAGGCCCTAGATATTCGTTCTGGTGGAGCTGCGCCCTAGAGTGAAGCATAGGTTGCCCGACACGTAGAAATGACCATTACTTTCACACCGTTTGCAATTATTCATGCTATACCAAGGAAAACCTGTTGTATTTATTTTGTATTTTATGCTTCGGGCGTTGACTTCTAAGGCCCTAACTATTCGATCTGGTGGCACAACGCCCTAGGGTGAAGCCTAGGTTGCCCGGGACGTAGAAATGACCATAACTTGCATACTGGTGGCAATTATTCGTGTTATAGGATGGAAAAACTGTTGTAATTATATCGTATTTTATGCTTCAGGCGTTGACTTTTTAGGCCCTAACTATTCGATCTGGTGGCACAACGCCCTAGAGTGATGCCTAGGTTGCCCGGGACGTAGAAATGACCATTACTTTCACACTGGTTGCAATTATTCCTGTTATACGATGGAAAAACTGTTGTATATATGTTATATTTTATGCTTCAGGCGTTGACTTCTAAGGCCGTAGCTATTCGATGTGGTGGAGCAACGCCCCAGAGTGAAGCCTAGGTTGCCCGGAACGTAGGAATGACCACTACTTTCACACTGTTTGCAATTATTCATTTTATCCGATGGAAAAACTGTTGTACTTATATTGTATTTTATGCTTCTGGCGTTGACTTCTAAGTCCCTAGCTATTCGATCTGGTGGAGCTACGCCCTACAGTGAAGCCTAGGTTGCCCGGAACGTAGAAATGACCATTACTTCCACACTGTTTGCAATTATTCATTTTATACGATGGAAAAACTGTGGTATTTTTATTGTATTTTATGCTTCAGGCGTTGATCTCTAAGGCCGTAGCTATTCGATGTGGTGGTGCAACACCCTAGAGTGAAGCCTAGGTTGCCCGGAACGTAGAAATGGCCATTACTTTCACACTGGTTGCAATTATTCCTGTTATACAATGGAAAAACTGTTGTATTTATGTTATATTTTATGCTTCAGGCGTTGACTTCTAAGGCCGTAGCTATTCGATGTGGTGGAGCAACGCCCCAGAGTGAAGCCTAGGTTGCCCGGAACGTAGGAATGACCACTACTTTCACACTGTTTGCAATTATTCATTTTATACGATGGAAAAACTGTTGTACTTATATTGTATTTTATGCTTCTGGCGTTGACTTCTAAGTCCCTAGCTATTCGATCTGGTGGAGCTACGCCCTACAGTGAAGCCTAGGTTGCGCGGAACGTAGAAATGACCATTACTACCACACTGGTAGCAATTATTCGTATTTACAATGGAAAAACTGTTCTATTTATTTTGTCTTTTATGCTTCGGGCGTTGACTTCTAAGGCCCTAGCTATTCGATCCGGCGGAGCAACGCCCTAGAGTGAAGCCTAGGTTGCCCGGAACGTAGAAATGACCATTACTTTCACACTGTTTGCAATTATTCATTTTATACGATGGAAAAGCTGTTGTATTTATATTGTATTTTATGCTTCTGGCGTTGACTTCTAAGGCCCTAGCTATTCGATCTGGCGGAGCAGCGCCCTAGAGTGCAGCCTGGGTTGCCCGGAACGTAGAAATGACCATAACTATCACACTGGTTGCAATTATTCGTTTTATACAATGGAAAAACTGTTCTATTTATATTGTATTTCATGCATCTGGCATTCACTTCTAAGGCCCTAACTATTCGATGCGGTGGTGCAACGGCCTAGAGCGAAACCTAGGTTGCCCGTAACGTGGAAATGACAATTACTTTCACACTGGTTGCTATTATTCCTGTTATACGATGAACAAACTGTTGGATTTTTATTGTACTTTATGCTTCTGGCGTTGACTTCTAAGGCCCTAGATATTCGTTCTGGTGGAGCTGCGCCCTAGAGTGAAGCATAGGTTGCCCGACACGTAGAAATGACCATTACTTTCACACTGTTTGCAATTATTCATGCTATACCAAGGAAAACCTGTTGTATTTATACTGTATTTCAGGCATCTGGCGTTGACTTCTTAGGCCCTAACTATTCGATCTGGTGGAGCAACGCCCTAGAGTGAAGCCTAGATTGCCCGGAACGCAGAAATGACCATAACTTTCACACTGGTTGCAATTATTCGTTCTATACAATGGAAAAACTGTTGTATTTATTTTGTATTTTATGCTTCGGGCGTTGACTTCTAAGGCCCTAACTATTCGATCTGGTGGCACAACGCCCTAGGGTGAAGCCTAGGTTGCCCGGAACGTAGAAATGACCATAACTTGCATACTGGTGGCAATTATTCGTGTTATAGGATGGAAAAACTGTTGTATTTATATCGTATTTTATGCTTCAGGCGTTGACTTTTTAGGCCCTAACTATTCGATCTGGTGGCACAACGCCCTAGAGTGATGCCTAGGTTGCCCGGGACGTAGAAATGACCATTACTTTCACACTGGTTGCAATTATTCCTGTTACACGATGGAAAAACTGTTGTATTTATGTTATATTTTATGCTTCAGGCGTTGACTTCTAAGGCCGTAGCTATTCGATGTGGTGGAGCAACGCCCCAGAGTGAAGACTAGGTTGCCCGGAACGTAGGAATGACCATTACTTTCACACTGTTTGCAATCATTCATTTTATACGATGGAAAAACTGTTGTACTTATATTGTATTTTATGCTTCTGGCGTTGACTTCTAAGTCCCTAGCTATTCGATCTGGTGGAGCAACGCCCTATAGTGAGGCCTAGGTTGCCTGGAATGTAGAAATGACCTGTACTTTCACACTGGTTGCAATTATTCGTTTCATACAATGAAAAAACTGTTCTATTTATTTTGTCTTTTATGCTTCGGGCGTTGACTTCTAAGGCCCTGGCTATTCGATCTGGCGCAGCAACGCCCTAGAGTGAAGCCTAGGTTGCCCGGAACGTAGAAATGACCATTACTTTCACACTGTTTGCAATTATTCATTTTATACGATGGAAAAGCTGTTGTATTTTTATTGTACTTTATGCTTCTGGCGTTGACTTCTAAGGCCCTAGATATTCGTTCTGGTGGAGCTGCGCCCTAGAGTGAAGCCTAGATTGCCCGGAACGCAGAAATGACCATAACTTTCACACTGGTTGCAATTATTGGTTCTATACAATGGACAAACTGTTGTATTTATTTTGTATTTTATGCTTCGGGCGTTGACTTCTAAGGCCCTAACTGTTCGATCTGGTGGCACAACGCCCTAGAGTGAAGCCTAGGTTGCCCGGAACGTAGAAATGACCATAACTTGCATACTGGTGGCAATTATTCGTGTTATAGGATGGAAAAACTGTTGTATTTATATCGTATTTTATGCTTCAGGCGTTGACTTTTTAGGCCCTAACTATTCCATCTGCTGGACCAACGCGCCAGAGTGAAGCCTAGGTTGCCCGGAACGTAGGAATGACCATTACTTTCACACTGTTTGCAATTATTCATTTTATACGATGGAAAAACTGTTGTACTTATATTGTATTTTATGCTTCTGGCGTTGACTTCTAAGTCCCTAGCTATTCGATCTGGTGGAGCAACGCCCTAGAGTGAGGCCTAGGTTGCCTGGAATGTAGAAATGACCTGTACTTTCACACGGGTTGCAATTATTCGTTTTATACAATGGAAAAACTGTTCTATTTATTTTGTCTTTTATGCTTCGGGCGTTGACTTCTAAGGCACTAGATATTCGTTCTGGTGGAGCTGCGCCCTAGAGTGAAGCATAGGTTGCCCGACACGTAGAAATGACCATTACTTTCACACCGTTTGCAATTATTCATGCTATACCAAGGAAAACCTGTTGTATTTATACTGTATTTCAGGCATCTGGCGTTGACTTCTTAGGCCCTAGCTATTCGATATGGCGGAGCAGCGCCCTAGAGTGAAGCCTAGATTGCCCGGAACGCAGAAATGACCATAACTTTCACACTGGTTGCAATTATTCGTTCTATACAATGGAAAAACTGTTGTATTTATGTTGTATTTTATGCTTCGGGCGTTGACTTCTAAGGCCCTAACTATTCGATCTGGTGGCACAACGCCCTAGAGTGATGCCTAGGTTGCCCGGGACGTAGAAATGACCATTACTTTCACACTGGTTGCAATTATTCCTGTTATACGATGGAAAAACTGTTGTATTTATGTTATATTTTATGCTTCAGGCGTTGACTTCTAAGGCCGTAGCTATTCGATGTGGTGGAGCAACGCCCCAGAGTGAAGCCTAGGTTGCCCGGAACGTAGGAATGACCACTACTTTCACACTGTTTGCAATTATTCATTTTATACGATGGAAAAACTGTTGTACTTATATTGTATTTTATGCTTCTGGCGTTGACTTCTAAGTCCCTAGCTATTCGATCTGGTGGAGCTACGCCCTACAGTGAAGCCTACGTTGCCCGGAACGTAGAAATGACCATTACTTCCACACTGTTTGCAATTATTCATTTTATACGATGGAAAAACTGTGGTATTTTTATTGTATTTTATGCTTCAGGCGTTGATCTCTAAGGCCGTAGCTATTCGATGTGGTGGTGCAACGCCCTAGAGTGAAGCCTAGGTTGCCCGGAACGTAGAAATGGCCATTACTTTCACACTGGTTGCAATTATTCCTGTTATACAATGGAAAAACTGTTGTATTTATGTTATATTTTATGCTTCAGGCGTTGACTTCTAAGGCCGTAGCTATTCGATGTGGTGGAGCAACGCCCCAGAGTGAAGCCTAGGTTGCCCGGAACGTAGGAATGACCACTACTTTCACACTGTTTGCAATTATTCATTTTATACGATGGAAAAACTGTTGTACTTATATTGTATTTTATGCTTCTGGCGTTGACTTCTAAGTCCCTAGCTATTCGATCTGGTGGAGCTACGCCCTACAGTGAAGCCTAGGTTGCGCGGAACGTAGAAATGACCATTACTACCACACTGGTAGCAATTATTCGTTTTATACAATGGAAAAACTGTTCTATTTATTTTGTCTTTTATGCTTCGGGCGTTGACTTCTAAGGCCCTAGCTATTCGATCCGGCGGAGCAACGCCCTAGAGTGAAGCCTAGGTTGCCCGGAACGTAGAAATGACCATTACTTTCACACTGTTTGCAATTATTCATTTTATACGATGGAAAAGCTGTTGTATTTATATTGTATTTTATGCTTCTGGCGTTGACTTCTAAGGCCCTAGCTATTCGATCTGGCGGAGCAGCGCCCTAGAGTGCAGCCTGGGTTGCCCGGAACGTAGAAATGACCATAACTATCACACTGGTTGCAATTATTCGTTTTATACAATGGAAAAACTGTTCTATTTATATTGTATTTCATGCATCTGGCATTCACTTCTAAGGCCCTAACTATTCGATGCGGTGGTGCAACGGCCTAGAGCGAAACCTAGGTTGCCCGTAACGTGGAAATGACAATTACTTTCACACTGGTTGCTATTATTCCTGTTATACGATGAACAAACTGTTGGATTTTTATTGTACTTTATGCTTCTGGCGTTGACTTCTAAGGCCCTAGATATTCGTTCTGGTGGAGCTGCGCCCTAGAGTGAAGCATAGGTTGCCCGACACGTAGAAATGACCATTACTTTCACACTGTTTGCAATTATTCATGCTATACCAAGGAAAACCTGTTGTATTTATACTGTATTTCAGGCATCTGGCGTTGACTTCTTAGGCCCTAACTATTCGATCTGGTGGAGCAACGCCCTAGAGTGAAGCCTAGATTGCCCGGAACGCAGAAATGACCATAACTTTCACACTGGTTGCAATTATTCGTTCTATACAATGGAAAAACTGTTGTATTTATTTTGTATTTTATGCTTCGGGCGTTGACTTCTAAGGCCCTAACTATTCGATCTGGTGGCACAACGCCCTAGGGTGAAGCCTAGGTTGCCCGGAACGTAGAAATGACCATAACTTGCATACTGGTGGCAATTATTCGTGTTATAGGATGGAAAAGCTGTTGTATTTATATCGTATTTTATGCTTCAGGCGTTGACTTTTTAGGCCCTAACTATTCGATCTGGTGGCACAACGCCCTAGAGTGATGCCTAGGTTGCCCGGGACGTAGAAATGACCATTACTTTCACACTGGTTGCAATTATTCCTGTTATACGATGGAAAAACTGTTGTATTTATGTTATATTTTATGCTTCAGGCGTTGACTTCTAAGGCCGTAGCTATTCGATGTGGTGGAGCAACGCCCCAGAGTGAAGACTAGGTTGCCCGGAACGTAGGAATGACCATTACTTTCACACTGTTTGCAATCATTCATTTGATACGATGGAAAAACTGTTGTACTTATATTGTATTTTATGCTTCTGGCGTTGACTTCTAAGTCCCTAGCTATTCGATCTGGTGGAGCAACGCCCTAGAGTGAGGCCTAGGTTGCCTGGAATGTAGAAATGACCTGTACTTTCACACTGGTTGCAATTATTCGTTTCATACAATGAAAAAACTGTTCTATTTATTTTGTCTTTTATGCTTCGGGCGTTGACTTCTAAGGCCCTGGCTATTCGATCTGGCGCAGCAACGCCCTAGAGTGAAGCCTAGGTTGCCCGGAACGTAGAAATGACCATTACTTTCACACTGTTTGCAATTATTCATTTTATACGATGGAAAAGCTGTTGTATTTATATTGTATTTTATGCTTCGGGCGTTGACTTCTAAGGCCCTAGCTATTCGATCTGGCGCAGCAACGCCCTAGAGTGAAGCCTAGGTTGCCCGGAACGTAGAAATGACCATTACTTTCACACTGTTTGCAATTATTCATTTTATACGATGGAAAGCTGTTGTATTTTTATTGTACTTTATGCTTCTGGCGTTGACTTCTAAGGCCCTAGATATTCGTTCTGGTGGAGCTGCGCCCTAGAGTGAAGCCTAGATTGCCCGGAACGCAGAAATGACCATAACTTTCACACTGGTTGCAATTATTGGTTCTATACAATGGACAAACTGTTGTATTTATTTTGTATTTTATGCTTCGGGCGTTGACTTCTAAGGCCCTAACTGTTCGATCTGGTGGCACAACGCCCTAGAGTGAAGCCTAGGTTGCCCGGAACGTAGAAATGACCATAACTTGCATACTGGTGGCAATTATTCGTGTTATAGGATGGAAAAACTGTTGTATTTATATCGTATTTTATGCTTCAGGCGTTGACTTTTTAGGCCCTAACTATTCCATCTGCTGGACCAACGCGCCAGAGTGAAGCCTAGGTTGCCCGGAACGTAGGAATGACCATTACTTTCACACTGTTTGCAATTATTCATTTTATACGATGGAAAAACTGTTGTACTTATATTGTATTTTATGCTTCTGGCGTTGACTTCTAAGTCCCTAGCTATTCGATCTGGTGGAGCAACGCCCTAGAGTGAGGCCTAGGTTGCCTGGAATGTAGAAATGACCTGTACTTTCACACGGGTTGCAATTATTCGTTTTATACAATGGAAAAACTGTTCTATTTATTTTGTCTTTTATGCTTCGGGCGTTGACTTCTAAGGCACTAGATATTCGTTCTGGTGGAGCTGCGCCCTAGAGTGAAGCATAGGTTGCCCGACACGTAGAAATGACCATTACTTTCACACCGTTTGCAATTATTCATGCTATACCAAGGAAAACCTGTTGTATTTATACTGTATTTCAGGCATCTGGCGTTGACTTCTTAGGCCCTAGCTATTCGATATGGCGGAGCAGCGCCCTAGAGTGAAGCCTAGATTGCCCGGAACGCAGAAATGACCATAACTTTCACACTGGTTGCAATTATTCGTTCTATACAATGGAAAAACTGTTGTATTTATTTTGTATTTTATGCTTCGGGCGTTGACTTCTAAGGCCCTAACTATTCGATCTGGTGGCACAGCGCCCTAGGGTGAAGCCTAGGTTGCCCGGGACGTAGAAATGACCATAACTTGCATACTGGTGGCAATTATTCGTGTTATAGGATGGAAAAACTGTTGTAATTATATCGTATTTTATGCTTCAGGCGTTGACTTTTTAGGCCCTAACTATTCGATCTGGTGGCACAACGCCCTAGAGTGATGCCTAGGTTGCCCGGGACGTAGAAATGGCCATTACTTTCACACTGGTTGCAATTATTCCTGTTATACGATGGAAAAACTGTTGTATTTATGTTATATTTTATGCTTCAGGCGTTGACTTCTAAGGCCGTAGCTATTCGATGTGGTAGAGCAACGCCCCAGAGTGAAGCCTAGGTTGCCCGGAACGTAGGAATGACCACTACTTTCACACTGTTTGCAATTATTCATTTTATACGATGGAAAAACTGTTGTACTTATATTGTATTTTATGCTTCTGGCGTTGACTTCTAAGTCCCTAGCTATTCGATCTGGTGGATCTACGCCCTACAGTGAAGCCTAGGTTGCCCGGAACGTAGAAATGACCATTACTTCCACACTGTTTGCAATTATTCATTTTATACGATGGAAAAACTGTGGTATTTTTATTGTATTTTATGCTTCAGGCGTTGATCTCTAAGGCCGTAGCTATTCGATGTGGTGGTGCAACGCCCTAGAGTGAAGCCTAGGTTGCCCGGAACGTAGAAATGGCCATTACTTTCACATTGGTTGCAATTATTCGTTTTATACGATGGAAAAACTGTTGTACATATATCGTATTTTATGATTCGGGCGTTGACTTCTTAGGCCCTAACTATTCCATCTGCTGGACCAACGCCCCAGAGTGAAGCCTAGGTTGCCCGGAACGTAGGAATGACCATTACTTTCACACTGTTTGCAATTATTCATTTTATACGATGGAAAAACTGTTGTACTTATATTGTATTTTATGCTTCTGGCGTTGACTTCTAAGTCCCTAGCTATTCGATCTGGTGGAGCAACGCCCTAGAGTGAGGCCTAGGTTGCCTGGAATGTAGAAATGACCTGTACTTTCACACTGGTAGCAATTATTCGTTTTATACAATGGAAAAACTGTTCTATTTATTTTGTCTTTTATGCTTCGGGCGTTGACTTCTAAGGCCCTAGCTATTCGATCCGGCGGAGCAACGCCCTAGAGTGAAGCCTAGGTTGCCCGGAACGTAGAAATGACCATTACTTTCACACTGTTTGCAATTATTCATTTTATACCATGGAAAAGCTGTTGTATTTATATTGTATTTTATGCTTCTGGCGTTGACTTCTAAGGCCCTAGCTATTCGATCTGGCGGAGCAGCGCCCTAGAGTGCAGCCTGGGTTGCCCGGAACGTAGAAATGACCATAACTATCACACTGGTTGCAATTATTCGTTTTATACAATGGAAAAACTGTTCTATTTATATTGTATTTCATGCATCTGGCATTCACTTCTAAGGCCCTAACTATTCGATGCGGTGGTGCAACGACCTAGAGCGAAACCTAGGTTGCCCGTAACGTGGAAATGACAATTACTTTCACACTGGTTGCTATTATTCCTGTTATACGATGAACCAACTGTTGGATTTTTATTGTACTTTATGCTTCTGGCGTTGACTTCTAAGGCCCTAGATATTCGTTCTGGTGGAGCTGCGCCCTAGAGTGAAGCATAGGTTGCCCGACACGTAGAAATGACCATTACTTTCACACTGTTTGCAATTATTCATGCTATACCAAGGAAAACCTGTTGTATTTATACTGTATTTCAGGCATCTGGCGTTGACTTCTTAGGCCCTAACTATTCGATCTGGTGGAGCAACGCCCTAGAGTGAAGCCTAGATTGCCCGGAACGCAGAAATGACTATAACTTTCACACTGGTTGCAATTATTGGTTCTATACAATGGAAAAACTGTTGTATTTATTTTGTATTTTATGCTTCGGGCGTTGACTTCTAAGGCCCTAACTGTTCGATCTGGTGGCACAACGCCCTAGAGTGAAGCCTAGGTTGCCCGGAACGTAGAAATGACCATAACTTGCATACTGGTGGCAATTATTCGTGTTATAGGATGGAAAAACTGTTGTATTTATATCGTATTTTATGCTTCAGGCGTTGACTTTTTAGGCCCTAACTATTCCATCTGCTGGACCAACGCGCCAGAGTGAAGCCTAGGTTGCCCGGAACGTAGGAATGACCATTACTTTCACACTGTTTGCAATTATTCATTTTATATGATGGAAAAACTGTTGTACTTATATTGTATTTTATGCTTCTGGCGTTGACTTCTAAGTCCCTAGCTATTCGATCTGGTGGAGCAACGCCCTAGAGTGAGGCCTAGGTTGCCTGGAATGTAGAAATGACCTGTACTTTCACACGGGTTGCAATTATTCGTTTTATACAATGGAAAAACTGTTCTATTTATTTTGTCTTTTATGTTTCGGGCGTTGACTTCTAAGGCCCTAGCTATTCGATCCGGCGGAGCAACGCCCTAGAGTGAAGCCTAGGTTGCCCGGAACGTAGAAATGACCATTACTTTCACACTGTTTGCAATTATTCATTTTATACGATGGAAAAGCTGTTGTATTTATATTGTATTTTATGCTTCTGGCGTTGACTTCTAAGGCCCTAGCTATTCGATATGGCGGAGCAGCGCCCTAGAGTGCAGCCTGGGTTGCCCGGAACGTAGAAATGACCATAACTATCACACTGGTTGCTATTATTCCTGTTATACGATGAACAAGCTGTTGGATTTTTATTGTACTTTATGCTTCTGGCGTTGACTTCTAAGGCCCTAGATATTCGTTCTGGTGGAGCTGCGGCCTAGAGTGAAGCATAGGTTGCCCGACACGTAGAAATGACCATTACTTTCACACTGTTTGCAATTATTCATGCTATACCAAGGAAAACCTGTTGTATTTATACTGTATTTCAGGCATCTGGCGTTGACTTCTTAGGCCCTAACTATTCGATCTGGTGGAGCAACGCCCTAGAGTGAAGCCTAGATTGCCCGGAACGCAGAAATGACTATAACTTTCACACTGGTTGCAATTATTGGTTCTATACAATGGAAAAACTGTTGTATTTATTTTGTATTTTATGCTTCGGGCGTTGACTTCTAAGGCCCTAACTGTTCGATCTGGTGGCACAACGCCCTAGAGTGAAGCCTAGGTTGCCCGGAACGTAGAAATGACCATAACTTGCATACTGGTGGCAATTATTCGTGTTATAGGATGGAAAAACTGTTGTATTTATATCGTATTTTATGCTTCAGGCGTTGACTTTTTAGGCCCTAACTATTCCATCTGCTGGACCAACGCGCCAGAGTGAAGCCTAGGTTGCCCGGAACGTAGGAATGACCATTACTTTCACACTGTTTGCAATTATTCATTTTATACGATGGAAAAACTGTTGTACTTATATTGTATTTTATGCTTCTGGCGTTGACTTCTAAGTCCCTAGCTATTCGATCTGGTGGAGCAACGCCCTAGAGTGAGGCCTAGGTTGCCTGGAATGTAGAAATGACCTGTACTTTCACACGGGTTGCAATTATTCGTTTTATACAATGGAAAAACTGTTCTATTTATTTTGTCTTTTATGTTTCGGGCGTTGACTTCTAAGGCCCTAGCTATTCGATCCGGCGGAGCAACGCCCTAGAGTGAAGCCTAGGTTGCCCGGAACGTAGAAATGACCATTACTTTCACACTGTTTGCAATTATTCATTTTATACGATGGAAAAGCTGTTGTATTTATATTGTATTTTATGCTTCTGGCGTTGACTTCTAAGGCCCTAGCTATTCGATATGGCGGAGCAGCGCCCTAGAGTGCAGCCTGGGTTGCCCGGAACGTAGAAATGACCATAACTATCACACTGGTTGCAATTATTCGTTTTATACAATGGAAAAACTGTTCTATTTATATTGTATTTCATGCATCTGGCATTCGCTTCTAAGGCCCTAACTATTCGATGCGGTGGTGCAACGCCCTAGAGCGAAACCTAGGTTGCCCGTAACGTGGAAATGACAATTACTTTCACACTGGTTGCTATTATTCCTGTTATACGATGAACAAGCTGTTGGATTTTTATTGTACTTTATGCTTCTGGCGTTGACTTCTAAGGCCCTAGATATTCGTTCTGGTGGAGCTGCGGCCTAGAGTGAAGCATAGGTTGCCCGACACGTAGAAATGACCATTACTTTCACACTGTTTGCAATTATTCATGCTATACCAAGGAAAACCTGTTGTATTTATACTGTATTTCAGGCATCTGGCGTTGACTTCTTAGGCCCTAACTATTCGATCTGGTGGAGCAACGCCCTAGAGTGAAGCCTAGATTGCCCGGAACGCCGAAATGACCATAACTTTCACACTGGTTGCAATTATTCGTTCTATACAATGGAAAAACTGTTGTATTTATTTTGTATTTTATGCTTCGGGCGTAGACTTCTAAGGCCCTAACTATTCGATCTGGTGGCACAACGCCCTAGGGTGAAGCCTAGGTTGCCCGGAACGTAGAAATGACCATAACTTGCATACTGGTGGCAATTATTCGTGTTATAGGATGGAAAAACTGTTGTATTTATATCGTATTTTATGCTTCAGGCGTTGACTCCTAAGGCCCCAACTATTCGATCTGGTGGAGCAACGCCCTAGAGTGAAGCCTAGGTTGCTCGGAACGTAGAAATGGCCATTACCTTCACACTGTTTGCGATTATTCATTTTATACGATGGTAAAACTGTTGCACATACATCGTATTTTATGCTTCTGGCGTTGACTTCTTAGGCCCTAACGATTCGATCAGGTGGAGCAACGCCCTAGGGTGAAGCCTAGGTTGCCCGTAACGTATAAATGACCATAACTTTCATACTGGTTGCAATTATTCGTTTTATACGATGGAAAAACTGTTGTATTAATTTTGTATTTGGTGCTTCTGGCGTTGACTTCTTAGGACCTAACCATTCGATGTGGTTGAGCAACGCCCTAGAGTGAAGCCTAGATTGCCCGGAACGTAGAAATGTCCATAACCATCACACTGGTTGCAATTATTCGTTTTATACGATGGAAAAACTGTTGTATTTATATTGTATTTTATGCTTCAGGCGTTGACTTCTTAGGCCCTAACTATTCGCTCTGGTGGAACAACGCCCTAGGGTGATGCCTAGGTTGCCCGGATCGTAGAAATGACCATAGCTTTCATACTGGTTGCAATTATTCGTTTTATACGATGGAAAAACTGTTGTATTTATTTTGTATTTGCTGCTCCTGGCGTTGACTTCTTAGGCCCTAGCTATTGGATCTGGTGGAGCAGCGCCCTAGGGTGAAGCCTAGGTTGCCCGGAACGTGGAAATGACAATACCTATCAGACTGGTTGCAATTACTCGTTTTATACGATGGAAAGACTGTTGTATTTATATTGTATTTTATAGTTATGGCGTTGTGTCCTAGGGCCGTAGCTATTCGATGTGGTTGAGCAACGCCCTAGAGTGAAGCCTAGGGTGCCCGCAGCGTAGAAATGACCATATCTTTCACACTGTTTGCAATTATTCATATTATACAGTGGAAAAACTGTTGTATTTATATTGCATTTTATGCTTCTCGCATTGACTTCTAAGGCCCTATCTATTCGATGTGGTGGAGCAACGTCCTAGAGTGAAGCCTAGGTTACCCGGAACGTAGAAATGACCATAGCTTTCACACTGGTTGCAGTTATTCCTGTTATACATGTGAAAAACTGTTGTATTTATATTGTATTTTATGCTTCTGGCGTTGACTTCTTAGGCCCTAACTATTCGATCTGGTGGAGCAACGCCCTAGGGTGTAGCCTAGGTTATCCGGAATATAGAAATGACCATCACTTTCACACTGGCTGCAATTATTCTTGTTATACGATGGAAAAACTGTTTTATTTATTTTGTATTTTATGCCTCCGGCGTTGACTCCTAAGGCCGTAGCTATTCGATGTGGTGGAGCAACGCCCTAGAGTGAAGCCTAGGTTGCCCGGATCGTAGAAATGACCATTACTTGCTCACTGGTTGCAATTATTCGTTTTATACGATGGAAAAACTGTTGTATTTATTTTGTATTTGGCGCTCCTGGCGTTGACTTCTTAGACCCTAACTAATGGATCTGGTGGACCAACAGCCTAGAGTGAAGCCTAGGTTGCCCGGAACGTAGAAATGACCATTACATCCACACTGTTTGCAATTATTCATATTATACAGATGAAAAACTGTTATATTTATATTGTATTTTATGCTTCTGGCATGGACTTCTAAGGCCCTAACTATTCGATGTGGTTGAGCAACGCCCTAGAGTGAAGCCTAGATTGCCCGGAACGTAGAAATGACCATAGCTTTCATACTGGCTGCAATTATTCCTGTTATACGATGGAAAAACTGTTGTACTTATATTATATTTTATGCTTCAGGCGTTGACTTCTAAGGGCGTAGCTATTCGATGTGGTGCAGAAACGGCCTAGAGTGAAGCCTAGGTTGCCCGGAATATAGAAATGACCATCACCTTCACACGGTTTGCGATTATTCATTTTATACGATGGTAAAACTATTGTACATATATCGTATTTCATGCTTCAGGCGTTGACTTCTTAGGGCCTAACTATTCGCTCTGGTGGAACAACGCCCTAGTGACAAGCCTAGGTTGCCCGGAATGTTGAAATGACCATCACTTTCACACTGGTTGCAATTATTCTTGTTATACAATGGAAAAATTGTTGTATTTATTTTGTATTTTATGCTTCTGGCATTGACTTCTAAGGCCCTAGCTATTCCATCTGGTGGATCAACGCCGTAGAGTGGAGCCTAGGTTGCCCGGAACGTAGAAATGACCATACCTTTCACACTGGTTGCAATTACTCATTTTACGCGATGGAAAAACTGTTGTACATATATCGTATTTTATGCTTCAGGCATTGACTCCTTAGGCCCTAACTATTCGATCTGGTGGAGCAACGTCCTAGGGTGAAGCCTAGGTTGCCCGGAACGTAGAAGTGACCATAACTATCAAACTGGTTGCAATTATTCATTTTATACGATGGATAGAATGTTGTATTTATACTGTATTTTATTGTTATGGCGCTGTCTTCTCGGGCCGTAGCTATTCGATGTGGTTGAGCAACGCCCTAGTGTGAAGCCTAGGTTGCCCGGAACGTAGAAATGACCATTACATCCACACTGTTTGCAATTATTCATATTATACAGTGAAACAACTGTTGTATTTATATGGCATTTTATGCTTCTGGCATTGACTTCTAAGGCCCTAGCAATTCGATGTGGTGGAGCCACGCCCTAGAGTGTAGCCTAGGTTGCCCGGAACGTAGAAATGACCATATCTTTCACACTGTTTGCAATTATTCGTTTTATACGATGGAAAAACTGTTGTACATATATCGTATTTTATGATTCGGGCGTTGACTTCTTAGGCCCTAACTATTCCATCTGCTGGACCAACGCCCCAGAGTGAAGCCTAGGTTGCCCGGAACGTAGGAATGACCATTACTTTCACACTGTTTGCAATTATTCATTTTATACGATGGAAAAACTGTTGTACTTATATTGTATTTTATGCTTCTGGCGTTGACTTCTAAGTCCCTAGCTATTCGATCTGGTGGAGCAACGCCCTAGAGTGAGGCCTAGGTTGCCTGGAATGTAGAAATGACCTGTACTTTCACACTGGTAGCAATTATTCGTTTTATACAATGGAAAAACTGTTCTATTTATTTTGTCTTTTATGCTTCGGGCGTTGACTTCTAAGGCCCTAGCTATTCGATCCGGCGGAGCAACGCCCTAGAGTGAAGCCTAGGTTGCCCGGAACGTAGAAATGACCATTACTTTCACACTGTTTGCAATTATTCATTTTATACGATGGAAAAGCTGTTGTATTTATATTGTATTTTATGCTTCTGGCGTTGACTTCTAAGGCCCTAGCTATTCGATCTGGCGGAGCAGCGCCCTAGAGTGCAGCCTGGGTTGCCCGGAACGTAGAAATGACCATAACTATCACACTGGTTGCAATTATTCGTTTTATACAATGGAAAAACTGTTCTATTTATATTGTATTTCATGCATCTGGCATTCACTTCTAAGGCCCTAACTATTCGATGCGGTGGTGCAACGACCTAGAGCGAAACCTAGGTTGCCCGTAACGTGGAAATGACAATTACTTTCACACTGGTTGCTATTATTCCTGTTATACGATGAACCAACTGTTGGATTTTTATTGTACTTTATGCTTCTGGCGTTGACTTCTAAGGCCCTAGATATTCGTTCTGGTGGAGCTGCGCCCTAGAGTGAAGCATAGGTTGCCCGACACGTAGAAATGACCATTACTTTCACACTGTTTGCAATTATTCATGCTATACCAAGGAAAACCTGTTGTATTTATACTGTATTTCAGGCATCTGGCGTTGACTTCTTAGGCCCTAACTATTCGATCTGGTGGAGCAACGCCCTAGAGTGAAGCCTAGATTGCCCGGAACGCAGAAATGACTATAACTTTCACACTGGTTGCAATTATTGGTTCTATACAATGGAAAAACTGTTGTATTTATTTTGTATTTTATGCTTCGGGCGTTGACTTCTAAGGCCCTAACTGTTCGATCTGGTGGCACAACGCCCTAGAGTGAAGCCTAGGTTGCCCGGAACGTAGAAATGACCATAACTTGCATACTGGTGGCAATTATTCGTGTTATAGGATGGAAAAACTGTTGTATTTATATCGTATTTTATGCTTCAGGCGTTGACTTTTTAGGCCCTAACTATTCCATCTGCTGGACCAACGCGCCAGAGTGAAGCCTAGGTTGCCCGGAACGTAGGAATGACCATTACTTTCACACTGTTTGCAATTATTCATTTTATACGATGGAAAAACTGTTGTACTTATATTGTATTTTATGCTTCTGGCGTTGACTTCTAAGTCCCTAGCTATTCGATCTGGTGGAGCAACGCCCTAGAGTGAGGCCTAGGTTGCCTGGAATGTAGAAATGACCTGTACTTTCACACGGGTTGCAATTATTCGTTTTATACAATGGAAAAACTGTTCTATTTATTTTGTCTTTTATGTTTCGGGCGTTGACTTCTAAGGCCCTAGCTATTCGATCCGGCGGAGCAACGCCCTAGAGTGAAGCCTAGGTTGCCCGGAACGTAGAAATGACCATTACTTTCACACTGTTTGCAATTATTCATTTTATACGATGGAAAAGCTGTTGTATTTATATTGTATTTTATGCTTCTGGCGTTGACTTCTAAGGCCCTAGCTATTCGATATGGCGGAGCAGCGCCCTAGAGTGCAGCCTGGGTTGCCCGGAACGTAGAAATGACCATAACTATCACACTGGTTGCAATTATTCGTTTTATACAATGGAAAAACTGTTCTATTTATATTGTATTTCATGCATCTGGCATTCGCTTCTAAGGCCCTAACTATTCGATGCGGTGGTGCAACGCCCTAGAGCGAAACCTAGGTTGCCCGTAACGTGGAAATGACAATTACTTTCACACTGGTTGCTATTATTCCTGTTATACGATGAACAAGCTGTTGGATTTTTATTGTACTTTATGCTTCTGGCGTTGACTTCTAAGGCCCTAGATATTCGTTCTGGTGGAGCTGCGGCCTAGAGTGAAGCATAGGTTGCCCGACACGTAGAAATGACCATTACTTTCACACTGTTTGCAATTATTCATGCTATACCAAGGAAAACCTGTTGTATTTATACTGTATTTCAGGCATCTGGCGTTGACTTCTTAGGCCCTAACTATTCGATCTGGTGGAGCAACGCCCTAGAGTGAAGCCTAGATTGCCCGGAACGCAGAAATGACTATAACTTTCACACTGGTTGCAATTATTGGTTCTATACAATGGAAAAACTGTTGTATTTATTTTGTATTTTATGCTTCGGGCGTTGACTTCTAAGGCCCTAACTGTTCGATCTGGTGGCACAACGCCCTAGAGTGAAGCCTAGGTTGCCCGGAACGTAGAAATGACCATAACTTGCATACTGGTGGCAATTATTCGTGTTATAGGATGGAAAAACTGTTGTATTTATATCGTATTTTATGCTTCAGGCGTTGACTTTTTAGGCCCTAACTATTCCATCTGCTGGACCAACGCGCCAGAGTGAAGCCTAGGTTGCCCGGAACGTAGGAATGACCATTACTTTCACACTGTTTGCAATTATTCATTTTATACGATGGAAAAACTGTTGTACTTATATTGTATTTTATGCTTCTGGCGTTGACTTCTAAGTCCCTAGCTATTCGATCTGGTGGAGCAACGCCCTAGAGTGAGGCCTAGGTTGCCTGGAATGTAGAAATGACCTGTACTTTCACACGGGTTGCAATTATTCGTTTTATACAATGGAAAAACTGTTCTATTTATTTTGTCTTTTATGTTTCGGGCGTTGACTTCTAAGGCCCTAGCTATTCGATCCGGCGGAGCAACGCCCTACAGTGAAGCCTAGGTTGCCCGGAACGTAGAAATGACCATTACTTTCACACTGTTTGCAATTATTCATTTTATACGATGGAAAAGCTGTTGTATTTATATTGTATTTTATGCTTCTGGCGTTGACTTCTAAGGCCCTAGCTATTCGATATGGCGGAGCAGCGCCCTAGAGTGCAGCCTGGGTTGCCCGGAACGTAGAAATGACCATAACTATCACACTGGTTGCAATTATTCGTTTTATACAATGGAAAAACTGTTCTATTTATATTGTATTTCATGCATCTGGCATTCGCTTCTAAGGCCCTAACTATTCGATGCGGTGGTGCAACGCCCTAGAGCGAAACCTAGGTTGCCCGTAACGTGGAAATGACAATTACTTTCACACTGGTTGCTATTATTCCTGTTATACGATGAACAAGCTGTTGGATTTTTATTGTACTTTATGCTTCTGGCGTTGACTTCTAAGGCCCTAGATATTCGTTCTGGTGGAGCTGCGGCCTAGAGTGAAGCATAGGTTGCCCGACACGTAGAAATGACCATTACTTTCACACTGTTTGCAGTTATTCATGCTATACCAAGGAAAACCTGTTGTATTTATACTGTATTTCAGGCATCTGGCGTTGACTTCTTAGGCCCTAACTATTCGATCTGGTGGAGCAACGCCCTAGAGTGAAGCCTAGATTGCCCGGAACGCCGAAATGACCATAACTTTCACACTGGTTGCAATTATTCGTTCTATACAATGGAAAAACTGTTGTATTTATTTTGTATTTTATGCTTCGGGCGTAGACTTCTAAGGCCCTAACTATTCGATCTGGTGGCACAACGCCCTAGGGTGAAGCCTAGGTTGCCCGGAACGTAGAAATGACCATAACTTGCATACTGGTGGCAATTATTCGTGTTATAGGATGGAAAAACTGTTGTATTTATATCGTATTTTATGCTTCAGGCGTTGACTCCTAAGGCCCCAACTATTCGATCTGGTGGAGCAACGCCCTAGAGTGAAGCCTAGGTTGCTCGGAACGTAGAAATGGCCATTACCTTCACACTGTTTGCGATTATTCATTTTATACGATGGTAAAACTGTTGCACATACATCGTATTTTATGCTTCTGGCGTTGACTTCTTAGGCCCTAACGATTCGATCAGGTGGAGCAACGCCCTAGGGTGAAGCCTAGGTTGCCCGTAACGTATAAATGACCATAACTTTCATACTGGTTGCAATTATTCGTTTTATACGATGGAAAAACTGTTGTATTAATTTTGTATTTGGTGCTTCTGGCGTTGACTTCTTAGGACCTAACCATTCGATGTGGTTGAGCAACGCCCTAGAGTGAAGCCTAGATTGCCCGGAACGTAGAAATGTCCATAACCATCATACTGGTTGCAATTATTCGTTTTATACGATGGAAAAACTGTTGTATTTATATTGTATTTTATGCTTCAGGCGTTGACTTCTTAGGCCCTAACTATTCGCTCTGGTGGAACAACGCCCTAGGGTGATGCCTAGGTTGCCCGGATCGTAGAAATGACCATAGCTTTCATACTGGTTGCAATTATTCGTTTTATACGATGGAAAAACTGTTGTATTTATTTTGTATTTGCTGCTCCTGGCGTTGACTTCTTAGGCCCTAGCTATTGGATCTGGTGGAGCAGCGCCCTAGGGTGAAGCCTAGGTTGCCCGGAACGTGGAAATGACAATACCTATCAGACTGGTTGCAATTACTCGTTTTATACGATGGAAAGACTGTTGTATTTATATTGTATTTTATAGTTATGGCGTTGTGTCCTAGGGCCGTAGCTATTCGATGTGGTTGAGCAACGCCCTAGAGTGAAGCCTAGGGTGCCCGCAGCGTAGAAATGACCATATCTTTCACACTGTTTGCAATTATTCATATTATACAGTGGAAAAACTGTTGTATTTATATTGCATTTTATGCTTCTCGCATTGACTTCTAAGGCCCTATCTATTCGATGTGGTGGAGCAACGTCCTAGAGTGAAGCCTAGGTTACCCGGAACGTAGAAATGACCATAGCTTTCACACTGGTTGCAGTTATTCCTGTTATACATGTGAAAAACTGTTGTATTTATATTGTATTTTATGCTTCTGGCGTTGACTTCTTAGGCCCTAACTATTCGATCTGGTGGAGCAACGCCCTAGGGTGTAGCCTAGGTTATCCGGAATATAGAAATGACCATCACTTTCACACTGGCTGCAATTATTCTTGTTATACGATGGAAAAACTGTTTTATTTATTTTGTATTTTATGCCTCCGGCGTTGACTCCTAAGGCCGTAGCTATTCGATGTGGTGGAGCAACGCCCTAGAGTGAAGCCTAGGTTGCCCGGATCGTAGAAATGACCATTACTTGCTCACTGGTTGCAATTATTCGTTTTATACGATGGAAAAACTGTTGTATTTATTTTGTATTTGGCGCTCCTGGCGTTGACTTCTTAGACCCTAACTAATGGATCTGGTGGACCAACAGCCTAGAGTGAAGCCTAGGTTGCCCGGAACGTAGAAATGACCATTACATCCACACTGTTTGCAATTATTCATATTATACAGATGAAAAACTGTTATATTTATATTGTATTTTATGCTTCTGGCATGGACTTCTAAGGCCCTAACTATTCGATGTGGTTGAGCAACGCCCTAGAGTGAAGCCTAGATTGCCCGGAACGTAGAAATGACCATAGCTTTCATACTGGCTGCAATTATTCCTGTTATACGATGGAAAAACTGTTGTACTTATATTATATTTTATGCTTCAGGCGTTGACTTCTAAGGGCGTAGCTATTCGATGTGGTGCAGAAACGGCCTAGAGTGAAGCCTAGGTTGCCCGGAATATAGAAATGACCATCACCTTCACACGGTTTGCGATTATTCATTTTATACGATGGTAAAACTATTGTACATATATCGTATTTCATGCTTCAGGCGTTGACTTCTTAGGGCCTAACTATTCGCTCTGGTGGAACAACGCCCTAGTGACAAGCCTAGGTTGCCCGGAATGTTGAAATGACCATCACTTTCACACTGGTTGCGATTATTCTTGTTATACAATGGAAAAATTGTTGTATTTATTTTGTATTTTATGCTTCTGGCATTGACTTCTAAGGCCCTAGCTATTCCATCTGGTGGATCAACGCCGTAGAGTGGAGCCTAGGTCGCCCGAAACGTAGAAATGATCATTACTTTCACTCTGTTTGCAAATGTACATTATATACGATGGAAAAGCTGTTGTATTTATATTGTATTTTATGCTTCTGGCGTTGACTTCTTAGGCCCTAACTATTTGATCTGGTGGAGCAATGCCTCAGAGTTAAGTCTAGGATGCCCGCAACGTCGAAATGGCTATTACTTTCACACTTGTTGCAATTATTCGTTTTATACGATGGAAAAACTGTTGTACATATATCGTATTTTATGCTTCAGGCGTTGACTTCTATGGCCGTAGCTATTCGATGTGGTGGAGAAACGCCCTAGAGTGGAGCCTAGGTTGCCCGGAACGTAGAAATGACCATACCTTTCACACTGGTTGCAATTACTCATTTTACGCGATGGAAAAACTGTTGTACATATATCGTATTTTATGCTTCAGGCATTGACTCCTTAGGCCCTAACTATTCGATCTGGTGGAGCAACGTCCTAGGGTGAAGCCTAGGTTGCCCGGAACGTAGAAGTGACCATAACTATCAAACTGGTTGCAATTATTCATTTTATACGATGGATAGAATGTTGTATTTATACTGTATTTTATTGTTATGGCGCTGTCTTCTCGGGCCGTAGCTATTCGATGTGGTTGAGCAACGCCCTAGTGTGAAGCCTAGGTTGCCCGGAACGTAGAAATGACCATTACATCCACACTGTTTGCAATTATTCATATTATACAGTGGAACAACTGTTGTATTTATATGGCATTTTATGCTTCTGGCATTGACTTCTAAGGCCCTAGCAATTCGATGTGGTGGAGCCACGCCCTAGAGTGTAGCCTAGGTTGCCCGGAACGTAGAAATGACCATATCTTTCACACTGTTTGCAATTATTCGTTTTATACGATGGAAAAACTGTTATATTTATTTTGTATTTGGTGCTTCTGGCGTTGACTTCTTAGGCCCTAACTGTTAGATGTGGAGGACCAACGCCCTAGAGTGAAGCCTAGGTTGCCCGGAACGTAGAAATGACCATACCTTTCAGACTGGTTGCAATTATTCCTGTTATACGATGAAAAAACTGTTGTACTTATGTTGTATTTTATGCTTCTGGCGTCGAATTCTAAGTCCCTAACTATTCGATCTGGTGAAGCAACGCCCTAGAGTGAAGCCTAGGGTGCTCGGAACGTAGAAATGACCATAACTTTCACACTGGTTTCAATTACTCGTTTTATACAATGGAAAAACTGTTCTATTTATTTTGTATTTTATGCTTCGGGCGTTGACTTCTATGGCCCTAACTATTCGATCTGGTGGAGCAACGCCCTAGAGTGAAGCCTAGGCTGCCCGGAACGTAGAAATGACCATTACCTTCACACTGTTTGCGATTATTCATTTTATACGATGGTAAAACTGTTGTATTTATTTTGTACTTTATACTTCTGGCGTTGACTTCTAAGGCCCTATGTATTCGATCTGGTGTAGCAATGCCTCAGAGTTAAGTCTAGGATGCCCGCAACGTAGAAATGTCTATTACTTTCACACTGGTTGCAATTATCCGTTTTATACGATGGAAAAACTGTTGTGCATATATCGTATTTTATGCTTCTGTCGTTGACTTCTTAGGCCCTAACTATTCGATCAGGTGGAGCAACGCCCTAGGGTGAAGCCTAGGTTGCGCGGAACGTAGGAATGACCATAACAATCATACTGGTTGCAATTATACGTTTTACACGATTCAAAAACTGTTGTATTTATATTGTATTTTATGCTTCTGGCGTTGACTTCTAAGGCCGCAGCTATTCGATGTGGTGGAGCAACGCCCTAGAGTGAAGCCTAGTTTGCGCGGAACGTAGAAATAACCATACCTTTCACACTGGTTGCAATTATTCCTGTTATACAAGGGAAAAACTGTTGTATTCATATTGTATTTTATGCTTCTGGCGTTGACTTCCTGGGCCCTAACTATTCTATCTGGAGGAGCAACGCCCTAGAGTGGTTCCTAGGTTGCCTGGAATGCAGAAATAAGCATCACTTTCACACTGGTGGCAATTATTCCTGTTATACGATGGACAAACTGTTGGATTTTTACTGTACTTTATGCTTCTGGCGTTGACTTCTAAGGCCCTATGTATTCGATCTGGTGGAGCAATGTCTCAGTGTTAAGTCTAGGATGCCCGGAACGCAGAAATGGCCATTACTTTCACACTGGTTGCAATTACTCATTTTATACGATGGAAAAACTGTTGTACATATATCGTATTCTATGCATCTCGCATTGACTTCTTAGGCCCTAACTATTCGATATGGAGGAGCAACGCCCTAGAGTGAAGCCTAGGTTGCCCGGAACGTAGAAATGACCCTAACTATCAGACTGGTTGCAATTATTCCTGTTATACGATTCAAAAACTGTTGCATTTATATTGTATTTTATGCTTCTGGCGTTGACTTCTAAGGCCGCAGCTATTCGATGTGGTGGAGCGACGCCCTAGAGTGCAGCCTAGGTCGCCCGTATCGTAGAAATGACCATAGCTTTCATACTGGTTGCAATTATTCGTTTTATACGATGGAAAAGCAGTTGTATTTATTTTGTATTTGGTGCTCCTGGCGTTGACTTCTTAGGCCCTAGCTATTGGATCTCGTGGACCAACGCCCTAGAGTGAAGCCTAGGTTGCCCGGAACGTAGGAATGACCATAACAATCATACTGGTTGCAATTATAGGTTTTATACGATGGAAAAACTGTTGCATTTGTATTTTATTTTATGCTTCTAGCGTTGACTTCTAAGTCCCTAGCTATTCGATCTGGTGGAGCAACGGCCCTGAGTGAAGCCTAGGTTGCCCGGGACGTAGAAATGACCATCACCTTCACTCTGGTTGCAATTATTCATTTTATACAATGGAAAAACTGTTGTACTCATATTGCTTTTTATAGTTATGGCGTTGGCTTCTGAGGCCTTAGCTATTCGATGTGGTGAAGCAATGCCCTAGAGTGAAGCCTAGGATGCCCGCAACGTAGAAATGACCATATTTTTCACACTGTTTGCAATTATTCCTGTTATACGGTTGAAAAACTGTTGTATTTATATTGTATTTTATGCTTCTGGCGTTGACTTCTAAGGTCGGAGCTATTCGATATGGTTGAGCAACGCCCTAGACTGAAGCATAGGTTGCCCGATACGTAGAAATGACCATTACTTCCACACTGTTTGCAATTATTCGTATTATACAGTGGAACAACTGTTGTATTTTTATGGCATTTTATGTTTCTGGCATTGACTTCTAAAGCACTAACTATTCGATGTGGTGGAGAAACGTCCTAGAGTGAAGCCTAGGCTGCCCGGAACGTAGAAGTGACCATAGCTTTCACACTGGTTGCATTTATTCCTGTTATACAAGGGAAAAACTGTTGCATTTATATTGTATTTTATGCTTCTGGCGTTGACTTCTTAGGCCCTAACTATTCGATCTGTTGGAGCATGGCCCTAGAGTGAAGCCTAGGTTGCCCGGAATGTAGAAATGACCATCACTTTCACACTGGTTGCAATTATTCTTGTTATACGATGGCAAAACTGTTGTATTTATTTTGTATTTTATGCCTCTGGCGTTGACTGCTAAGGCCGTAGCTATACGATGTGGTGGAGCAACGCCCTAGAGTGAAGCCTAGGTTGCCCGGAACGTAGAAATGACCATGTCTTTCACACTGTTTGCAAATATTCCTGTTATACGATTGAAAAACTGTTGTATTTATATTGTATTTTATGCTTCTGGCGGTGACTTCTAAGGCCGCAGCTATTCGATGTGGTGGAGCAACGCCCTAGAGTGTAGCCTAGGTTGCCCGGAATGTAGAAATGACCATACCTTTCACACTGGTTGCAATTATTCTTGTTATACGATGGAAAAGCTGTTGCATTTGTATTGTATTTTATGCTTCTGGCGTAGACTTCTTAGGCCCTAGCTCTTCGATCAAGTGGAATGACACCCTGGAGTGAAGCCTAGGTTGCGCGTATCGTAGAAATGACCATATCTTTCACACTGGTTGCAATTATTCCTGTTATACGATGGAAAAACTGGTGTATTTCTATTGTATTTTATGCTTCTGGCGTTGACTTCTTAGGCCCTAACTATTCGATCTGGGGGAACCACGCCCTAGACTGAAGCCTAGGTTGCCCGGAACGTAGAAATGACCATCAGTTTCACACTCGTTGCAATTATTCCTGTTATACAATGGAAAAACTGTTGTATTTATTTTGTATTTTATGCTTCTGGCATTGACTTCTAAGGCCCTAGCTATTCCATCTGGTGGAGCAACGCCGTAGAGTGGAGCCTAGGTCGCCCGAAACGTAGAAATGACCATTACTTTCACTCTGTTTGCAAATGTACATTATATACGATGGAAAAGCTGTTTTATTTATATTGTATTTTATGCTTCAGGCGTTGACTTCTTAGGCCCTAACTATTCGCTCTGGTGGAACAACGCCCTAGTGACAAGCCTAGGTTGCCCGGAACGTAGAAATGACCATAACTATCAAACTGGTTGCAATTACTCGTTTTATACGATGGAAAGACTGTTGTATTTATATTGTATTTTATATTTATGGCGTTGTCTTCTAGGGCCATAGCTATTCGATGTGGTTGAGCAACGCCCTAGAGTGAAGCCTAGGTTGCCCGGAACGTATAAATGACCATAGCTTTCATACTGGTTGCAATTATTCGTTTTATACGATGGAAAAGCTGTTGTATTTATTTTGTATTTGGTGCTCCTGGAGTTGACTTCTTAGGCCCTAGCTATTGGATCTCGTGGACCAACGCCCTAGAGTGAAGCCTAGGTTGCCCGGAACGTAGGAATGACCATAACAATCATACTGGTTGCAATTATACGTTTTATACGATTCAAAAACTGTTGTATTTATATTGTATTTTATGCTTCTGGCGTTGACTTCTAAGGCCGCAGCTATTCGATGTGGTGGAGCAACGCCCTAGAGTGAAGCCTAGTTTGCGCGGAACGTAGAAATAACCATACCTTTCACACTGGTTGCAATTATTCCAGTTATACAAGGGAAAAACAGTTGTATTCATATTGTATTTTATGCTTCTGGCGTTGACTTCCTGGGCCCTAACTATTCTATCTGGAGGAGCAACGCCCTAGAGTGGTTCCTAGGTTGCCTGGAATGCAGAAATAACCATCACTTTCACACTGGTGGCAATTATTCCTGTTATACGATGGACAAACTGTTGGATTTTTAATGTACTTTATGCTTCTGGCGTTGACTTCTAAGGCCCTATGTATTCGATCTGGTGGAGCAATGTCTCAGTGTTAAGTCTAGGATGCCCGGAACGCAGAAATGGCCATTACATTCACACTGGTTGCAATTACTCATTTTATACGATGGAAAAACTGTTGTACATATATCGTATTCTATGCATCTGGCATTGACTTTTTAGGCCCTAACTATTCGATATGGTGGAGCAACGCCCTAGAGTGAAGCCTAGGTTGCCCGGAACGTAGAAATGACCCTAACTATCAGACTGGTTGCAATTATTCCTGTTATACGATTCAAAAACTGTTGTATTTATATTGTATTTTATGCTTCTGGCGTTGACTTCTAAGGCCGCAGCTATTCGATGTGGTGGAACGACGCCCTAGAGTGCAGCCTAGGTTGCCCGTATCGTAGAAATGACCATAGCTTCCATACTGGTTGCAATTATTCGTTTTATCCGATGGAAAAGCTGTTGTATTTATTTTGTATTTGGTGCTCCTGGCGTTGACTTCTTAGGCCCTAGGTATTGGATCTCGTGGACCAACGCCCTAGAGTGAAGCCTAGGTTGCCCGGAACGTAGGAATGACCATAACAATCATACTGGTTGCAATTATACGTTTTATACGATGGAAAAACTGTTGCATTTGTATTTTATTTTATGCTTCTAGCGTTGACTTCTAAGTCCCTAGCTATTCGATCTGGTGGAGCAACGCCCTAGTGACAAGCCTAGGTTGCCCGGAACGTAGAAATGACCCTAACTATCAGACTGGTTGCAATTATTCCTGTTATACGATTCAAAAACTGTTGTATTTATATTGTATTTTATGCTTCTGGCGTTGACTTCTAAGGCCGCAGCTATTCGATGTGGTGGAACGACGCCCTAGAGTGCAGCCTAGGTTGCCCGTATCGTAGAAATGACCATAGCTTCCATACTGGTTGCAATTATTCGTTTTATCCGATGGAAAAGCTGTTGTATTTATTTTGTATTTGGTGCTCCTGGCGTTGACTTCTTAGGCCCTAGGTATTGGATCTCGTGGACCAACGCCCTAGAGTGAAGCCTAGGTTGCCCGGGACGTAGAAATGACCATCACCTTCACTCTGGTTGCAATTATTCATTTTATACAATGGAAAAACTGTTGTACTCATATTGTTTTTTATAGTTATGGCGTTGGCTTCTGAGGCCTTAGCTATTCGATGTGGTGAAGCAATGCCCTAGAGTGAAGCCTAGGATGCCCGCAACGTAGAAATGACCATATCTTTCACACTGTTTGAAATTATTCCTGTTATACGATTCAAAAACTGTTGTATTTATATTGTATTTTATGCTTCTGCCGTTGACTTCTAAGGTCGGAGCTATTCGATGTGGTGGAGCAACGACCTAGAGTGAAGCCTAGTTTGCGCGGAACGTAGAAATGACCATTACTTCCACACTGTTTGCAATTATTCGTATTATACAGTGGAACAACTGTTGTATTTTTATGGCATTTTATGTTTCTGGCATTGACTTCTAAAGCCCTAACTATTCGAAGTGGTGGAGAAACGCCCTAGAGTGAAGCCTAGGCTGCCCGGAACGTAGAAGTGACCATAGCTTTCACACTGGTTGCATTTATTCCTGTTATACAGGGGAAAAACTGTTGCATTTATATTGTACTTTATGCTTCTGGCGTTGACTTCTTAGGCCCTAACTATTCGATCTGTTGGAGCATGGCCCTAGAGTGAAGCCTAGGTTGCCCGGAATGTAGAAATGACCATCACTTTCACACTGGTTGCAATTATTCTTGTTATACGATGGCAAAACTGTTGTATTTATTTTGTATTTTATGCCTCTGGCGTTGACTGCTAAGGCCGTAGCTATACGATGTGGTGGAGCAGCGCCCTAGAGTGAAGCCTAGGTTGCCCGGAACGTAGAAATGACCATGTCTTTCACACTGGTTGCAATTATTCCTGTTATACGATGGAAAAACTGTTGTATTTATATTATATTGTATGCTTCAGACGTTGACTTCTAAGGCCGTAGCTATACGATGTGGTGGAGCAGCGCCCTAGAGTGAAGCCTAGGTTGCCCGGAAAGTAGAAATGACCATTACCTCCACACTGTTTGCAATTATTCCTGTTATACGATGGAAAAACTGTTGTATTTATATTGTATTTTATGCTTCTGGCGTAGGCTTCTTAGGCCCTAACTATTCGATCTGGGGGGACCTCGCCCTAGAGTGAAGCCTAGGTTGCCCGGAACGTAGAAATGACCATAGCTTTCACACTGTTTGCAAATATTCCTGTTATACGATTGAAAAACTGTTGTATTTATATTGTATTTTATGCTTCTGGCGGTGACTTCTAAGGCCGCAGCTATTCGATGTGGTGGAGCAACGCCCTAGAGTGTAGCCTAGGTTGCCCGGAACGTAGAAATGACCATACCTTTCACACTGGTTGCAATTATTCTTGTTATACGATGGAAAAGCTGTTGCATTTGTATTGTATTTTATGCTTCTGGCGTAGACTTCTTAGGCCCTAGCTCTTCGATCAAGTGGAATGACACCCTGGAGTGAAGCCTAGGTTGCGCGTATCGTAGAAATGACCATATCTTTCACACTGGTTGCAATTATTCCTGTTATACGATGGAAAAACTGGTGTATTTCTATTGTATTTTATGCTTCTGGCGTTGACTTCTTAGGCCCTAACTATTCGATCTGGGGGAACCACGCCCTAGACTGAAGCCTAGGTTGCCCGGAACGTAGAAATGACCATCAGTTCCACACTCGTTGCAATTATTCCTGTTATACAATGGAAAAACTGTTGTATTTATTTTGTATTTTATGCTTCTGGCATTGACTTCTAAGGCCCTAGCTATTCCATCTGGTGGAGCAACGCCGTAGAGTGGAGCCTAGGTCGCCCGAAACGTAGAAATGACCATTACTTTCACTCTGTTTGCAAATGTACATTATATACGATGGAAAAGCTGTTTTATTTATATTGTATTTTATGCTTCAGGCGTTGACTTCTTAGGCCCTAACTATTCGCTCTGGTGGAACAACGCCCTAGTGACAAGCCTAGGTTGCCCGGAACGTAGAAATGACCATAACTATCAAACTGGTTGCAATTACTCGTTTTATACGATGGATAGAATGTTGTATTTATACTGTATTTTATTGTTATGGCGCTGTCTTCTCGGGCCGTAGCTATTCGATGTGGTTGAGCAACGCCCTAGTGTGAAGCCTAGGTTGCCCGGAACGTAGAAATGACCATTACATCCACACTGTTTGCAATTATTCATATTATACAGTGGAACAACTGTTGTATTTATATGGCATTTTATGCTTCTGGCATTGACTTCTAAGGCCCTAGCAATTCGATGTGGTGGAGCCACGCCCTAGAGTGTAGCCTAGGTTGCCCGGAACGTAGAAATGACCATATCTTTCACACTGTTTGCAATTATTCGTTTTATACGATGGAAAAACTGTTATATTTATTTTGTATTTGGTGCTTCTGGCGTTGACTTCTTAGGCCCTAACTGTTAGATGTGGAGGACCAACGCCCTAGAGTGAAGCCTAGGTTGCCCGGAACGTAGAAATGACCATACCTTTCAGACTGGTTGCAATTATTCCTGTTATACGATGAAAAAACTGTTGTACTTATGTTGTATTTTATGCTTCTGGCGTCGAATTCTAAGTCCCTAACTATTCGATCTGGTGAAGCAACGCCCTAGAGTGAAGCCTAGGGTGCTCGGAACGTAGAAATGACCATAACTTTCACACTGGTTTCAATTACTCGTTTTATACAATGGAAAAACTGTTCTATTTATTTTGTATTTTATGCTTCGGGCGTTGACTTCTATGGCCCTAACTATTCGATCTGGTGGAGCAACGCCCTAGAGTGAAGCCTAGGCTGCCCGGAACGTAGAAATGACCATTACCTTCACACTGTTTGCGATTATTCATTTTATACGATGGTAAAACTGTTGTATTTATTTTGTACTTTATACTTCTGGCGTTGACTTCTAAGGCCCTATGTATTCGATCTGGTGTAGCAATGCCTCAGAGTTAAGTCTAGGATGCCCGCAACGTAGAAATGTCTATTACTTTCACACTGGTTGCAATTATCCGTTTTATACGATGGAAAAACTGTTGTGCATATATCGTATTTTATGCTTCTGTCGTTGACTTCTTAGGCCCTAACTATTCGATCAGGTGGAGCAACGCCCTAGGGTGAAGCCTAGGTTGCCCGGAACGTAGGAATGACCATAACAATCATACTGGTTGCAATTATACGTTTTACACGATTCAAAAACTGTTGTATTTATATTGTATTTTATGCTTCTGGCGTTGACTTCTAAGGCCGCAGCTATTCGATGTGGTGGAGCAACGCCCTAGAGTGAAGCCTAGTTTGCGCGGAACGTAGAAATAACCATACCTTTCACACTGGTTGCAATTATTCCTGTTATACAAGGGGAAAACTGTTGTATTCATATTGTATTTTATGCTTCTGGCGTTGACTTCCTGGGCCCTAACTATTCTATCTGGAGGAGCAACGCCCTAGAGTGGTTCCTAGGTTGCCTGGAATGCAGAAATAAGCATCACTTTCACACTGGTGGCAATTATTCCTGTTATACGATGGACAAACTGTTGGATTTTTACTGTACTTTATGCTTCTGGCGTTGACTTCTAAGGCCCTATGTATTCGATCTGGTGGAGCAATGTCTCAGTGTTAAGTCTAGGATGCCCGGAACGCAGAAATGGCCATTACTTTCACACTGGTTGCAATTACTCATTTTATACGATGGAAAAACTGTTGTACATATATCGTATTCTATGCATCTCGCATTGACTTCTTAGGCCCTAACTATTCGATATGGAGGAGCAACGCCCTAGAGTGAAGCCTAGGTTGCCCGGAACGTAGAAATGACCCTAACTATCAGACTGGTTGCAATTATTCCTGTTATACGATTCAAAAACTGTTGCATTTATATTGTATTTTATGCTTCTGGCGTTGACTTCTAAGGCCGCAGCTATTCGATGTGGTGGAGCGACGCCCTAGAGTGCAGCCTAGGTCGCCCGTATCGTAGAAATGACCATAGCTTTCATACTGGTTGCAATTATTCGTTTTATACGATGGAAAAGCAGTTGTATTTATTTTGTATTTGGTGCTCCTGGCGTTGACTTCTTAGGCCCTAGCTATTGGATCTCGTGGACCAACGCCCTAGAGTGAAGCCTAGGTTGCCCGGAACGTAGGAATGACCATAACAATCATACTGGTTGCAATTATAGGTTTTATACGATGGAAAAACTGTTGCATTTGTATTTTATTTTATGCTTCTAGCGTTGACTTCTAAGTCCCTAGCTATTCGATCTGGTGGAGCAACGGCCCTGAGTGAAGCCTAGGTTGCCCGGGACGTAGAAATGACCATCACCTTCACTCTGGTTGCAATTATTCATTTTATACAATGGAAAAACTGTTGTACTCATATTGCTTTTTATAGTTATGGCGTTGGCTTCTGAGGCCTTAGCTATTCGATGTGGTGAAGCAATGCCCTAGAGTGAAGCCTAGGATGCCCGCAACGTAGAAATGACCATATTTTTCACACTGTTTGCAATTATTCCTGTTATACGGTTGAAAAACTGTTGTATTTATATTGTATTTTATGCTTCTGGCGTTGACTTCTAAGGTCGGAGCTATTCGATATGGTTGAGCAACGCCCTAGACTGAAGCATAGGTTGCCCGATACGTAGAAATGACCATTACTTCCACACTGTTTGCAATTATTCGTATTATACAGTGGAACAACTGTTGTATTTTTATGGCATTTTATGTTTCTGGCATTGACTTCTAAAGCACTAACTATTCGATGTGGTGGAGAAACGTCCTAGAGTGAAGCCTAGGCTGCCCGGAACGTAGAAGTGACCATAGCTTTCACACTGGTTGCATTTATTCCTGTTATACAAGGGAAAAACTGTTGCATTTATATTGTATTTTATGCTTCTGGCGTTGACTTCTTAGGCCTTAACTATTCGATCTGTTGGAGCATGGCCCTAGAGTGAAGCCTAGGTTGCCCGGAATGTAGAAATGACCATCACTTTCACACTGGTTGCAATTATTCTTGTTATACGATGGCAAAACTGTTGTATTTATTTTGTATTTTATGCCTCTGGCGTTGACTGCTAAGGCCGTAGCTATACGATGTGGTGGAGCAACGCCCTAGAGTGAAGCCTAGGTTGCCCGGAACGTAGAAATGACCATGTCTTTCACACTGGTTGCAATTATTCCTGTTATACGATGGAAAAACTGTTGTATTTATATTATATTGTATGCTTCAGACGTTGACTTCTAAGGCCGTAGCTATTCGATGTGGTGGAGCAACGCCCTAGAGAGAAGCCTAGATTGCCCGGAACGTAGAAATGACCATAACTATCAGACTGGTTGCAATTATTCGTTTTATACGATGGAAAGACTGTTGTATTTATATTGTATTTTATAGTTATGGCGTTGTCTTCTATCGCCGTAGCTATTCGATGTGGTTGAGCAACGCCCTAGAGTGAAGCCTAGGTTACCCGGATCGTAGAAATGACCATTACTTGCACACTGGATGCAATTATTCGTTTTATGCGATGGAAAAAGTGTTGTATTTATTTTGTATTTGGTGCTCCTGTCGTTGACTTCTTAGGCCCTAACTATTGGATCTGGTGGACCAACGCCCTAGAGTGAAGCCTAGGTTGCCCGGAACTTAGAAATGACCATCACCTTCACTCTGGTTGCAATTATTCCTGTTATACGATGGAAAAACTGTGGTATTTATATTGTATTTTATGCTTCTGGCGTAGGCTTCTTAGGCCCTAACTATTCGATCTGGGGGAACCACGCCCCAGACTGAAGCCTAGGTAGCCCGGAACGTAGAAATGACCATCACTTTCACACTGGTTGCAATTATTCCTGTTATACGATGGAAAAAGTGTTGTATTTATATTGTATTTTATGCTTCTGACGTTGACTTCTAAGGCCGCAGCTATTCGATGTGTTGGAGCAACGCCCTAGAGTGAAGCCTAGGTTGCCCGGAACGTAGAAATGACCATAGCTTTCACACTGGTTGCAATTATTCCTGTTATACAAGGGAAAAACTGTTGTATTTATATTGTATTTTATGCTTCTGGCGTTGACTTCTTAGGCCCTAACTATTCGATCTTGTGGAGCATGGCCCTAGAGTGAAGCCTAGGTTGCCCGGAATGCTGAAATGACCATCACTTTCACATTCGTTGCAATTATTCTTGTTATACGATGGAAAAACTGTTGTATTTATATTATATTTTATGCTTCAGACGTTGACTTCTAAGGCCGTAGCTATTCGATGTGGTGGAGAAACGCCCTAGAGTGAAGCCTAGGTTGCCCGGAAAGTAGAAATGACCATTACCTCCACACTGTTTGCAATTATTCATTTTGTACAATGGAAATACTGTTGTATTTATACTGTTTTTTATAGTTATGGCGTCGACTTCTAAGGCCGTAGCTATTCCATCTGGTGGAACGACGCCCTAGAGTGAAGCCTAGGTTGCCCGTATCGTAGAAATGACCATATCTTTCACACTGTTTGCAATTATTCCTGTTATACGATGGAAAAACTGTTGTATTTCTATTGTATTTTATGCTTCTGGCGTTGACTTCTTAGGCCCTAACTATTCGATCTGGTGGAGCAACGCCCTAGGGTGAAGCCTCGGTTGCCCGGAACGTAGAAATGACCATACGTTTCACACTGGTTGCAATTATTCCTGTTATACAAGGGAAAAACTGTTGTATTTATATTGCATCTTATGCTTCTGGCGTTGACTTCCTGGGCCCTAACTATTCTATCTGGAGGAGCGACGCCCTAGAGTGAAGCCTAGGTTGCCCGGAATGCAGAAATGACCATCACTTTCACACTGGTGGCAATTATTCCTGTTATACGATGGAGACTGTTGGATTTTTAATGTACTTTATGCTTCTGGCGTTGACTTCTAAGGTCCTATGTATTCGACCTGGTGGAGCAATGCCTCAGTGTTAGGTCTAGGATGCCCGGAACGTAGAAATGGCCGATACTTTCACACTGGTTGCAATTACTCATTTTATACGATGGAAAAACTGTTGTACATATATCGTATTTTATGCTTCTGGCATTGACTTCTTAGGCCCTAACTATTCGATCTGGTGGAGTAACGCCCTAGGGTGAAGCCTAGGTTGCCCGGAACGTAGAAATGACCATAACTATCAGACTGGTTGCAATTATTCGTTTTATACGATGGAAAGACTGTTGTATTTATATTGTATTTTATAGTTATGTCGTTGTCTTCAAGGGCCGTAGCAATTTGATGTGGTGGAGCAACGCCCTCGAGTGAAGCCTAGGTTGCCGGGAACGTAGAAATGACCATCACTTTCACAATGGTTGCAGTTATTCTTGTTATACGATGGAAAAACTGTTGTATTTATATTGTATTTTATGCTTCTGGCGTAGGCTTCTTAGGCCCTAACTATTCGATCTGGGGGGACCTCGCCCTAGAGTGAAGCCTAGGTTGCCCGGAACGTAGAAATGACCATAGCTTTCACACTGTTTGCAAATATTCCTGTTATACGATTGAAAAACTGTTGTATTTATATTGTATTTTATGCTTCTGGCGGTGACTTCTAAGGCCGCAGCTATTCGATGTGGTGGAGCAACGCCCTAGAGTGTAGCCTAGGTTGCCCGGAACGTAGAAATGACCATACCTTTCACACTGGTTGCAATTATTCTTGTTATACGATGGAAAAGCTGTTGCATTTGTATTGTATTTTATGCTTCTGGCGTAGACTTCTTAGGCCCTAGCTCTTCGATCAAGTGGAATGACACCCTGGAGTGAAGCCTAGGTTGCGCGTATCGTAGAAATGACCATATCTTTCACACTGGTTGCAATTATTCCTGTTATACGATGGAAAAACTGGTGTATTTCTATTGTATTTTATGCTTCTGGCGTTGACTTCTTAGGCCCTAACTATTCGATCTGGGGGAACCACGCCCTAGACTGAAGCCTAGGTTGCCCGGAACGTAGAAATGACCATCAGTTTCACACTCGTTGCAATTATTCCTGTTATACAATGGAAAAACTGTTGTATTTATTTTGTATTTTATGCTTCTGGCATTGACTTCTAAGGCCCTAGCTATTCCATCTGGTGGAGCAACGCCGTAGAGTGGAGCCTAGGTCGCCCGAAACGTAGAAATGACCATTACTTTCACTCTGTTTGCAAATGTACATTATATACGATGGAAAAGCTGTTTTATTTATATTGTATTTTATGCTTCAGGCGTTGACTTCTTAGGCCCTAACTATTCGCTCTGGTGGAACAACGCCCTAGTGACAAGCCTAGGTTGCCCGGAACGTAGAAATGACCATAACTATCAAACTGGTTGCAATTACTCGTTTTATACGATGGAAAGACTGTTGTATTTATATTGTATTTTATATTTATGGCGTTGTCTTCTAGGGCCGTAGCTATTCGATGTGGTTGAGCAACGCCCTAGAGTGAAGCCTAGGTTGCCCGGAACGTATAAATGACCATAGCTTTCATACTGGTTGCAATTATTCGTTTTATACGATGGAAAAGCTGTTGTATTTATTTTGTATTTGGTGCTCCTGGAGTTGACTTCTTAGGCCCTAGCTATTGGATCTCGTGGACCAACGCCCTAGAGTGAAGCCTAGGTTGCCCGGAACGTAGGAATGACCATAACAATCATACTGGTTGCAATTATACGTTTTATACGATTCAAAAACTGTTGTATTTATATTGTATTTTATGCTTCTGGCGTTGACTTCTAAGGCCGCAGCTATTCGATGTGGTGGAGCAACGCCCTAGAGTGAAGCCTAGTTTGCGCGGAACGTAGAAATAACCATACCTTTCACACTGGTTGCAATTATTCCAGTTATACAAGGGAAAAACAGTTGTATTCATATTGTATTTTATGCTTCTGGCGTTGACTTCCTGGGCCCTAACTATTCTATCTGGAGGAGCAACGCCCTAGAGTGGTTCCTAGGTTGCCTGGAATGCAGAAATAACCATCACTTTCACACTGGTGGCAATTATTCCTGTTATACGATGGACAAACTGTTGGATTTTTAATGTACTTTATGCTTCTGGCGTTGACTTCTAAGGCCCTATGTATTCGATCTGGTGGAGCAATGTCTCAGTGTTAAGTCTAGGATGCCCGGAACGCAGAAATGGCCATTACATTCACACTGGTTGCAATTACTCATTTTATACGATGGAAAAACTGTTGTACATATATCGTATTCTATGCATCTGGCATTGACTTTTTAGGCCCTAACTATTCGATATGGTGGAGCAACGCCCTAGAGTGAAGCCTAGGTTGCCCGGAACGTAGAAATGACCCTAACTATCAGACTGGTTGCAATTATTCCTGTTATACGATTCAAAAACTGTTGTATTTATATTGTATTTTATGCTTCTGGCGTTGACTTCTAAGGCCGCAGCTATTCGATGTGGTGGAACGACGCCCTAGAGTGCAGCCTAGGTTGCCCGTATCGTAGAAATGACCATAGCTTTCATACTGGTTGCAATTATTCGTTTTATCCGATGGAAAAGCTGTTGTATTTATTTTGTATTTGGTGCTCCTGGCGTTGACTTCTTAGGCCCTAGGTATTGGATCTCGTGGACCAACGCCCTAGAGTGAAGCCTAGGTTGCCCGGAACGTAGGAATGACCATAACAATCATACTGGTTGCAATTATACGTTTTATACGATGGAAAAACTGTTGCATTTGTATTTTATTTTATGCTTCTAGCGTTGACTTCTAAGTCCCTAGCTATTCGATCTGGTGGAGCAACGGCCCTGAGTGAAGCCTAGGTTGCCCGGGACGTAGAAATGACCATCACCTTCACTCTGGTTGCAATTATTCATTTTATACAATGGAAAAACTGTTGTACTCATATTGTTTTTTATAGTTATGGCGTTGGCTTCTGAGGCCTTAGCTATTCGATGTGGTGAAGCAATGCCCTAGAGTGAAGCCTAGGATGCCCGCAACGTAGAAATGACCATATCTTTCACACTGTTTGCAATTATTCCTGTTATACGATTCAAAAACTGTTGTATTTATATTGTATTTTATGCTTCTGGCGTTGACTTCTAAGGTCGGAGCTATTCGATGTGGTGGAGCAACGACCTAGAGTGAAGCCTAGTTTGCGCGGAACGTAGAAATGACCATTACTTCCACACTGTTTGCAATTATTCGTATTATACAGTGGAACAACTGTTGTATTTTTATGGCATTTTATGTTTCTGGCATTGACTTCTAAAGCCCTAACTATTCGAAGTGGTGGAGAAACGCCCTAGAGTGAAGCCTAGGCTGCCCGGAACGTAGAAGTGACCATAGCTTTCACACTGGTTGCATTTATTCCTGTTATACAGGGGAAAAACTGTTGCATTTATATTGTACTTTATGCTTCTGGCGTTGACTTCTTAGGCCCTAACTATTCGATCTGTTGGAGCATGGCCCTAGAGTGAAGCCTAGGTTGCCCGGAATGTAGAAATGACCATCACTTTCACACTGGTTGCAATTATTCTTGTTATACGATGGCAAAACTGTTGTATTTATTTTGTATTTTATGCCTCTGGCGTTGACTGCTAAGGCCGTAGCTATACGATGTGGTGGAGCAGCGCCCTAGAGTGAAGCCTAGGTTGCCCGGAACGTAGAAATGACCATGTCTTTCACACTGGTTGCAATTATTCCTGTTATACGATGGAAAAACTGTTGTATTTATATTATATTGTATGCTTCAGACGTTGACTTCTAAGGCCGTAGCTATACGATGTGGTGGAGCAGCGCCCTAGAGTGAAGCCTAGGTTGCCCGGAAAGTAGAAATGACCATTACCTCCACACTGTTTGCAATTATTCCTGTTATACGATGGAAAAACTGTTGTATTTATATTGTATTTTATGCTTCTGGCGTAGGCTTCTTAGGCCCTAACTATTCGATCTGGGGGGACCTCGCCCTAGAGTGAAGCCTAGGTTGCCCGGAACGTAGAAATGACCATAGCTTTCACACTGTTTGCAAATATTCCTGTTACACGATTGAAAAACTGTTGTATTTATATTGTATTTTATGCTTCTGGCGGTGACTTCTAAGGCCGCAGCTATTCGATGTGGTGGAGCAACGCCCTAGAGTGTAGCCTAGGTTGCCCGGAACGTAGAAATGACCATACCTTTCACACTGGTTGCAATTATTCTTGTTATACGATGGAAAAGCTGTTGCATTTGTATTGTATTTTATGCTTCTGGCGTAGACTTCTTAGGCCCTAGCTCTTCGATCAAGTGGAATGACACCCTGGAGTGAAGCCTAGGTTGCGCGTATCGTAGAAATGACCATATCTTTCACACTGGTTGCAATTATTCCTGTTATACGATGGAAAAACTGGTGTATTTCTATTGTATTTTATGCTTCTGGCGTTGACTTCTTAGGCCCTAACTATTCGATCTGGGGGAACCACGCCCTAGACTGAAACCTAGGTTGCCCGGAACGTAGAAATGACCATCAGTTCCACACTCGTTGCAATTATTCCTGTTATACAATGGAAAAACTGTTGTATTTATTTTGTATTTTATGCTTCTGGCATTGACTTCTAAGGCCCTAGCTATTCCATCTGGTGGAGCAACGCCGTAGAGTGGAGCCTAGGTCGCCCGAAACGTAGAAATGACCATTACTTTCACTCTGTTTGCAAATGTACATTATATACGATGGAAAAGCTGTTTTATTTATATTGTATTTTATGCTTCAGGCGTTGACTTCTTAGGCCCTAACTATTCGCTCTGGTGGAACAACGCCCTAGTGACAAGCCTAGGTTGCCCGGAACGTAGAAATGACCATAACTATCAAACTGGTTGCAATTACTCGTTTTATACGATGGAAAGACTGTTGTATTTATATTGTATTTTATATTTATGGCGTTGTCTTCTAGGGCCGTAGCTATTCGATGTGGTTGAGCAACGCCCTAGAGTGAAGCCTAGGTTGCCCGGAACGTATAAATGACCATAGCTTTCATACTGGTTGCAATTATTCGTTTTATACGATGGAAAAGCTGTTGTATTTATTTTGTATTTGGTGCTCCTGGAGTTGACTTCTTAGGCCCTAGCTATTGGATCTCGTGGACCAACGCCCTAGAGTGAAGCCTAGGTTGCCCGGAACGTAGGAATGACCATAACAATCATACTGGTTGCAATTATACGTTTTATACGATTCAAAAACTGTTGTATTTATATTGTATTTTATGCTTCTGGCGTTGACTTCTAAGGCCGCAGCTATTCGATGTGGTGGAGCAACGCCCTAGAGTGAAGCCTAGTTTGCGCGGAACGTAGAAATAACCATACCTTTCACACTGGTTGCAATTATTCCAGTTATACAAGGGAAAAACAGTTGTATTCATATTGTATTTTATGCTTCTGGCGTTGACTTCCTGGGCCCTAACTATTCTATCTGGAGGAGCAACGCCCTAGAGTGGTTCCTAGGTTGCCTGGAATGCAGAAATAACCATCACTTTCACACTGGTGGCAATTATTCCTGTTATACGATGGACAAACTGTTGGATTTTTAATGTACTTTATGCTTCTGGCGTTGACTTCTAAGGCCCTATGTATTCGATCTGGTGGAGCAATGTCTCAGTGTTAAGTCTAGGATGCCCGGAACGCAGAAATGGCCATTACATTCACACTGGTTGCAATTACTCATTTTATACGATGGAAAAACTGTTGTACATATATCGTATTCTATGCATCTGGCATTGACTTTTTAGGCCCTAACTATTCGATATGGTGGAGCAACGCCCTAGAGTGAAGCCTAGGTTGCCCGGAACGTAGAAATGACCCTAACTATCAGACTGGTTGCAATTATTCCTGTTATACGATTCAAAAACTGTTGTATTTATATTGTATTTTATGCTTCTGGCGTTGACTTCTAAGGCCGCAGCTATTCGATGTGGTGGAACGACGCCCTAGAGTGCAGCCTAGGTTGCCCGTATCGTAGAAATGACCATAGCTTTCATACTGGTTGCAATTATTCGTTTTATCCGATGGAAAAGCTGTTGTATTTATTTTGTATTTGGTGCTCCTGGCGTTGACTTCTTAGGCCCTAGGTATTGGATCTCGTGGACCAACGCCCTAGAGTGAAGCCTAGGTTGCCCGGAACGTAGGAATGACCATAACAATCATACTGGTTGCAATTATACGTTTTATACGATGGAAAAACTGTTGCATTTGTATTTTATTTTATGCTTCTAGCGTTGACTTCTAAGTCCCTAGCTATTCGATCTGGTGGAGCAACGGCCCTGAGTGAACCCTAGGTTGCCCGGGACGTAGAAATGACCATCACCTTCACTCTGGTTGCAATTATTCATTTTATACAATGGAAAAACTGTTGTACTCATATTGTTTTTTATAGTTATGGCGTTGGCTTCTGAGGCCTTAGCTATTCGATGTGGTGAAGCAATGCCCTAGAGTGAAGCCTAGGATGCCCGCAACGTAGAAATGACCATATCTTTCACACTGTTTGCAATTATTCCTGTTATACGATTCAAAAACTGTTGTATTTATATTGTATTTTATGCTTCTGGCGTTGACTTCTAAGGTCGGAGCTATTCGATGTGGTGGAGCAACGACCTAGAGTGAAGCCTAGTTTGCGCGGAACGTAGAAATGACCATTACTTCCACACTGTTTGCAATTATTCGTATTATACAGTGGAACAACTGTTGTATTTTTATGGCATTTTATGTTTCTGGCATTGACTTCTAAAGCCCTAACTATTCGAAGTGGTGGAGAAACGCCCTAGAGTGAAGCCTAGGCTGCCCGGAACGTAGAAGTGACCATAGCTTTCACACTGGTTGCATTTATTCCTGTTATACAGGGGAAAAACTGTTGCATTTATATTGTACTTTATGCTTCTGGCGTTGACTTCTTAGGCCCTAACTATTCGATCTGTTGGAGCATGGCCCTAGAGTGAAGCCTAGGTTGCCCGGAATGTAGAAATGACCATCACTTTCACACTGGTTGCAATTATTCTTGTTATACGATGGCAAAACTGTTGTATTTATTTTGTATTTTATGCCTCTGGCGTTGACTGCTAAGGCCGTAGCTATACGATGTGGTGGAGCAGCGCCCTAGAGTGAAGCCTAGGTTGCCCGGAACGTAGAAATGACCATGTCTTTCACACTGGTTGCAATTATTCCTGTTATACGATGGAAAAACTGTTGTATTTATATTATATTGTATGCTTCAGACGTTGACTTCTAAGGCCGTAGCTATACGATGTGGTGGAGCAGCGCCCTAGAGTGAAGCCTAGGTTGCCCGGAACGTAGAAATGACCATGTCTTTCACACTGGTTGCAATTATTCCTGTTATACGATGGAAAAACTGTTGTATTTATATTATATTGTATGCTTCAGACGTTGACTTCTAAGGCCGTAGCTATTCGATGTGGTGGAGAAACGCCCTAGAGTGAAGCCTAGGTTGCCCGGAAAGTACAAATGACCATACCTTTCACACTGGTTGCATTTATTACTGTTATACGGTGGAGAAGCTGTTGTATTTATATTGTATTTTATAGTTATGGCATTGTCTACTAGGGCCGTAGCTATCCCATGTGGTTGAGCAATGCCCTAGTGTGAAGCCTAGGTTGCCCGGTACGTAGAAATGACCATTACTTCCACACTGTTTGCAATTATTCATATTATACAGTGGAACAACTGTTATATTTATATGGCATTTTATGCTTCTGGCGTTGACTTCTAAGGCCGCAGCTATTCGATGTGGTGGAACGACGCCCTAGAGTGCAGCCTATGTTGCCCGTATCGTAGAAATGACCATATCTTTCACACTGGTTGCAATTACTCCTGTTATACGATGGTAAAGCTGTTGTATTTATATTGCATTTTATGCTTCTGGCGTTGACTTGTTAGGCCCTAACTATTCGATCTGGTGGAGCAACGCCCTAGAGAGAAGCCTAGATTGCCCGGAACGTAGAAATGGCCATAACTATCAGACTGGTTGCAATTATTCGTTTTATACGATGGAAAGACTGTTGTATTTATATTGTATTTTATAGTTATGGCGTTGTCTTCTATCGCCGTAGCTATTCGATGTGGTTGAGCAACGCCCTAGAGTGAAGCCTAGGTTGCCCGGATCGTAGAAATGACCATTACTTGCACACTGGATGCAATTATTCGTTTTATGCGATGGAAAAAGTGTTGTATTTATTTTGTATTTGGTGCTCCTGTCGTTGACTTCTTAGGCCCTAACTATTGGATCTGGTGGACCAACGCCCTAGAGTGAAGCCTAGGTTGCCCGGAACTTAGAAATGACCATCTCCTTCACTCTGGTTGCAATTATTCCTGTTATACGATGGAAAAACTGTGGTATTTATATTGTATTTTATGCTTCTGGCGTAGGCTTCTTAGGCCCTAACTATTCGATCTGGGGGAACCACGCCCTAGACTGAAGCCTAGGTTGCCCGGAACGTAGAAATGACCATCACTTTCACACTGGTTGCAATTATTCCTGTTATACGATGGAAAATGTGTTGTATTTATATTGTATTTTATGCTTCTGACGTTGACTTCTAAGGCCGCAGCTATTCGATGTGGTGGAGCAACGCCCTAGAGTGAAGCCTAGGTTGCCGGGAACGTAGAAATGACCATAGCTTTCACACTGTTTGCAATTATTCCTGTTATACGATTGAAAAACTGTTGTATTTATATTGTATTTTATGCTTCTGGCGGTGACTTCTAAGGCCGCAGCTATACGATGTGGTGGAGCAGCGCCCTAGAGTGAAGCCTAGGTTGCCCGGAACGTAGAAATGACCATGTCTTTCACACTGGTTGCAATTATTCCTGTTATACGATGGAAAAACTGTTGTATTTATATTATATTGTATGCTTCAGACGTTGACTTCTAAGGCCGTAGCTATTCGATGTGGTGGAGAAACGCCCTAGAGTGAAGCCTAGGTTGCCCGGAAAGTACAAATGACCATACCTTTCACACTGGTTGCATTTATTACTGTTATACGGTGGAGAAGCTGTTGTATTTATATTGTATTTTATAGTTATGGCGTTGTCTTCTAGGGCCGTAGCTATCCCATGTGGTTGAGCAACGCCCTAGTGTGAAGCCTAGGTTGCCCGGTACGTAGAAATGACCATTACTTCCACACTGTTTGCAATTATTCATATTATACAGTGGAACAACTGTTATATTTATATGGCATTTTATGCTTCTGGCGTTGACTTCTAAGGCCGCAGCTATTCGATGTGGTGGAACGACGCCCTAGAGTGCAGCCTAGGTTGCCCGTATCGTAGAAATGACCATATCTTTCACACTGGTTGCAATTACTCCTGTTATACGATGGTAAAGCTGTTGTATTTATATTGTATTTTATGCTTCTGGCGTTGACTTGCTAGGCCCTAACTATTCGATCTGGTGGAGCAACGCCCTAGAGAGAAGCCTAGATTGCCCGGAACGTAGAAATGGCCATAACTATCAGACGGGTTGCAATTATTCGTTTTATACGATGGAAAGACTGTTGTATTTATATTGTATTTTATAGTTATGGCGTTGTCTTCTATCGCCGTAGCTATTCGATGTGGTTGAGCAACGCCCTAGAGTGAAGCCTAGGTTGCCCGGATCGTAGAAATGACCATCACTTTCACACTGGTTGCAATTATTCCTGTTATACGATGGAAAATGTGTTGTATTTATATTGTATTTTATGCTTCTGACGTTGACTTCTAAGGCCGCAGCTATTCGATGTGGTGGAGCAACGCCCTAGAGTGAAGCCTAGGTTGCCGGGAACGTAGAAATGACCATAGCTTTCACACTGTTTGCAATTATTCCTGTTATACGATTGAAAAACTGTTGTATTTATATTGTATTTTATGCTTCTGGCGGTGACTTCTAAGGCCGCAGCTATTCGATGTGGTGGAGCAACGCCCTAGAGTGAAGCCTAGGTTGCCCGGAACGTAGAAATGACCATATCTTTCACACTGGTTGCAATTATTCCTGTTATACGATGGAAAAACTGGTGTATTTCTATTGTATTTTATGCTTCTGGCGTTGACTTCTTAGGCCCTAACTATTCGATCTGGGGGAAGCACGCCCTAGACTGAAGCCTAGGTTGCCCGGAACGTAGAAATGACCATCAGTTTCACACTCGTTGCAATTATTCCTGTTATACGATGGAAAAACTGTTGTATTTATATTGTATTTTATGCTTCTGGTGTAGACTTCTTAGGCCCTAGCTATTCGATCTGGAGGAACAACGCCCTAGAGTGAAGCCTAGGTTGCCCGGAACGTAGAAATGACCATCACTTTCACACTGGTTGCAATTATTCTTGTTATACGATGGAAAAACTGTTGTATTTATTTTGTATGTTATGCCTCTGGCGTTTACTCCTAATGCCGTAGCTATTCGATGTGGTGGAGCAACGCCCTAGAGGGAAGCCTAGGTTGCCCGGAACGTAGAAATGACCATGTCTTTCACACTGGTTGCAATCATTAGTGTTATACGATAGAAGAACTGTTGTATTTATATTGTATTTTATGCTTCTGGCGTTGACTTGTTAGGCCCTAACTATTCGATCTGGAGGAGCAACGCCCTAGAGAGAAGCCTAGATTGCGCGGAATGTAGAAATGACCATAACTATCAGACTGGTTGCAATTATTCGTTTTATACAATGGAAAAACTGTTGTATTTATATTGTATTTTATGCTTCAGGCGTTGACTTCTTAGGCCCTAACTATTCGCTCTGGTGGGACAACGCCCTAGAGTGATGCCTAGGTTGCCCGGATCGTAGAAATGACCATTACTTGCACACTGGATGCAATTATTCGTTTTATACGATGGAAAAACTGTTGTATTTTTATTGTATTTTATGCTTCTGGCGTTGACTTCTTAGGCCCTAACTATTCGATCTGGTGGAGCAACGCCCTAGAGTGAAGCCTAGGTTGCACGGAACGTAGAAATGACCATTACTTCCTCACTGTTTGCAATTATTCATTTTATACAATGGAAAAACTGTTGTATTTATATTGTTTTTTATAGTTATGGCGTTGACTTCTGAGGCCTTAGCTATTCGATGTTGTTGAGCAATGCCCTAGAGTGAAGCCTAGGGTGCCGGCAACGTAATAATGACCATATTTTTCACACTGTTTGCAATTACTCCTGTTATACGATTCAAAAACTGTTGTGTTTATATTGTATTTTATGCTGCTGGCGTAGGCTTCTTAGGCCCTAACTATTCGATCTGGGGGAACCACACCCTAGACTGAAGCCTAGGTTGCCCGGAACGTAGAAATGACCATCACTTTCACACTGGTTGCAATTATTCCTGTTATACGATGGAAAAAGTGTTGTATTTATATTGTATTTGATGCTTCTGGCGTTGACTTCTAAGGCCGCAGCTATTCGATGTGGTGGAGCAACGCCCTAGAGTGAAGCCTAGGTTGCCCGGAACGTAGAAATGACCATACCTTTCACACTGGTTGCAATTATTCCTGTTATACAAGGGAAAAACTGTTGTATTTATATTGTATTTTATGCTTCTGGCGTTGACTTCTAAGGCCGCAGCTATCCGATGTGGTGGAGCAACGCCCTAGAGTGAAGCCTAGGTTGCCCGGAACGTAGGAATGACCATTAGTTTCACACTGTTTGCAATTATTCATTTTATACGATGGAAAAACTGTTGTATTTGTATTGTATTTTATGCTTCTGGCGTTGACTTCTTAGGCCCTAACTGTTCGATCTGGTAGAACAACGACCTAGAATGAAGCCAAGGTTGCCCGGAAAGTAGAAATGGCCATCACTTTCACTCTGGTTTCAATTATTCATGCTGTACGATGGAAAAACTGTTGTATTTTTATTGTATTTTATGCTTCTGGTGTTGACTTCTTAGGCCCTAAATATTCGATCCGGTGGAGCATCGCCCTAGAGTGAGGCCTAAGTTGCCCGGAACGTAGAAATGACCGTTACTTTCACAGTGTTTGCAATCATTAATTGTATACGATGGAAAAACTGTTGTATTTATATTGTATTTTATGCTTCTGGCGTTGACTTCTAAGGCCGTAGCTATTCGATCTGGTAGAACAACGCCATAGAGTGAAGCCTCAGTTGCCCGAGCAGTAGAAGTGACCATTACTTTCACACTGTTTGCAATTATTCATTTTATACGATAGAAAAACTGTTGTATTTATATTGTATTCTTTTATTCGGGCATTGACTTCTATGGCCCTACCTATTCGATCTGGTGGAGCAACGCCCTAGAGTCAAGCCTAGGTTGCACGGAACGTAGAAAAGATACATTATTTTCACACTGATTGCAACTATTCATTTTATACGATGGAAGATCTGTCGCATTTATATTGTATTTTATGCTTCTGGCGTTGACTTCTAAGGACGTAGCTATTCGATCTGGTGGAACGACGACCTAGAATGAAGCCAAGGTTGCCCGGAACGTAGAAATGGCCATCACTTTCACACTGTTTGCAATTATTCGTTTTAGACGATGGAAAAGCTGTTGTATTTATATTGTATTTTATGCATCTGGCGTTGACTTCTTAGGCCCTAACTATCCGAGCCAGTGGAGCAACGCCCTAGAGTGAAGTCTAGATTGCCCGGAACGTAGAAATGACCATTACTTTCACACTGTTTGCAATTATTCATTTTATACGATGGAAATACTGTTGTATTTATATTGTATTTTATTCTTCTGGCGTTGACTTTTAAGGCCCTAACTATTCGATGTGGTGGCGCAACGCCCTAGTGTGAAGCCTAGGTTTCCCGGAACGCAGAAATGACCATTAGTTTCACACTGTTTGCAATTATTCATTTCATACGATGGAAAAACTGTTGTATTTATATTGTATTTTATGCTCCTGGCGTTGACTTCCTAGGCCCTAACTGTACGATCTGGTAGAACAACGACCTAGAATGAAGCCAAGGTTACCCGGAATTTAGAAATGGCCATCACTTTCACACTGGTTTCAATTATTCATGCTATACGATGGAAAAACTGTTGTATTTTTATTGTATTTTATGCTTCTGGCGTTGACTTCTTAGGCCCTAAATATTCGATCCGGTGGAGCAACGCCCTAGGGTGAAGCCTAGGTTGCCCGGAACGTAGAAATGACCATAACTTTCATACTGGTTGCAATTATTCGTTTTATACGATGGAAAAACTGTTGTATTTATATTGTATTTTATGCTTCTGGCGTTGACTTCTATGGCCGCAGCTATCCGATGTGGTGGAGCAACGCCCTAGAGTGAAGCCTAGGTTGCCCGGAACGTAGAAATGACCATACCTTTCACACTGGTTGCAATTATTCCTGTTATACAAGGGAAAAACTGTTGTATTTATATCTTATTTTATGCTTCTGGCGTTGACTTCCTGGGCCCTAACTATTCTATCTGGAGGAGCAACGCCCTAGAGTGAAGCCTAGGTTGCCCGGATTGCAGAAATGACCATCACTTTCACACTGGTGGCAATTACTCCTGTTATACGATGGACAAACTGTTGGATTTTTAATGTACTTTATGCTTCTGGCGTTGACTTCTATGGCACTATGTATTCGATCTGGTGGAGCAACGCCCTAGAGTGAAGCCTAGGTTTCCCGGAGTGTAGAAATGACCATCACTCTCACACTGGTTGCAATTATTCTTGTTATACGATGGAAAAACTGTTGTATTTATTTTGTATTTTATGCTTCTGGCGTTGACTTCTTAGGCCCTAACTATTCGATTTGGTGGAGCAACGCCCTAGGGAGAAGCCTAGGTTGCCCGTTACGTAGAAATGACCATAACTTTCATACTGGTTGCAATTATTCGTTTTATACCGTGGAAAAACTGTTGTATTTGTATTGTATTTTATGAGTCTGGAGTTGTTTTCTAAGGCCCTAACTATTCGGCCGGGTGGACCAACGCCCTAGAGTGAAGCCTAGGTTGCACGGAGCGTAGAAATGCCCATTACTTTCACACTGGTTGTAATTATTCCTGTTATACGATGGAATAACTCTTGTATTTTTATTTTATTTTGTGCATCTGGCGTTGACTTCTAAGGTCCTAGCTATTCGATCTGGTGGAGCAACGCTCTAGAGTGAAGCCTAGGTTGCCCGGAACTTAGAAATGACCATCACCTTCACTCTGGTTGCAATTATTCCCGTTATACGATGGAAAAACTCTGGTGTTTATATTGTATTTTATGCTTCTGGCGTAGGCTTCTTAGGCCCTAACTATTCGATCTGGGGGCTCCATGCCCTAGACTGAAGCCTAGGTTGCCCGGAACGTAGAAATGACCATCACTTTCACACTGGTTGCAATTATTCCTGTTATACAATGGAAAAACTGTTGTATTTATATCGTTCTTTATAGTTATGGCGTTGACTTCTAAGGCCGTAGCTATTCGATGTGGTGGAGCAATGCCCTAGAGTGAAGCCTAGGATGCCCGCAACGTAGAAATGACCATATCTTTCACACTGTTTGCAATTATTCCTGTTATACGATTGAAAAACTGTTGTATTTATATTGTATTTTATGCTTCTGGCGTTGACTTCTAAGGCCGCAGCTATCCGATGTGGTGGAGCAACGCCCTAGAGTGAAGCCTAGGTTGCCCGGAACGTAGAAATGGCCATACCTTTCACACTGGTTGCAATTATTCCTGTTATACAAGGGAAAAACTGTTGTATTTATATTTTATTTTATGCTTCTGGGGTTGACTTCCTGGGCCCTAACTATTCTATCTGAAGGAGCAACGCCCTAGAGTGAAGCCTAGGTTGCCCGGAATGCAGAAATGACCATCACTTTCACACTGGTGGCAATTACTCCTGTTATACGATGGAAAAACTGTTGTATTTATTTTGTATTTTATGCTTCAGGCGTTGACTTCTTAGGCCCTAACTATTCGATTTGGTGGATCAACGCCCTAGGGTGAAGCCTAGGTTGCCCGTAACGTAGAAATGACCATAACTTTCATACTGGTTGCAATTATTCGTTTTATACCGTGGAAAAACTGTTGTATTTATATTGTATTTTATGAGTCTGGAGTTGTTTTCTAAGGCCCTAACTATTCGGCCGGGTGGACCAACGCCCTAGAGTGAAGCCTAGGTTGCACGGAGCGTAGAAATGCCCATTACTTTCACACTGGTTGTAATTATTCCTGTTATACGATGGAATAACTCTTAAATTTTTATTTTATTTTGTGCTTCTGGCGTTGACTTCTAAGGTCCTAGCTATTCGATCTGGTGGAGCAACGCTCTAGAGTGAAGCCTAGGTTGCCCGGAACTTAGAAATGACCATCACCTTCACTCTGGTTGCAACTATTCCCGTTATACGATGGAAAAACTGTGGTGTTTATATTGTATTTTATGCTTCTGGCGTAGGCTTCTTAGGCCCTAACTATTCGATCTGGGGGAACCATGCCCTAGACTGAAGCCTAGGTTTCCCGGAACGTAGAAATGACCATACCTTTCACACTGGTTGCAATTATTCCTGTTATACAAGGGAAAAACTGTTGTATTTATATTTTATTTTATGCTTCTGGAGTTGACTTCCTGTGCCCTAACTATTCTATCTGGAGGAGCAACGCCCTAGAGTGAAGCCTAGGTTTCCCGGAATGTAGAAATGACCATCACTCTCACACTGGTTGCAATTATTCTTGTTATACGATGGAAAGACTGTTGTATTTATTTTGTATTTTATGCTTCTGGCGTTGACTTCTTAGGCCCTAACTATTCGATTTGGTGGAGCAACGCCCATGGGAGAAGCCTAGGTTTCCCGTAACGTAGAAATGACCATAACTTTCATACTGGTTGCAATTATTCGTTTTATACCGTGGAAAAACTGTTGTATTTGTATTGTATTTTATGAGTCTGGAGTTGTTTTCTGAGGCCCTAACTATTCGGCCGGGTGGACCAACGCCCTAGAGTGAAGCCTAGGTTGCCCGAAACGTAGAAATGACCATATCTTTCACACTGTTTGCAATTATTCCTGCTATACGATTCAAAAACTGTTGTATTTATATTGTATTTTATGCTTCTGGCGTTGGCTTCTAAGGCCGCAGCTATTCGATGTGGTGGAACGACGCCCTAGAGTGAAGCCTAGGTTTACCGGAGCGTAGAAATGACTATTACCTTCACACTGTTTGCAATTATTCCTGTTATGCGATGGAAAAACTGTTGGATTTTTATTGTACTTTATGCTTCTGGCGTTGACTTCTAAGGCCCTATCTATTCGATCTGGTGGAGCAATGCCTCAGAGTTAAGTCTAGGATGCCCGGAACGTAGAAATGGCCGCTACTTTCACACTGGTTGCAATTACACATTTTATACGATGGAAAAACTATTGTACATATATCGTGTTTTATGCTTCTGGCATTGACTTCTTAGGCCCTAACTATTCGATCTGGTGGAGCAACGCCCTAGGGTGAAGCCTAGGTTGCCCGGAACGTAGAAATGACCATAACTATCAGACTGGTTGCAATTATTCGTTTTATACGATGGAAAGACTGTTGTATTTATATTGTATTTTATAGTTATGGCGTTGTCTTCTAGGGCCGTAGCTATTCGATGTAGTGGAGCAACGCCCTCGAGTGAAGCCTAGGTTGCCCGGAACGTAGAAATGACCATAGCTTTCACACTGGTTGCAATGATTCCTGTTATACGATGGAAAAACTGTTGTATTTCTATTGTATTTTATGCTTCTGGCGTTGACTTCTTAGGCCCTAACTATTCGATCTGGTGGAGCAACGCCCTAGGGTAAAGCCTAGGTTGCCCGGAACGTAGAAATGACCATAACTTTCATACTGGTTGCAATTATTCGTTTTATACGATGGAAAAACTGTTGTATTTATATTGTATTTTATTCCTCTGGCATTGACTTTTAAGGCCCTAACTATTCGATGTGGTGGCGCAACGCCCTAGAGTGAAGCCTAGGTTGCCCGGAACGTAGAAATGACCATTAGTTTCACACTGTTTTCAATTATTCATTTTATACGGTGGAAAAACTGTTGTATTTATATTGTATTTTATGCTTCTGGCGTTGACTTCCTAGGCCCTAACTGTACGATCTGGTAGAACAACCACCTAGAATGAAGCCAAGGTTGCCCGGAATGCAGAAATGACCATCACTTTCTCACTGGTGGCAATTACTCCTGTTATACGATGGAAAAACTGTTGTATTTATTTTGTATTTTATGCTTCAGGCGTTGACTTCTTAGGCCCTAACTATTCGATTTGGTGGAGCAACGCCCTAGGGTGAAGCCTAGGTTGCCCGTAACGTAGAAATGACCATAACTTTCATACTGGTTGCAATTATTCGTTTTATACCGTGGAAAAACTGTTGTATTTATATTGTATTTTATGAGTCTGGAGTTGTTTTCTAAGGCCCTAACTATTCGGCCGGGTGGACCAACGCCCTAGAGTGAAGCCTAGGTTGCACGGAGCGTAGAAATGCCCATTACTTTCACACTGGTTGTAATTATTCCTGTTATACGATGGAATAACTCTTGTATTTTTATTTTATTTTGTGCTTCTGGCGTTGACTTCTAAGGTCCTAGCTATTCGATCTGGCGGAGCAACGCTCTAGAGTGAAGCCTAGGTTGCCCGGAACTTAGAAATGACCATCACCTTCACTCTGGTTGCAATTATTCCCGTTATACGATGGAAAAACTGTGGTGTTTATATTGTATTTTATGCTTGTGGCGTAGGCTTCTTAGGCCCTAACTATTCGATCTGGGGGAACCATGCCCTAGACTGAAGCCTAGGTTGCCCGGAACGTAGAAATGACCATACCTTTCACACTGGTTGCAATTATTCCTGTTATACAAGGGAAAAACTGTTGTATTTATATTTTATTTTATGCTTCTGGAGTTGACTTCCTGGGCCCTAACTATTCTATCTGGAGGAGCAACGCCCTAGAGTGAAGCCTAGGTTGCCCGGAATGCAGAAATGACCATCACTTTCACACTGGTGGCAATTACTCCTGTTATACGATGGACAAACTGTTGGATTTTTTATGTACTTTATGCTTCTGGCGTTGACTTCTATGGCACTATGTATTCGATCTGCTAGAGCAACGCCCTAGAGTGAATCCTAGGTTGCCCGGAACGTAGAAATGACCATTAGTTTCACACTGTTTGCAATTATTCATTTTATACGATGGAAAAACTGTCGTATTTGTATTGTATTTTATGCTTCTGGCGTTGACGTCTTAGGCCCTAAATATTCGATCCGGTGGAGCATCGCCCTAGAGTGAGGCCTAAGTTGCCCGGAACGTAGAAATGACCGTTATTTTCACAATGTTTGCAATCATTAATTGTATACGATGGAAAAACTGTTGTATTTATATTGTATTTTATGCTTCTGGCGTTGACTTCTAAGGCCGTAGCTATTCGATCTGGTAGAACAACGCCATAGAGTGAAGCCTCAGTTGCCCGAGCAGTAGAAGTGACCATTACTTTCACACTGTTTGCAATTATTCATTTTATACGATAGAAAAACTGTTGTATTTATATTGTATTCTTTTATTCGGGCATTGACTTCTATGGCCCTACCTATTCGATCTGGTGGAGCAACGCCCCAGAGTCAAGCCTAGGTTGCACGGAACGTAGAAAAGGTACATTATTTTCGCACTGATTGCAACTATTCATTTTATACGATGGAAGATCTGTCGCATTTATATTGTATTTTATGCTTCTGGCGTTGACTTCTAAGGACGTAGCTATTCGATCTGGTGGAGCAACGCCCTAGAGTGATGCCTAGGTTGCCCGGAACGTAGGAATGACCATTACTTTCACACTGTTTGCAATTATTCATTTTATACGATGGAAAAACTGTTGGATTTTTATTGTACTTTATGCTTCTGGCGTTGACTTCTAAGGCCCTATCTATTCGATCTGGTGGAGCAATGCCTCAGAGTTAAGTCTAGGATGCCCGTAACGCTGAAATGGCCATTACTTCCACACTGGTTGCAATTATTCGTTTTAGACGATGGAAAAGCTGTTGTATTTATATTGTATTTTATGCATCTGGAGTTGACTTCTTAGGCCCTAACTATTCGATCTGCTGGACCAACGCCCCAGAGTGAAGCCTAGATTGCCCGGAACGTAGGAATGACCATTACTTTCACACTGTTTGCAATTATTCATTTTATACGATGGAAAAACTGTTGTACTTATATTGTATTTTATGCTTCTGGCGTTGACTTCTAAGTCCCTAGCTATTCGATCTGGTGGAGCAACGCCCTAGAGTGAGGCCTAGGTTGCCTGGAATGTAGAAATGACCAGTACTTTCACACTGGTTGCAATTATTCGTTTTATACAATGGAAGAACTGTTCTATTTATTTTGTATTTTATGCTTCGGGCGTTGAATTCTAAGGCCCTAACTATTCGATCTGGCGGAGCAACGCCCTAGAGTGAAGCCAAGGTTACCCGGAATGTAGAAATGACCAGTACCTTCACACTGTTTGCAATTATTCATTTTATACGATGGAAAAACTATTGTACCTTTATTGTATTTTATGCTTCGGGCGTTGACTTCTAAGGCCCTAACTATTCGATATGGTGGAGCACCGCCCTAGAGTGAAGCCGAGGTTGCCCGGAACGTAGAAATGACCATTACCTTCACACTGGTTGCAATTATTCGTTTTATATGGTGGAAAAACTGTTGTACATATGTCGTATTTTATGCTTCTGGCGTTGAGTTCTTAGGCCCTAACTATTCGATCTGGTGGAGCAACGCCCTAGTGTGAAGCCTAGGTTGCCCTGAACGTAGAAATGACCATAACTTGCATACTGGTTGCAATTATTCGTTTTATACGGTGGAAAAACTGTTGTATTTATATCGTATTTTATGCTTCCAGCGTTGACTTCTTAGGCCCTAACTATTCGATCTGGTGGAGCAACGCCCTAGTGTGAAGCCTAGGTTGCCCGGAACGTAGAAATGACCATAACTTGCATACTGGTTGCAATAATTCGTTTTATACGGTGGAAAAACTGTTGTATTTATATCGTATTTTATGCTTCCGGCGTTGACTTCTTAGGCCCTAACTATTCGATCTGGTGGCACAACGCCCTAGAGTGATGCCTAGGTTGCCCGGAACGTAGTAATGACCATTACTTTCACACAGGTTGCAATTATTCGTTTTATACGATGGAAAAGCTGTTGTACATATATCGTATTATATGCTTCTGGCGTTAACTTCTTAGGCCCTAACTATTCGATCTGGTGGAGCAACTCCCTAGAGTGAAGCCTAGATTACCCGGAACGTAGAAATGACCGTTACTTTCACACTGTTTGCAATTATTCATTTTATACGATGGAAAAACTGTTGTACTTATATTGTATTTTATGCTTCTGGCGTTGACTTCTAAGTCCCTAGCTATTCGATCTGGTAGAGCAACGCCCTAGAGTGAGGCCTAGGTTGCCTGGAATGTAGAAATGACCAGTACTTTCACACTGGTTGCAATTATTCGTTTTATACAATGGAAAAACTGTTCTCTTTATTTTGTCTTTTATGCTTCGGGCGTTGACTTCTAAGGCCCTAACTATTCGATCTGGCGGAGCAACGCCCTAGAGTGAAGCCTAGGTTACCCGGAATGTAGAAATGACCAGTACCTTCACACTGTTTGCAATTATTCATTTTATACGATGGAAAAACTATTGTACCTTTATTGTATTTTATGCTTCGGGCGTTGACTTCTAAGGCCCTAACTATTCGATATGGTGGAGCATCGCCCTAGAGTGAAGCCGAGGTTGCCCGGAACGTAGAAATGACCATTACCTTCACACTGGTTGCAATTATTCGTTTTATATGGTGGAAAAACTGTTGTACATATGTCGTATTTTATGCTTCTGGCGTTGAGTTCTTAGGCCCTAACTATTCGATCTAGTGGAGCAACGCCCTAGTGTGAAGCATAGGTTGCCCTGAACGTAGAAATGACCATAACTTGCATACTGGTTGCAATTATTCGTTTTATACGGTGGAAAAACTGTTGTATTTATATCGTATTTTATGCTTCCGGCGTTGACTTCTTAGGCCCTAACTATTCGATCTGGTGGCACAACGCCCTAGAGTGATGCCTAGGTTGCCCGGAACGTAGTAATGACCATTACTTTCACACAGGTTGCAATTATCCCTGTTATACGATGGAAAAACTGTTGTATTTATGTTATATTTTATGCTTCAGGCGTTGACTTCTAAGGCCGTAGCTATTCGATGTGGTGGAGCAACGCCCTAGAGTGAAGCCTAGGTTGCCCGAAACGTAGAAATGACCATTACCTTCACACTGGTTGCAATTATTCGTTTTATATGGTGGAAAAACTGTTGTATTTATATCGTATTTTATGCTTCGGGCGGTGACTTCTAAGGCCCTAACTATTCGACCTGGTGGAGCAACGACCTGGAGTCAAGCCGAGGTTGCCCGGAACGTAGAAATGACCATAACTTTCACACTGGTTGCAATTATCCGTTTTATACGATGGAAAAGCTGTTGTATTTTTATTGTACTTTACGCTTCTGGCGTTAAGTTCTTGGGCCCCATCTATTCGATCAGGCGGAGCAACGCCCTAGAGTGTAGCCTAAGTTGCCCGGAATGTAGAAATGACCATCACTTTCACACTGGCGGCAATTATTCTTGTTATACGATCGAAAAACTGTTGTATTTATTTTGCATTTTATGCCTCTGGCGTTGACTCCTAAGGCCGTAGCTATTCGATGTGGTGGAGCAACGCCCTAGAGTGAAGCCTAGGTTGCCTGGAACGTAGAAATGACCGTGCCTTTCACACTGGTTGCAATTATTCCTGTTATACGACGGAAAAACTGTTGTACTTATATAATATTTTATGCTTCAGGCGTTGACTTCTAAGGGCGTAGCTATTCGATGTGGTGGAGAAACGCCCTAGAGTGAAGCCTAGGTTGCCCGGAAAGTAGAAATGACCATTACCTCCACACTGTTTGCAATTATTCATTTTATACAATGGAGAAACTGTTGTATTTATATTGTTTTTTATAGTTATGGCGTTGACTTCTAAGGCAGTAGCTATTCGATGTGGTGGAGCAATGCCCTAGAGTGAAGCCTAGGATGCCCGCAACGTAGAAATGACCATATTATTCACACTGTTTGCAATTATTCCTGTTATACGATTGAAAAACTGATGTATTTATATTGTATTTTATGCTTCTGGCGTTGACTTCTAAGGCCGCAGCTATTCGATGTGGTGGAGCAACGCCCTAGAGTGAAGCCTAGGTTGCCCGGAACGTAGTAATGACCATAGCTTTCACACTGGTTGCAATTATTCCTGTTATACGATGGAAAAACTGTTGTACTTATATTATATTTTATACTTCAGGCGTTGACTTCTAAGGGCGTAGCTATTCGATGTGGTGGAGAAACGCCCTAGAGTGAAGCCTAGGTTGCCCGAAACGTGGAAATGACCATAACTATCAGACTGGTTGCAATTACTCGTTTTATACAATGGAGAAACTGTTGTATTTATATTGTTTTTTATAGTTATGGCGTTGACTTCTAAGGCCGTAGCTATTCGATGTGGTGGTGCAATGCCCTAGAGTGAAGCCTAGGATGCCCGCAACGTAGAAATGACCATATTTTTCACACCGTTTGCAATTATTCCTGTTATACGATTGAAAAACTGTTGTATTTATACTGTATTTTATGCTTCTGGCTTTGACTTCTAAGGCCGCAGCTATTCGATGTGGTGGAGCAACGCCCTAGAGTGAAGCCTATGTTGCCCGGAACGTAGCAATGACCATAGCTTTCACACTGGTTGCAATTATTCCTGTTATACACGTGAAAAACTGTTGTATTTATATTGTATTTTATGCTTCTGGCGTTGACTTCCTGGGCCCTAACTATTCTATCTGGAGGAGCAACGCCCTAGAGTGAAGCCTAGGTTGCCCGGAATGCAGAAATGACCATCACTTTCACACTGGTGGCAATTATTCCTGTTATACGATGGACAAACTGTTGGATTTTTAATGTACTTTATGCTTCTGGCGTTGACTTCTAAGGCCCTATGTATTCGATCTGGTGGAGCAATGCCTTAGTGTTAAGTCTAGGATGCCCGGAACGTAGAAATGTCCATTACTTTCACACTGGTTGCAATTACTCATTTTATGCGATGGAAAAACTGTTGTACATATATCGTATTTTATGCTTCTGGCATTGACTTCTTAGGCCCTAACTATTCGATCTGGTGGAGCAACGCCCTAGAGTGAAGCCTCGGTTGCCCGGAACATAGAAATGACCATTACCTTCACACTGTTTGCGATTATTCATTTTATACGATGGCAAAACTGTTGTACATATATCGTATTTTATGCTTCTGGCGTTGACTTCTTAGGCCCTAACTATTCGATCAGGTGGAGCAACGCCCTAGGGTGAAGCATAGGTTGCCCGGAACGTGGAAATGACCATAACTTTCACACTGGTTTCAATTATTCGTTTTATACAATGGAAAAACTTTTCTATTTATTTTGTATTTTATGCTTCGGGCGTTGACTTCTATGGCCCTAACTATTCGATCTGGTGGAGCAACGCCCTAGAGTGAAGCCTGGGTTGCCCGGAACGTAGAAATGACCGTTACGTTCACACTGTTTGCGATTATTCATTTTATACGATGGTAAAACTGTTGTATTTATTTTGTATTTTATGCTTCTGGCATTGACTTCTAAGGCCCTGGCTATTCCATCTGGTGGAGCAACGCCCTAGAGTGGAGCCTAGGTCGCCCGAAACGTGGAAATGACCATACCTTTCACTCTGGTTGCAATTACTCCAGCTATACGATGGACAAACTGTTGGATTTTGATTGTACTTTATGCTTCAGGCGTTGACTTCTTAGACCCTAACTATTCGCTCTGGTGGAACAACGCCCTAGGGTGAAGCCTAGGTTGCCCGGAACGTTGAATTCACCATTACCTTCACACTGTTTGCGATTATTCATTTTATACGATGGTAAAACTGTTGTACATATATCGTATTTTATGCTTCTGGCGCTGACTTCTTAGGCCCTAACTATTCGATCAGGTGGAGCAACGCCCTAGGGTGAAGCCTAGGATGCCCGGAACGTAGAAATAACCATAACTTTCACACTGCTTGCAATTACTCGTTTTATACGATGGAAAAACTATTGTATTTATATTGTATTTTATGCTTCTGGCGTTGACTTCTAAGGCCCTAACTATTCGATGTGGTGGAGCAACGTCCTAGAGTGAAGCCTAGGTTGCCCGGAACGCAGAAAGGACCATAGCTTTCACACTGGTAGCAATTATTCCTGTTATACAAGTGAAAAACTGTTGTATTTATATTGTATTTTATGCTTCTGGCGTTGACTTCTTAGGCCCTATCTATTCGATCTGGCGGAGCAACGCCCTAGAGTGTAGCATAGGTTGCCCGGAATGTAGAAATGACCATCACTTTCACACTGGTTGCAATTATTCTTGTTATACGATCGAAAAACTGTTGTATTTATTTTGTATTTTATGCCTCTGGCGTTGACTCCAAAGGCCGTAGCTATTCGATGTGGTGGAGCAACGCCCTAGAGTGAAGCCTAGGTTGCCCGGAACGTAGAAATGACAATGTCTTTCACACTGGTTGCAATTATTCCTGTTATACGATGGAAAAACTGTTGTACTTATATTATATTTTATGCTTCAGGCGTTGACTTCTAAGGGCGTAGCTATTCGATGTGGTGGAGAAACGCCCTAGAGTGAAGCCTAGGTTGCCCGGAAAGTAGAAATGACCATTACCTCCACACTGTTTGCAATTATTCATTTTATACAATGGAGAAACTGCTGTATTTATATTGTTTTTTATAGTTATGGCGTTGACTTCTAAGGCCGTAGCTATTCGATGTGGTGGAGCAATGCCATAGAGTGAAGCCTAGGATGCCCGCAACGTAGAAATGACCATATTTTTCACACTGTTTGCAATTATTCCTGTTATACGATTGAAAAACTGTTGTATTTATATTGTATTTTATGCTTCTGGCGTTGACTTCTAAGGCCCTATGTATTCGATCTGGTGGAGCAATGCCTCAGTGTTAAGTCTAGGATGCCCGGAACGTTGAAATGTCCGTTACTTTCACACTGGTTGCAATTACTCATTTTATGCGATGGAAAAACTGTTGTACATATATCGTATTTTATGCTTCTGGCATTGACTTCTTAGGCCCTAACTATTCGATCAGGTGGAGCAACGCCCAGGGGTGAAGCCTAGGTTGCGCGGAACGTAGAAATGACCATAACTTTCACACTGGTTTCAATTGTTCGTTTTATACAATGGAAAAACTGTTCTATTTATTTTGTATTTTATGCTTCGGGCGTTGACTTCTAAGGCCCCAACTATTCGATCTGCTGGAGCAACGCCCTAGAGTGAAGCCTAGGTTGCCCGGAATGTAGAATTGACCATTACCTTCACACTGTTTGCGATTATTCATTTTATACGATGGCAAAACTGTTGTACATATATCGTATTTTATGCTTCTGGCGTTGACTTCTTAGGCCCTAACTATTCGATCAGGTGGAGCAACGCCCTAGGGTGAAGCATAGGTTGCCCGGAACGTGGAAATGACCATAACGTTCACACTGGTTTCAATTATTCGTTTTATACAATGGAAAAACTGTTCTATTTATTTTGTATTTTATGCTTCGGGCGTTGACTTCTATGGCCCTAACTACTCGATCTGGTGGAGCAACGCCCTAGAGTGAAGCCTGGGTTGCCCGGAACGTAGAAATGACCACTCTGTTCACACTGTTTGCGATTATTCATTTTATACGATGGTAAAACTGTTGTATTTATATTGTATTTTATGCTTCAGGCGTTGACTTCTTAGGCCCTAACTATTCGCTCTGGTGGAGCAACGCCCTAGGGTGAAGCCTAGGTTTTCCGGAACGTAGAAATAACCATTACCTTCACACTGTTTGCGATTATTCATTTTATACGATGGTAAAACTGTTGTACATATATCGTATTTTATGCTTCTGGCGCTGACTTCTTAGGCCCTAACTATTCGATCAGGTGGAGCAACGCCCTAGGGTGAAGCCTAGGATGCCCGGAACGTAGAAATAACCATAACTTTCACACTGGTTGCAATTACTCGTTTTATACGATGGAAAAACTATTGTATTTATATTGTATTTTATGCTTCTGGCGTTGACTTCTAAGGCCCTAACTATTCGATGTGGTGGAGCAACGTCCTAGAGTGAAGCCTAGGTTGCCCGGAACGCAGAAATGACCATAGCTTTCACACTGGTTGCAATTATTCCTGTTATACAAGTGAAAAACTGTTGTATTTATATTGTATTTTATGCTTCTGGCGTTGACTTCTTAGGCCCTATCTATTCGATCTGGCGGAGCAACGCCCTAGAGTGTAGCATAGGTTGCCCGGAATGTAGAAATGACCATCACTTTCACACTGGTTGCAATTATTCTTGCTATACGATCGAAAAACTGTTGTATTTATTTTGTATTTTATGCCTTTGGCGTTGACTCCAAAGGCCGTAGCTATTCGATGTGGTGGAGCAACGCCCTAGAGTGAAGCCTAGGTTGCCCGGAACGTAGAAATGACCATGTCTTTCACACTGGTTGCAATTACTCCTGTTATACGATGGAAAAACTGTTGTACTTATATTATATTTTATGCTTCAGGCGTTGACTTCTAAGGGCGTAGCTATTCGATGTGGTGGAGAAACGCCCTAGAGTGAAGCCTAGGTTGCCCGGAAAGTAGAAATGACCATTACCTCCACACTGTTTGCAATTATTCATTTTATACAATGGAGAAAGTGCTGTATTTATATTGTTTTTTATAGTTATGGCGTTGACTTCTAAGGCCGTAGCTATTCGATGTGGTGGAGCAATGCCCTAGAGTGAAGCCTAGGATGCCCGCAACGTAGAAATGACCATATTTTTTACACTGTTTGCAATTATTCCTGTTATACGATTGAAAAACTGTTGTATTTATATTGTATTTTATGCTTCTGGCGTTGACTTCTAAGGCCCTGTGTATTCGATCTGGTGGAGCAATGCCTCAGTGTTAAGTCTAGGATGCCCGGAACGTTGAAATGTCCGTTACTTTCACACTGGTTGCAATTACTCATTTTATGCGATGGAAAAACTGTTGTACATATATCGTATTTTATGCTTCTGGCATTGACTTCTTAGGCCCTAACTATTCGATCTGGTGGAGCAACGCCCAGGGGTGAAGCCTAGGTTGCGCGGAACGTAGAAATGACCATAACTTTCACACTGGTTTCAATTGTTCGTTTTATACAATGGAAAAACTGTTCTATTTATTTTGTATTTTATGCTTCGGGCGTTGACTTCTAAGGCCCCAACTATTCGATCAGGTGGAACAACGCCCTAGGGTGAAGCCTAGGTTGCCCGGAACGTAGAAGTGACCATTACCGTCACACTGCTTGCGATTATTCATTTTATACGATGGTAAAACTGTTGTACATATATCGTATTTTATGTTTCTGGCGTTGACTTCTTAGGCCCTAACTATTCGATCAGGTGGAGCAACGCCCTAGGGTGAAGCCTAGGTTGCCCGCAACGTAGAAATGACCATAACTTTCATACTGGTTGCAATTATTCGTTTTATGCGACGGAAAAACTGTTGTATTAATTTTGTATTTGGTGCTTCTGGCGTTGACTTCTTAGGCCCTAACTATTCGATGTGGTTGAGCAACGCCCTAGAGTGAAGCCTAGATTGCCCGGAACGTTGAAATGACCATAACTTTCATACTGGTAGCAATTATTCGTTTTATACGATGGAAAAACTGTTGTATTTATATTGTATTTTATGCTTGAGCGTTCACTTCCTAGGCCCTAACTATTCGATCTGTTGGAACAACGCTCTAGGGTGATGCCTAGGTTGCCCGGATCGTAGAAATGACCATTACTTTCACACTGTTTGCAAATGTACATTATATACGATGGAAAAGCTGTTGTATTTATATTGTATTTTATGCTTCTGGCGTTGACTTCTTAGGCCCAAGCTATTCGATCTGGTGGAGCAACGCCCTAGAGTGAAGCCTAGGTTGCCCGGAACGTAGAAATGACCGTTACTTTCACACTGTTTGCAAATGTACATTATATACGATGGAAAAGCTGTTGTATTTATATTGTATTTAATGCTTCTGGCGTTGACTTCTTAGGCCCTAACTATTTGATCTGGTGGAGCACCGCCCTGTAGTGAAGCCTAGGTTGCCCGGAACGTAGAAATGACCGTTACTTTCACACTGTTTGCAAATGTACATTATATACGATGGAAAAGCTGTTGTATTTATATTGTATTTTATGCTTCAGGCGTTGACTTCTATGGCCCTAACTATTCGATCTGGTGGAGCAACGCCCTAGAGTGAAGCCTAGGTCGCCCGAAACGTGGAAATGACCATTACTTTCACTCTGGTTGCAATTATTCCAGCTATACGATGGTAAAACTGTTGTATTTATTTTGTATTTTATGCTTCTGGCATTGACTTCTAAGGCCCTAGCTATTCCATCTGGTGGAGCAACGCCCTAGAGTGGAGCCTAGGTCGCCCAAAACGTGGAAATGACCATTACTTTCACACTGTTTGCGATTATTCATTTTATACGATGGTAAAACTGTTGTATTTATTTTGTATTTTATGCTTCTGGCATTGACTTCTAAGGCCCTAGCTATTCCATCTGGTGGAGCAATGCCCTGGAGTGGAGCCTAGGTCGCCCGAAACGTGGAAATGACCATTACTTTCACTCTAGTTGCAATTATTCCAGCTATACGATGGACAAACTGTTGGACTTTGATTGTACTTTATGCTTCAGGCGTTGACATCTTAGGCCCTAACTATTCGCTCTGGTGGAACAACGCCCTAGGGTGAAGCCTAGGCTGCCCGGCACGTAGAAATGACCATTACCTTCACACTGTTTGCGATTATTCATTTTATACGATGGTAAAACTCTTGTACATATATCGTATTTTATGCTTCTGGCGCTGACTTCTTAGGCCCTAACTATTCGATCAGGTGGAGCAACGCCCAAGGGTGAAGGCTAGGATGCCCGGAACGTAGAAATGACCATAACTTTCACAGTGGTTGCAATTACTCGTCTTATACGATGGAAAAACTATTGTATTTATATTGTATTTTATGCTTCTGGCGTTGACTTCTTAGGCCCTAACTATTCGATGAGGTGGAGCAGCGCCTTAGGGTGAAGCCTAGGTTGCCCGGAACGTAGAAATGACCATAACTTTCATACTGGTTGCAATTATTCGTTTTATACGATGGAAAAACTGTTCTATTTCTTTTGTATTTTATGCTTCGGGCGTTGACTCCTAAGGCCCCAACAATTCTATCTGGTGGAGCAGCGCCCTAGAGAGAAGCCTAGGTTGCCGGGAATGTATAATTGACGATTACCTTCACACTGTTTGCGATTATTCATTTTATACGACGGTAAAACTGTTGTTCATATATCGTATTTTATGCTTCTGGCGTTGACTTCTTAGGCCCTAACTATTCGATCTGGTGGAGCACCGCCCTGCAGTGAAGCCTAGGTTGGTTCGGAACGTAGAAATGACCATAACTTTCACACTGGTTTCAATTATTCGTTTTATACAATGGAAAAACTGTTCTATTTATTATGTTTTTTATGCTTCGGGCGTTGACTTCTATGGCCCTAACAATTCGATCTGGTGGAGCAACGCCATAGACTGAAGCCTAGGTTGCACGGAATATAGAAATGACAATCACCTTCACACGGTTTGCGATTATTCATTTTATACGACGGTAAAACTGTTGTTCATATATCGTATTTTATGCTTCTGGCGTTGACTTCTTAGGCCCTAACTATTCGATCTGGTGGAGCACCGCCCTGCAGTGAAGCCTAGGTTGCCCGGAACGTAGAAATGACCATAACTTTCATACTGGTTGCAATTATTCGTTTTATACGATGGAAAAACTGTTGTATTTATTTTGTATTTGGTGCTTCTGGCGTTGACTGCTTATGCCCTAACTGTTAGATGTGGAGGGCCAACGCCCTAGAGTGAAGCCCAGGTTGCCCGGAACGTAGAAATGACCATATCTTTCAGACTGGTTGCAATTATTCCTGTTATACGATGAAAAAAATGTTGTATGTTTATTGTATTTTATGCCTCAGGCGTTGACTTCTAAGGCCCAAACTATTCGATGTGTTGGAGCAACGCCTTTGAGCGAAGCCTAGGTTGTCCGGAACGTAAAAATGACCTGTACTTTCACACTGGTTGCAATTATTCCTGTTATACGATGGAAACACTGTTGTACTTATGTTGTATTGTATGCTTCTGGCGTCGAATTCTAAGTCCCTAACTATTCGATCTGGTGGAGCAACGCCCTAGAGTGTAGCCTAGGTTGCCCGGAACGTAGAAATGACCTTTACTTGCACACTGTTTGCAAATGTACATTATATACGATGGAAAAGCTGTTGTATTTATATTGTATTTTATGCTTCTGGCGTTGACTTCTTAGGCCCTAACTATTTGATCTGGTGGAGCATCGCCCTGTAGTGAAGCCTAGGTTGCCCGGAACGTAGAAATGACCATTACCTTCACACTGTTTGCGATTATCCATTTTATACGATGGTAAAACTGTTGTACATACATCGTATTTTATGCTTCTGGCGTTGACTTCTTAGGCCCTAACTATTCGCTCTGGTGGAACAACGCCCTAGCGTGAGGCCTAGGTTGCCCGGATCGTAGAAATGACCATCACTTTCACACTGGTTGCAATTATTCTTGTTATACGATGGAAAAACTGTTGTACTTATTTTGTATTTTATGCTTCCGGCATTGACTTCTAAGGCCCTAGCTATTCCATCTGGAGGAGCAACGCCCTAGAGTGGAGCCTAGGTCCCCGAAACGTAGAAATGACCATTACTTTCACTCTGGTTGCAATTATTCCAGCTATACGGTGGACAAACCGTTGGATTTTGATTGTACTTTATACTTCTGGCGTTGACTTCTAAGGCCCTATGTATTCGATCTGGCGTAGCAATGCCTCAGAGTTAAGTCTAGGATGCCCGCAACGTAGAAATGGCTATTACTTTCACACTGGTTGCAATTATTAGTTTTATACGATGGAAAAACTGTTGTACATATATCGTATTTTATCGTTCTGGCGTTGACTTCTTAGGCCCTAACTGTTCGATCAGGTGCAGCAACGCCCTAGAGTGAAGCCTATGTTGCCCGGAACGTAGAAATGACCATTACCTTCACACTGTTTGGGATTATTCATTTTATACGATGGTAAAACTGTTGTATTTATTTTGTATTTTATGCTTCTGGCATTGACTTCTAAGGCCCTAGCTATTCCATCTGGTGGAGCAACGCCCTAGAGTGGAGCCTAGGTCGCCCGAAACGTGGAAATGACCATTACTTTCACTCTGGTTGCAATTATTCCAGCTGTACGATGGACAAACTGTTGGATTTTGATTGTACTTTATGCTTCAGGCGTTGACTTCTTAGGCCCTAACTATTCGCTCTGGTGGAACAACGACCCAGGGTGAAGCCTAGGTTGCCCAGAACGTAGAAATGACCATTACCTTCACACTGTTTGCGATTATTGATTTTATACGATGGTAAAACTGTTGTACATATATCGTATTTTATGCTTCTGGCGTTGACTTCTTAGGCCCTAACTATTCGATCAGCTGGAGTAACGCCCTAGGGTGAAGCCTAGGTTGCCCGGAACGTAGTAATGACCATAACTTTCATACGGGTTGCAATTATTCGTTTTATACGATGGAAAAACTGTTGTATTAATTTTGTATTTGGTGCTTCTGGCGTTGACTTCTTAGGCCCTAACTATTCGATCAGGTGGAATAACGCCATAGGGTGAAGCCTAGGTTGCGCGGAACGTAGAAATGACCATAACTTTCACACTGGTTTCAATTATTCGTTTTATACAATGGAAAAACTGTTCTACTTATTTTGTATTTTATGCTTCGACCGTTGACTCCTAAGGCCCCAACTATACGATCTGGTGGAGCAACGCCCTAGAGCGAAGCCTAGGTTGCTCGGAATATAGAAATGACCATCACCTTCACACGGTTTGCGATTATTCGTTTTATACGATTGTAAAACTGTTGTACATATATCGTATTTTATGCTTCCGGCGTTGACTTCTTAGGCACTAACTATTCGATCAGGTGGAGCAACGCCCTAGGGTGAAGCCTAGGTTGCCCGGAACGTAGAAATGACCGTTACTTTCACACTGTTTGCAAATGTACATTATATACGATGGAAAAGCTGTTGTATTTATATTGTATTTTATGCTTGAGCGTTCACTTCCTAGGCCCTAACTATTCGCTCTGGTGGAACAACGCCCTAGGGTGATGCCTAGGTTGCCCGGATCGTAGAAATGACCATTACTTGCACACTGGTTGCAATTATTCGTTCCATACGATGGAAAAACTGTTGTATTTATTTTGTATTTGGTGCTTCTGGCGTTGACTTCTTAGGCCCTAACTGTTAGATGTGGAGGACCAACGCCCTAGAGTGAAGCCTAGGTTGCCCGGAACGTAGAAATGACCATATCTTTCAGACTGGTTGCAATTATTCCTGTTATACGATGAAAAAGATGTTGTATCTTTATTGTATTTTATGCTTCAGGCGTTGACTTCTAAGGCCCTAACTATTCGATGTGGTGGAGCAACGCCCTTGAGCGAAGCCTAGGTTGCCCGGAACGAAAAAATGACCTGTACTTTCACACTGGTTGCAATTATTCCTGTTATACGATGGAAAAACTGTTGTACTTATATTGTATTTTATGCTTCTGGCGTCGAATTCTAAGTCCCTAACTATTCGATCTGGTGGAGCAACGCCCTAGAGTGAAGCCTAGGTTGCCCGGAACGTAGAAATGACCGTTACTTTCACACTGTTTGCAAATGTACATTATATACGATGGAAAAGCTGTTGTATTTATATTGTATTTTATGCTTCTGACGTTGACTTCTTAGGCCCTAACTATTCGATCTGGTGGAGCAACGCCCTAGAGTGAAGCCTAGGCTGCCCGGAACGTAGAAATGACCGTTACTTTCACACTGTTTGCAAATGTACATTATATACGATAGAAAAGCTGTTGTATTTATATTGTATTTTATGCTTCTGGCGTTGACTTCTTAGGCCCTAACTATTTGATCTGGTGGAGCACCGCCCTGTAGTGAAGCCTAGGTTGCCCGGAACGTAGAAATGACCGTTACTTTCACACTGTTTGCAAATGTACATTATATACGATGGAAAAGCTGTTGTATTTATATTGTATTTTATGCTTCTGGCATTGACTTCTTAGGCCCTAGCTATTCGATGTGGCTGAGCAACGCCCTAGAGTGAAGCCTAGATTGCCCGGAACGTAGAAATGACCAGAACTTTCATACTGGTTGCAATTATTCGTTTTATACGATGGAAGAACTGTTGTGCTTATTTTGTATTTGGTGCTTCTGGCGTTGACTTCTTAGGCCCTAACTGTTGGATGTGGTGGACCAAAGCCCTAGAGTGAAGCCTAGGTTGCCCGGAACGTAGAAATGACCGTTACATTTACACTGTTTGCAAATGTACATTATATACCATGTAAAAGCTGTTGTATCTATATTGTATTTTATGCTTCTGGCGTTGACTTCTTAGGCCCTAACTATTTGATCCGGTGGAGCACCGCCCTGTAGTGAAGCCTAGGTTGCCCGGAACGTGGAAATGACCATAACTTTCACACTGGTTTCAATTATTCGTTTTATACAATGGAAAAACTGTTCTATTTATTTTGTATTTTATGCGTCGGGCGTTGACTTCTATGGCCCTAACTATTCGATCTGGTGGAGCAACGCCCTAGAGTGAAGCCTAGGTTGCCCGAAACGTGGAAATGACCATTACTTTCACTCTGGTTGCAATTATTCCAGCTGTACGGTGGACAAACTGTTGTATTTTGATTGTACTTTATGCTTCAGGCGTTGACTCCTTAGGCCCTAACTATTCGCTCTGGTGGACCAACGCACCAGGGTGAAGCTTAGGTTGCCCGGAACGTAGAAATGACCATTACCTTCACACTGTTTGCGATTATTGATTTTATACGATGGTAAAACTGTTGTACATATATCGTATTTTATGCTTCTGGCGTTGACTTCTTAGGCCCTAACTATTCGATCAGCTGGAGTAACGCCCTACGGTGAAGCCTAGGTTGCCCGGAACGTAGAAATGACCATAACTTTCATACGGGTTGCAATTATTCGTTTTATACGATGGAAAAACTATTGTATTAATTTTGTGTTTGGTGCTTCGGGCGTTGACTCCTAAGGCCCCAACAATTCTATCTGGTGGAGCAGCGCCCTAGAGAGAAGCCTAGGTTGCCGGGAATGTATAATTGACGATTACCTTCACACTGTTTGCGATTATTCATTTTATACGACGGTAAAACTGTTGTTCATATATCGTATTTTATGCTTCTGGCGTTGACTTCTTAGGCCCTAACTATTCGATCTGGTGGAGCACCGCCCTGCAGTGAAGCCTAGGTTGCCCGGAACGTAGAAATGACCATAACTTTCACACTGGTTTCAATTATTCGTTTTATACAATGGAAAAACTGTTCTATTTATTATGTTTTTTATGCTTCGGGCGTTGACTTCTATGGCCCTAACTATTCGATCTGGTGGAGCAACGCCCTAGACTGAAGCCTAGGTTGCACGGAATATAGAAATGACAATCACCTTCACACGGTTTGCGATTATTCATTTTATACGATGTTAAACTGTTGTACATATATCGTATTTTATGCTTCTGGCGTTGACTTCTTAGGAGCTAACTATTCGATCAGGTGGAGCCACGCCCTAGGGTGAAGCGTAGGTTGCCCGGAACGTAGAAATGACCAAAACTTTCATACTGGTTGCAATTATTCGTTTTATACGATGGAAAAACTGTTGTATTTATTTTGTATTTGGTGCTTCTGGCGTTGACTTCTTATGCCCTAACTGTTAGATGTGGAGGGCCAACGCCCTAGAGTGAAGCCCAGGTTGCCCGGAACGTAGAAATGACCATATCTTTCAGACTGGTTGCAATTATTCCTGTTATACGATGAAAAAAATGTTGTATGTTTATTGTATTTTATGCCTCAGGCGTTGACTTCTAAGGCCCAAACTATTCGATGTGTTGGAGCAACGCCTTTGAGCGAAGCCTAGGTTGTCCGGAACGTAAAAATGACCTGTACTTTCACACTGGCTGCAATTATTCCTGTTATACGATGGAAACACTGTTGTACTTATGTTGTATTGTATGCTTCTGGCGTCGAATTCTAAGTCCCTAACTATTCGATCTGGTGGAGCAACGCCCTAGAGTGTAGCCTAGGTTGCCCGGAACGTAGAAATGACCTTTACTTGCACACTGTTTGCAAATGTACATTATATACGATGGAAAAGCTGTTGTATTTATATTGTATTTTATGCTTCTGGCGTTGACTTCTTAGGCCCTAACTATTTGATCTGGTGGAGCATCGCCCTGTAGTGAAGCCTAGGTTGCCCGGAACGTAGAAATGACCATTACCTTCACACTGTTTGCGATTATCCATTTTATACGATGGTAAAACTGTTGTACATACATCGTATTTTATGCTTCTGGCGTTGACTTCTTAGGCCCTAACTATTCGCTCTGGTGGAACAACGCCCTAGCGTGAGGCCTAGGTTGCCCGGATCGTAGAAATGACCATCACTTTCACACTGGTTGCAATTATTCTTGTTATACGATGGAAAAACTGTTGTACTTATTTTGTATTTTATGCTTCCGGCATTGACTTCTAAGGCCCTAGCTATTCCATCTGGAGGAGCAACGCCCTAGAGTGGAGCCTAGGTCCCCGAAACGTAGAAATGACCATTACTTTCACTCTGGTTGCAATTATTCCAGCTATACGGTGGACAAACCGTTGGATTTTGATTGTACTTTATACTTCTGGCGTTGACTTCTAAGGCCCTATGTATTCGATCTGGCGTAGCAATGCCTCAGAGTTAAGTCTAGGATGCCCGCAACGTAGAAATGGCTATTACTTTCACACTGGTTGCAATTATTAGTTTTATACGATGGAAAAACTGTTGTACATATATCGTATTTTATCGTTCTGGCGTTGACTTCTTAGGCCCTAACTGTTCGATCAGGTGCAGCAACGCCCTAGAGTGAAGCCTATGTTGCCCGGAACGTAGAAATGACCATTACCTTCACACTGTTTGGGATTATTCATTTTATAGGATGGTAAAACTGTTGTATTTATTTTGTATTTTATGCTTCTGGCATTGACTTCTAAGGCCCTAGCTATTCCATCTGGTGGAGCAACGCCCTAGAGTGGAGCCTAGGTCGCCCGAAACGTGGAAATGACCATTACTTTCACTCTGGTTGCAATTATTCCAGCTGTACGATGGACAAACTGTTGGATTTTGATTGTACTTTATGCTTCAGGCGTTGACTTCTTAGGCCCTAACTATTCGCTCTGGTGGAACAACGACCCAGGGTGAAGCCTAGGTTGCCCAGAACGTAGAAATGACCATTACCTTCACACTGTTTGCGATTATTGATTTTATACGATGGTAAAACTGTTGTACATATATCGTATTTTATGCTTCTGGCGTTGACTTCTTAGGCCCTAACTATTCGATCAGCTGGAGTAACGCCCTAGGGTGAAGCCTAGGTTGCCCGGAACGTAGAAATGACCATAACTTTCACACTGGTTTCAATTATTCGTTTTATACAATGGAAAAACTGTTCTACTTATTTTGTATTTTATGCTTCGACCGTTGACTCCTAAGGCCCCAACTATACGATCTGGTGGAGCAACGCCCTAGAGCGAAGCCTAGGTTGCTCGGAATATAGAAATGACCATCACCTTCACACGGTTTGCGATTATTCGTTTTATACGATTGTAAAACTGTTGTACATATATCGTATTTTATGCTTCCGGCGTTGACTTCTTAGGCACTAACTATTCGATCAGGTGGAGCAACGCCCTAGGGTGAAGCCTAGGTTGCCCGGAACGTAGAAATGACCGTTACTTTCACACTGTTTGCAAATGTACATTATATACGATGGAAAAGCTGTTGTATTTATATTGTATTTTATGCTTGAGCGTTCACTTCCTAGGCCCTAACTATTCGCTCTGGTGGAACAACGCCCTAGGGTGATGCCTAGGTTGCCCGGATCGTAGAAATGACCATTACTTGCACACTGGTTGCAATTATTCGTTCCATACGATGGAAAAACTGTTGTATTTATTTTGTATTTGGTGCTTCTGGCGTTGACTTCTTAGGCCCTAACTGTTAGATGTGGAGGACCAACGCCCTAGAGTGAAGCCTAGGTTGCCCGGAACGTAGAAATGACCATATCTTTCAGACTGGTTGCAATTATTCCTGTTATACGATGAAAAAGATGTTGTATCTTTATTGTATTTTATGCTTCAGGCGTTGACTTCTAAGGCCCTAACTATTCGATGTGGTGGAGCAACGCCCTTGAGCGAAGCCTAGGTTGCCCGGAACGTAAAAATGACCTGTACTTTCACACTGGTTGCAATTATTCCTGTTATACGATGGAAAAACTGTTGTACTTATATTGTATTTTATGCTTCTGGCGTCGAATTCTAAGTCCCTAACTATTCGATCTGGTGGAGCAACGCCCTAGAGTGAAGCCTAGGTTGCCCGGAACGTAGAAATGACCGTTACTTTCACACTGTTTGCAAATGTACATTATATACGATGGAAAAGCTGTTGTATTTATATTGTATTTTATGCTTCTGACGTTGACTTCTTAGGCCCTAACTATTCGATCTGGTGGAGCAACGCCCTAGAGTGAAGCCTAGGCTGCCCGGAACGTAGAAATGACCGTTACCTTCACACTGTTTGCAAATGTACATTATATACGATAGAAAAGCTGTTGTATTTATATTGTATTTTATGCTTCTGGCGTTGACTTCTTAGGCCCTAACTATTTGATCTGGTGGAGCACCGCCCTGTAGTGAAGCCTAGGTTGCCCGGAACGTAGAAATGACCGTTACTTTCACACTGTTTGCAAATGTACATTATATACGATGGAAAAGCTGTTGTATTTATATTGTATTTTATGCTTCTGGCATTGACTTCTTAGGCCCTAGCTATTCGATGTGGCTGAGCAACGCCCTAGAGTGAAGCCTAGATTGCCCGGAACGTAGAAATGACCAGAACTTTCATACTGGTTGCAATTATTCGTTTTATACGATGGAAGAACTGTTGTGCTTATTTTGTATTTGGTGCTTCTGGCGTTGACTTCTTAGGCCCTAACTGTTGGATGTGGTGGACCAAAGCCCTAGAGTGAAGCCTAGGTTGCCCGGAACGTAGAAATGACCGTTACATTTACACTGTTTGCAAATGTACATTATATACCATGTAAAAGCTGTTGTATTTATATTGTATTTTATGCTTCTGGCGTTGACTTCTTAGGCCCTAACTATTTGATCCGGTGGAGCACCGCCCTGTAGTGAAGCCTAGGTTGCCCGGAACGTGGAAATGACCATAACTTTCACACTGGTTTCAATTATTCGTTTTATACAATGGAAAAACTGTTCTATTTATTTTGTATTTTATGCGTCGGGCGTTGACTTCTATGGCCCTAACTATTCGATCTGGTGGAGCAACGCCCTAGAGTGAAGCCTAGGTTGCCCGAAACGTGGAAATGACCATTACTTTCACTCTGGTTGCAATTATTCCAGCTGTACGGTGGACAAACTGTTGTATTTTGATTGTACTTTATGCTTCAGGCGTTGACTCCTTAGGCCCTAACTATTCGCTCTGGTGGACCAACGCACCAGGGTGAAGCTTAGGTTGCCCGGAACGTAGAAATGACCATTACCTTCACACTGTTTGCGATTATTGATTTTATACGATGGTAAAACTGTTGTACATATATCGTATTTTATGCTTCTGGCGTTGACTTCTTAGGCCCTAACTATTCGATCAGCTGGAGTAACGCCCTACGGTGAAGCCTAGGTTGCCCGGAACGTAGAAATGACCATAACTTTCATACGGGTTGCAATTATTCGTTTTATACGATGGAAAAACTATTGTATTAATTTTGTGTTTGGTGCTTCGGGCGTTGACTCCTAAGGCCCCAACAATTCTATCTGGTGGAGCAGCGCCCTAGAGAGAAGCCTAGGTTGCCGGGAATGTATAATTGACGATTACCTTCACACTGTTTGCGATTATTCATTTTATACGACGGTAAAACTGTTGTTCATATATCGTATTTTATGCTTCTGGCGTTGACTTCTTAGGCCCTAACTATTCGATCTGGTGGAGCACCGCCCTGCAGTGAAGCCTAGGTTGCCCGGAACGTAGAAATGACCATAACTTTCACACTGGTTTCAATTATTCGTTTTATACAATGGAAAAACTGTTCTATTTATTATGTTTTTTATGCTTCGGGCGTTGACTTCTATGGCCCTAACTATTCGATCTGGTGGAGCAACGCCCTAGAGTGTAGCCTAGGTTGCCCGGAATGTAGAAATGACCATCACTTTCACACTGGTTGCAATTATTCTTGTTATACGATCGAAAAACTGTTGTATTTATTTTGTATTGTATGCCTCTGGCGTTGACTCCTAAGGCCGTAGCTATTCGATGTGGTGGAGCAACGCCCTAGAGTGAAGCCTAGGTTGCCCGGAACGTAGAAATGACCATGTCTTTCACACTGGTTGCAATTATTCCTGTTATACGATGGAAAAACTGTTGTACTTATATTATATTTTATGCTTCAGGCGTTGACTTCTAAGGGCGTAGCTATTCGATGTGGTGGAGAAACGCCCTAGAGTGAAGCCTAGGTTGCCCGGAAAGTAGAAATGACCATTACCTCCACACTGTTTGCAATTATTCATTTTATACAATGGAGAATCTGTTGTATTTATATTGTTTTTTATAGTTATGGCGTTGACTTCTAAGGCCGTAGCTATTCGATGTGGTGGAGCAATGTCCTAGAGTGAAGCCTAGGTTGCCCGCAACGTAGAAATGACCATAGCTTTCACACTGGTTGCAATTATTCCTGTTATACAAGTGAAAAACTGTTGTATTTATATTGTATTTTATGCTTCTGGCGTTGACTTCCTGGGCCCTAACTATTCTATCTGGAGGAGCAATGCCCTAGAGTGAAGCATAGGTAGCCCGGAATGCAGAAATGACCATCACTTTCACACTGGTGGCAATTATTTCTGTTATACGATGGACAAACTGTTGGATTTTTAATGTACTTTATGCTTCTGGCGTTGACTTCTACGGCCCTATGTATTCGATCTGGTGGAGCAATGCCTCAGTGTTAAGTCTAGGATGCCCGGAACGTAGAAATGTCCGTTCCTTTCACACTGGTTGCAATTACTCATTTTATGCGATGGAAAAACTGTTGTACATATATCGTATTTTATGCTTCTGGCATTGACTTCTTAGGCCCTAACTATACGATCAGGTGGAGCAACGCCCTAGGGTGAAGCGTAGGTTGCCCGGAACGTGGAAATTACCATAACATTCACACTGGTTTCAATTATTCGTTTTATACAATGGAAAAACTGTCCTATTTATTTTGTATTTTATGCTTCGGGCGTTGACTTCTATGGCCCTAACTATTCGATCTGGTGGAGCAACGCCCTAAAGTGGAGCCTAGGTCGCCCGAAACGTGGAAATGACCATTACTTTCACTCTGGTTGCAATTATTCCAGCTATACGATGGACAAACTGTTGGATTTTGATTGTACTTTATGCTTCAGGCGTTGGCTTCTTAGGCCCTAACTATTCGCTCTGGTGGAACAACGCCCTAGGGTGAAGCCTAGGTTGCCCGGAACGTAGAAATGACCATTACCTTCACACTGTTTGCGATTATTCATTTTATACGATGGTAAAACTGTTGTACATATATCGTATTTTATGCTTCTGGCGTTGACTTCTAAGGCCCTAACTATTCGATCTGGTGGAGCAACGCCCTGGAGTGAAGCCTAGGTTGCGCGGAACGTAGAAATGACCATTACCTTCACACTGTTTGCGATTATTCATTTTATACGATGGTAAAACTGTTGTATTTATTTTGTATTTTATGCTTCTGGCATTGACTTCTAAGGCCCTAGCTATTCCATCTGGTGGAGCAACGCCCTAGAGTGGAGTCTAGGTCGCCCGAAACGTGGAAATGACCATTACTTTCACACTGTTTGCGATTATTGATTTTATACGATGGTAAAACTGTTGTATTTATTTTGTATTTTATGCTTCTGGCATTGACTTCTAAGGCCCTAGCTATTCCATCTGGTGGAGCAACGCCCTAGAGTGGAGCCTAGGTCGCCCGAAACGTAGAAATGACCATTACTTTCACTCTAGTTGCAATTATTCCAGCTATACGATGGACAAACTGTTGGATTTTGATTGTACTTTATCCTTCTGGCGTTGACTTCTAAGGCCCTATGTATTCGATCTGGTGTAGAAGTGCCTCAGCGTTAAGTCTAGGATGCCCGCAACGTAGAAATGGCTATTACTTTCAGACTGGTTGCAATTATTCGTTTTATACGATGGAAAAACTGTTGTACATATATCGTATTTTATGCTTCTGGCGTTGACTTCTTAGGCCCTAACTATTCGATCAGGTGGAGTAACGCCTTAGGGTGAAGCCTAGGTTGCCCGGAACGTAGAAATGACCATAACTTTCATACTGGTTTCAATTGTTCGTTTTATACAATGGAAAAACTGTTCTATTTATTTTGTATTTTATGCTTCGGGCTTTGACTCCTAAGGCCCCAACTATTCGATCTGGTGGAGCAAAGCCCTAGGGTGAAGCCTAGGTTGCCCGGAATGTAGAATTGACCATTACCTTCACACTGTTTGCGATTATTCATTTTATACGACGGTAAAACTGTTGTACATATATCGTATTTTATGCTTCTGGCGTTGACTTCTTAGGCCCTAACTATTCGATCTGGTGGAGCAACGCCCTGGAGTGAAGCCTAGGTTGCGCGGAACGTAGAAATGACCATTACCTTCACACTGCTTGCAAATATACAGTATATACGATGGAAAAGCTGTTGTATCTATTTTGTATTTTATGCTTCTGGCGCTGACCTCTTAGGTCCTAACTATTGGATCTGGTGGAGCAACGCCCACGGGTGAAGTCTAGGTTGCGCGGAACGTAGAAATGACCATAAATTTTACACTGGCTTCAATTATTCGTTTTATACAGTGGAAAAACTGTTGTATTTATTTTGTATTTGGTGCTTCTGTCGTTGACTTCTTAGGCCCTAACTATTGGATCTGGTGGAGCACCGCCCTGTAGTGAAGCGTAAGTTGCCCGGAACGTAGAAAGGACCTGTACTTTCACACTGGTTGCAGTTATTCCTGTTATACGATGGAAAAACTGTTGCATTTTTATTGTATTTTATGCTTCTGGCATTGACTTCTAAGGCCCTAGCTATTCCGTCTGGTGGAGCAACGCCCTAGAGTGGAGCCTACGTCGCCCGAAACGTAGAAATGACCAGTACTTTCACTCTGGTTGCAATTATTCCAGCTATACGATGGACAAACTGTTGGATTTTGATTGTACTTTATACTTCTGGCGTTGACTTCTAAGGCCCTATGTATTCGATCTGGTGTAGAAGTGCCTCAGCGTTAAGTCTAGGATGCCCGCAACGTAGAAATGGCTATTACTTTCAGACTGGTTGCAATTATTCGTTTTATACGATGGAAAAACTGTTGTACATATATCGTATTTTATGCTTCTGGCGTTGACTTCTTAGGCCCTAACTATTCGATCAGGTGGAGCAACGCCTTAGGGTGAAGCCTAGGTTGCCCGGAACGTAAAAATGACCATAACTTTCATACTGGTTGCTATTATTCGTTTTATACGATGGAAAAACTGTTCTATTTCTTTTGCATTTTATGCTTCGGGCGTTGACTCCTAAGGCCCCAACAATTCGATCTGGTGGAGCAGCGCCCTAGAGTGAAGCCTAGGTTGCCGGGAATGTATAATTGACCATTACCTTCACACTGTTTGCGATTAATCATTTTATACGACGGTAAAACTGTTGTTCATAGATCGTATTTTATGCTTCGGGCGTTGACTTCTTAGGCCCTAACTATTCGATCTGGTGGAGCACCGCCCTGTAGTGAAGCCTAGGTTGCCCGGAACGTAGAAATGACCATAACTTTCACACTGGTTTCAATTATTCGTTTTATACAATGGAAAAACTGTTCTATTTATTTTGTTTTTTATGCTTCGGGCGTTGACTTCTATGGCCCTAACTATTCGGTCTGGTGGAGCAACGCCCTAGAGTGAAGCCTAGGTTGCCCGGAATTTAGAAATGACCATCACCTTCACACGGTTTTCGATTATTCATTTTAAACGATGGTAAAACTGTTGTACATATATCGTATTTTATGCTTCTAGCGTTGACTTCTTAGGAGCTAACTATTCGATCAGGTGGAGCAACGCCCTAGAGTGGAGCCTAGGTCCCCGAAACGTAGAAATGACCATTACTTTCACTCTGGTTGCAATTATTCCAGCTATACGGTGGACAAACCGTTGGATTTTGATTGTACTTTATACTTCTGGCGTTGACTTCTAAGGCCCTATGTATTCGACCTGGCGTAGCAATGCCTCAGAGTTAAGTCTAGGATGCCCGCAACGTAGAAATGGCTATTACTTTCACACTGGTTGCAATTATTAGTTTTATACGATGGAAAAACTGTTTTACATATATCGTATTTTATCGTTCTGGCGTTGACTTCTTAGGCCCTAACTGTTCGATCAGGTGCAGCAACGCCCTAGAGTGAAGCCTATGTTGCCCGGAACGTAGAAATGACCATTACCTTCACACTGTTTGGGATTATTCATTTTATACGATGGTAAAACTGTTGTATTTATTTTGTATTTTATGCTTCTGGCATTGACTTCTAAGGCCCTGGCTATTCCATCTGGTGGAGCAACGCCCTAGAGTGGAGCCTAGGTCGCCCGAAACGTGGAAATGACCATTACTTTCACTCTGGTTGCAATTATTCCAGCTGTACGATGGACAAACTGTTGGATTTTGATTGTACTTTATGCTTCAGGCGTTGACTTCTTAGGCCCTAACTATTCGCTCTGGGGGAACAACGACCCAGGGTGAAGCCTAGGTTGCCCAGAACGTAGAAATGACCATTACCTTCACACTGTTTGCGATTATTGATCTTATACGATGGTAAAACTGTTGTACATATATCGTATTTTATGCTTCTGGCGTTGACTTCTTAGGCCCTAACTATTCGATCAGCTGGAGTAACGCCCTAGGGTGAAGCCTAGGTTGCCCGGAACGTAGTAATGACCATAACTTTCATACGGGTTGCAATTATTCGTTTTATACGATGGAAGAACTGTTGTATTAATTTTGTATTTGGTGCTTCTGGCGTTGACTTCTTAGGCCCTAACTATTCGATCAGGTGGAATAACGCCACAGGGTGAAGCCTAGGTTGCGCGGAACGTAGAAATGACCATAACTTTCACACTGGTTTCAATTATTCGTTTTATACAATGGAAAAACTGTTCTACTTATTTTGTATTTTATGCTTCGACCGTTTACTCCTAAGGCCCCAACTATACGATCTGGTGGCGCAACGCCCTAGAGCGAAGCCTAGGTTGCTCGGAATATAGAAATGAACATCACCTTCACACGGTTTGCGATTATTCGTTTTATACGATTGTAAAACTGTTGTACATATATCGTATTTTATGCTTCCGGCGTTGACTTCTTAGGCCCTAACTATTCGATCAGGTGGAGCAACGCCCTAGGGTGAAGCCTAGGTTGCCCGGAACGTAGAAATGACCGTTACTTTCACACTGTTTGCAAATGTACATTATATACGATGGAAAAGCTGTTGTATTTATATTGTATTTTATGCTTCTGGCGCTGACTTCTTAGGCCCTAACTATTTGATCTGGTGGAGCACCGCCCTGTAGTGAAGCCTAGGTTGCCCGGAACGTAGAAATGACCATAACTTTCACACTGGTTTCAATTATTAGTTTTATACAATGGAAAAACTGTTCTATTCATTTTGTATTTTATGCTTCGGGCGTTGACTTCTATGGCCCTAACTATTCGATCTGGAGGAGCAACGCCCTAGAGTGAAGCCTGGGTTTCCCGGAACGTAGAAATGACCATTACCTTCACACTGTTTGCGATTATTCATTTTATACGATGGTAAAACTGTTGTATTTATTTTGTATTTTATGCTTCTGGCAATGACTTCTAAGGCCCTAGCTATTCCATCTGGTGGAGCAACGCCCTAGAGTGTAGCCTAGGTTGCCCGGAATGTAGAAATGACCATCACTTTCACACTGGCTGCAATTATTCTTGTTATACGATGGAAAAACTGTTGTATTTATTTTGTAATTTATGCCTCTGGTGTAGACTCCTAAGGCCGTAGCTATTCGATGTGGTGGAGCAACGCCCTAGAGTGAAGCCTAGGTTGCCCGGAACGTAGAAATGACCATGTCTTTCACACTGGTTGCAATTATTCCTGTTATACGATGGAAAAACTGTTGTACTTATATTATATCTTAAGCTTCAGGCGTTGACTTCTAAGGGCGTAGCTATTCGATGTGGCGCAGAAACGCCCTAGAGTGAAGCCTAGGTTGCCCGGAATATAGAAATGACCATCACCTTCACACGGTTTGCGATTATTCATTTTATACGATGGTAAAACTGTTGTACATATATCGTATTTTATGCTTCTGGCGTTGACTTCTTAGGCTCTAGCTATTCGATCAGGTGGAGCAACGCCCTAGGGTGAGGCCTAGGTTGCCCGGACCGTAGAAATGACCATAACTTTCATACTGGTTGCAATTATTCGTTTTATACGATGGAAAAACTGTTGTACTTATTTTGTATTTGGTGCTTCTGGCGTTGACTTCTTAGGCCCTAACTGTTAGATGTGGAGGACCAGCGCCCTAGAGTGAAGCCTAGGTTGCCCGGAACGTAGAAATGACCATACCTTTCACACTGGTTGCAATTATTCCTGTTATACATGTGAAAAACTGTTGTATTTATATTGTATTTTATGCTTCTGGCGTTGACTTCTTAGGCCCTAACTATTCGATCTGGTGAAGCAACGCCCTAGAGTGTAGCCTAGGTTGCCCGGAATGTAGAAATGACCATCACTTTTACACTGGCTGCAATTATTCTTGTTATACGATGGAAAATCTGTTGTATTTATTTTGTATTTTATGCCTCTGGCGTTGACTCCTAAGGCCGTAGCTATTCGATGTGGTGGAGCAACGCCCTAGAGTGAAGCCTAGGTTGCCCGGATCGTAGAAATGACCATTACTTGCTCACTGGTTGCAATTATTCGTTTTATACGATGGAAACACTGTTGTATTTATTTTGTATTTGGCGCTCGTGGCGTTGACTTCTTAGGCCCTAACTAATGGATCTGGTGGACCAACACCCTAGAGTGAAGCCTAGGTTGCCCGGAACGTAGAAATGACCATTACATCCACACTGTTTGCAATTATTCATATTATACAGATGAAAAACTGTTGTATTTATATTGTATTTTATGCTTCTGGCATTGACTTCTAAGGCACTAACTATTCGATGTGGTTGAGCAACGCCCTTGAGGGAAGCCTAGGTTGCCCGGACCGTAAAAATGACCTGTACTTTCACACTGGTTGCAATTATTCCTGTTATACGATGGAAAAACTGTTGTACTTATGTTATATTTTATACTTCTGGCGTCGAATTCTAAGTCCCTAACTATTCGATCTGGTGGAGCAACGCCCTAGAGTGAAGCCTAGGTTGCCCGGAACGTAGAAATGACCGGTACTTTCACACTGTTTGCAAATGTACATTATATACGATGGAAAAACTGTTGTACTTATGTTGTATTTTATGCTTCTGGCGTCGAATTCTCAGTCCCTAACTATTCGATCTGGTGGACCAACGCCCTAGAGTGAAGATTAGGTTGCCCGGAACGTAGAAATGACCGTTACTTTCACACTGTTTGCAAATGTACATTATATACGATGGAAATGCTGTTGTATTTATATTGTATTTTATGCTTCTGGCGTTGACTTCTTAGGCCCTAACTATTCGATCTGGTGGAGCAACGCCCTAGAGTGAAGACTAGGTTGCCCGGAACGTAGAAATGACCGTTACTTTAACACTGTTTGCAAATGTACATTATATACGATGGAAAAGCTGCTGTATTTATATTGTATTTTATGCTTCTGGCGTTGACTTCTTAGGCCCTAACTATTTGATCCGGTGGAGCACGCCCTGTAGTGAAGCCTAGGTTGTCCGGAACGTAGAAATGACCATAACTTTCACACTGTTTGCGATTATTCATTTTATACGATGGTAAGACTGTTGTATTTATTTTGTATTTTATGCTTCTGGCATTGACTTCTAAGGCCCTAGCTATTCCATCTGGTGGAGCAACGCCCTAGAGTGGAGCCTAGGTCGACCGAAACGTGGAAATGACCATTACTTTCACTCTGTTTGCAATTATTCCAGCTATACGATGGACAAACTGTTGCATTTTGATTGTACTTTATGCTTCAGGCGTTGACTTCTTAGGCTCTAACTATTCGATGTGGTGGAGCAACGCCCTAGAGTGAAGCCTAGGTTGCCCGGAACGTAGAAATGACCATGTCTTTCACACTGGTTGCAATTATTCCTGTTGTACGATGGAAAATCTGTTGTATTTATTTTGTAATTTATGCCTCTGGCGTTGACTCCTAAGGCCGTAGCTATTCGATGTGGTGGAGCAACGTCCTAGAGTGAAGCCTAGGTTGCGCGGAACGTAGAAATGACCATAGCTTTCACACTGGTTGCAATTATTCCTGTCATACATGTGAAAAACTGTTGTATGTATATTGTATTTTTTGCTTCAGGCATTGACTTCTAAGGCCCTAACTATTCGATGTGGTGGAGCAACGTCCTAGAGTGAAGTCTAGGTTGCCCGGAACGTAGAAATGACCACAGCTTTCACACTGGTTGCAATTATTCCTGTTATACATGTGAAAAACTGTTGTATATATATTGTATTTTTTGCTTCTGGCGTTGACTTCTTAGGCCCTAACTATTCGATCTGGTGGAGCAACGCCCTAGAGTGTAGCCTAGGTTGCCCGGAATGTAGAAATGACCATCACTTTCACACTGGCTGCAATTATTCTTGTTATGCGATGGAAAAACTGTTGTATTTATTTTGTAATTTATGCCTCTGGCGTTGACTCCTAAGGCCGTAGCTATTCGATGTGGTGGAGCAATGCCCTAGAGTGAAGCCTAGGTTGCCCGGAACATAGAAATGACCATTACCTTCACACTGTTTGCGATTATTCATTTTATACGATGGTAAAACTGTTGTGTTTATTTTGTATTTTATGCTTCTGGCATTGACTTCTAAGGCCCTAGCTATTCCATCTGGTGGAGCAACGCCCTAAAGTGGAGCCTAGGTTGCCCGGAACATAGAAATGACCATTACCTTCACACTGTTTGCGATTATCATTTTATACGATGGCAAAACTGTTGTACATATATCGTATTTTATGCTTCTGGCGTTGACTTCTAAGGCCGCAGCTATTCGATCAGGTGGAGCAACGCCCTACAGTGAAGCCTAGGTTGCCCGGAACGTAGAAATGACCATAGCTTTCACACTGGTTGCAATTATTCCTGTTATACAAGTGAAAAACTGTTGTATTTATATTGTATTTTATGCTTCTGGCGTTGACTTCCTGGGCCCTAACTATTCTATCTGGAGGAGCAACGCACTAGAGTGAAGCCTAGGTTGCCCGGAATGCAGAAATGGCCATCACTTTCACACTGGTGGCAATTATTCCTGTTATACGATGGACAAGCTGTTGGATTTTTAATGTACTTTATGCTTCTGGCGTTGACTTCTAAGGCCGTATGTGTTCGATCTGGTGGAGCAATGCCTCAGTGTTAAGTCAAGGATGCCCGGAACGTAGAAATGTCCGTTACTTTCACACTGGTTGCAATTACTCATTTTATGCGATGGAAAAACTGTTGTACATATATCGTATTTTATGCTTCTGGCATTGACTTCTTAGGCCCTAACTATTCGATCTGGTGGAGCAACGCCCAGGGGTGAAGCCTAGGTTGCCCGGAACGTGGAAATGACCATAACTTTCACACTGGTTTCAATTATTCGTTTTATACAATGGAAAAACTGTTCCATTTATTTTGTATTTTATGCTTCGGGGATTGACTTCTATGGCCCTAACTATTCGATCTGGTGGAGCAACGCCCTAGAGTGAAGCCTAGGTTGCCCGGAACGTAGAAATGACCATTACCTTCACACTGTTTGCGATTATTCATTTTATACGATGGTAAAACTGTTGTGTTTATTTTGTGTTTTATGCTTCTGGCATTGACTTCTAAGGCCCTAGCTATTCCATCTGGTGGAGCAACGCCCTAAAGTGGAGCCTAGGTCGCCCGAAACGTGGAAATGACCATTACTTTCACTCTGGTTGCAATTATTCCAGCTATACGATGGACAAACTGTTGGATTTTGATTGTACTTTATGCTTCAGGCGTTGACTTCTTAGGCCCTAACTATTCGCACTGGTGGAACAACGCCCTAGGGTGATGCCTAGGTTGCGCGGAACGTAGAAATGACCATTACCTTCACACTGCTTCCAAATATACATTATATACGATGGAAAAGCTGTTGTATCTATTTTGAATTTTACGCTTCTGGCGCTGACTTCTTAGGTCCTAACTATTGGATCTGGTGGAGCAACGCCCAGGGGTGAAGTCTAATTTGCGCGGAACGTAGAAATGGCCATTAATTTTACACTGGCTTCAATTATTCGTTTTATACAGTGGAAAAACTGTTGTATTTATTTTGCATTTGGTGCTTCTGTCGTTGACTTCTTAGGCCCTAACTATTGGATCTGGTGGAGCACCGCCCTGTAGTGAAGCATAAGTTGCCCGGAACGTAGAAATGACCATTACCTTCACACTGTTTTCGATTATTCATTTTATACGATGGTAAAACTGTTGTACATATATCGTATTTTATGCTTCAGGCGTTGACTTCTAAGGCCCTAACTATTCGATGTGGTGGAGCAACGCCCTTGAGCGAAGCCTAGGTTGCCCGGAACGTAAAAATGACCTGTACTTTCACACTGGTTGCAATTATTCCTGTTATACGATGGAAAAACTGTTGTACTTATGTTGTATTTTATGCTTCTGGCGTCGAATTCTAAGTCCCTAACTATTCGATCTGGTGGAGCAACGCCATAGAGTGAAGCCTAGGTTGCCCGGAACGTAGAAATGACCGTTACCTTCACACTGTTTGCAAATGTACATTATATACGATGGAAAAGCTGTTGTATTTATATTGCATTTTATGCTTCTGGCGTTGACTTCTTAGGCCCTAACTATTCGATCTGGTGGAGCAACGCCCTAGAGTGTAGCCTAGGTTGCCCGGAATGTAGAAATGACCATCACTTTCACACTGGCTGCAATTATTCTTGTTATGCGATGGAAAAACTGTTGTATTTATTTTGTAATTTATGCCTCTGGCGTTGACTCCTAAGGCCGTAGCTATTCGATGTGGTGGAGCAATGCCCTAGAGTGAAGCCTAGGTTGCCCGGAACATAGAAATGACCATTACCTTCACACTGTTTGCGATTATTCATTTTATACGATGGTAAAACTGTTGTGTTTATTTTGTATTTTATGCTTCTGGCATTGACTTCTAAGGCCCTAGCTATTCCATCTGGTGGAGCAACGCCCTAAAGTGGAGCCTAGGTTGCCCGGAACATAGAAATGACCATTACCTTCACACTGTTTGCGATTATCATTTTATACGATGGCAAAACTGTTGTACATATATCGTATTTTATGCTTCTGGCGTTGACTTCTAAGGCCGCAGCTATTCGATCAGGTGGAGCAACGCCCTACAGTGAAGCCTAGGTTGCCCGGAACGTAGAAATGACCATAGCTTTCACACTGGTTGCAATTATTCCTGTTATACAAGTGAAAAACTGTTGTATTTATATTGTATTTTATGCTTCTGGCGTTGAGTTCCTGGGCCCTAACTATTCTATCTGGAGGAGCAACGCACTAGAGTGAAGCCTAGGTTGCCCGGAATGCAGAAATGGCCATCACTTTCACACTGGTGGCAATTATTCCTGTTATACGATGGACAAACTGTTGGATTTTTAATGTACTTTATGCTTCTGGCGTTGACTTCTAAGGCCGTATGTGTTCGATCTGGTGGAGCAATGCCTCAGTGTTAAGTCAAGGATGCCCGGAACGTAGAAATGTCCGTTACTTTCACACTGGTTGCAATTACTCATTTTATGCGATGGAAAAACTGTTGTACATATATCGTATTTTATGCTTCTGGCATTGACTTCTTAGGCCCTAACTATTCGATCTGGTGGAGCAACGCCCAGGGGTGAAGCCTAGGTTGCCCGGAACGTGGAAATGACCATAACTTTCACACTGGTTTCAATTATTCGTTTTATACAATGGAAAAACTGTTCCATTTATTTTGTATTTTATGCTTCGGGGATTGACTTCTATGGCCCTAACTATTCGATCTGGTGGAGCAACGCCCTAGAGTGAAGCCTAGGTTGCCCGGAACGTAGAAATGACCATTACCTTCACACTGTTTGCGATTATTCATTTTATACGATGGTAAAACTGTTGTGTTTATTTTGTGTTTTATGCTTCTGGCATTGACTTCTAAGGCCCTAGCTATTCCATCTGGTGGAGCAACGCCCTAAAGTGGAGCCTAGGTCGCCCGAAACGTGGAAATGACCATTACTTTCACTCTGGTTGCAATTATTCCAGCTATACGATGGACAAACTGTTGGATTTTGATTGTACTTTATGCTTCAGGCGTTGACTTCTTAGGCCCTAACTATTTGCTCTGGTGGAACAACGCCCTAGGGTGATGCCTAGGTTGCGCGGAACGTAGAAATGACCATTACCTTCACACTGCTTGCAAATATACATTATATACGATGGAAAAGCTGTTGTATCTATTTTGAATTTTACGCTTCTGGCGCTGACTTCTTAGGTCCTAACTATTGGATCTGGTGGAGCAACGCCCAGGGGTGAAGTCTAATTTGCGCGGAACGTAGAAATGGCCATTAATTTTACACTGGCTTCAATTATTCGTTTTATACAGTGGAAAAACTGTTGTATTTATTTTGTATTTGGTGCTTCTGTCGTTGACTTCTTAGGCCCTAACTATTGGATCTGGTGGAGCACCGCCCTGTAGTGAAGCATAAGTTGCCCGGAACGTAGAAATGACCATTACCTTCACACTGTTTTCGATTATTCATTTTATACGATGGTAAAACTGTTGTACATATATCGTATTTTATGCTTCAGGCGTTGACTTCTAAGGCCCTAACTATTCGATGTGGTGGAGTAACGCCCTTGAGCGAAGCCTAGGTTGCCCGGAACGTAAAAATGACCTGTACTTTCACACTGGTTGCAATTATTCCTGTTATACGATGGAAAAACTGTTGTACTTATGTTGTATTTTATGCTTCTGGCGTCGAATTCTAAGTCCCTAACTATTCGATCTGGTGGAGCAACGCCATAGCGTGAAGCCTAGGTTGCCCGGAACGTAGAAATGACCGTTACCTTCACACTGTTTGCAAATGTACATTATATACGATGGAAAAGCTGTTGTATTTATATTGCATTTTATGCTTCTGGCGTTGACTTCATAGGCCCTAGCTATTTGATCTGGTGGAGCACCGCCCTGTAGTGAAGCCTAGGTTGCCCGGAACGTAGAAATGACCATAACTTTCACACTGGTTTCAATTAAACGTTTTATACGATGGAAAAACTGTTCTATTTATTTTGTATTTCATGCTTCGGGCGTTGACTTCTATGGCCCTAACTATTCGATCTGGTGGAGCAACGCCCTAGACTGAAGCCTAGGTTGCCCGGAACGTAGAAATGACCAGAACTTTCACACTGGTTGCAATTATTCTTGTTATACGATGGTAAAACTGTTGTATTTATTTTGTATTTTATGCTTCTGGCATTGACTTCTAAGGCCCTAGCTATTCCATCTGGTGGAGCAACGCCCTAGAGTGGAGCCTAGGTCGCCCGAAACGTGGAAATGACCATTACTTTCACTCTGGTTGCAATTATTCCAGCTATACGATGGACAAACTGTTGGATTTTGATTGTACTTTATACTTCTGGCGTTGACTTCTAAGGCCCTATGTATTCGATCTGGTGTAGCAATGCCTCAGAGTTAAGTCTAGGATGCCCGCAACGCAGAAATGTCTATTACTTTCACACTGGTTGCAATTATTCGTTTTATACGATGGAAAAACTGTTGTACATATATCGTATTTTATGCTTCTGGCGTTGACTTCTTAGGCCCTAACTATTCGATCAGGTGGAGCAACGCCCTAGGGTGAAGCCTAGGTTGCCCGTAACGAAGAAATGACCATAACTTTCATACTGGTTGCAATTATTCGTTTTATACGATGGAAAAACTGTTGTATTTATATTGTATTTTATGCTTCAGGCGTTGACTTCTTAGGCCCTAACTATTCGATGTGGTTGAGCAACGCCCTAGAGTGAAGCCTAGGTTGCCCGGAACGTAGAAATGACCATAACTTTCATACTGGTAGCAATCATTCGTTATATACGATGGAAAAACTGTTGTATTTATATTGCATTTTATGCTTCAGGCGTTGACTTCTTAGGCCCTAACTATTCGATCAGGTGGAGCAACGCCCTAGGGTGAAGCCTAGGTTGCCCGGAACGTAGAAATGACCATAACTTTCATACTGGTTGCAATTATTCGTTTTATACGATGGAAAAACTGTTGTATTTATTTTGTATTTGGTGCTTCTGGCGTTGACTTCTTATGCCCTAACTATTCGATCCGGTGGAGCAACGCCCTAGAGTGAGGCCTAGGTTGCCCGGAATGTAGAAATGACCATCACTTTAACACTGGTTGCAATTATTCTTGTTATACGATGGAAAAACTGTTGTATTTATTTTGTATTTTATGCTTCTGGCGTTGACTACTTAGGCCCTAACTATTCGATCAGGTGGAGCGACGCCCTAGGGTGAAGCCTAGGTTGCCCGGAACGTAGAAATGACCATAACTTTCATACTGGTTGCAATTATTCGTTTTATACGATGGAAAAACTGTTGTATTTATTTTGTATTTGGTGCTTCTGGCGTTGACTTCTTAGGCCCTAACTGTTAGATGTGGAGGACCAACGCCCTAGAGTGAAGCCTAGGTTGCCCGGAACGTAGAAATGACCATATCTTTCAGACTGGTTGCAATTATTCCTGTTATACGATGAAAAAAATGTTGTATTTTTATTGTATTTTATGCTTCAGGCGTTGGCTTCTAAGGCCCTAACTATTCGATGCGGTGGAGCAACGCCCTTGAGCGAAGCCTAGGTTGCCCGGAACGTAAAAATGACCTGTACTTTCACACTGGTTGCAATTATTCCTGTTATACGATGGAAAAACTGTTGTACTTATGTTGTATTTTATGCTTCTGGCGTTGACTTCTTAGGCCCTAACTCTTTGATCTGGTGGAGCACCGCCCTGTAGTGAAGCCTAGGTTGCACGGAACGTAGAAATGACCATAACTTTCACACTGGTTTCAATTATTCGTTTTATACAATGGAAAAACTGTTCTATTTATTTTGTATTTTATGCTTCGGGCGTTGACTTCTATGGCCCTAACTAGTCGATCTGGTGGAGCAACGCCCTAGACTGAAGCCTAGGTTGCCCGGAACGTAGAAATGACCATAACTTTCACCCTGGTTGCAATTATTCTTGTTATACGATGGTAAAACTGTTGTATTTATTTTGTATTTTATGCTTCTGGCATTGACTTCTAAGGCCCTAGCTATTCCATCTGGTGGAGCAACGCCCTAGAGTGGAGCCTAGGTCGCCCGAAACGTGGAAATGACCATTACTTTCACTCTGGTTGCAATTATTCCAGCTATACGATGGACAAACTGTTTTATTTTGATTGTACTTTATACTTCTGGCGTTGACTTCTAAGGCCCTATGTATTCGATCTGGTGTAGCAATTCCTCAGAGTTAAGTCTAGGATGCCCGCAACGTAGAAATGTCTATTACTTTCACACTGGTTGATATTATTCGTTTTATACGATGGAAAAGCTGTTGTACATATATCGTATTTTATGATTCTGGCGCTGACTTCTTAGGCCCTAACTATTCGATCAGGTGGAGCAACGCCCTAGGGTGAAGCCTAGGTTGCCCGGAACGTAGAAATGACCATAACTTTTATACTGGTTGCAATTATTCGTTTTATACGATGCAAAAACTGTTGTATTTATATTGTATTTTATGCTTCAGGCGTTGACTTCTTAGGCCCTAACTATTCGATGTGGTTGAGCAACGCCCTAGAGTGAAGCCTAGGTTGCCCGGAACGTAGAAATGACCATAACTTTCATACTGGTAGCAATTATTCGTTATATACGATGGAAAAACTGTTGTATTTATATTGTATTTTATGCTTCAGGCGTTGACTTCTTAGGCCCTAACTATTCGATCAGGTGGAGCAACGCCCTAGGGTGAAGCCTAGGTTGCCCGGAACGTAGAAATGACCATAACTTTCATACTGGTTGCAATTATTCGTTTTATACGATGGAAAAACTGTTGTATTTATTTTGTATTTGGTGCTTCTGGCGTTGACTTCATAGGCCCTAACTATTCGATGTGGTTGAGCAACGCCCTAGAGTGAAGCCTAGATTGCCCGGAACGTAGAAATGACCAGAACTTTCATACTGGTTGCAATTATTCGTTTTATACGATGGAAAAACTGTTGTGTTTATTTTGTATTTGGTGCTTCTGGCGTTGACTTCTTAGGGCCTAACTGTTGGATGTGGTGGACCAAAGCCCTAGAGTGAAGCCTAGGTTGCCCGCAACGTAGAAATGTCTATTACTTTCACACTGGTTGCAATTATTCGTTTTATACGATGGAAAAACTGTTGTACATATATCGTATTTTATGCTCCTGGCGTTGACTTCTTAGGCCCTAACTATTCGATCAGGTGGAGCAACGCCCTAGGGTGAAGCCTAGGTTGCCCGGAACGTAGAAATGACCATAACTTTCATACTGGTTGCAATTATTCGTTTTATACGATGGAAAAACTGTTGTATTTATATTGTATTTGGTGCTTCTGGCGTTGACTTCTTAGGCCCTAACTATTCGATGTGGTTGAGCAACTTCCTAGAGTGAAGCCTAGATTGCCCGGAACGTAGAAATGACCAGAACTTTCATACTGGTTGCAAATATTCGTTTTATACGATGGAAAAACTGTTGTGTTTATTTTGTATTTGGTGCTTCTGGCGTTGACTTCTTAGGCCCTAACTATTCGCTCTGGTGGAACAACGCCCTACGGTGAAGCCTAGGTTGCCCGGAACGTAGAAATGACCATTACCATCACACTGCTTGCGATTATTCATTTTATACGATGGTAAAACTGTTGTACATATATCGTATTTTATGTTTCTGGCGTTGACTTCTTAGGCCCTAACTATTCGATCAGGTGGAGCAACGCCCTAATGTGAAGCCTAGGTTTCCCGGAACGTAGAAATGACCGTAACTTTCATACTGGTTGCAATTATTCGTTTTATACGATGGAAAAACTGTTGTATTAATTTTGTATTTGCTGCTTCTGGCGTTGACTTCTTAGGCCCTAACTATTCGATCCGGTGGAGCAACGCCCTAGAGTGAAGCCTAGGTTGCCCGGAATGTAGAAATGACCATCACTTTCACACTGGTTGCAATTATTCTTGTTATACGATGGACAAACTGTTGTATTTATTTTGTATTTTATGCTTCTGGCGTTGACTTCTTAGGCCCTAACTATTCGATCACGTGGAGCAACGCCCTAGGGTGAAGCCTAGGTTGCCCGGAACGTAGAAATGACCATAACTTTCATACTGGTTGCAATTATTCGTTTTATACGATGGAAAAACTGTTGTATTTATTTTGTATTTGGTGCTTCTGGCGTTGACTTCTTAGGCCCTAACTGTTAGATGTGGAGGACCAACGCCCCAGAGTGAAGCCTAGGTTGCCCGGAACGTAGAAATGACCATATCTTTCAGACTGGTTGCAATTATTCCTGTTATACGATGAAAAAAATGTTGTATTTTTATTGTATTTTATGCTTCAGGCGTTGACTTCTAAGGCCCTAACTATTCGATGTGGTGGAGGAACGCCCTTGAGCGAAGCCTAGGTTGCCCGGAACGTAAAAATGACATGTACTTTCACACTGGTTGCAATTATTCCTGTTATACGATGGAAAAACTGTTGTACTTATGTTGTATTTTATGCTACTGGCGTCGAATTCCAAGTCCCTAACTATTCGATCTGGTGGAGCAACGCCATAGAGTGAAGCCTAGGTTGCCCGGAACGTAGAAATGACAGTTACTTTCACACTGTTTGCAAATGTACATTATATACGATGGAAAAGCTGTTGTATTTATATTGCATTTTATGCTTCTGGCGTTGACTTCTTAGGCCCTAACTATTTGATTTGGTGGAGCACCGCCCTGTAGTGAAGCCTAGGTTGCACGGAACGTAGAAATGACCATAACTTTCACACTGGTTTCAATTATTCGTCTTATACAATGGAAAAACTGTTCTATTTATTTTGTATTTTATGCTTCGGGCGTTGACTTCTATGGCCCTAACTATTCGCTCTGGTGGAACAACGCCCTAGGGTGAAGCCTAGGTTGCCCGGAACGTAGAAATGACCATAACTTTCATACTGGTTGCAATTATTCGTTTTATACAATGGAAAAACTGTTGTACATATATCGTATTTTATGTTTCTGGCGTTGACTTCTTAGGCCCTAACTATTCGATGTGGTTGAGCAACGCCCTAGAGTGAAGCCTAGGTTGCCCGGAACGTAGAAATGACCATTACCTTCACACTGCTTGCGATTATTGGTTTTATACGATGGTAAAACTGTTGTACATATATCGTATTTTATGCTTCTGGCGTTGACTTCTTAGGCCCTAACTATTCGATCAGCTGGGGTAACGCCCTAGGGTGAAACCTAGGTTGCCCGAAACGTGGAAATGACCATTACTTTCACTCTGGTTGCAATTATTCCAGCTATACGATGGACAAACTGTTGGATTTTGATGGTACTTTATACTTCTGGCGTTGACTTCTAAGGCCCTATGTATTCGATCTGGTGTAGCAATGCCTCAGAGTTAAGTCTAGGATGCCCGCAACGTAGAAATGTCTATTACTTTCACACTGGTTGATATTATTCGTTTTATACGATGGAAAAACTGTTGTACATATATCGTATTTTATGCTTCTGGTGCTGACTTCTTAGGCCCTAACTATTCGATCAGGTGGAGCAACGCCCTAGGGTGAAGCCTAGGTTGCCCGGAACGTAGAAATGACCATAACTTTCATACTGGTTGCAATTATTCGTTTTATACGATGGAAAAACTGTTGTACATATATCGTATTTTATGTTTCTGGCGTTGACTTCTTAGGCCCTAACTATTCGATGTGCTTGAGCAACGCCCTAGAGTGAAGCCTAGATTGCCCGGAACGTAGAAATGACCATAACTTTCATACTCGTTGCAGTTATTCGTTTTATACGATGGAAAGACTGTTGTATTAATTTTGTATTTGGTGCTTCTGGCGTTGACTTCTTAGGCCCTAACTATTCGATGTGGTTCAGCAACGCCCTAGAGTGCAGCCTAGATTGCCCGGAACGTAGAAATGACCATTACCTTCACACTGTTTGCGATTATTCATTTTATACGATGGTAAAACTGTTGTATTTATTTTGTATTTTATGCTTCTGGCGTTGACTTCTTAGGCCCTAACTATTCGCTCTGGTGGAACAACGCCCCAGGGTGAAGCCTAGGTTGCCCGGAACGTAGAAATGACCATTACCTTCACACTGTTTGCGATTATTGGTTTTATACGATGGTAAAACTGTTGTACATATATCGTATTTTATGCTTCTGGCGTTGACTTCTTAGGCCCTAACTATTCGCTCTGGTGGAACGACGCCCCAGGGTGAAGCCTAGGTTGCCCGGAACGTAGAAATGACCATTACCTTCACACTGCTTGCGATTATTGGTTTTATACGATGGTAAAACTGTTGTACATATATCGTATTTTATGCTTCTGGCGTTGACTTCTCAGGCCCTAACTATTCGATCAGCTGGGGTAACGCCCTAGGGTGAAACCTAGGTTGCCCGAAACGTGGAAATGACCATTACTTTCACTCTGGTTGCAATTATTCCAGCTATACGATGGACAAACTGTTGGATTTTGATGGTACTTTATACTTCTGGCGTTGACTTCTAAGGCCCTATGTATTCGATCTGGTGTAGCAATGCCTCAGAGTTAAGTCTAGGATGCCCGCAACGTAGAAATGTCTATTACTTTCACACTGGTTGCAATTATTCGTTTTATACGATGGAAAAACTGTTGTACATATATCGTATTTTATGCTTCTGGCGTTGACTTCTTAGGCCCTAACTATTCGATCAGGTGGAGCAACGCCCTAGGGTGAAGCGTAGGTTGCCCGGAACGTAGAAATGACCATAACTTTCATACTGGTTGCAATTATTCGTTTTATACGATGGAAAAACTGTTGTATTTATTTTGTATTTTATGCTTCTGGCGTTGACTTCTTAGGCCCTAACTATTCGATCAGGTGGAGCAACGCCCTAGGGTGAAGCCTAGGTTGCCCGGAACGTAGAAATGACCATAACTTTCATACTGGTTGCAATTATTCGTCTTATACGATGGAAAAACTGTTGTATTTATTTTGCATTTGGTGCTTCTGGCGTTGACTTCTTAGGCCCTAACTGTTAGATGTGGAGGACCAACGCCCCAGAGTGAAGCCTAGGTTGCCCGGAACGTAGAAATGACCATATCTTTCAGACTGGTTGCAATTATTCCTGTTATACGATGAAAAAAATGTTGTATTTTTATTGTATTTTATGCTTCAGGCGTTGACTTCTAAGGCCCTAACTATTCGATGTGGTGGAGGAACGCCCTTGAGCGAAGCCTAGGTTGCCCGGAACGTAAAAATGACCTGTACCTTCACACTGGTTGCAATTATTCCTGTTATACGATGGAAAAACTGTTGTACTTATGTTGTATTTTATGCTACTGGCGTCGAATTCCAAGTCCCTAACTATTCGATCTGGTGGAGCAACGCCATAGAGTGAAGCCTAGGTTGCCCGGAACGTAGAAATGACCGTTACTTTCACACTGTTTGCAAATGTACATTATATACGATGGAAAAGCTGTTGTATTTATATTGCATTTTATGCTTCTGGCGTTGACTTCTTAGGCCCTAACCATTTGATCTGGTGGAGCACCGCCCTGTAGTGAAGCCTAGGTTGCACGGAACGTAGAAATGACCATAACTTTCACACTGGTTTCAATTATTCGTTTTATACAATGGAAAAACTGTTCTATTTATTTTGTATTTTATGCTTCGGGCGTTGACTTCTATGGCCCTAACTATTCGATCTGGTGGAGCAACGCCCTAGACTGAAGCCTAGGTTGCCCGGAACGTAGAAATGACCATAACTTTCACACTGGTTGCAATTATTCTTGTTATACGATGGTAAAACTGCTGTATTTATTTTGTATTTTATGCTTCTGGCATTGACTTCTAAGGCCCTAGCTATTCCATCTGGTGGAGCAACGCCCTAGAGTGGAGCCTAGGTCGCCCGAAACGTGGAAATTACCATTACTTTCACTCTGGTTGCAATTATTCCAGCTATACGATGGACAAACTGTTGGATTTTGATTGTACTTTATACTTCTGGCGTTGACTTCTATTGCCCTATGTATTCGATCTGGTGTAGCAATTCCTCAGAGTTAAGTCTAGGATGCCCGCAACGTAGAAATGTCTATTACTTTCACACTGGTTGATATTATTCGTTTTATACGATGGAAAAACTGTTGTACATATATCGTATTTTATGCTTCTGGCGCTGACTTCTTAGGCCCTAACTATTCGATCAGGTGGAGCAACGCCCTAGACTGAAGCCTAGGTTGCCCGGAACGTAGAAATGACCATATCTTTCACACTGGTTGCAATTATTCCTGTTATACGATGGAAAAGCTGGTGTATTTATATTGTATTTTATGCTTCAGGCGTTGACTTCTTAGGCCCTAACTATTCGATGTGGTTGAGCAACGCCCTAGAGTGAAGCCTAGATTGCCCGGAACGTAGAAATGACCAGAACTTTCATACTGGTTGCAATTATTCGTTTTATATGATGGAAAAACTGTTCTGTTTATTTTGTATTTGGTGCTTCTGGCGTTGACTTCTTAGGGCCTAACTGTTGGATGTGGTGGACCAAAGCCCTAGAGTGAAGCCTAGGTTGCCCGCAACGTAGAAATGTCTATTACTTTCACACTGGTTGCAATTATTCGTTTTATACGATGGAAAAACTGTTGTACATATATCGTATTTTATGCTTCTGGCGTTGACTTCTTAGGCCCTAACTATTCGATCAGGTGGAGCAACGCCCTAGGGTGAAGCCTAAGATGCCCGGAACGTAGAAATGACCATAACTTTCATACTGGTTGCAATTATTCGTTTTATACGATGGAAAAACTGTTGTATTTATATTGTATTTGGTGCTTCTGGCGTTGACTTCTTAGGCCCTAACTGTTAGATGTGGAGGGCCAACGCCGTAGAGTGAAGTCTAGGTTGCCCGGAACGTAGAAATGACCATATCTTTCAGACTGGTTGCAATTATTCCTGTTATACGATGAAAAAAATGTTGTATTTTTATTGTATTTTATGCCTCAGGCGTTGACTTCTAAGGCCCTAACTATTCGATGTGTTGGAGCAACGCCCTTGAGCGAAGCCTAGGTTGCCCGGAACGTAAAAATGACCTGTACTTTCACACTGGTTGCAATTATTCGTTTTATACGATGGAAAAACTGTTGTATTAATTTTGTATTTGGTGCTTCTGGCGTTGACTTCTTAGGCCCTAACTATTCGATCCGGTGGAGCAACGCCCTAGAGTCAAGCCTAGGTTGCCCGGAATGTAGAAATGACCACCACTTTCACACTGGTTGCATTTATTCTTGATATACGATGGAAAAACTGTTGTATTTATTTTGTATTTTATGCTTCTGGCATTGACTTCTAAGGCCCTAGCTATTCCATCTGTTGGAGCAACGCCCTAGAGTGTAGCCTAGGTCGCCCGGAATGTAGAAATGACCATCACTTTCACACTGGTTGCAATTATTCCTGTTATACGATGGACAAACTGTTGGATTTTTAATGTACTTTATGGTCCTGGCGTTGACTTCTAAGGCCCTATGTATTCGATCTGGTGGAGCAATGTCTCAGTGTTAGGTCTAGGATTCCCGGAACGTAGAAATGGCCGTTACTTTCACACTGGTTGCAATTACACATATTATGCGATGGAAAAACTGTTGTACATATATCGTATTTTATGCTTCTGGCATTGACTCCTTAGGCCCTGACTATTCGATCTGGTGGAGCAACGTCCTAGGGTGAAGCCTAGGTTGCCCGGAACGTAGAAATGACCATAGCTATCAGACTGGTTGCAATTATTCGTTTTATACGATGGATAGAATGATGTATTTATATTGTATTTTATAGTTATGGCGCTGTCTTCTAGGGCCGTAGCTATTTGATGTGGTTGAGCAACGCCCTAGTGTGAAGCCTAGGTTGCCCGGAACGTAGAAGTGACCATTACTTCCACACTGTTTGCAATTATTCATATTATACAGTGGAACAAATGTTGTATTTATATGGCATTTTATGCTTCTGGCATTGACTTCTAAGGCCCTAGCTATTCGATGTGGTGGAGCCACGCCCTAGAGTGTAGCCTAGGTTGCCCGGAACGTAGAAATGACCATAGCTTTCACACTGGTTGCAATTATTCCTGTTATACATGGGAAAAACTGTTGCATTTATATTGTATTTTATGCTTCTGGCGTTGACTTCTTAGGCACTAACTATTCGATCTGATGGTGCATAGCCCTAGAGTGAAGCCTAGGTTGCCCGGAATATAGAAATGACCATCACTTTCAAACTGGTTGCAATTATTCTTGTTATACGATGGAAAAACTGTTGTATTTATTTTGTATTTTAAGCCTCTGGCATTGACTCCTAAGGCCGTAGCTATTCGATGTGGTGGAGCAACGCCCTAGAGTGAAGCCTAGGTTGCCCGGAACGTAGAAATGACCATGTCTTTCACACTGGTTGCAATTATTCCTGTTATATGATGGAAAAACTGTTGTATTTATATTATATTTTATGCTTCAGACGTTGACTTCTAAGGCCGTAGCTATTCGATGTGGTGGAGAAACGCCCTAGAGTGAAGCCTAGGTTGCCCGGAACGTAGAAATGTCCGTAACATTCATACTGGTTGCAATTATTCGTTTTATACGATGGAAAAACTGTTGTATTTTTATTTTATTTTATGCTTCTAGCGTTGACTTCTAAGTCCCTAGCTATTCGATCTGGTGGAGCAACGGCCTAGAGTGAAGCCTAGGTTGCCCGGGACGTAGGAGTGATCATCACCTTCACTCTGGTTGCAATTATTTCTGTTATACAAGGGAAAAACTGTTGTGTTTATATTGTATTTTATGCTTTTGGCGTTGACTTCTTAGGCCCTAACTATTCGATCTGGTGGATCACCGCCCTAGAGTGTAGCCTAGTTTGCCCGGAATGTAGAAATGACCATCGCTTTCACACTGGTTGCAATTATTCTTGTTATACGATGGAGAAACTGTTGTATTTATTTTGTATTTTATGCCGCTGGCGTTGACTCCTAAGGCCGTAACTATTCGATGTGGTGGAGCAATGCCCTAGAGTGTAGCCTAGGTTGGCCGGAACGTAGAAATGACCATACCTTTCACACTGGTTGCAATTATTCCTGTTATACGATTCAAAAACTGTTGTATGTATACTGTATTTTATGCTTCTGGCGTTGACTCCTAAGACCGCAGCTATTCGATGTGGTGGAGAAACGAACTAGAGTGAAGCCTAGATTGCCCGGAAAGTAGACATGACCATTTCCCCAACACTGTTTGCAATTATTCATTTTATACAATGGAGAAGCTGTTGTATTTATATTGTTTTTTATAGATATGGCGCCGACTTCTCAGGCCGTAGCTATTCGATGTGGTGGAGCAATGCCCTAGAGTGAAGCCTAGGATGCTCGCAACGTAGAAATGACCATATCTTTCACACTGTTTGCAATTATTCCTGTTATACGATAGAAAAACTGTTTTATTTATATTGTATTTTATACCTCTGGCGTTGACTTCTAAGGCCGCAGCTATTCGATGTGGTGGAACGACGCCCTAGAGTGCAGCCTAGGTTGCCAGTATCGTAGAAATGACCATATCTTTCACACTGGTTGCAATTATTCCTGTTATACGATGGCAAAACTGTTGTATTTCTATTGCATTTTATGCTTCTGGCGTTGACTTGTTAGGCCCTAACTATTCGATCTGGTGGAGCAACGGCCTAGAGAGAAGCCTAGATTGCCCGGAATGTAGAAATGACCATAACTATTAGACTGGATGCAATTATTCGTTTTATACAATGGAAAAACAGTTGTATTTGTATTGTAGTTTATGCTTCAGGCGTTGACTTCTTAGGCCCTAACTATTGGATCTGGTGGAGCAACGCCCTAGAGTGAAGCCTAGGATGCCCGGAACGTAGAAATGACCATAGCTTTCACACTGGTTGCAATTATTTCTGTTATACAAGGGAAAAACTGTTGTATTTATATTGTATTTTATGCTTCTGGCTTTGACTTCTTAGGCCCTAACTATTCGATCTGGTGGTGCAACGCACTAGAGTGAAGCCTAGGTTGCACGGAACGTAGAAATGACCATTACTTCCTCACTGTTTGCAATTATTCATTTTATACAATGGAAAAACTGTTGTATTTATACTGTATTTTATGCTCCTGGCGTTGACTTCTTAGGCCCTAGCTATTGGATCTGGCGCACCAACGCCCTAGAGTGAAGCCTAGGTTGCCCGGAACGTAGAAATGACCATACCTTTCACACTGATTACAATTACTCCTGTTGTACGATGGAAAAACTGTTGTATTTGTATTGTATTTTATGCTTCTGGCGTTGTCTTCTTAGGCCCTAGCTATTCGATCTGGTGGAGCAACGCCCTAGGGTGAAGCCTAGGTTGCCCGGAACGTAGAACTGACCATAACTCTCATACTGGTTGCAATTATTCGTTTTATACCGTGGAAAAACTGTTGTACTTATATTGTATTTTTTGCGTCTGGAGTTGTTTTCTGAGGTCCTAACTATTCGACCTGGTGGTCCAACGCCCTAGAGTGAAGACTAGGTTGCCCGGAATGTAGGAATGGCCACCACTTTCACACTGGTTTCAATTATTCTTGTTATACGATGGAAAAACTGTTGTATTTATTTTGCATTTTATGCCTCTGACGTTGACTCCTAAGGCCGTAGCTATTCGATGTGGTGGAACAACGCCATAGAGTGAAGCCTAGGTTGCCCGGAACGTAGAAATGACCATAACCTTCATACTGATTGCAATTATTCGTTTTATACGTTAGAAAATCTGTTTTACTTATATTGTATGTTATGCCTCTGGCGTTGACTCCTAAGGTCGTAGCTATTCGATGTGGTGGAGCAACGCCATAGCGTGAAGCCTAGGTTGCCGGGAACGTAGAAATAACCATTACTTCCACACTGTTTGCAATTATTCATTTTATACAATGGAAAAACTGTTGTATTTATATTGTATTTTATAGTTATGGCGTTGACTTCTAAGGCCGTAGCTATTCGATGTGGTGGAGAAACGCCCTAGAGTGAAGCCTAGGTTGCCCGGAAAGTAGAAATTACCATTACCTCCACACTGTTTGCAATTATTCATTTTATACAATGGAAAAACGGTTGTATTTATATTGTTTTTTATAGTTATGGGGTTGACTTCTAAGGCCGTAGCTAATCGATATGGTGGAGCAATGCCCTAGAGTGAAGCCTAGGATGCCCGGAACGTTGAAATGACCATAGCTTTCACACTGGTTGCAATTATTCCTGTTATACAAGGGAAAAACTGTTGTATTTATTGTGTATTTTATGCTTCTGGCGTTGACTTCTTAGGCCCTAACTAATCGATCTGGTGGAGCAACGCCCTAGGGTGAAGCCTAGGTTGCCCGGAACGTAGAACTGACCATAACTCTCATACCGGTTGCAATTATTCGTTTTATACCGTGGAAAAACTGTTGTATTTATATTGTATTTTATGCGTCTGGAGTTGTTTTCTAAGGCCCTAACTATTCGACCTGGTGGACCATCGCCCTAGAGTGAAGCCTAGGTTGCACGGAACGTAGAAATGACCATGTCTTTCACACTGGTTGCAATTATTCCTGTTATACGATGTAAAAACGGTTGTATTTATATTATATTTTATGCTTCAGACGTTGACTTCTAAGGCCGTAGCTATTCGATGTGGTGGAGCAACGCCCTAGAGTGAAGCCTAGGTTGCCCGGAACGTAGAAATGACCATTACCTTCACACTGTTTGCGATTATTCATTTTATACGATGGTAAAACTGTTGTATTTATTCTGTATTATATGCTTCTGGCATTGACTTCTAAGGCCCTAGCTATTCCATCTGGTGGAGCAACGCCCTAGGGTGGAACCTAGGTCGACCGAAACGTGGAAATGACCATTAGTTTCACTCTGGTTGCAATTATTCCAGCTATACGATGGACAAACGGTTGGATTTTGATTGTACTTTATACTTCTGGCGTTGACTTCTAAGGCCCTATGTATTCGATCTGGTGTAGCAATGCCTCAGAGTTAAGTCTAGGATGCCCGCAACGTAGAAATGTCTATTACTTTCACACTGGTTGCAATTATTCGTTTTATACGATGGAAAAACTGTTGTACATATATCGTATTTTATGCTTCTGGCGTTGACTTCTTAGGCCCTAACTATTCGATCAGGTGGAGCAACGCCCTAGGGTGAAGCCTGGGTTGCGCGGAACGTAGAAATGACCATAACATTCACACTGGTTTCAATTATTCGTTTTATACAATGGAAAAACTGTTGTACATATATCGTATTTTATGCTTCTGGCGTTGACTTCTTAGGCCCTAACTATTCGATCAGGTGGAGCAACGCCCTCGGGTGAAGCCAAGGTTGCCCGGAACGTAGAAATGACCAAAACTGCCATACTGGTTGCAATTATTCGTTTTATACGATGGAAAAACTGTTGTATTTATTTTGTATTTGGTGCTTCTGGCGTTGACTTCTTAGGCCCTAACTGTTAGATGTGGAGGGCCAACGCCCTAGAGTGAAGTCTAGGTTGCCCGGAACGTAGAAATGACCATATCTTTCAGACTGGTTGCAATTATTCCTGTTATACGATGAAAGAAATGTTGTATTTCTATTGTATTTTATGCCTCAGGCGTTGACTTCTAAGGCCCTAACTATTCGATGTGTTGGAGCAACGCCCTTGAGCGAAGCCTAGGTTGCCCGGAACGTAAAAATGACCTGTACTTTCACACTGGTTGCAATTATTCGTTTTATACGATGGAAAAACTGTTGTATTAATTTTGTATTTGGTGCTTCTGGCGTTGACTTCTTAGGCCCTAACTATTCGATCCGGTGGAGCAACGCCCTAGAGTCAAGCCTAGGTTGCCCGGAATGTAGAAATGACCACCACTTTCACACTGGTTGCATTTATTCTTGATATACGATGGAAAAACTGTTGTATTTATTTTGTATTTTATGCTTCTGGCTTTGACTTCTAAGGCCCTAGCTATTCCATCTGTTGGAGCAACGCCCTAGAGTGTAGCCTAGGTCGCCCGGAATGTAGAAATGACCATAACTATCAGACTGGTTGCAATTATTCGTTTTATACGATGGATAGAATGATGTATTTATATTGTATTTTATAGTTATGGCGCTGTCTTCTAGGGCCGTAGCTATTTGATGTGGTTGAGCAACGCCCTAGTGTGAAGCCTAGGTTGCCCGGAACGTAGAAGTGACCATTACTTCCACACTGTTTGCAATTATTCATATTATACAGTGGAACAAATGTTGTATTTATATGGCATTTTATGCTTCTGGCATTGACTTCTAAGGCCCTAGCTATTCCATGTGGTGGAGCCACGCCCTAGAGTATAGCCTAGGTTGCCCGGAACGTAGAAATGACCATAGCTTTCACACTGGTTGCAATTATTCCTGTTATACATGGGAAAAACTGTTGCATTTATATTGTATTTTATGCTTCTGGCGTTGACTTCTTAGGCACTGACTATTCGATCTGATGGAGCATAGCCCTAGAGTGAAGCCTAGGTTGCCCGGAATATAGAAATGACCATCACTTTCAAACTGGTTGCAATTATTCTTGTTATACGATGGAAAAACTGTTGTATTTATTTTGTATTTTAAGCCTCTGGCATTGACTCCTAAGGCCGTAGCTATTCGATGTGGTGGAGCAACGCCCTAGAGTGAAGCCTAGGTTGCCCGGAACGTAGAAATGACCATGTCTTTCACACTGGTTGCAATTATTCCTGTTATATGATGGAAAAACTGTTGTATTTATATTATATTTTATGCTTCAGACGTTGACTTCTAAGGCCGTAGCTATTCGATGTGGTGGAGAAACGCCCTAGAGTGAAGCCTAGGTTGCCCGGAACGTAGAAATGTCCGTAACATTCATACTGGTTGCAATTATTCGTTTTATACGATGGAAAAACTGTTGTATTTTTATTTTATTTTATGCTTCTAGCGTTGACTTCTAAGTCCCTAGCTATTCGATCTGGTGGAGCAACGGCCTAGAGTGAAGCCTAGGTTGCCCGGGACGTAGGAGTGATCATCACCTTCACTCTGGTTGCAATTATTTCTGTTATACAAGGGAAAAACTGTTGTGTTTATATTGTATTTTATGCTTTTGGCGTTGACTTCTTAGGCCCTAACTATTCGATCTGGTGGATCACCGCCCTAGAGTGTAGCCTAGTTTGCCCGGAATGTAGAAATGACCATCGCTTTCACACTGGTTGCAATTATTCTTGTTATACGATGGAGAAACTGTTGTATTTATTTTGTATTTTATGCCGCTGGCGTTGACTCCTAAGGCCGTAACTATTCGATGTGGTGGAGCAATGCCCTAGAGTGTAGCCTAGGTTGGCCGGAACGTAGAAATGACCATACCTTTCACACTGGTTGCAATTATTCCTGTTATACGATTCAAAAACTGTTGTATGTATACTGTATTTTATGCTTCTGGCGTTGACTCCTAAGACCGCAGCTATTCGATGTGGTGGAGAAACGAACTAGAGTGAAGCCTAGATTGCCCGGAAAGTAGACATGACCATTTCCCCAACACTGTTTGCAATTATTCATTTTATACAATGGAGAAGCTGTTGTATTTATATTGTTTTTTATAGATATGGCGCCGACTTCTCAGGCCGTAGCTATTCGATGTGGTGGAGCAATGCCCTAGAGTGAAGCCTAGGATGCTCGCAACGTAGAAATGACCATATCTTTCACACTGTTTGCAATTATTCCTGTTATACGATAGAAAAACTGTTTTATTTATATTGTATTTTATACCTCTGGCGTTGACTTCTAAGGCCGCAGCTATTCGATGTGGTGGAACGACGCCCTAGAGTGCAGCCTAGGTTGCCAGTATCGTAGAAATGACCATATCTTTCACACTGGTTGCAATTATTCCTGTTATACGATGGCAAAACTGTTGTATTTCTATTGCATTTTATGCTTCTGGCGTTGACTTGTTAGGCCCTAACTATTCGATCTGGTGGAGCAACGGCCTAGAGAGAAGCCTAGATTGCCCGGAATGTAGAAATGACCATAACTATTAGACTGGATGCAATTATTCGTTTTATACAATGGAAAAACAGTTGTATTTGTATTGTAGTTTATGCTTCAGGCGTTGACTTCTTAGGCCCTAACTATTGGATCTGGTGGAGCAACGCCCTAGAGTGAAGCCTAGGATGCCCGGAACGTAGAAATGACCATAGCTTTCACACTGGTTGCAATTATTTCTGTTATACAAGGGAAAAACTGTTGTATTTATATTGTATTTTATGCTTCTGGCTTTGACTTCTTAGGCCCTAACTATTCGATCTGGTGGTGCAACGCACTAGAGTGAAGCCTAGGTTGCACGGAACGTAGAAATGACCATTACTTCCTCACTGTTTGCAATTATTCATTTTATACAATGGAAAAACTGTTGTATTTATACTGTATTTTATGCTCCTGGCGTTGACTTCTTAGGCCCTAGCTATTGGATCTGGCGCACCAACGCCCTAGAGTGAAGCCTAGGTTGCCCGGAACGTAGAAATGACCATACCTTTCACACTGATTACAATTACTCCTGTTGTACGATGGAAAAACTGTTGTATTTGTATTGTATTTTATGCTTCTGGCGTTGTCTTCTTAGGCCCTAGCTATTCGATCTGGTGGAGCAACGCCCTAGGGTGAAGCCTAGGTTGCCCGGAACGTAGAACTGACCATAACTCTCATACTGGTTGCAATTATTCGTTTTATACCGTGGAAAAACTGTTGTACTTATATTGTATTTTTTGCGTCTGGAGTTGTTTTCTGAGGTCCTAACTATTCGACCTGGTGGTCCAACGCCCTAGAGTGAAGACTAGGTTGCCCGGAATGTAGGAATGGCCATCACTTTCACACTGGTTTCAATTATTCTTGTTATACGATGGAAAAACTGTTGTATTTATTTTGCATTTTATGCCTCTGACGTTGACTCCTAAGGCCGTAGCTATTCGATGTGGTGGAACAACGCCATAGAGTGAAGCCTAGGTTGCCCGGAACGTAGAAATGACCATAACCTTCATACTGATTGCAATTATTCGTTTTATACGTTAGAAAATCTGTTTTACTTATATTGTATGTTATGCCTCTGGCGTTGACTCCTAAGGTCGTAGCTATTCGATGTGGTGGAGCAACGCCATAGCGTGAAGCCTAGGTTGCCGGGAACGTAGAAATAACCATTACTTCCACACTGTTTGCAATTATTCATTTTATACAATGGAAAAACTGTTGTATTTATATTGTATTTTATAGTTATGGCGTTGACTTCTAAGGCCGTAGCTATTCGATGTGGTGGAGAAACGCCCTAGAGTGAAGCCTAGGTTGCCCGGAAAGTAGAAATTACCATTACCTCCACACTGTTTGCAATTATTCATTTTATACAATGGAAAAACGGTTGTATTTATATTGTTTTTTATAGTTATGGGGTTGACTTCTAAGGCCGTAGCTAATCGATATGGTGGAGCAATGCCCTAGAGTGAAGCCTAGGATGCCCGGAACGTTGAAATGACCATAGCTTTCACACTGGTTGCAATTATTCCTGTTATACAAGGGAAAAACTGTTGTATTTATTGTGTATTTTATGCTTCTGGCGTTGACTTCTTAGGCCCTAACTAATCGATCTGGTGGAGCAACGCCCTAGGGTGAAGCCTAGGTTGCCCGGAACGTAGAACTGACCATAACTCTCATACCGGTTGCAATTATTCGTTTTATACCGTGGAAAAACTGTTGTATTTATATTGTATTTTATGCGTCTGGAGTTGTTTTCTAAGGCCCTAACTATTCGACCTGGTGGACCATCGCCCTAGAGTGAAGCCTAGGTTGCACGGAACGTAGAAATGACCATGTCTTTCACACTGGTTGCAATTATTCCTGTTATACGATGTAAAAACGGTTGTATTTATATTATATTTTATGCTTCAGACGTTGACTTCTAAGGCCGTAGCTATTCGATGTGGTGGAGCAACGCCCTAGAGTGAAGCCTAGGTTGCCCGGAACGTAGAAATGACCATTACCTTCACACTGTTTGCGATTATTCATTTTATACGATGGTAAAACTGTTGTATTTATTCTGTATTATATGCTTCTGGCATTGACTTCTAAGGCCCTAGCTATTCCATCTGGTGGAGCAACGCCCTAGGGTGGAACCTAGGTCGACCGAAACGTGGAAATGACCATTAGTTTCACTCTGGTTGCAATTATTCCAGCTATACGATGGACAAACGGTTGGATTTTGATTGTACTTTATACTTCTGGCGTTGACTTCTAAGGCCCTATGTATTCGATCTGGTGTAGCAATGCCTCAGAGTTAAGTCTAGGATGCCCGCAACGTAGAAATGTCTATTACTTTCACACTGGTTGCAATTATTCGTTTTATACGATGGAAAAACTGTTGTACATATATCGTATTTTATGCTTCTGGCGTTGACTTCTTAGGCCCTAACTATTCGATCAGGTGGAGCAACGCCCTAGGGTGAAGCCTGGGTTGCGCGGAACGTAGAAATGACCATAACATTCACACTGGTTTCAATTATTCGTTTTATACAATGGAAAAACTGTTGTACATATATCGTATTTTATGCTTCTGGCGTTGACTTCTTAGGCCCTAACTATTCGATCAGGTGGAGCAACGCCCTCGGGTGAAGCCAAGGTTGCCCGGAACGTAGAAATGACCAAAACTGCCATACTGGTTGCAATTATTCGTTTTATACGATGGAAAAACTGTTGTATTTATTTTGTATTTGGTGCTTCTGGCGTTGACTTCTTAGGCCCTAACTGTTAGATGTGGAGGGCCAACGCCCTAGAGTGAAGTCTAGGTTGCCCGGAACGTAGAAATGACCATATCTTTCAGACTGGTTGCAATTATTCCTGTTATACGATGAAAGAAATGTTGTATTTCTATTGTATTTTATGCCTCAGGCGTTGACTTCTAAGGCCCTAACTATTCGATGTGTTGGAGCAACGCCCTTGAGCGAAGCCTAGGTTGCCCGGAACGTAAAAATGACCTGTACTTTCACACTGGTTGCAATTATTCGTTTTATACGATGGAAAAACTGTTGTATTAATTTTGTATTTGGTGCTTCTGGCGTTGACTTCTTAGGCCCTAACTATTCGATCCGGTGGAGCAACGCCCTAGAGTCAAGCCTAGGTTGCCCGGAATGTAGAAATGACCACCACTTTCACACTGGTTGCATTTATTCTTGATATACGATGGAAAAACTGTTGTATTTATTTTGTATTTTATGCTTCTGGCTTTGACTTCTAAGGCCCTAGCTATTCCATCTGTTGGAGCAACGCCCTAGAGTGTAGCCTAGGTCGCCCGGAATGTAGAAATGACCATAACTATCAGACTGGTTGCAATTATTCGTTTTATACGATGGATAGAATGATGTATTTATATTGTATTTTATAGTTATGGCGCTGTCTTCTAGGGCCGTAGCTATTTGATGTGGTTGAGCAACGCCCTAGTGTGAAGCCTAGGTTGCCCGGAACGTAGAAGTGACCATTACTTCCACACTGTTTGCAATTATTCATATTATACAGTGGAACAAATGTTGTATTTATATGGCATTTTATGCTTCTGGCATTGACTTCTAAGGCCCTAGCTATTCCATGTGGTGGAGCCACGCCCTAGAGTATAGCCTAGGTTGCCCGGAACGTAGAAATGACCATAGCTTTCACACCGGTTGCAATTATTCCTGTTATACATGGGAAAAACTGTTGCATTTATATTGTATTTTATGCTTCTGGCGTTGACTTCTTAGGCACTGACTATTCGATCTGATGGAGCATAGCCCTAGAGTGAAGCCTAGGTTGCCCGGAATATAGAAATGACCATCACTTTCAAACTGGTTGCAATTATTCTTGTTATACGATGGAAAAACTGTTGTATTTATTTTGTATTTTAAGCCTCTGGCATTGACTCCTAAGGCCGTAGCTATTCGATGTGGTGGAGCAACGCCCTAGAGTGAAGCCTAGGTTGCCCGGAACGTAGAAATGACCATGTCTTTCACACTGGTTGCAATTATTCCTGTTATATGATGGAAAAACTGTTGTATTTATATTATATTTTATGCTTCAGACGTTGACTTCTAAGGCCGTAGCTATTCGATGTGGTGGAGAAACGCCCTAGAGTGAAGCCTAGGTTGCCCGGAACGTAGAAATGTCCGTAACATTCATACTGGTTGCAATTATTCGTTTTATACGATGGAAAAACTGTTGTATTTTTATTTTATTTTATGCTTCTAGCGTTGACTTCTAAGTCCCTAGCTATTCGATCTGGTGGAGCAACGGCCTAGAGTGAAGCCTAGGTTGCCCGGGACGTAGGAGTGATCATCACCTTCACTCTGGTTGCAATTATTTCTGTTATACAAGGGAAAAACTGTTGTGTTTATATTGTATTTTATGCTTTTGGCGTTGACTTCTAAGGCCCTAACTATTCGATCTGGTGGATCACCGCCCTAGAGTGTAGCCTAGTTTGCCCGGAATGTAGAAATGACCATCGCTTTCACACTGGTTGCAATTATTCTTGTTATACGATGGAGAAACTGTTGTATTTATTTTGTATTTTATGCCGCTGGCGTTGACTCCTAAGGCCGTAGCTATTCGAAGTGGTGGAGCAACGCCCTAGAGTGAAGCCTAGGTTGCCGGGAACGTAGAAATGACCATGTCTTTCACACTGGTTGCAATTATTCCTGTTACACGATGGAAAAACTGTTGTATTTATATTATATTTTATGCTTCAGACGTTGACTTCTAAGGCCGTAGCTATTCGATGTGGTGGAGAAACGCCCTAGAGTGAAGCCTAGGTTGCCCGGAACGTAGAAATGACGATAACATTCATACTGGATGCAATTATCCGTTTTATACGATGGAAAAACTGTTGTATTTTTATTTCATTTTATGCTTCTACCGTTGACTTCTAAGTCTCTAGCTATTCGATCTGGTGGAGCAACGGCCTAGAGTGAAGCCTAGGTTGCCCGGGACGTAAGAATGACCATCACCTTCACTCTGGTTGCAATCATTCATTTTATACAATGGAAAGACTGTTGTATTTATATTGTTTTTTATAGTTATGGCGTTGACTTCTAAGGCCGTAGCTATTCGATGTGTTCGAGCAATGCCCTAGAGTGAAGCCTTGGATGCCCGCAACGTAGAAATGACCATACTTTTCACACTGATTACAATTACTCCTGTTGTACGATGGAAAAACTGTTGTATTTGTATTGTATTTTATGCTTCTGGCGTTGTCTTCTTAGGCCCTAACTATTCGATCTGGTGGAGCAACGCCCTAGGGTGAAGCCTAGGTTGCCCGGAACGTAGAACTGACCATAACTCTCATACTGGTTGCAATTATTCGTTTTATACCGTGGAAAAACTGTTGTACTTATATTGTATTTTTTGCGTCTGGAGTTGTTTTCTGAGGTCCTAACTATTCGACCTGTTGGACAAACGCCCTAGAGTGAAGACTAGGTTGCCCGGAATGTAGAAATGGCCATCACTTTCACACTGGTTGCAATTATTCTTGTTATACGATGGAAAAACTGTTGTATTTATATTGTATTTTATAGTTATGGCGTTGACTTCTAAGGCCGTAGCTATTCGTTGTGATTGAGCATCGCCCTAGGGTGAGGACTAGGATGCCCCGAATGTAGAAATGACCATCACTTTCACACTGGTTTCAATTATTCTTGTTATACGATGGAAAAACTGTTGTATTTATTTTGCATTTTATGCCTCTGACGTTGACTCCTAAGGCCGTAGCTATTCGATGTGGTAGAACAACGCCATAGAGTGAAGCCTAGGTTGCCCGGAACGTAGAAATGACCATAACCTTCATACTGATTGCAATTATTCGTTTTATACGTTGGAAAAACTGTTTTACTTATATTGTATGTTATGCCTCTGGCGTTGACTCCTAAGGTCGTAGCTATTCGATGTGGTGGAGCAACGCCATAGCGTGAAGCCTAGGTTGCCGGGAACGTAGAAATAACCATTACTTCCATACTGTTTGCAATTATTCATTTTATACAATGGAAAAACTGTTGTATTTATATTGTATTTTATAGTTATGGCGTTGACTTCTAAGGCCGTAGCTATTCGATGTGGTGGAGAAACGCCCTAGAGTGAAGCCTAGGTTGCCCGGAAAGTAGAAATTACCATTACCTCCACACTGTTTGCAATTATTCATTTTATACCATGGAAAAACGGTTGTATTTATATTGTTTTTTATAGTTATGGCGTTGACTTCTAAGGCCGCAGCTAATCGATGTGGTGGAGCAATGCCCTAGAGTGAAGCCTAGGATGCCCGGAACGTAGAAATGACCATATCTTTCACACTGTTTGCAATTATTCCTGGTATACGATTGAAAAACTGTTGTATTTATTTTGTATTTTAAGCCTCTGGCATTGACTCCTAAGGCCGTAGCTATTCGATGTGGTGGAGCAACGCCCTAGAGTGAAGCCTAGGTTGCCCGGAACGTAGAAATGACCATTACCTTCACACTGCTTGCAATTATACATTTTATACGATGGAAAAATTGTTGTGCTTATATTGTATGTTATGCCTCGGGCGTTGACTCCTAATGCCGTAGCTATTCGATGTGCTGGAGCAACGCCCTAGCGTGAAGCCTAGGTTGCCCGGAACGTAGAAATAACCATTACTTCCACACTGTTTGCAATTATTCATTTTATACAATGGAAAAACTGTTGTATTTATATTGGATTTTATAGTTATGGCGTTGACTTCTAAGGCCGTAGCTATTCGATGTGGTTGAGCAACGCCCTAGAGTGAAGCCTAGGTTGCCCGGAACGTAGAAATGACCATTACTTCCACACTGTTTGCAATTATTCATTTTATACAATGGAACAACTGTTGTATTTATATTAGATTTTATAGTTATGGCGTTGACTTCTAAGGCCGTAGCTATTCGATGCGATTGAGCAACGCCCTAGAGTGAAGACTAGCTTGCCCGGAATGTAGAAATGATCATCACTTTCACACTGGCTTCAATTATTCTTGTTATACGATGGAAAAACTGTTGTATTTATTTTGCATTTTATGCCTCTGACGTTGACTCCTAAGGCCGTAGCTATTCGATGTGGTGGAACAACGCCATAGAGTGAAGCCTAGGTTGCCCGGAACGTAGAAATGACCATAACCTTCATACTGATTGCAATTATTCGTTTTATACGATGGAAAAACTGTTTTACTTATATTGTATGTTATGCCTCTGGCGTTGACTCCTAAGGTCGTAGCTATTCGATGTGGTGGAGCAACGCCATAGCGTGAAGCCTAGGTTGCCGGGAATGTAGAAATAACCATTACTTCCACACTGTTTGCAATTATTCATTTTATACAATGGAAAAACTGTTGTATTTATATTGTATTTTATAGTTATGGCGTTGACTTCTAAGGCCGTAGCTATTCGATGTGGTGGAGCAATGCCCTCGAGTGAAGCCTAGGTTGCCCGGAACGTAGAAATGACCATACCTTGCACACTGGTTGCAATCATTCCTGTTATACAAGGGAATAACTGTTGTATTTATATTGCAGTTTATGCTTCTGGCGTTGACTTCTTAGTCCCTAACGATTCGGTCTGGCGGAACAACGCCCTAGAGTGAATCCTACGTTGCCCGGAACGTAGAAATGGCCATCACTTTCACACTGGTTGCAATTATTCCTGTTATACGATGGAAAAACTGTTGGATCTATTTTGTATTTTATGCTTCTGGCGTTGACTTCTTAGGTCCTAACTATTGCATCAAGTGGAGCAACGCCCTCTGGTGAAGCCCAGGTTGCCCGGAACGTAGAAATGACCATAACTTTCATACTGATTGCAATTATTCGTATTATACGATGGAAAATCTGTTGTATTTATATTGTCTTTTAACCTTCAGACGTTGACTTCTAAGGCCGTAGCTATTCGATGTGGTGCAGCAACGCCCTGGAGTGAAGCCTAGGTTGCCCTGATCGTAGAAAGGGCCATATCTTTCACACTGGTTGCAATAATTCCTGTTATACGAAGGAAAAACTGTTGTATCTCTATTGTATTTTATGCTTCTGGCGTTGACTTCTTAGGCCCTAACTATTCGATCTGGTGGAGCAACGCCCTAGAGAGAAGCCTAGATTGCCCGGAACGTAGAAATGACCATTACGTTCAGGCATGTTGCAATTGTTCCTGTTATACGATGAAAGAACTGTTGCATTTTTATTGTGTTTTATGCGTCTGGAGTTGTTTTCTCAGGCCCTAACTATTCTACCTGCTGGACCAACGCCCTAGAGTGAAGCCTAGGTTGCACGGAACGTAGAAATGCCCATTACTTTCACACTGATTGTAATTATTCCTGTTATACGATGGAATAACTGTTGTATTTTTATTTTATTTTGTGCTTCTGGCGTTGACTTCTAAGGTCCTAGCTATTCGATCTGGTGGAGCAACGCCCTAGAGTGAAGACTAGGTTGCCCGGAATGTAGAAATGACCATCACTTTCACACTGGTTTCAATTATTCTTGTTATACGATGGAAAAACTGTTGTATTTATTTTGCATTTTATGCCTCTGACGTTGACTCCTAAGGCCGTAGCTATTCGATGTGGTAGAACAACGCCATAGAGTGAAGCCTAGGTTGCCCGGAACGTAGAAATGACCATAACCTTCATACTGATTGCAATTATTCGTTTTATACGTTGGAAAAACTGTTTTACTTATATTGTATGTTATGCCTCTGGCGTTGACTCCTAAGGTCGTAGCTATTCGATGTGGTGGAGCAACGCCATAGCGTGAAGCCTAGGTTGCCGGGAACGTAGAAATAACCATTACTTCCATACTGTTTGCAATTATTCATTTTATACAATGGAAAAACTGTTGTATTTATATTGTATTTTATAGTTATGGCGTTGACTTCTAAGGCCGTAGCTATTCGATGTGGTGGAGAAACGCCCTAGAGTGAAGCCTAGGTTGCCCGGAAAGTAGAAATTACCATTACCTCCACACTGTTTGCAATTATTCATTTTATACCATGGAAAAACGGTTGTATTTATATTGTTTTTTATAGTTATGGCGTTGACTTCTAAGGCCGCAGCTAATCGATGTGGTGGAGCAATGCCCTAGAGTGAAGCCTAGGATGCCCGGAACGTAGAAATGACCATATCTTTCACACTGTTTGCAATTATTCCTGGTATACGATTGAAAAACTGTTGTATTTATTTTGTATTTTAAGCCTCTGGCATTGACTCCTAAGGCCGTAGCTATTCGATGTGGTGGAGCAACGCCCTAGAGTGAAGCCTAGGTTGCCCGGAACGTAGAAATGACCATTACCTTCACACTGCTTGCAATTATACATTTTATACGATGGAAAAATTGTTGTGCTTATATTGTATGTTATGCCTCGGGCGTTGACTCCTAATGCCGTAGCTATTCGATGTGCTGGAGCAACGCCCTAGCGTGAAGCCTAGGTTGCCCGGAACGTAGAAATAACCATTACTTCCACACTGTTTGCAATTATTCATTTTATACAATGGAAAAACTGTTGTATTTATATTGGATTTTATAGTTATGGCGTTGACTTCTAAGGCCGTAGCTATTCGATGTGGTTGAGCAACGCCCTAGAGTGAAGCCTAGGTTGCCCGGAACGTAGAAATGACCATTACTTCCACACTGTTTGCAATTATTCATTTTATACAATGGAACAACTGTTGTATTTATATTAGATTTTATAGTTATGGCGTTGACTTCTAAGGCCGTAGCTATTCGATGCGATTGAGCAACGCCCTAGAGTGAAGACTAGCTTGCCCGGAATGTAGAAATGATCATCACTTTCACACTGGCTTCAATTATTCTTGTTATACGATGGAAAAACTGTTGTATTTATTTTGCATTTTATGCCTCTGACGTTGACTCCTAAGGCCGTAGCTATTCGATGTGGTGGAACAACGCCATAGAGTGAAGCCTAGGTTGCCCGGAACGTAGAAATGACCATAACCTTCATACTGATTGCAATTATTCGTTTTATACGATGGAAAAACTGTTTTACTTATATTGTATGTTATGCCTCTGGCGTTGACTCCTAAGGTCGTAGCTATTCGATGTGGTGGAGCAACGCCATAGCGTGAAGCCTAGGTTGCCGGGAATGTAGAAATAACCATTACTTCCACACTGTTTGCAATTATTCATTTTATACAATGGAAAAACTGTTGTATTTATATTGTATTTTATAGTTATGGCGTTGACTTCTAAGGCCGTAGCTATTCGATGTGGTGGAGCAATGCCCTCGAGTGAAGCCTAGGTTGCCCGGAACGTAGAAATGACCATACCTTGCACACTGGTTGCAATCATTCCTGTTATACAAGGGAATAACTGTTGTATTTATATTGCAGTTTATGCTTCTGGCGTTGACTTCTTAGTCCCTAACGATTCGGTCTGGCGGAACAACGCCCTAGAGTGAATCCTACGTTGCCCGGAACGTAGAAATGGCCATCACTTTCACACTGGTTGCAATTATTCCTGTTATACGATGGAAAAACTGTTGGATCTATTTTGTATTTTATGCTTCTGGCGTTGACTTCTTAGGTCCTAACTATTGCATCAAGTGGAGCAACGCCCTCTGGTGAAGCCCAGGTTGCCCGGAACGTAGAAATGACCATAACTTTCATACTGATTGCAATTATTCGTATTATACGATGGAAAATCTGTTGTATTTATATTGTCTTTTAACCTTCAGACGTTGACTTCTAAGGCCGTAGCTATTCGATGTGGTGCAGCAACGCCCTGGAGTGAAGCCTAGGTTGCCCTGATCGTAGAAAGGGCCATATCTTTCACACTGGTTGCAATAATTCCTGTTATACGAAGGAAAAACTGTTGTATCTCTATTGTATTTTATGCTTCTGGCGTTGACTTCTTAGGCCCTAACTATTCGATCTGGTGGAGCAACGCCCTAGAGAGAAGCCTAGATTGCCCGGAACGTAGAAATGACCATTACGTTCAGGCATGTTGCAATTGTTCCTGTTATACGATGAAAGAACTGTTGCATTTTTATTGTGTTTTATGCGTCTGGAGTTGTTTTCTCAGGCCCTAACTATTCTACCTGCTGGACCAACGCCCTAGAGTGAAGCCTAGGTTGCACGGAACGTAGAAATGCCCATTACTTTCACACTGATTGTAATTATTCCTGTTATACGATGGAATAACTGTTGTATTTTTATTTTATTTTGTGCTTCTGGCGTTGACTTCTAAGGTCCTAGCTATTCGATCTGGTGGAGCAACGCCCTAGAGTGAAGACTAGGTTGCCCGGAATGTAGAAATGACCATCACTTTCACACTGGTTGCAATTATTCTTGTTATACGATGGAAAAACTGTTGTATTTATTTTGTATTTTATGCCTCTGGCGTTGACTCCTAAGGCCGTAGCTATTCGATGTGGTGGAGTGACGCCCTAGAGAGAAGCCTAGGTTGCTCGGAACGTAGAAATGACCATGTCTTTCACACTGGTTGCAATTATTCCTGTTATACGATGGAAAAACTGTTGTACTTATATTACATTTTATGCTTCAGACGTTGACTTCTAAGGCCGTAGCTATTCGATGTGGTGGAGAAACGCCCTAGAGTGAATCCGAGGTTGCCCGGAAAGTAGAAATGACCATTACCTCCACACTGTTTGCAATTATTCATTTTATACAATGGAAAAACGGTTGTATTTATATTGTTTTTTATAGTTATGGGGTTGACTTCTAAGGCCGTAGCTAATCGATATGGTGGAGCAATGCCCTAGAGTGAAGCCTAGGATGCCCGAATCGTTGAAATGACCATATCTTTCACACTGGTTGCAATTATTCTTGTTATACGATGGAAAAACTGTTGTATTTATATTGTATTTTATAGTTATGGCGTTGACTTCTAAGGCCGTAGCTATTCGTTGTGATTGAGCATCGCCCTAGGGTGAGGACTAGGATGCCCCGAATGTAGAAATGACCATCACTTTCACACTGGTTTCAATTATTCTTGTTATACGATGGAAAAACTGTTGTATTTATTTTGCATTTTATGCCTCTGACGTTGACTCCTAAGGCCGTAGCTATTCGATGTGGTAGAACAACGCCATAGAGTGAAGCCTAGGTTGCCCGGAACGTAGAAATGACCATAACCTTCATACTGATTGCAATTATTCGTTTTATACGTTGGAAAAACTGTTTTACTTATATTGTATGTTATGCCTCTGGCGTTGACTCCTAAGGTCGTAGCTATTCGATGTGGTGGAGCAACGCCATAGCGTGAAGCCTAGGTTGCCGGGAACGTAGAAATAACCATTACTTCCATACTGTTTGCAATTATTCATTTTATACAATGGAAAAACTGTTGTATTTATATTGTATTTTATAGTTATGGCGTTGACTTCTAAGGCCGTAGCTATTCGATGTGGTGGAGAAACGCCCTAGAGTGAAGCCTAGGTTGCCCGGAAAGTAGAAATTACCATTACCTCCACACTGTTTGCAATTATTCATTTTATACCATGGAAAAACGGTTGTATTTATATTGTTTTTTATAGTTATGGCGTTGACTTCTAAGGCCGCAGCTAATCGATGTGGTGGAGCAATGCCCTAGAGTGAAGCCTAGGATGCCCGGAACGTAGAAATGACCATATCTTTCACACTGTTTGCAATTATTCCTGGTATACGATTGAAAAACTGTTGTATTTATTTTGTATTTTAAGCCTCTGGCATTGACTCCTAAGGCCGTAGCTATTCGATGTGGTGGAGCAACGCCCTAGAGTGAAGCCTAGGTTGCCCGGAACGTAGAAATGACCATTACCTTCACACTGCTTGCAATTATACATTTTATACGATGGAAAAATTGTTGTGCTTATATTGTATGTTATGCCTCGGGCGTTGACTCCTAATGCCGTAGCTATTCGATGTGCTGGAGCAACGCCCTAGCGTGAAGCCTAGGTTGCCCGGAACGTAGAAATAACCATTACTTCCACACTGTTTGCAATTATTCATTTTATACAATGGAAAAACTGTTGTATTTATATTGGATTTTATAGTTATGGCGTTGACTTCTAAGGCCGTAGCTATTCGATGTGGTTGAGCAACGCCCTAGAGTGAAGCCTAGGTTGCCCGGAACGTAGAAATGACCATTACTTCCACACTGTTTGCAATTATTCATTTTATACAATGGAACAACTGTTGTATTTATATTAGATTTTATAGTTATGGCGTTGACTTCTAAGGCCGTAGCTATTCGATGCGATTGAGCAACGCCCTAGAGTGAAGACTAGCTTGCCCGGAATGTAGAAATGATCATCACTTTCACACTGGCTTCAATTATTCTTGTTATACGATGGAAAAACTGTTGTATTTATTTTGCATTTTATGCCTCTGACGTTGACTCCTAAGGCCGTAGCTATTCGATGTGGTGGAACAACGCCATAGAGTGAAGCCTAGGTTGCCCGGAACGTAGAAATGACCATAACCTTCATACTGATTGCAATTATTCGTTTTATACGATGGAAAAACTGTTTTACTTATATTGTATGTTATGCCTCTGGCGTTGACTCCTAAGGTCGTAGCTATTCGATGTGGTGGAGCAACGCCATAGCGTGAAGCCTAGGTTGCCGGGAATGTAGAAATAACCATTACTTCCACACTGTTTGCAATTATTCATTTTATACAATGGAAAAACTGTTGTATTTATATTGTATTTTATAGTTATGGCGTTGACTTCTAAGGCCGTAGCTATTCGATGTGGTGGAGCAATGCCCTCGAGTGAAGCCTAGGTTGCCCGGAACGTAGAAATGACCATACCTTGCACACTGGTTGCAATCATTCCTGTTATACAAGGGAATAACTGTTGTATTTATATTGCAGTTTATGCTTCTGGCGTTGACTTCTTAGTCCCTAACGATTCGGTCTGGCGGAACAACGCCCTAGAGTGAATCCTACGTTGCCCGGAACGTAGAAATGGCCATCACTTTCACACTGGTTGCAATTATTCCTGTTATACGATGGAAAAACTGTTGGATCTATTTTGTATTTTATGCTTCTGGCGTTGACTTCTTAGGTCCTAACTATTGCATCAAGTGGAGCAACGCCCTCTGGTGAAGCCCAGGTTGCCCGGAACGTAGAAATGACCATAACTTTCATACTGATTGCAATTATTCGTATTATACGATGGAAAATCTGTTGTATTTATATTGTCTTTTAACCTTCAGACGTTGACTTCTAAGGCCGTAGCTATTCGATGTGGTGCAGCAACGCCCTGGAGTGAAGCCTAGGTTGCCCTGATCGTAGAAAGGGCCATATCTTTCACACTGGTTGCAATAATTCCTGTTATACGAAGGAAAAACTGTTGTATCTCTATTGTATTTTATGCTTCTGGCGTTGACTTCTTAGGCCCTAACTATTCGATCTGGTGGAGCAACGCCCTAGAGAGAAGCCTAGATTGCCCGGAACGTAGAAATGACCATTACGTTCAGGCATGTTGCAATTGTTCCTGTTATACGATGAAAGAACTGTTGCATTTTTATTGTGTTTTATGCGTCTGGAGTTGTTTTCTCAGGCCCTAACTATTCTACCTGCTGGACCAACGCCCTAGAGTGAAGCCTAGGTTGCACGGAACGTAGAAATGCCCATTACTTTCACACTGATTGTAATTATTCCTGTTATACGATGGAATAACTGTTGTATTTTTATTTTATTTTGTGCTTCTGGCGTTGACTTCTAAGGTCCTAGCTATTCGATCTGGTGGAGCAACGCCCTAGAGTGAAGACTAGGTTGCCCGGAATGTAGAAATGACCATCACTTTCACACTGGTTTCAATTATTCTTGTTATACGATGGAAAAACTGTTGTATTTATTTTGCATTTTATGCCTCTGACGTTGACTCCTAAGGCCGTAGCTATTCGATGTGGTAGAACAACGCCATAGAGTGAAGCCTAGGTTGCCCGGAACGTAGAAATGACCATAACCTTCATACTGATTGCAATTATTCGTTTTATACGTTGGAAAAACTGTTTTACTTATATTGTATGTTATGCCTCTGGCGTTGACTCCTAAGGTCGTAGCTATTCGATGTGGTGGAGCAACGCCATAGCGTGAAGCCTAGGTTGCCGGGAACGTAGAAATAACCATTACTTCCATACTGTTTGCAATTATTCATTTTATACAATGGAAAAACTGTTGTATTTATATTGTATTTTATAGTTATGGCGTTGACTTCTAAGGCCGTAGCTATTCGATGTGGTGGAGAAACGCCCTAGAGTGAAGCCTAGGTTGCCCGGAAAGTAGAAATTACCATTACCTCCACACTGTTTGCAATTATTCATTTTATACCATGGAAAAACGGTTGTATTTATATTGTTTTTTATAGTTATGGCGTTGACTTCTAAGGCCGCAGCTAATCGATGTGGTGGAGCAATGCCCTAGAGTGAAGCCTAGGATGCCCGGAACGTAGAAATGACCATATCTTTCACACTGTTTGCAATTATTCCTGGTATACGATTGAAAAACTGTTGTATTTATTTTGTATTTTAAGCCTCTGGCATTGACTCCTAAGGCCGTAGCTATTCGATGTGGTGGAGCAACGCCCTAGAGTGAAGCCTAGGTTGCCCGGAACGTAGAAATGACCATTACCTTCACACTGCTTGCAATTATACATTTTATACGATGGAAAAATTGTTGTGCTTATATTGTATGTTATGCCTCGGGCGTTGACTCCTAATGCCGTAGCTATTCGATGTGCTGGAGCAACGCCCTAGCGTGAAGCCTAGGTTGCCCGGAACGTAGAAATAACCATTACTTCCACACTGTTTGCAATTATTCATTTTATACAATGGAAAAACTGTTGTATTTATATTGGATTTTATAGTTATGGCGTTGACTTCTAAGGCCGTAGCTATTCGATGTGGTTGAGCAACGCCCTAGAGTGAAGCCTAGGTTGCCCGGAACGTAGAAATGACCATTACTTCCACACTGTTTGCAATTATTCATTTTATACAATGGAACAACTGTTGTATTTATATTAGATTTTATAGTTATGGCGTTGACTTCTAAGGCCGTAGCTATTCGATGCGATTGAGCAACGCCCTAGAGTGAAGACTAGCTTGCCCGGAATGTAGAAATGATCATCACTTTCACACTGGCTTCAATTATTCTTGTTATACGATGGAAAAACTGTTGTATTTATTTTGCATTTTATGCCTCTGACGTTGACTCCTAAGGCCGTAGCTATTCGATGTGGTGGAACAACGCCATAGAGTGAAGCCTAGGTTGCCCGGAACGTAGAAATGACCATAACCTTCATACTGATTGCAATTATTCGTTTTATACGATGGAAAAACTGTTTTACTTATATTGTATGTTATGCCTCTGGCGTTGACTCCTAAGGTCGTAGCTATTCGATGTGGTGGAGCAACGCCATAGCGTGAAGCCTAGGTTGCCGGGAATGTAGAAATAACCATTACTTCCACACTGTTTGCAATTATTCATTTTATACAATGGAAAAACTGTTGTATTTATATTGTATTTTATAGTTATGGCGTTGACTTCTAAGGCCGTAGCTATTCGATGTGGTGGAGCAATGCCCTCGAGTGAAGCCTAGGTTGCCCGGAACGTAGAAATGACCATACCTTGCACACTGGTTGCAATCATTCCTGTTATACAAGGGAATAACTGTTGTATTTATATTGCAGTTTATGCTTCTGGCGTTGACTTCTTAGTCCCTAACGATTCGGTCTGGCGGAACAACGCCCTAGAGTGAATCCTACGTTGCCCGGAACGTAGAAATGGCCATCACTTTCACACTGGTTGCAATTATTCCTGTTATACGATGGAAAAACTGTTGGATCTATTTTGTATTTTATGCTTCTGGCGTTGACTTCTTAGGTCCTAACTATTGCATCAAGTGGAGCAACGCCCTCTGGTGAAGCCCAGGTTGCCCGGAACGTAGAAATGACCATAACTTTCATACTGATTGCAATTATTCGTATTATACGATGGAAAATCTGTTGTATTTATATTGTCTTTTAACCTTCAGACGTTGACTTCTAAGGCCGTAGCTATTCGATGTGGTGCAGCAACGCCCTGGAGTGAAGCCTAGGTTGCCCTGATCGTAGAAAGGGCCATATCTTTCACACTGGTTGCAATAATTCCTGTTATACGAAGGAAAAACTGTTGTATCTCTATTGTATTTTATGCTTCTGGCGTTGACTTCTTAGGCCCTAACTATTCGATCTGGTGGAGCAACGCCCTAGAGAGAAGCCTAGATTGCCCGGAACGTAGAAATGACCATTACGTTCAGGCATGTTGCAATTGTTCCTGTTATACGATGAAAGAACTGTTGCATTTTTATTGTGTTTTATGCGTCTGGAGTTGTTTTCTCAGGCCCTAACTATTCTACCTGCTGGACCAACGCCCTAGAGTGAAGCCTAGGTTGCACGGAACGTAGAAATGCCCATTACTTTCACACTGATTGTAATTATTCCTGTTATACGATGGAATAACTGTTGTATTTTTATTTTATTTTGTGCTTCTGGCGTTGACTTCTAAGGTCCTAGCTATTCGATCTGGTGGAGCAACGCCCTAGAGTGAAGACTAGGTTGCCCGGAATGTAGAAATGACCATCACTTTCACACTGGTTGCAATTATTCTTGTTATACGATGGAAAAACTGTTGTATTTATTTTGTATTTTATGCCTCTGGCGTTGACTCCTAAGGCCGTAGCTATTCGATGTGGTGGAGTGACGCCCTAGAGAGAAGCCTAGGTTGCTCGGAACGTAGAAATGACCATGTCTTTCACACTGGTTGCAATTATTCCTGTTATACGATGGAAAAACTGTTGTACTTATATTACATTTTATGCTTCAGACGTTGACTTCTAAGGCCGTAGCTATTCGATGTGGTGGAGAAACGCCCTAGAGTGAATCCGAGGTTGCCCGGAAAGTAGAAATGACCATTACCTCCACACTGTTTGCAATTATTCATTTTATACAATGGAAAAACGGTTGTATTTATATTGTTTTTTATAGTTATGGGGTTGACTTCTAAGGCCGTAGCTAATCGATATGGTGGAGCAATGCCCTAGAGTGAAGCCTAGGATGCCCGAATCGTTGAAATGACCATATCTTTCACACTGTTTGCAATTATTCCTGTTATACGATTGAAAAACTATTGCATTTATATTGTATTTTATGCTTCTGGCGTTGACTTCTAAGGCCGCAGCTATTCGATGTGGTCGAGCAACGCCCTAGAGTGAAGCCTAGGTTGCCCAGAACGTAGAAATGACCATCACTTTCACACTGGTTGCAATTATTCCTGTTATATGATGGAAAAACTGTTGTATCTATTTTGTATTTTATGCTTCTGGCGCTGACTTCATATGTCCTAACTATTGGATCTGGTGGAGCAACGACCTAGGGTGAAGCCTAGGTTGGCCGGAACGTAGAAATGACCATAATTTTCATACGGATTGCAATTACTCGTTTTATACGATGGAAAAACTGTTGTATTTATATTGTATTTTCTGCGTCTGGCTTTGACTTCTAAGGTCCTAGCTATTCGATATGGTGGGGCAACGTCCAAGAGTGAAGCCTATGGGGCCTGGAACGCAGAAATGACCATAACTTTCACACTGGTGGCAATTATTCCTGTTATACGATGGAAAAACTGTTGTATCCCTATTGTATTCTTTGCTTCTGGCGTTGACTTCTTAGGCCCTAACTATTCGATATGGGGGAACCACGCCCTAGACTGAAGTCTAGGTTGCCAGGAACGTAGAAATGACCATCACTTTCACACTGGTTGTAATTATTCCTGTTATACGATGGAATAACTGTTGTATTTATATTTTATTTTATGCTTCTGGCGTTGACTTCTGAGGCCCTAGCTATTCGATCTGGTGGTGCAACGCTCTAGAGTGAAGCCTAGGTTGCCCGGAACTTAGAAGTGACCATCACCTTCACTCTGGTTGCTATTATTCCTGTTATACGATGGAAAAACTGTTGTAATTTTATTGTATTTTATGCTTCGGGCGTTGACTTCTAAGGCCGTAGCTATCCGATCTGGTAGAGCAACGCCCTAGAGTTAAGTCTAGGATGACCGGAACGTAGAAATGGCCATTGCTTTCACACTGCTTGCACTTATTCGTCTGATACGATGGAAAGGCTGTTGTACATATATCGTATTTTATGCTTCTGGCGTTGACTTCTTAGGATCTAACTATTCGATCTGGTGGAGCAACGCCCTAGGGTGAAGCCTAGGTTGCCCAGAACGTAGGAATGACCGTTACTTTCACAATGTTTGCAATCACTAATAGTATACGACGGAAAAACTGTTGAATTTATATTGTATTTTATGATTCTGGCGTTGACTTCTAAGGCCGTAGCTAATCGATGTGCTCGGGCAACGCCCTAGAGTGCAGCCTATGTTGCACGGAACGTTGAAATGACCATAAGTTTCACTCTGGTTGCAGTCATTCGTTTTATACAATGGAAAAACTGTTGTATTAATCTTATATTTAATGCTTCGGGCGTTGACTTCTAAGGCCCTAACTATTCGATCCGGTGGAGCAACGCCCTAGAGTGAAGTCTAGATTGCCCGGAACGTAGAAATGACCATTACTTTCACACTGTTTGCAATTATTCCTGTTCTACTATGGAAAAACTGTTGTATTTTTATTGTATTTTATGCTTCTGGCGTTGACTCCTTAGGCCCTAAATATTCGATACCGTGGAGCATCGCCCTAGAGTGAAGCCTAGGTTGCGCGGAACGTAGAAATGACCGTTACTTTCACAATGTTTGCAATCATTAATTGTATGCGATGGAAAAAGTGTTGTATTTTTATTTTATTTTATGCTTCTGGCGTTGACGTCTAAGGCCCTAACTACACGATCTGGTGGAGCAACGCCCTAGAGTGAAGCCTAGGTTTACCGGAGCGTAGAAATGACTATGACCTTCTCACTGTTTGCAATTATTCCTGTTATACGGTGGAAAAGCTGTTGTATTTATATTGTATTTAATGCTTCTCGCGTTGACTTCTAAGGCCATAGCTATTCGTTGTGGTCGAGCAACGGCCTAGAGTGAAGCCTAGGATGCCCTTAACGTTGAAATGGCCATTACTTTCACACTGGTTGCAATTATTCGTTTTAGACGATGGAAAAGCTGTTGTATTTATATTGTATTTTATGCATCTGGCGTTGACTTCTTAGGCCCTAACTATTCGGTGTGGTGGAGCAACGCCCTAGAGTGAAGCCTAGGTTGCCCGGAACGTAGAAGTGACCATTAGCTTCACACTGTTTGCAATTATTCCTGTTATACGATGGAAAAACTGTTGGATTTTTATTGTACTGTATGCTTCTGGCGTTGACTTCTAAGGCCCTAAATATTCGATCCGGTGGAGCGTCGCCCTAGAGTGAAGCCTAGGTTGCCCGGAACGTAGAAATGACCGTTACTTTCACAATGTTTGCAATCATTAATAGTATACGATGGAAAAACTGTTGTATTTTTATTGTATTTTATGCTTCTGGCGTTGACTTCCAAGGCCGTAGCTAATCGATGTGGTGGAGCAACGCCCTAGAGTGCAGCCTATTTTGCACGGAACGTTGAAATGGCCATAAGTTTCACTCTGGATGCAATCATTCGTTTTATACAATGGAAAAACTGTTCTATTAATTATATATTTTATGCTTTGGGCGTTGACTTCTAAGGCCCTAACTATTCGATCCGGTGGAGCAACGACCTAGAGTGAAGTCCAGATTGCCCGGAACGTAGAAATGACCATTACTTTCACACTGTTCGCAATTATTCATTTTATACGATGGAAAATCTGTTGTTTTTATATTGTATTTTATTCTTCTGGCATTGACTTTTAAGGCCCTAACTATTCGATCTGGCGGAGCAACGCCCTAGAGTGAAGCCTAGGTGGCCCGGAACGTAGAAATGACCATTAGTTTCACACTGGTTGCTATTATTCGTTCTTTATGATGGAAAAACTGTTGTATTTTTATTGTATTCTATGCTTCTGGCGTTGACTTCTTAGGCCCTAAATATTCGATCCGGTGGAGCGTCGCCCTAGAGTGAAGCCTAGGTTGCCCGGAACGTAGAAATGACCGTTACTTTCACAATGTTTGCAATCATTAATAGTATACGATGGAAAAACTGTTGTATTTATATTGTATTTTATGCTTCTGGCGTTGACTTCTAAGGCCGTAGCTAATCGATGTGCTCGAGCAACGCCCTAGAGTGCAGCCTATGTTGCACGGAACGTTGAAATGACCATAAGTTTCACTCTGGTTGCAATCATTCGTTTTATACAATGGAAAAACTGTTGTATTAATTTTATATTTAATGCTTCGGGCGTTGACTTCTAAGGCCCTAACTACTCGATCCGGTGGAGCAACGCCCTAGAGTGAAGCCTAGGTTGCGCGGAACGTAGAAATGACCGTTACTTTCACAATGTTTGCAATCATTAATTGTATGCGATGGAAAAAGTGTTGTATTTTTATTTTATTTTATGCTTCTGGCGTTGACGTCTAAGGCCCTATCTACGCGATCTGGTTGAGCAACGCCCTAGAGTGAAGCCTAGGTTTACCGGAGCGTAGAAATGACTATTACCTTCACACTGTTTGCAATTATTCCTGTTATACGGTGGAAAAGCTGTTGTATTTATATTGTATTTAATGCTTCTCGCGTTGACTTCTAAGGCCATAGCTATTCGATGTGGTCGAGCAACGGCCTAGAGTGAAGCCTAGGTTGCCAGGAACGTAGAAATGACCATATCTTTCACACTGTTTGCAATTATTCCTGTTATACGGTGGAAAAGCTGTTGTATTTATATTGTATATAATGCTTCTGGCGTTGACTTCTAAGGCCCTATCTATTCGATCTGGTGGAGCAATGCCTCAGAGTTAAGCCTAGGATGCCCGTAACGTTGAAATGGCCATTACTTTCACACTGGTTGCAATTATTCGTTTTAGACGATGGAAAAGCTGTTGTATTTCTATTGTATTTTATGCATCTGGCGTTGACTTCTTAGGCCCTAACTATTCGATCCAGTGGAGCAACGCCCTGGAGTGAAGTCTAGATTGCCCGGAACGTAGAAATGACCATTACTTTCACACTGTTTGCATTTATTCATTTTATACGATGGAAAAACTGTTGTATTTATATTGCATTTTCTGCCTCTGGCGTTGACTTCTTAGGCCCTAACTATTCGATGTGGTGGAGCATCGCCCTAGTGTGAAGCCTAGGTTGCCCGGAACGTAGAAGTGACCATTAGCTTCACACTGTTTGCAATTATTCCTGTTATACGATGGAAAAACTGTTGGATTTTTATTGTACTGTATGCTTCTGGCGTTGACTTCTAAGGCTCTATCTATTCGATCTGGTGGAGCAATGCCTCAGAGTTAACCCTAGGATGCCCGTAACGTTGAAATGGCCATTGCTTTCACACTGGTTGCAATTATTCGTTTTAGACGATGGAAAAACTGTTGTATTTATATTGTATTTTATGCTTCTGGCGTTGACTTCTTAGGCCCCAAATATTCGATCCGGTGGAGCATCGCCCTAGAGTGAGGCCTAGGTTGCCCGGAACGTAGAAATGACTATTACCTTCACACTGTTTGCAATTATTCCTGTTATACGATGGAAAAACTGTTGGATTTTTAATGTACTGTATGCTTCTGGCGTTGACTTCTAAGTCCCTAGCTATTCGGTCTGTTGGAGCAATGCCCTAGAGTGAAGCCTAGGTTGCCCGGAACGTAGAAATGATGATTACTTTCACACTGTTTGCAATTATTTATTTTATACGATGGAAAAACTGTTGCATTTATATTGTATTTTATGCATCTGGAGTTGACTTCTAACGCCCTAACTATTCGATCTGGTGGAGCAACGCCCTAGAGTGAAGCCTAGGTTGGCCGGAACGCAGAAATGACCATAACTTTCATCCTGGTTGCAATTATTCCTGCTTTACGATGGAAATACTGTTGTATTTCTATTGTATTCAATGCTCCTGGCGTTGACTTCTAACGCCCTAACTATTCGATCTGGTGGAGCAACGCCCTAGAGTGAAGCCTAGGTTGGCCGGAACGCAGAAATGACCATAACTTTCATCCTGGTTGCAATTATTCCTGCTTTACGATGGAAATACTGTTGTATTTCTATTGTATTCAATGCTCCTGGCGTTGACTTCTAAGTCCCCAGCTATTCGATCTGATGGAGCAACGCCCTGGAGTGAAGCCTAGGTTGCCCGGAATGCAGAAATGACTATCACTTTCACACTGGTTGCAATTATTCTTGTTATACGATGGAAAAACTGTTGTATTTATATTGTTTTTTATAGTTATGGCGATGACTTCTAAGGCCGTAACTATTCGATGTGGTGGAGCAATGCCCTACAGTGAAGCCTAGGATGCCCGCAACGTAGAAATGACCATATCTTTCACACTGTTTGCAATTATTCCTGTTATACGATTGAAAAACTGTTGTATTTATATTGTATTTTATGCCTCTGGCGTTGACTTCTTAGGCCCTAACTATTCGATCTGGTGGAGCAACGCCCTAGAGTGAAGCCTAGGTTGCCCGGAACGTAGAAATGACCATGTCTTTCACACTGTTAGCAATTATTCATTTTATACAATGCAAAAACTGTTGTATTTATAATGTATTTTATAGTTATGGCGTTGACTTCTAAGGCCGTAGCTATTCGATCTGGAGGAACAACGCCCTATAGTGAAGCCTAGGTTGCCCGGAACGTAGAAATGACCATCACTTTCACACTGGTTGCAATTATTCCTGTTATATGATGGAAAAACTGTTGTATCTATTTTGTATTTTATGCTTCTGGCGCTGACTTCTTATGTCCTAACTATTGGATCTGGTGGAGCAACGACCTTGGGTGAAGCCTAGGTTGCCCGGAACGTAGAAATGACCATAATTTTCATACGGATTGCAATTACTCGTTTTATACGATGGAAAAACTGTTGTATTTATATTGTATTTTCTGCGTCTGGCTTTTACTTCTAAGGTCCTATCTATTCGATATGGTGGGGCAACGTCCAAGAGTGAAGCCTCTGGGGCCTGGAACGCAGAAATGACCATAACTTTCACACTGGTTGCAATCATTCCTGTTATACGATGGTAAAACTGTTGTATCCCTATTGTATTCTTTGCTTCTGGCGTTGACTTCTTAGGCCCTAACTATTCGATCTGGTGGAGCAACGCCCTAGAGAGAAGCCTAGATTTCCCGGAACGTAGAAATGACCATTACCTTCAGGCATGTTGCAATTGTTCCTGTTATGCGATGAAAGAACTGTTGTGTTTTTCTTGTGTTTTATGCGTCTGGAGTTGTTTTCTAAGGCCCTGACTATTCGACCTGGTGGAGCAACGCCCTAGAGTGAAGCCTAGGATGCCCGCAACGTAGAAATGACCATATCTTTCACACTGGTTGCAATTACTCCTGTCATACGATGGAAAAACTGTTGCGTTTATTTTGAATTTTATGTTTCGGGCGTTGACTTCTTAGGCCCTAACTATTGGATCTGGTAGAGCAACGCCATAGAGTGAAGCCTAGATTGCCCGGAACGTAGAAATGACCATTACTTTCACACAGGTTGCAATTATTCCTGTTATGCGATGGAAAAACTGTTGTATTTATTTTGTATTTTATGCTTCTGGCGTTGACTTCTTAGGCCCTAACTAGTGGATCTGGTGGAGCAACGCCCTAGGGTGAAGCCTAGGTTGCCCGGAACGTAGAAAAGACCATAACTTTCATACTGGTTGCAATTATTCGTTTTATACGATGGAAAAACTGTTGTATTTATATTGTATTTTATGCCACTAGCGTGAGCTTCTAAGGCCGTAGCTTTTCTATGGGATGGAGCAACGCCCTAGGGTGAAGCCTGGGTTGCCCGGAACGTAGAAATGACCATTACTTCCACACTGTTAGTAATTATTCATTTTATACATTGGAAAAGCTGTTGTATTTATACTGTATTTTATGCTTCTGGCGATGACTTCCAAGGCACTCAGTATTCGATGTGGTGGAGCAACGCCCTAGAGCGAAACCTAGGTTGACCGGAACGTAGAAATGACCATTACCTTCACACAGGTTGCAATTATAGCTGTTATACGGTGGAAAAGCTGTTGTATTTATATTGTATTTAATGCTTCTCGCGTTGACTTCTAAGGCCATAGCTATTCGATGTGGTCGAGCAACGGCCTAGAGTGAAGCCTAGGATGCCCGTAACGTTGAAATGGCCATTACTTTCATACTGGTTGCAATTATTCGTTTTAGACGATGGAAAAGCTGTTGTATTTATATTGTATTTTATGCATCTGGCGTTGACTTCTTAGGCCCTAACTATTCGATCCAGTGGAGCAACGCCCTAGAGTGAAGTCTAGATTGCCCGGAACGTAGAAATGACCATTACTTTCACACTGTTTGCAATTATTCATTTTATACGATGGAAAAACTGTTGTATTTATATTGTATTTTATGCTTCTGGCGTTGACTTCTAAGGCCGTAGCTAATCGATGTGGTGGAGCAACGCCCTAGAGTGCAGCCTATTTTGCACGGAACGTTGAAATGGCCATAAGTTTCACTCTGGTTGCAATCATTCGTTTTATACAATGGAAAAACTGTTCTATTACTTATATATTTTATGCTTCGGGCGTTGACTTCTAAGGCCCTAACTATTCGATCCGGTGGAGCAACGACCTAGAGTGAAGTCTAGATTGCCCGGAACGTAGAAATGACCATTACTTTCACACTGTTTGCAATTATTCATTTTATACGATGGAAAATCTGTTGTTCTTATATTGTATTTTATTCTTCTGGCATTGACTTTTAAGGCCCTAACTATTCGATCTGGTGGAGCAACGCCCTAGAGTGAAGCCTAGGTGGCCCGGAACGTAGAAATGACCATTAGTTTCACACTGGTTGCAATTATTCATTTTATACGATGGAAAAACTGTTGTATTTATATTGTATTTTATGCTTCTGGCGTTGTCTTCTTAGGACGTAACTATTCCATCTGGTGGAGCAACGTCCTAGAGTGAAGCCTAGGTTGCCCGGAACGTAGAAATGACCATTACTTTCACACAGTTTGCAATTATTCATTTTATACGACGGAAAAACTGTTGTATTTGTATTGTATTTTATGCTTCTGGCGTTGACTTCTTAGGCCCTAAATATTCGATCCGGTGGAGCATCGCCCTAGAGTGAGGCCTAGGTTGCCCGGAACGTAGAAATGACTATTACCTTCACACTGTTTGCAATTATTCATATTATACAGTGGAAAAACTGTTGTATTTATTTTGTATTTTATGCTTCTGGCGTTGACTTCTTAGGCCCTAACCAGTGGATCTGGTGGAGCAACGCCCTAGGGTGAAGCCTAGGTTGCCCGGAACGTAGAAATGACCATAACTTTCATACTGGTTGCAATTATTCGTTTTATACGATGGAAAAACTGTTTTCTTTATATTGTATTTTATGCTTCTGGCGTTGACTTCTAAGGCCGTAGCTATTCGATGTGGTGGAGCAACGCCCTAGAGTGAAGCCTATGTTGCCCGGAACGTAGGAATGACCAAATTTTTCACACTGTTTGCAATACTTCCTATAATACGATGGAAAAACTGTAGTATTTATACTGTATTTCATGCTTCTGGCGTTAACTTCTAAGGCCCTAACTATTCGATGTGATGGAGCAACGCCCTAGAGCGAAACCTAGGTTGCCCGGAACGTAGAAATGACCATTACTTCCACACTGTTTGCAATTATTCATTTCGTACAATGTAAAAACTGTTGTATTTATATTGTATTTTATGCTTCTGGCGTTGACTTCTAAGGCCGTAGCTATTCGATGTGGTGCAGCAACGCCCTAGAGTGAAGCCTATGTTGCCCGGAACGTTGAAATGACCACATCTTTTACACTGGTTGCAATTACTCGTCTTATACTATGGAAAAGCTGTTGTATTTATATTGTAATTTATGCTTCTGGCGTTGACTTCTTAGGCCCTGACTATTCGATCTGGTAGAGCAACACCATAGAGTGTAGCCTAGATTGCCCGGAACGTAGAAATGTCCATTACTTTCACACTGTTTGCAATTATTCATTTTATACGATGGAAAAGCTGTTGTATTTATATTGTATTTTATGCTTCTGGCGTTGACTTTTAAGGCCCTAGCTATTCGATTTGGTGGAGCAACGCCCTAGAGTGGAGCCTAGGTTGCCTGAAACGTAGAAATGTCCATTACTTTCACACTGTTTGCAATTATTCCTGTTAAACGATGGAAAAACTGTTATACCTTTATCGTATTTTACGCTTCGGGCATTGACTTCTATGGCCCTACCTCTCCGATCTGGTGGAGCAACGCCCTAGAGTGAAGCCTAGGTGGCCCGGAACGTGGAAATGACCATGACTTTCACACTGGTTGCAATTATTCCCGTTATACGATGGAAAAGCTGTTGTATTTATATTGTATTTTATGCTTCTGGCGTTGAATTCTAAGTACCTAGCTATTCGATCTGGTGGAACGACGCCCTAGAGTGGTACCTAGGTTGCCGGGGACGTGGAAATGGCCATCACTTTCACACTGGTTGCAATTATTCGTTTTATGCAATGGAAAAACTGTTCTATTAATTTTGTATTTAATGCTTCGGGCGTTGACTTCTAAGGCCCTAACTATGCGATCTGGTGGAGCAACGCCCTAGAGTGAAGCCTAGGTTACCCGGAACGTAGAAATGACCATTACTTTCACACTGGTTGCAATTATTCGTTTTATACGATGGAAAAACTGTTGTATTTATCTTGTATTTGGTGCTTCTGTCGTTGACTTCTTCGGCCCTATTGGATCTGGTGGACCAACGCCCTAGAGTGAACCCTAGGTTGCCTGGAACGTAGAAATGTCCATCACCTTCACTCTGGTTGCAATTATTCCTGTTGTACGATGGAAAAACTGTCGTATTTTTATTGTATCTTATGCGTCGGGCGTTGACTTCTAAGGCCCTAGCTATTCGATCTGGTTGAGCAACGCCCTAGTGTGAAGCCTAGGATGCCCGAAACGTAGACATGTCCATTACTTTCACTCTGGCTGCAATTATTCATGCTGTACGATGGAAAAACTGTTGTATTTTTATTGTATTTTATGCTTCTGGCGTAGACTTCTTAGGCCCTAACTATTCGATCTGGTGGAGCAACGCCCTAGAGTGAATCCTAGGTTGCCCGGAACGTAGAAATGACCTTTACTTTCACACTGTTTGCAAATATACATCATATACGATGAAAAAACTGTTGTATTTTTATCGTATTTTATGCTTCAGGCGTTGACTTCTAAGGCCGTAGCTATTCGATGAGGTGGAGCAACGCCCTAGAGTGAAGTCTAGGTTGCCCGGAACGTAGAAATGACCATTACTTCCTCACTGTTTGCAATTATTCATTTTATACATGGAAAAACTGTTGTACATATATCGTATTTTATGCTCCTGGCGTTGACTTCTTAGGCCCTAACTCTTCGATCTGGTGGAGCAACGCCCTAGAGTGAAGCCTAGGTTGCCCGGAACGTGGAAATGACCATTACCTTCACACTGTTTGCGATTATTCACTTGATACGATGGTAAAACTGTTGTACTTATTTTGTATTTTATGCTTCGGGCGTTGAATTCTAAGTCCCTAGCTATTCGGTCTGGAGGAGCAACGCCCTAGAGTGAAGCCTAGGTTACCCGGAACGTAGAAATGACCAGTACTTTCAGACTGGTTGCAGTTATTCCTGTTATACAATGGTAAAACTGTTGTATTTATTTTGTATTTTATGCTTCGGGCGTTGACTTTTAAGGCCCTAACTATTCGATCTGGTGGAGCAACGCCCTAGAGCAAAACCTAGGTTGCCCGGAACGTAGAAATGACCATTACCTTCAGGCTTGTTGCAATTATTCCTGTTATACGATGGACAAACTGTTGGATTTTGATTGTACTTTATTCTTCTGGCGTTGACTTCTAAGGCCCTATGTAATACATCTGGTGGAGCAATGCCTCAGAGTTAAGTCTAGGATGCCCGGAACGTAGAAATGGCCATTACTTTCACACTGGTTGCAATTATTCGTTTTATACGATGGAAAAGCTGTTGTATTTATGTTGTATTTTATGTTTCTGGCGTTGACTTCTAAGGCCCTAGCTATTCGATCTGGTGGAGCAACGCCCTAGAGTGAAGCCTAGGTCGCCCGAAACGTAGAAATGACCATTACTTTCACTCTGGTGGCAATTATTCCAGTTATACGATGAAAAAACTGTTCTATTTTTATTGTATTTAAAGCTTAAGGCGGTGACTTCTAAGGCCGTAGCTATTCGATGTGGTGGGGCAACGCCCTAGAGTGAAGCCTAGGTTTCTCGGAACGAAGAAATGGCCATTACTTTCACACGGGTTGCAATTATTCGTTTTATACGATGGAAAAGCTGTTGTATTTATTTTGTGTTTGGTGCTTCTGTCGTTGACTTCTTAGGCCCTAGCTATTGGATCTGGAGGACCAACGTCCTAGAGTGAACCCTAGGTTGCCCGGAACGTGGTAATGACCATCACCTTCACATTTGTTGCAATCATTGCGTTATACGATGGAAAAACTGTTGTACTTTTATTGTATTTTAGGTTTCGGGCGTTGACATCTAAGGCCCTAGCTTTTCTATCTGGTGGAGCAACGCCCTAGAGTGAAGCCAAGGTCGCCCGAAACCTAGAAATGACCATTACTTTCACTCTGGTGGCAATTATTCCTGTTATACGATGAAAAAACTGTTCTATTTTTATTGTATTTTAAGCTTAAGGCGGTGACTTCTAAGGCCGTAGCTAATCGATGTGGAGGGGCAACGCCCTAGAGTTAAGCCTAGGGTGCCCGGAACGCAGAAATGGCCATTACTTTCACACTGGTTGCAATTATTCCTTTTATACGATGGAAAAACTGTTGTATTTTTAGTGTATTTTATGCTTCTGGCGTTGACTTCGAAGTCCCTAGCTATTCGATCTGGTGGAGCAACGCCCTACAGTTAAGCCTAGGTAGCCCGGAGCGTAGAAATGACCTTTACTTTCACACTGTTTGCAAATATACATCATATACGATGAAAAAACTGTTCTATTTTTATTGCATTTTATGCTTCAGGCGTTGACTTCTAAGGCCGTAGCTATTCGATGTGGTGGGGCAACGCCCTAGAGTGAAGCCTAGGTTGCCCGGAACGCAGAAATGCCCATTACTTTCACACTGGTTGCAATTATTCGTTTTATACGATGGAAAAACTGTTGTATTTATCTTGTATTTGGTGTTTCTTTCGTTGACTTCTTCGGCCCTATTGGATCTGGTGGACCAACGCCCTAGAGTGAACCCTAGGTTGCCGGGAACGTGGTTTAGACCATCACATTCACACTGGTTGCAATTATTCCTGTTATACGATGGAAAAACTGTTGCATCTTTATTGTATTTTATGTTTCGGGCGCTGACTTCTAAGGCACTAACTATTCGATCTGGTGGAGCACCGCCCTGTAGTGAAGCCTAGGTTGCCCGGAACGTGGAAATGACCTGTACTTTCACACTGGTTGCAATTATTCGTTTTATACAATGGAAAGACTGTTCTATTTATTTTGTGTTTTATGCTTCGGGCGTTGACATCTAAGTCCCTCGATATTCGATCTGGTGGAGCAACGCCCTAGAGTGAAACCTAGGTTGCCCGGAAAGTAGAAATGACCATTTCTTTCACACTGGTTGCAATTACTCCTTTTATTCGATGGAAAAACTGTTGTATTTTTATTGTATTGTATGCTTCTTGCGTTTACTTCTAAGTCCCTAACTATGCGATCTGGTGGAGTAACGCCCTACAATTAAGCCTAGGTTGCGCGGAACGTAGAAATGGACTTTACTTTCACACTGTTTGCAAATATACATCATATACTATGGAAAAGCTGTTGTATTTATATTGTATTTTATGCTTCCTGCGTTTACTTCTAAGTCCCTAACTATGCGACCTGGTGGAGCAACGCCCTACAGTTAAGCCTAGGTTGCCCGGAACGTAGAAATGACCATTACCTTCACATTGCTTGCAATTATACATTTTATACGATGGAAAAGCTGTTGTATTTATATTGTATTTTATGCTTCTGGAGTTGACTTCTCAGGCCGTAGCTATTCGATGTGGTGGAGCAGCGCCCTACAGTTAAGCCTAGGTTGCCCGGAACGTAGAAATTACCTTTACTTTCACACTGTTTGCAAATATACAACATATACGATGGAAAAGCTGTTGTATTTATATTGTATTTTATGCTTCTGGCGTTGACTTGTTAGGCCCTAACTATTCGATCTGGTGGAACAACGCCCTAGGGTGAAGCCTAGGTTGGCCGGAACGTAGAAATCACCATAACTTTCATACTGGTTGCAATTATTCGTTTTATATGATGGGAAAACTGTTGTATTTATATTGTATTTTATGCTTCTGGCGTTGACTTCTAAGGCCGTAGCTATTCTATCTGGTGGAGCAACGCCCTATAGTGAGGCCTAGGTTGCCCGGAATGTAGAAATGACCAGTACTCTCACACTGGTTGCAGTTACTCCTGTTATACGTTGGAAAAGCTTTTGCATTTTTATTTTATTTTATGCTTCTGGCGTTGACTTCTTAGGCCATAGCTATTCGATGTGGTGGGGCAACGCCCTAGACTGAAGCATAGGTTGCCCGGAACGCAGAAGTGGCCATTACTTTCTTACTGGTTGCAATTATTCGTTGTATACGATGGAAAAGCTGTTGTATTTATTTTGTATTTGGTGTTTCTGTCGTTGACTTCTTAGGCCCTAATTATTGGATCTGGTGGACCAACGCCCTAGAGTGAACCCTAGGTTGCCCGGAACGTGGTTTACACCATCACCTTCACACAGGTTGCAATTATTCCCGTTATACGATGGAAAAACTGTTGTGCTTTTATAGTACTTTAGGTTTCGGGCGTTGACTTCTAAGGCCCTAGCAATGCGATCTGGTGGAGCAACGCCCTAGAGTGAAGCCTAGGTCGCCTGAAACGTAGAAATGACCATTACTTTCACTCTGGTTGCCATTATTCCTTTGATACGATGAAACAACTGTTCTATTTTTATTGTATTTTATGCTTAAGGCGGTGACTTCTAAGGCCGCAGCTAATCGATGTGGTGGGGCAACGCCCTAGAGTGAAGACTAGGTTGCCCGGAACGCAGGAATGGCCATTACTTTCACACTGGTTGCAATTATTCCTTTTATACGATGGAAAAACTGTTGTATTTTTATTGTATTTTATGCTTCTGGCGTTGACTTGTAAGTCCCTAGCTATTCGATCTGGTGGAGCAACGCCCAAGAGCGAAACCTAGGTTGCCCGGAACGTGGAAATGACCATTACCTTCACACTGTTTGCGATTATTCATTTGATACGATGGTAAAACTGTTGTATTTATTTTGTATTTTATGCTTCGGGCGTTGAATTCTAAGTCCCTAGCTATTCGATCTGGTGGAGCAACGCCCTAGAGTGAAGCCTAGGTTACCCGGAACGTAGAAATGACCAGTACTTTCAGACTGGTTGCAGTTATTCCTGTTATACAATGGAAAAACTGTTGTATTTATTTTGTATTTTAGGTTCCGGGCGTTGACATCTAAGGCCCTAGCTATTCTATCTGGTGGAGCAACGCCCTAGAGTGAAGCCAAGGTCGCCCGAAACCTAGAAATGACCATTACTTTCACTCTGGTGGCAATTATTCCTGTTACACGATGAAAAAACTGTTCTATTTTTATTGAATTTTAAGCTTAAGGCGGTGAGTTCTAAGGCCGTAGCTAATCGATGTGGAGGGGCAACGCCCTAGAGTTAATCCTAGGTCGCCCGGAACGCAGAAATGGCCATTACTTTCACACTGGTTGCAATTATTCCTTTTATACGATGGAAAAACTGTTGTATTTTTATTGTATTTTATGCTTCTGGCGTTGACTTCGAAGTCCCTAGCTATTCGATCTGGTGGAGCAACGCCCTACAGTTAAGCCTAGGTAGCGCGGAACGTAGAAATGACCTTTACTTTCACACTGTTTGCAAATATACATCATATACGATGAAAAAACTGTTGTATTTTTATCGTATTTTATGCTTCAGGCGTTGACTTCTAAGGCCGTAGCTATTCGATGAGGTGGAGCAACGCCCTAGAGTGAAGCCTAGGTTGCCCGGAACGTAGAAATGACCATTACTTCCTCACTGTTTGCAATTATTCATTTTATACATGGAAAAACTGTTGTACATAAATCGTATTTTATGCTCCTGGCGTTGACTTCTTAGGCCGTAACTCTTCGATCTGGTGGAGCAACGCCCTAGAGTGAAGCCTAGGTTGCCCGGAACGTGGAAATGACCATTACCTTCACACTGTTTGCGATTATTCACTTGATACGATGGTAAAACTGTTGTATTTATTTTGTATTTTATGCTTCGGGCGTTGAATTCTAAGTCCCTAGCTATTCGGTCTGGAGGAGCAACGCCCTAGAGTGAAGCCTAGGTTACCCGGAACGTAGAAATGACCAGTACTTTCAGACTGGTTGCAGTTATTCCTGTTATACAAAGGTAAAACTGTTGTATTTATTTTGTATTTTATGCTTCGGGCGTTGACTTTTAAGGCCCTAACTATTCGATCTGGTGGAGCAACGCCCTAGAGCAAAACCTAGGTTGCCCGGAACGTAGAAATGACCATTACCTTCAGGCTTGTTGCAATTATTCCTGTTATACGATGGACAAACTGTTGGATTTTGATTGTACTTTATTCTTCTGGCGTTGACTTCTAAGGCCCTATGTATTACATCTGGTGGAGCAATGCCTCAGAGTTAAGTCTAGGATGCCCGGAACGTAGAAATGGCCATTACTTTCACACTGGTTGCAATTATTCGTTTTATACGATGGAAAAGCTGTTGTATTTATATTGTATTTTATGTTTCTGGCGTTGACTTCTAAGGCCCTAGCTATTCGATCTGGTGGAGCAACGCCCTAGAGTGAAGCCTAGGTCGCCCGAAACGTAGAAATGACCATTACTTTCACTCTGGTGGCAATTATTCCAGTTATACGATGAAAAAACTGTTCTATTTTTATTGTATTTAAAGCTTAAGGCGGTGACTTCTAAGGCCGTAGCTATTCGATGTGGTGGGGCAACGCCCTAGAGTGAAGCCTAGGTTTCTCGGAACGCAGAAATGGCCATTACTTTCACACTGGTTTCAATTATTCGTTTTATACGATGGAAAAACTGTTGCATTTTTATTGTATTTTATGCTTCTGGCGTTGACTTCTTAGGCCCTAACTATTCGATCTGGTGGAGCACCTCCCTCGAGTGAAGCCTAGGTTGCCCGGAACGTAGAAATGACCATTACCTCGCACTGTTTGCGATTATTCATTTTATACGATGGTAAAACTGTTGTACAAATATCGTGTTTTATGCTTCTGGCGTTGACTTCTTAGTCCCTAGCTATTCGGTCAGGTGGAGCATCGCCCTAGGGTGAAGCCTAGGTTGACCGGAACGTAGAAATCACCATTACCTCGCACTGTTTGCAAATACACATTATATACGATATAAAATCTGTTGTATTTATATTGTATTTTATGTTTCTGGCGTTGACTTCTAAGGCCGCAGCTATTCGATGTGGTGGAACAACGCCCTAGAGTGAAGCCTAGGTTACCCGGAACGTAGAAATGACCAATACTTTCACACTGGTAGCAGTTATTCCTCTTATACGATGGAAAAACTGTTGCATTTTTATTGTATTTTATGCTTATGGCGTTGAATTCTATGTCCCTAACTATGCGTTCTGGTGGAGCAACGCCCTACAGTTAAGTCTAGGTTGCCCGGAGCGTAGAAATGACCATTACTTTCACACTGTTTGCAAATTTACATTATATACGATGGAAAATCTGTTGTATTTATATTGTATTTTATGCTTCTGGCGTTGACTTCTTAGGCCCTAACTATTCGATCTGGTGGAACGACGCCCTAGAGTGAAGCCTAGGTTGCCCGGAACGTAGAAATGACCATAACTTTCACACTGGTTGCAAATATACATTATATACGATGGAAATGCTGTTGTATTTATATTGTATTTTATGCTTCTGCCGTTCACTTCTTAGGTCCTAACTATTTGATCTGGTGGAACAACGCCCTAGAGTGAAGCCTAAGTTGCACGGAACGTGGTAATGATCATCACTTTCACATTTGTTGCAATTATTCCCGTTATAATATGTATAAACTGTTGTATTTTTATTGTATTTTAGGTTTCGGGCGTTGACTTCTAAGGCCCTAGCTATTCGATCTTGTGGAGCAACGCCCTAGAGTGAAGCCTAGGTTGCACGAAGCGTAGAAATGTCCATTACTTTCACTCTGGTTGCAATTATTCCAGTTATACGATGAAAAAACTGTTCTATTTTTATTGTATTTTATGCTTCAGGCGTTGACTTCTAAGGCCGTAGCTAATCGATGTGGTGGGGCAACGGTCCACAGTGATGCCTAGGTTGCCCGGAACGCAGAAATGGCCATTACTTTCACACTGGTTGCAATTATTCGTTTTATACGATGGAAAAACTGTTGTATTTATTTTGTATTTGGTGCTTCTGGCGTTGACTTCTTAGGCCCTAACTATTCGAACAGGTGGAGCAACGCCATTGCGCGAAGCCTAGGTTGCCCGGAACGTAGAAATGACCTGTACTCTCACAGTGATTGCAATTATTCCTGTTATACGATGGAAAAACTGCTGCATTTTTATTGTGCTTTATGCTTCTGGCGTTGAATTCTAAGTCCCTAACTATGCGGTCTGGTGGAGCAACGCCCTACAGTTAAACCTAGGTTGCCCGGAACGTAGAAATGACCTTTACTTTCAGACTGTTTGCGAATATACATTATATACGATGGAAAAGCTGTTGTATTTATATTGTATATCATGCTTCTGCCGTTCACTTCTTAGGTCCTAACTATTTGATCTGGTGGTCCAACGCCCTAGCGTGAAGCCTAGGTTGCCCGGAACGTGGTAATGACCATCACTTTCACATTTGTTGCAATTATTCTCGTTATACGATGGAAAAACTTTTGTATTTTTATTGTATTTTAAGCTTCTGGCGCTGACTTCTTAGGTCCTAGCTATTGGATCTGGTGGAGCAACGCCCAGTGGTGAAGCCTAGGTTGCTCGGAACGTAGAAATGAGCATAACTTTCACACTGGTTTCAATTATTCGTTTTATACCATGGAAAAACTGTACTATTTATTTTGTATTTTATGCTTAGGGCGTTGACTTCAAAGGCCCTAACTATTCGATCTGGTGGTGCAACGCCCTAGAGTGAAGCCTAGGTTGCCCGGAACGAAGAACTGACCATTACGTTCACACTGTTTGCGATTATTCATTTTACACGATGGTATAACTGTTGTACATATATCGCATTTTATGCTTCTGGCGTTGACTTCTTAGGCCCTAACTATTCGAACAGGTGGAGTAACGCCCTAGGGTGAAGCCTAGGTTGCCCGGAACGTACAAATGACCATCACTTTCACACGGGTTGCAATTATTCCAGTTATAGGATGGAAAGGCTGTTGTATTTTTATTGTATTTTATGCTTCAGGCGTTGACTTCTGAGGCCGTAGCTATTCGATGTGGTGGAAGAACGCCATAGAGTGAAGCCTAGGTTGCCGGGAACGTAGAAATGACCATAACTTTCATACTGGTTGCAATTATTCGTTTTATATGATGGAAGAAGTGTTGTATTTATATTGTATTTTATGCATCGGGCGTTGACTTCTAAGGCCCTAACTATTCAATCTGTTGGAGCAACGCCCTAGGGTGAAGCCTAGGTTGCCCGGAAAGTAGAAATGACGTTAACTTTCACACCAGTAGCAATTATTCGTTTTACACGACGGAAAAACTGTTATATTTATATTGTATCTTATGCTTCTGGCGTTGACTCCTTAGGCCCTAACAATTCGATCTGGTGGAACAACGACCTAGAGTGAGGCCTAGGTTGTCCGGAACGTAGAACTGACCATAACTTTTACACTGGTAGCAATTATTCGTTTTATACAATGGAAAAACTGTTGTATTTATATTGTATTTTATGCTTCTGGCGTTGACTTCTAAGGCACTAACTATTCGATCTGGTGGAGCAACGTCCTAGAGTGAAGCCTAGGTTGCCCGGAACGTAGAAATGACCATAACTTTCACACTGGTTGCTATTATTCGTTCTCTACGATGGAAAAACTGTTATATTTATACTGTATCTTATGCTTCTGGCGCTGACTTCTTAGGCCCTAACAATTCGATCTGGTGGAACAACGCCCTAGAGAGAAGCCTAGGTTGCCTGGAACGTACAAATGACCATCACTTTCACACGGGCTGCAATTATTCCAGTTATAGGATGGAAAGGCTGTTGTATTTTTACTGTATTTTATGCTTCAGGCGTTGACTTCTTAGGCCCTAACAATTCGATCTGGTGGAACAACGCCCTAGAGTGAAGCCTAGGTTGCCCGGAACGTAGAAATGACCATAACTTTCACACTGGTTGCTATTATTCGTTTTATACGATGGAAAAACTGTTATATTTATATTGTATTTTTTGTTACCGGCGTTGACTTCTAAGGCCCTAACTATTCGATCTGGTGGAGAAACGCCCTAGAGTGAAGCCGAGGTTGCCCGGAACGTAGAAATGACAATCACTTTCAAACTGGTTGCAATTATTCCGGTTATATGATGGAAAAACTGTTGTATCTTTATTGTACTTTATGTTTCGAGCTTTGACTTCTAAGGCCCTAACTATTCGATCTGGTGGAGCAGCGCCCTAGAGTGAAGCCTAGGTTGTCCGGAACGTTGAAGTGGCCATTACGTTCACATTGGATGCAATTATGCGTTCTATACGATGGAAAAACTGTTCTATTTATATTGTATTTTATGCTTCTGGCGTTGTCTTCTAAGGCCGGAACTATTCGATCTGGTGTAGCAACGCACTAGAGTGAAGCCTGGCTTGCCCGGAACGTAGGAATGACCGTTACTTTCACATTGTTTGCAATTATTCATTTTATACGATGGAAAAACTGTTTTATTTATATTGTATTTTATGCTTCTGGCGTTGACTTCTAAGGCCGTATCTATTCGATGTGGTGGAGCAACGCCCTAGAGTGAAGCCTAGGTTGCCTGGAACGTAGAAATGACCAGTGCCTTCACATTGGTTGCAATTATTGGTTTTATAGGATGGAAAAGCAGTTCTATTTATATTGTGTTTTATGCTTCTGGCGTTGACTTCTAAGGCCATATCTATTCGATGTGGTGTAGCAACGCCCTAGAGTGAAGCATAGGATGCGCGTTACGTAGAAATGACCATTACTTTCGCATTGGTTGCAATTATTCCTGCTATAGGAAGGAAAATCTGTTGTATTTATATTGTATTTTATGCTTCTGGCGTTGACTTCTAAGGCCATATCTATTCGATGTGGTGTAGCAACGCCCCAGAGTGAAGTCTAGGTTGCCCGGTACGTAGAAATGACCATTACTTTCACATTGGTTGCAATTATTCCTGCTATACGAACGAAAAACTGTTGGATTTATATTGTATTATATTCTTCTGGCGTTGACTTCTAAGGCTGGAACTATTCGATCTGGTGTAGCAACGCACTAGAGTGAAGCCTGGCTAGCCCGGAACGTAGGAATGACCCTTACTTTCACATTGTTTGCAATTATTCATTTTATACGATGGAAAAACTGTTTTATTTATATTGTATTTTATGCTTCTGGCGTTGACTTCTAAGGCCGTATCTATTCGATGTGGTGGAGCCACGCCCTAGAGTGAAGCCTAGGTTGCCTGGTATGTAGAAATGACCAGTACCTTCACATTGGTTGCAATTATTCGTTTTATACGATGGAAAAGCTGTTGTATTTATATTGTGTTTTATGCTTCGTGCGTTGACTTCCAAGGTCCTAACTATTCGATCTGGTGGAGCAACGCCCTAGAGTGAAGCCTAGGATGCCCGAAACGTAGAAATGACCATAACTTTCACGCTGGTTGCAATTATTCCTGTTATACGCTGGAAAAACTGTTGTATTTTTATTGTATTTTATGCTTCAAGCGTTGTCTTCTAAGGTCGTATCTATTCGACGGGGTGGAGCAACGCCCTAGAGTGAAGCCTAGGTTGCCCGCAATGTAGAATTGACCATTACTTTCACACTGTTTGCAAATATTCATTTTATACAGTGGAAAAGCTGTTGTATTTATATTGTATTTTATGATTCTGGCGTTGACTTCTTAGGCCCTAACTATTCGACCTGGTGGAGCAATGCCCTAGAGTGAAGCCTAGGTTGCCGGGAACGTAGGAATGACCGTGACTTTCACATTGTTTGCAATTATTCATTTTATACGATGGAAAAACTGTTTTATTTATATTGTATTTTATGCTTCTGGCGTTGACCTCTAAGGCCGTATCTATTCGATGTGGTGGAGCAACGACCTAGTGTGAAGCCCAGGTTGCCTGGAACGTAGAAATGACCAGTACCTTCACATTGGTTGCAATTATTCGTTTTATACGATGGAAAAACTGTTGTATTTATATTGTATTTTATGCTTCTGGCGATAACTTCTTAGGACCTAACTATCCGGTTTGGTGTAGCAACGCCCTAGGGTGAAGCCTATGTTGCCCGGAACGTAGGAATGACAATGTCTTTCACGCTGGTTGCAATTATTCCTGTTATACGATGGAAAAACTGTTGTATTTTTATTGTATTTTATGCTTCTGGCGTTGACTTCCAAGGCCCTAACTATACGATCTGGTGGAACAACGCCCTAGAGTGAAGCCTAGGATGCCCGAAACGTAGAAATGACCATAACTTTCACGCTGGTTGCAATTATTCCTGTTACACGATGGAAGGACTGTTGCATTGTTATTGTATTTTATGCTTCTGGCGTTGATTTCTTAAGCCGTATCTATTCGATGTGGTGGAGCAACGCCCTAGAGTGAAGCCTAGGTTGCCTGGAACGTAGAAATGACCAGTACCTTCACATTGGTTGCAATTATTCGTTTTATACTATGGAAAAGCTGTTGTATTTATATTGTGTTTTATGCTTCGTGCGTTGACTTCCAAGGCCCTAACTATTCGATCTGGTGGAGCAACGCCCTAGAGTGAAGCCTAGGATGCCCGAAACGTAGAAATGACCATAACTGTCACGCTGGTTGCAATTATTCCTGTTACACGATGGAAGGACTGTTGCATTGTTACTGTATTTTATGCTTCTGGCGTTGACTTCTTAGGCCCTAACTAATCGGTCTGGTGGAGCAACGGCCTAGAGCGAAGCCTAGGTTTCCCGGAACGTAGAAATGACCTTAGCTTTCATACTGGATGCAATTATTTGTTTTATGCGATGGAAAAACTGTTGTATTTATATTGTATTTTATGCTTCTGGCGATGACTTCTTAGGACCTAACTATTCGGTTTGGTGTAGCAACGCCCTAGGGTGAAGCCTAGGTTGCCCGGAACGTAGAAATGACAATGTCTTTCACGCTGGTTGCAATTATTCCTGTTATACGATGGAAAAACTGTTGTATTTTTATTGCTTTTTATGCTTCAGGCGTTGTCTTCTAAGGTCGCAGCTATCCGACGTGTGGAGCAACGCCGAAGAGTGAAGCCTAGGTTGCCCGGAACGTAGAAATGAACATTACTTTCACACTGGTTGCAATTATTCATGCTATACGATGGAAAAACTGTTCTATTTTTACTGTATTTTATGCTTCTGACGTTGACTTCTGAGGCCCTAGCTATTGGATCTGGTGGAGTAACGCCCTAGAGTGAAGCCTGGCTTGCCCGGAACGTAGGAATGACCGTTACTTTCACATTGTTTGCAATTATTCATTTTATACGATGGAAAAACTGTTTTATTTATATTGTATTTTATGCTTCTGGCGTTGACTTCTAAGGCCATATCTATTCGATGTGGTGTAGCAACGCCCTAGAGTGAAGCCTAGGTTGCCCGTTACGTAGAAATGACCATTACTTTCGCATTGGTTGCAATTATTCCTGCTATAGGAAGGAAAATCTGTTGTATTTATATTCTATTTTATGATTCTGGCGTTGACTTCTAAGGCCATATCTATTCGATGTGGTGTAGCAACGCCCCAGAGTGAAGCCTAGGTTGCCCGGTACGTAGAAATGACCATTACTTTCACATTGGTTGCAATTATTCCTGCTATACGAACGAAAAACTGTTGTATTTATATTGTATTATATTCTTCTGGCGTTGACTTCTAAGGCCTGATCTATTCGATCTGGTGTAGCGACGCACTAGAGTGAAGCCTGGCTAGCCCTGAACGTAGGAATGACCCTTACTTTCACATTGTTTGCAATTATTCATTTTATACGATGGAAAAACTGTTTTATTTATATTGTATTTTATGCTTCTGGCGTTGACTTCTAAGACCGTAGCTATTCGATGTGGTGGGGCAACGCCCTAGAGTGAAGCCTAGGTTGCCCGGAACGTAGAAATGACCATAACTTTCCGACTGTTTGCAATCATTCATTTTATACGATGGAAATGCTGTTGTATTTTTATTGTATTTTATGCTTCTGGCGTAGACTTCTTAGGCCCTAACTGTTCGATCTGGTGGAGCAACGCCCTAGAGTGAAGCCTAGGTTGCCCGGAACGTAAGAATGACCTGTACATTCACACTGGTTGCAATTATTCCTGTAATACGATGGAAAAACTGTTGTACTTATGTTGTATTTTATGCTTCCTGCGTCGAATTCTAAGTACCTAACTATTCGATCTGGTGGAGCAGCGCCCTAAACTGAAGCCTAGGTTGCCCGGAACATAGAAATGACCTTTACTTTCACACTGTTTGCAAATATACATCATATACGATCGAAAAGCTGTTGTATTTATATTGTATTTTATGCTTCTGGCGTTGACTTCTTAGGCCCTAGCTATTCGATCTGGTGGAACAACGCCCTAGGGTGAAGCCTAGTTTGGCCGGAACGTAGAAATGACCATAACTTTCACACTGGTTGCAATTATTCGTTTCATACGATGGGAAAACTGTTGTATTTATATTGTATTTTATGCTTCTGGCGTTGACTCCTAAGGCCGTAGCTATTCGATGTGGTGGAACAACGACCTAGAGTGAAGCCTAGGCTGCCCGGAACGTAGAAATGGCCATAACTTTCACACTGGTTGCAATTATTCGTTTTATACGATGGAAAAACTGTTCTATTTATTTTGTATTTTATGCTTCTGGCGCTGACTTCTAAGTCCCTAGCCATTCGATCTGGTAGAGCAACGCCCTACAGTTAAGCCTAGGTTGCCCGGAACGTAGAAATGACCTTTACGTTCACACTGTTTGCATATATACATCATATACGATGAAAAAACTGTTGTATTTTTATTGTATTTTATGCTTCAGGCGTTGACTTCTAAGGCCGTAGCTATTCGATGTGGTGGGGCAACGCCCTAGAGTGAAGCCTAGGTTGCCCGGAACGTAGAAATGACCATTACCTTCACAATGTTTGCGATTATTCGTTTTATACGATGGTAATACTGTTGTACTTATATCGTACTTTACGCTTCTGGCGTTGACTTCTTAGGCCCTAACTATTCGATCAGGTGGAGCAACGCCCTAGGGTGAAGCCTAGATTGCCCGGAACGTAGAAATGAAAATAACTTTCATACTGGTTGCAATTATTCGTTTTATACGATGGAAAAACTGTTGTATTTATTTTGTATTTGGTGCTTCTGGCGTTGACTTCTTAGGCCCTAACTGTTGGATGTGGTCGCCCAACGCCCTAGAGTGAAGCGTAGGTTGCCCGGAACGTAGAAATGACCATATCTTTCAGACTGGTTGCAATTATTCCTGTTATACGATGAAAAAAATATTGTATTCTTATTGTATTTTATGCTTCAGGCGTTGACTTCTAAGGCCCTACCTATTCGGTGTGGTGGAGCAACGCCCTAGAGCAAAACCTAGGTTGCCCGGAACGTAGAAATGACCATTACCTACACGCTTGTTGCAATTATTCCTGTTATACGATAGACAATATGTTGGATTTTTATTGTATTTTATGCTTCAGGCGTTGACTTCTAAGGCCGTAGCTATTCGATGTTGTGGAGCAACGCCCTAGAGTGAAGCCCAGGTTGCCCGGAACGTAGAAATGACCATTACTTCCTCACTGTTTGCAATTATTCATTTTATACATGGAAAAACTGTTGTATTTATATTGTATTCTATGCTTCTGGCGCTGACATCTAAGGTACTAGCTATTCGACCTCTTGGAGCAACGTCCAAGAGTGAAGCCTATGTTGCCCGGAACGTAGAAATGACCATTACTTTCACACTGGTTGCAATTATTCGTTTTGAACAATGGAAAACCTGTTGTATTTTTATTGTATTTGATGCGTCTGGCCTTGTTTTCTAAGCCCCTAACTATTCGATCTGGTGGAGCACGCCCTAGAGTGAAACCTATGTTGCGCCTGATGTAGAAATAGCCATTTCTTTCACACTGTGCGCAATTATTCCTGTTTTACGACGGAAAGACTGTTGTAATTATATTGTATTTGATGCTCCTGGCGTTGGCTTCTAAGGCCCTAACTATTCGATCTGGTGGACCAACGCCCTAGGGTGAAGTCTAGGTTGCCTGGAACGTAGAAATGACAGTAACTTCCATACTGGTTGCATTTATTCGTTTTATACGATGGAAAAACTGTTGTATTTATATTGTATTTATGCTTCTGGCGTTGACTTCTTAGGACCTAGCTATTCGATCTGGTGGAGCAACGTCCTAGACTGAAGCCTAGGTTGCCCGGAACGTAGAAATCACCATTACCTTCACACTGGTTGCAATTACTCCTGTTATGCGATGGAAAGGCTGTTGTATTTTTATTATATTTTATGCTCCTGGCGTTGACTACATAGGCCCTATCTATTCGATCTGGTGGAGCAACGCCATAGAGTCAAGCCTAGGTTGCCCGGAACGCAGAAATGACCATTACCTTCACACTGGTTGCAATTACTCCTGTTATACGATGGAAAGGCTGTTGTATTTTTATTATATTTTATGCTTCTGGCGTTGACTACTTAGGCCCTATGTATTCGATCTGGTGGAGCGACGACCTATTGTGAAGCCAAGGTTGCACGGAACGTAGAAATGACCGTTACTTTCAAAAAGTTTGCAATTACTCATTTTATACGATTGAAAAGCTGTTTTATTTATATTGTATTTTGTGCTTATGGCGTTGACTTCTAAGGCCGTAGCTATAGGATCTGGTGGAACAACGCTCTAGAGTGAAGCGTAGGTTGCGAGGAACGTAGAAATGATCATCACTTTCACACTGGTTGCAATTATTCGTTTTACACGATGGAAGGGCTGTTGTATTTATTTTGTATTTTATGCTTCTGGCGTTGACTTCTAATGCCATAGCTATTCGATCTGGAGGAGCAGCACCCTCGAGTGAAGCCTGGGTTGCCCAGAACGTCGAAATCACCATTACCTTCACACTGAGTGCAATTACTCCTGTTATGCGGTGGAAAGGCTGTTGTATTTTTATTATATTTTATGCTCCTGGCGTTGACTACGTAGGCCCTATCTATTCGAACTGGTCTAGCAACGCCATAGAGTCAAGACTAGGTTGCCCGGAACGCAGAAATGACCATTACCTTCACACTGGTTGCAATTACTCCTGTTGTACGATGGAAAAACTGTTGTATTTATATTGTATTTTATGCTTCTGGCGTTCGCTTCTAAGGCTGTAGCTATTCCATGTGGTGGAGCAACGCTCTAGGGCGAAGCCTAGGTTGCCAGGAACGTAGAAATGACCATTACATTCACACTGGTTGCAATTGTTCCTGTTATACGATGGAAAAACTGCTGTATCTGTATTGTATTTTATGCTTCGGGCGTTGACTTCTATGGCCCTACCTATTCGATCTTGTGGAGCAACGCCATATAGTCAAGCCTAGGTTGCCCGGAACGCAGAAATGACCATAACTTTCACACTGGTTGCAATTATCCGTTTTATACGATGGAAAGTCTGTTGTATTTATTTTGTATTTTATGCTTCTGGCGTTGACTTGTTAGGCCCTAACTATTCGATCTGTTGGAGCAACGACCTATAGTGAAGCCTACGTTTCCCGGAAAGTAGAAATGACCGATACTTTCACAATGTTTGCAATCATTAATTGTATACGATGGAAAAACTGTTGTATTTATATTGTATTTTATGCTTCTGGCGTTGACTGCCATGGCCGTAGCTAATCGATGTGGTGGAGCAATGCCCAAGAGTGCAGCGTGTGTTGCACGGAACGTATAAATGACCATAAGTTTCACTCTGGTTGCAATCATTCGTTTTATAAAATGGAAAAACTGTTCTATTAATTTTGTATATTATGCTTCGGGCGTTGACTTCTAAGGTCCTAGCTATTCGACCGGGCGGAGCAACGCCCTAGAGTGTAGCCTAGGTCGCCCGGAACGTAGAAATGACCATCACTTTAACTCTGGTTGCAATTATTCTTGTTATACGATGGGAAAACTGATGTATTTTTATTGTATTTTATGCGTCTGGAGTTGTTTTCTAAGGCCCTAGCTGTCCGTCCTGGTGGAGCAACGCCCTAGAGTGAAGCCTAGGTTGCCCGGAACGTAGAAATGACCATTACCTTTACACTGGTTGCTATTACTCGTTTTATATGGTGGAAAAACTGTTGTATTTATATTGTATTTTATGCTTCTGGCGTTGACGTCTAAGGCCCTATCTATTCGATCTGGTGGACTAATGCCTCAGAGTTAAGTCTAGGATGCACGTAACGTTGGAATGGCCATTAGTTTCACACTGGTTCCAATTATTGATTTTATACGATGGAAAAGCTGTTGTATTTATATTGTATTTTATGCTTCTGGCGTTGACTTCTTAGGCCCTAAATATTCGATCCGGTGGAGCATCGCCCTAGAGTGAGGCCTAGGTTGCCCGGAACGTAGAAATGACCGTTACTTTCACAATGTTTGCAATCATTAATTGTATACGATGGAAAAACTGTTGTATTTATATTGTATTTTATGCTTCTGGCGTTGACTTCTTAGGCCCTAACTGTTCGATCTGGTAGAACAACGACCTAGAATGAAGCCAAGGTTGCCCGGAATGTAGAAATGGCCATCACTTTCACACTGGTTTCAATTATTCATGCTATACGATGGAAAAACTGTTGTATTTATATTGTATTTTATGCTTCTGCTGTAGACTTCTTAGGCCCTAGCTATTCGATCTGGAGGAACAACGCCCTAGAGTGAAGAATGGGTTGCCCGGAACGTAGAAATGACTATCACTTTCACACTGGTCGCAATTATTCCTGTTATACGATGGAAAAATTGTTGTATTTATATTGTATTTTATGCTTCTGCTGTAGGCTTCTTAGGCCCTAGCTATTCGACCTGGAGGAACAACGCCCTTGAGTGAAGCCTAGGTTGCCCAGAACGTAGAAATGACCATCACCTTCTCTCTGGTTGCATTTATTCCTGTTATACGATGGAAAAGCTGTTGTATCTTTATTGTATTTTATGCTTCTGTCGTTGCCTTCTTAGGCCCTAACTATTGGATCTTGTGGACCAACGCCCTAGAGTGAAGCCTAGGTTGCCCGGAACGTGGAAATGACCATCACGGTAACATTTGTTGCAATTATTCCCGTTATACGATTGAAATCTGTTGTATTTTGATTGTATTTTATTTTTCGGGCATTGACTTCGAAGGCCCTAGCTATTCGATATGGTGGAGCAACGCCCTAGAGTGAAGCCGAGGTTGCCGGAACGTGAAAATGACCATCACTTTCACATTTGATGCTATTATTCCCGATATACGATGGAAAAACTGTTGAATTTTATTGTATTTTATGCTTCTGGCATTGACATCTAAGGCCCTAACTATTCGATCTGGTGGATCAACGCCCTAGGGTGAAGCCTAGGTTGCCCGGAACGTAGAAATGACAATCACCTTCACTCTGGTTGCAATTATTCATGTTATACGATGGAAAAGCTGTTGTATACTTATTGTATTTTATGCTTCTGTCGTTGACTTCTGAGGCCCTAACTATTGGATCTGGTAGACCAACGCCGAAGAGTGAAGCCTAGGTTGCCTGGAACGTGGAAATGACCTTCACGTTCACATTTGTTGAAATTATTCCCGTTATACGATGGAAATCTGTTGTACTTTTATTGTATTTTATGTTTCGGGCGTTGACTTCTAAGGCCCTAACTATTCGATCTGGTGGAGCAACTCCCTTGAGCGAAGCCTAGGTTGCCCGGAACGTAGAAATGACCTGTTCTTTTACACTGGTTGCAATTATTCCTGTTATACGATGGAAAAACTGTTGTACTTATATTGTATTTTATGCTTCTGGCGTTGACTTCTAAGGCCGCAGTTATTCTATGCGGTGGAGCAACGCCCTAGAGTGAAGCCTAGGTTGCCCGGAACGTAGAAATGACCATACCTTTCACACTGGTTGCAATTATTCCTGTAATACGATGGAAAAGCTGTTGTATTTGTATTGGATTTTATGCTTCTGGCGTAGACTTCTTAGGCCCAAACTATTCGATCTGGTGGAACGACGCTCTAGAGTGAAGCCTAGGTTGCCCGGAACGTAGAAATGACCATTACCTTCACACTGGTTGTTATTATTCTTGTTATGCGATGGAAAAACTGTTGTATTTATATTGTTTTTTATAGTTATGGCGTTGACTTCTAAGGCCGTAGCTAATCGATGTGGTGGAGCAATGCCCTAGAGTGAAGCCTAGGATGCCCGGAACATAGAAATGACCATATCTTTCACACTGTTTGCAATTACTCCTGTTATACGACTGAAAAACTGTTGTATTTATATTGTATTTTATGCCTCTGGCGTTGACTTCTAAGGCCATAGCTATTCGATCTGGTGGTGCAACGCTCTAGGGTGAAGCCCAGGTTGCCCGGAACGTAGAACTGACCATAACTCTCATACTGGTTGCAATTATTCGTTTTATACCGTGGAAAAACTGTTGTATTTATATTCTATTTTATGCGTCTCGAGTTGTCTTCCAAGGCCCTAACTATTCGACCTGGTGGACCAACGCCCTAGAGTCAAGCCTAGGTTGCACGGAACGTAGAAATGCCCATTACTTTCACACTGGTTGTAATTATTCCTGTTATACAAGGGAAAAACTGTTGCATTTATTGTGTATTTTATGCTTCTGGCGTTGACTTAGGCCCTAACTATTCGATCTGGTGGAGCAACGCCCTAGAGTGAAGACTAGGTTGCCCGGAATGTAGAAATGACCGTCACTTTCACACTGGTTTCAATTATTCTTGTTATACGATGGAAAAACTGTTGTATTTATTTTGTATTTTATGCCTCTGGCGTTGACTCCTAAGGCCGGAGCTATTCGATGTGGTGGAGCAACGCCCTAGAGTGAAGCCTAGGTTGCCCGGAACGTAGAAATGACCATGTCTTTCACACTGGTTGCAATTATTCGTGTTATACGATGGAATAACTGTTGTATTTTTATTTAATTTTGTGCTTCTGGCGTTGACTTCTAAGGTCCTAGCTATTCGATCTGGTGGAGCAACGCCCTAGAGTGAAGACTAGGTTGCCCGGAATGTAGAAAAGACCATCACTTTCACACTGGTTGCAATTATTCTTGTTATACGACTGAAAAACTGTTGTATTTATATTGTATTTTATGCTTCTGGCGTTGACTTCTAAGGCCGTAGCTATTCGATGTGGTGGAGCAATGAGCTAGAGTGAAGCCTAGGATGCCTGCAACGTAGAAATGACCATATCTTTCACACTGTTTGCAACTATTCCTGATATACGATTGAAAAACTGTTGTATTTATATTGTATTTTATGCGTCTGGCGTTGACTTCTAAGGCCGCAGCTATTCGATGTGGTGGAGCAACGTCCCAGAGTGAAGCCTAGGTTGCCCGGAACGTAGAAATGACCATACCTTTCACAGTGATTGCAATTATTCCTGTTATACGATGGAAGAACTGTTGTATTTCTATTCTATTTTATGCTTCTGGCGTTGACTTCTTAGGCCCTAACTATTCGATCTGGTGGAGCAACGCCCTAGGGTGAAGCCTAGGTTGCCCGGAACGTAGAACTGACCATAACTTTCATACTGTTTGCAATTATTCGTTTTATACCGTGGAAAAACTGTTGTATTTATATTGTATTTTATGCGTCTCGAGTTGTCTTCTAAGGCGCTAACTATTCGACCTGGTGGACCAACGCCCTAGAGTGAAGCCTAGGTTGCACGGAACGTAGAAATGCCCATTACTTTCACACTGGTTGTAATTATTCCTGTTATACGATGGAATAACTGTTGTATTTTTATTTTATTTTGTGCTTCTGGCGTTGACTTCTAAGGTCCTAGCTATTCGATCTTGTGGAGCAACGCCCTAGAGTGAAGACTAGGTTGCCCGGAATGTAGAAAAGACCATTACTTTCACACTGGTTGCAATTATTCTTGTTATACGACTGAAAAACTGTTGTATTTATATTGTATTTTATGCTTCTGGCGTTGACTTCTAAGGCCGTAGCTATTCGATGTGGTGGAGCAATGAGCTAGAGTGAAGCCTAGGATGCCTGCAACGTAGAAATGACCATATCTTTCACACTGTTTGCAATTATTCCTGATATACGATTGAAAAACTGTTGTATTAATATTGTATTTTATGCTTCTGGCGTTGACTTCTAAGGCCGCAGCTATTCGATGTGGTGGAGCAATGCCCTAGAGTGAAGCCTAGGTTGCCCGGAACGTAGAAATGACCATACCTTTCACACTGATTACAATTATTCCTGTTATACGATGGAGAAACTGTTGTATTTCTATTCTATTTTATGCCTCTGGCGTTGACTTCTTAGGCCCTAACTATTCGAACTGGTGGAGCGACGCCCTAGGGTGAAGCGTAGGGTGCCCGGAACGTAGAACTGTCCATAACTCTCATACTGGTTGCAATTATTCGTTTTATACCGTGGAAAAACTGTTGTATTTATATTGTATTTTATGCGTCTGGAGTTGTTTTCTAAGGCCCTAACTATTCGACCTGGTGGACCAACGCCCTAGAGTGAAGACTAGGTTGCCCGGAATGTAGAAATGACCATCACTTTCACACTGGTTGCAATTATTCTTGTTATACGATGGAAAAACTGTTGTATTTATATTGTTTTTTATAGTTATGGCGTTGACTTCTAAGGCCGTAGCTAATCGATGTGGTGGAGCAATGCCCTAGAGTGAAGCCTAGGATGCCCGGAACGTAGAAATGACCATATATTTCACACTGTTTGCAATTATTCCTGTTATACGACTGAAAAACTGTTGTATTTATATTGTATTTTATGCTTCTGGCGTTGACTTCTAAGGCCGCAGCTATTCGATGCGGTGGAGCAACGTCCTAGAGTGAAGCCTAGGTTGCCGGAACGTAGAAATGACCATACCTTTCACAGTGATTGCAATTCTTCCTGTTATACGATGGAAGAACTGTTGTATTTCTATTCTATTTTATGCTTCTGGCGTTGACTTCTTAGGCCCTAACTATTCGATCTGGTGGAGCAACGCCCTAGGGTGAAGCCTAGGTTGCCCGGAACGTAGAACTGACCATAACTTTCATACTGTTTGCAATTATTCGTTTTATACCGTGGAAAAACTGTTGTATTTATATTGTATTTTATGCGTCTCGAGTTGTCTTCTAAGGCCCTAACTATTCGACCTGGTGGGCCAACGCCCTAGAGTGAAGCCTAGGTTGCACGGAACGTAGAAATGCCCATTACTTTCACACTGGTTGTAATTATTCCTGTTATACGATGGAATAACTGTTGTATTTTTATTTTATTTTGTGCTTCTGGCGTTGACTTCTAAGGTCCTAGCTATTCGATCTTGTGGAGCAACGCCCTAGAGTGAAGACTAGGTTGCCCGGAATGTAGAAAAGACCATTACTTTCACACTGGTTGCAATTATTCTTGTTATACGACTGAAAAACTGTTGTATCTATATTGTATTTTATGCTTCTGGCGTTGACTTCTAAGGCCGTAGCTATTCGATGTGGTGGAGCAATGAGCTAGAGTGAAGCCTAGGATGCCTGCAACGTAGAAATGACCATATCTTTCACACTGTTTGCAATTATTCCTGATATACGATTGAAAAACTGTTGTATTAATATTGTATTTTATGCTTCTGGCGTTGACTTCTAAGGCCGCAGCTATTCGATGTGGTGGAGCAATGCCCTAGAGTGAAGCCTAGGTTGCCCGGAACGTAGAAATGACCATACCTTTCACACTGATTACAATTATTCCTGTTATACGATGGAGAAACTGTTGTATTTCTATTCTATTTTATGCTTCTGGCGTTGACTTCTTAGGCCCTAACTATTCGAACTGGTGGAGCGACGCCCTAGGGTGAAGCGTAGGGTGCCCGGAACGTAGAACTGTCCATAACTCTCATACTGGTTGCAATTATTCGTTTTATACCGTGGAAAAACTGTTGTATTTATATTGTATCTTATGCGTCTGGAGTTGTTTTCTAAGGCCCTAACTATTCGACCTGGTGGACCAACGCCCTAGAGTGAAGACTAGGTTGCCCGGAATGTAGAAATGACCATCACTTAAACACTGGTTGCAATTATTCTTGTTATACGATGGAAAAACTGTTGTATTTATATTGTTTTTTATAGTTATGGCGTTGACTTCTAAGGCCGTAGCTAATCGATGTGGTGGAGCAATGCCCTAGAGTGAAGCCTAGGATGCCCGGAACGTAGAAATGACCATATATTTCACACTGTTTGCAATTATTCCTGTTATACGACTGAAAAACTGTTGTATTTATATTGTATTTTATGCTTCTGGCGTTGACTTCTAAGGCCGCAGCTATTCGATGCGGTGGAGCAACGTCCTAGAGTGAAGCCTAGGTTGCCGGAACGTAGAAATGACCATACCTTTCACAGTGATTGCAATTCTTCCTGTTATACGATGGAAGAACTGTTGTATTTCTATTCTATTTTATGCTTCTGGCGTTGACTTCTTAGGCCCTAACTATTCGATCTGGTGGAGCAACGCCCTAGGGTGAAGCCTAGGTTGCCCGGAACGTAGAACTGACCATAACTTTCATACTGTTTGCAATTATTCGTTTTATACCGTGGAAAAACTGTTGTATTTATATTGTATTTTATGCGTCTCGAGTTGTCTTCTAAGGCCCTAACTATTCGACCTGGTGGGCCAACGCCCTAGAGTGAAGCCTAGGTTGCACGGAACGTAGAAATGCCCATTACTTTCACACTGGTTGTAATTATTCCTGTTATACGATGGAATAACTGTTGTATTTTTATTTTATTTTGTGCTTCTGGCGTTGACTTCTAAGGTCTTAGCTATTCGATCTTGTGGAGCAACGCCCTAGAGTGAAGACTAGGTTGCCCGGAATGTAGAAAAGACCATTACTTTCACACTGGTTGCAATTATTCTTGTTATACGACTGAAAAACTGTTGTATTTATATTGTATTTTATGCTTCTGGCGTTGACTTCTAAGGCCGTAGCTATTCGATGTGGTGGAGCAATGAGCTAGAGTGAAGCCTAGGATGCCTGCAACGTAGAAATGACCATATCTTTCACACTGTTTGCAATTATTCCTGATATACGATTGAAAAACTGTTGTATTAATATTGTATTTTATGCTTCTGGCGTTGACTTCTAAGGCCGCAGCTATTCGATGCGGTGGAGCAACGTCCTAGAGTGAAGCCTAGGTTGCCGGAACGTAGAAATGACCATACCTTTCACACTGATTGCAATTCTTCCTGTTATACGATGGAAGAACTGTTGTATTTCTGTTCTATTTTATGCTTCTGGCGTTGACTTCTTAGGCCCTAACTATTCGATCTGGTGGAGCAACGCCCTAGGGTGAAGCCTAGGTTGCCCGGAACGTAGAACTGACCATAACTTTCATACTGGTTGCAATTATTCGTTTTATACCGTGGAAAAACTGTTGTATTTATATTGTATTTTATGCGTCTGGAGTTGTTTTCTAAGGCTCTAACTATTCGACCTGGTGGACCAACGCCCTAGAGTGAAGCCTAGGTTGCACGGAACGTAGAAATGCCCATTACTTTCACACTGGTTGTATTTATTCCTGTTATACGATGGAATAACTGTTGTATCTTTATTTTATTTTGTGCTTCTGGCGTTGACTTCTAAGGTCCTAGCTATTCGATCTGGTGGAGCAACGCTCTAGACTGAAGCCTAGGTTGCCCGGAACGTAGAAATGACCATCACTTTCACACTGGTTGCAATTATTCTTGTTTTACGATGGAGAAACTGTTGTATTTATTTTATTTTGTGCTTCAGACGTTGACTTCTAAGGCCGTAGCTATTCGATGTGGTGGAGAAACGCACTAGAGTGAAGCCTAGGTTGACCGGAACGTAGAAATGACCGTTACTTTCACACTGGTTGCAATTATTCCTGTTATACGATGGACAAACTGTTGTATTTATTTTATTTTGTGCTTCAGACGTTGACTTCTAAGGCCGTAGCTATTCGATGTGGTGGAGAAACGCCCTAGAGTGAAGCCTAGGTTGCCCGGAACGTAGAAATAACCATTACTTCCACACTGTTTGCAATTATTTATTTTATACAATGGAAAAACTGTTGTATTTATATTGTATTTTATAGTCATGGCGTTGACTTCTAAGGCCGTAGCTATTCGATCTGGTGGACCAACGCCCTAGAGTGAAGCCTAGGTTGCACGGAACGTAGAAATGCCCATTACTTTCACACTGGCTGTAATTACTCCTGTTATACGATGGAATAACTGTTGTACTTTTATTTTATTTTGTGCTTCTGGGGTTGACTTCTAAGGTCCTAGCTATTCGATCTGGTGGAGCAACGCTCTAGAGTGAAGCCTAGGTTGCCCGGAACTTAGAAAAGACCATCACCTTCACACTGGTTGCAATTATTCCTGTTACACGATGGAAAAACCTTGATATTTATATTGTATTTTATGCTTCTGGCGTAGGCTTCTTAGGCCCTAACGATTCGATCTGGGGGAACCACGCCCTAGACTGAAGCCTAGGTTGCCCGGAACGTAGAAATGACCATTACCTTCAGGTATGTTGCAATTGTTCCTGTTATACGATGAAAGAACTGTTGTATTTTTCTTGTGTTTTATGCGTCTGGAGTTGTTTTCTAAGGCCTTGACTATTCGAGCTGGTGGACCAACGGCCTAGAGTGAAGCCTAGGTTGCACGGAACGTAGAAATGGCCATTACTTTCACACTGGTTGTAATTATTCCTGTTACACGATGGAATAACTGTTGTATTTTTATTTTATTTTGTGCTTCTGGCGTTGACTTCTAAAGCCCTAACTTATCGATCTGGTGGAGCAACGCCAAAGAGTGAAGCCTAGGTTACCCGGAACGTAGAAATGACCAGTACTTTCACACTGGTTGCAATTATTCGTATTATACGATGGAAAAACTGTTGTATTTATATTGTATTTTATGCTTCTGGTGTAGACTTCTTAGGCCGTAGCTATTCGAACTGGAGGCACAACGCCATAGAGTGAAGCCTAGGTTGCCCGGAACGTAGAAATGACCATAACCTTCATACTGATTGCAATTATTCGTTTTATACGATGGCAAAGCTGTTTACACTTATATTGTATGTTATGCCTCTGGCGTTGACTCCTAAGGCCGTAGCTATTCGATGTGGTGGAGCAACGCCATAGGGTGAAGCCTAGGTTGCCCGGAACGTAGAAATAACCATTACTTCCACACTGTTTGCAATTATTCATTTTATACAATGGAAAAACTGTTGGATCTATTTTGTATTTTATGCTTCTGCCGTTGACTTCTTAGGTCCTAACTATTGGATCTGGTGGAGCAACGCCCTCTGGTGAAGCCCAGGTTGCCCGGAACGTAGAAATGACCATACCTTGCACACTGGTTGCAATTATTCCTGCTATACAAGGGAATAACTGTTGTATTTATATTGCAGTTTATGCTTCTGGCGTTGACTTCTTAGTCCCTAACTATTCGGTCTGTCGGAACAACGCCCTGGAGTGAATCCTACGTTGCCCAGAACGTAGAAATGACCATCACTTTCACACTGGTTGCAATTATTCCTGTTATACGATGGAAAAACTGTTGGATCTATTTTGTATTTTATGCTTCTGCCGTTGACTTCTTAGGTCCTAACTATTGGATCTGGTGGAGCAACGCCCTCTGGTGAAGCCCAAGTTGCCCGGAACGTAGAAATGACCATAACTTTCATACTGATTGCAATTATTCGTATTATACGATGGAAAATCTGTTGTATTTATATTGTATTTTAACCTTCTGGCGTTGACTTCTAAGGCCGTAGCTATTCGATGTGGTGCAGCAACGCCCTGGTGTGAAGCCTAGGTTGCCCTGATCGTAGAAAAGACCATATCTTTCATACTGATTGCAATTATTCGTATTATACGATGGAAAATCTGTTGTATTTATATTGTATTTTAACCTTCTGGCGTTGACTTCCAAGGCCGTAGCTATTCGATCTGGTGGAGCAACGCCCTAGAGAGAAGCCTAGATTGCCCGGAACGTAGAAATGACCATTACGTTCAGGCATGTTGCAATTGTTCCTGTTATACGATGAAAGAACTGTTGCATTGTTATTGTGTTTTATGTGTCTGGAGTTGTTTTCTCCGGCCCTAACTATTCTACCTGGTGGACCGACGCCCTAGAGTGAAGCCTAGGTTGCACGGAACGTAGAAATGCCCATTACTTTCACACTGGTTGTAATTATTCCTGTTACACGATGGAATAACTGTTGTATTTTTATTTTATTTTGTGCTTCTGGCGTTGACTTCTAAAGCCCTAACTATTCGATCTGGTGGAGCAACGCCAAAGAGTGAAGCCTAGGTTACCCGGAACGTAGAAGTGACCAGTACTTTCACACTGGTTGCAATTATTCGTATTATACGATGGAAGAACTGTTGTATTTATATTGTATTTTATGCTTCTGGTGTAGACTTCTTAGGCCGTAGCTATTCGAACTGGAGGAACAACGCCATAGAGTGAAGCCTAGGTTGCCCGGAACGTAGAAATGACCATAACCTTCATACTGATTGCAATTATTCGTTTTATACGATGGAAAAGCTGTTGTATACTTATTGTATTTTATGCTTCTGTCGTTGACTTCTGAGGCCCTAACTATTGGATCTGGTAGACCAACGCCGAAGAGAGAAGCCTAGGTTGCCTGGAACGTGGAAATGACCTTCACGTTCACATTTGTTGAAATTATTCCCGTTATACGATGGAAATCTGTTGTATTTTTATTGTATTTTATGTTTCGGGCGTTGACTTCTAAGGCCCTAGCTATTCGATCTGGTGGAGCAACTCCCTTGAGCGAAGTCTAGGTTGCCCGGAACGTAGAAATGACCTGTTCTTTTACACTGGTTGCAACCATTCCTGTTATACGATGGAAAAACTGTTGTACTTATGTTGCATTTTATGCTTATGGCGTCGACTTCTAAGGTCCTAACTATTGGATCTGTTGGAGCAACGCCCTAGGGTGAAGCCAGGTTGCCCGGAACGTAGAAATGACCATAACTTTCACACTGGTTGCAATTATTCTTGTTATACGATGGAAAAACTGTTGTATTTATTTTGTATTTTATGCCTCTGCCGTTGACTCCTGAGGCCGTAGCTATTCGATGTGGTGGAGCAACGCCCTAGAGTGAAGCTTAGGTTGCCCGGAGCGTAGAAATGACCATGTCTTTCACACTGGTTGCAATTATTCCTGTTATACGATGGAAAAACTGTTGTACTTATATTGTATTTTATGCTTCTGGCGTTGACTTCTAAGGCCGCAGTTATTCTATGTGGTGGAGCAACGCCCTAGAGTGAAGCCTAGGTTGCCCGGAACGTAGAAATGACCATACCTTTCACACTGATTGCAATTATTCCTGTAATACGATGGAAAAGCTGTTGTATTTGTATTGGATTTTATGCTTCTGGCGTAGACTTCTTAGGCCCAAACTATTCGATCTGGTGGAACGACGCTCTAGAGTGAAGCCTAGGTTGCCCGGAACGTGGAAATGATCTTCACGTTCACATTTGTTGAAATTATTCCCGTTATACGATGGAAATCTGTTGTATTTTTATTGTATTTTATGTTTCGGGCGTTGACTTCTAAGGCCCTAGCTATTCGATCTGGTGGAGCAACTCCCATGAGCGAAGCCTAGGTTGCCCGGAACGTAGAAATGACCTGTACTTTTACACTGGTTGCATCTACTCCTGTTATACGATGGAAAAACTGTAGTACTTATGTTGCATTTTATGCTTGTGGCGTTGACTTCTTAGGCCCTAAATATTTGATCTGGTGGAGCACTGCCTTGTATTGAAGCCTAGGCTGCCCGGAACGTAGAAATGACCTTTACTTTCACACTGCTTCCAAATATACATCATATACGATGGACAAGCTGTTGTATCTTTTTTGTATTTTATGCTTCTGGCATTGACTTCTAAGGCCCTAACTATTCGATGTGGTGGAGCAACGCCCTAGAGTGAAGCCTACGTTGCCCGGAACGTAGAAATGACCATAGCTTTCACACTGGTTGCATTTACTCCTGTTATACAAGGGAAAAACTGTTGCACTTTTATTGTATTTTATGCTTCTTGCGTTGACTTCTTAGGCCCTAACTATTCGATCTGGTGGAGCAACGCCCTAGAGTGAAGCCTAGGTTGCCCGGAACGTAGAAATGACCGTTACTTTCACGCTGTTTGCAAATATACATTATATACGATGGAAAAGCTGTTGTATTTATATTGTATTTTATGCTTCTGGCGTTGACTTCTTAGGCCCTAACTATTTGATCTGGTGGAGCACTGCACTGTGGTGAAGTCTAGGCTGCCGGAACGTCGAAATGACCTTTACTTTCACACTGTTTCAAAATATACTTCATATACGATGGACAAGCTGTTGTATCTATTTTGTATTTTATGCTTCTGGCATAGACTTCTAAGGCCCTAACTATTCGATGTGGTGGAGCAACGCCCTAGAGTGAAGCCTAGGTTGCCCGGAACGTAGAAATGGCCATAGCTTTCACACTGGTTGCAATTACTCCTGTTATACAAGGGAAAAACTGTTGTACTTATATTGTATATTATGCTTCTGGCGTTGACTTCTTAGGCCCTAACTATTCGATCTGGTGGAGCAACGCCCTAGAGTGAAGCCTAGGTTGCCCGGAATGCAGAAATGACTATCTCTTTCACACTGGTGGCAATTATTCCTGTTATACGATGGAAAAACTTTTGTATTTATATTGTATTTTATGCTTCTGGCGTTGACTTTTAAGGTCCTAGCTATTGGATCTGGTGGAGCAACGCCCTAGAGTTAAGCCTAGGTTGCGCGGAACGTAGAAATGACCATACCTTTCACACTGGTTGCAATTATGCCAGTTATACGATGGTAAAACTGTTGTATATTGATTGTATTTTATGCGCCTGGAGTTGTTTTCTAAGGCCCCAACTATTCGACCTGGTGGAGCAACGACCTAGAGTGAAGCCTAGGCTGCACGGAACGTAGAAATGCCCATTTCTTTCACACTGATTGTAATTATTCCAGTTATACGATGGAATAACTGCTATATTTTTATTTTATTTTATGCTTCTGGCGTTGACTTCTAAGGCCCTAGCTATTCGATCTAGTGGAGCAACGCCCTAGAGTGAAGCCTAGGTTGCCCGGAATGTAGAAATGACCATATATTTCACACTGGTTGCAATTATTCCTCTTATACGATGGAAAAGCTGTTGTATTTCTATTGTATGTTATGCCTCTGGCGTTGGCTCCTAAGGCCGTAGCTATTCGATGTGGTGGAGCAACGCCCTAGCGTGAAGCCTAGGTTGCCCGGAACGTAGAAATAACCATTACTTCCACACTGTTTGCAATTATTCATTTTATACAATGGAGAAACTGTTGTATTTATAATGTATTTTATAGTTATGGCGTTGACTTCTAAGGCCGCAGCTATTCGATGGGGTGGAGCAATGCCCTAGAGTGAAGCCTAGGTTGCCCGGAACGAAGAAATGACCATAACTTTCATACTGATTGCAATTATTCGTATTATACGATGGGAAAACTGTTGTATCTATTCTGAATTTTATGCTTCCGGCGTTGACTTCTTAGGTGCTAGCTATACGCTCTGGTGGAGCAACGCCCTCTGGTGTCGCCCAGGTTGCCCGGAACGTAGAAATGACCATAACTTTCATACTGATTGCAATTATTCGTATTATACGATGGAAAAACTGTTGTATTTATATTGTATTTTATGCTTCTGGCGTTGACTTCTTAGGCCCTAACTATTCGATCTGGTGGAGCAACGCCCTAGAGTGAAACCTAGGTTGCCTGGAACGTAGAAATGACCATGTCTTTCACACTGGTTGAAATTATTTCTGTTATACGATGGAAAAACTGTTGTATTTATATTATATTTTATGCTTCAGGCGTTGACTTCTAAGGCCGTAACTAGTCGATGTGGTGGAGCAATGCCCTAGAGTGAAGCCTAGGATGCCCGCAACGTAGAAATGACCATATCTTTCACACTGTTTGCAATTATTCCTGTTATACGATTGAAAAACTGTTGTATTTATATTGTATTTTATGCTTCTGGCGTTGACTTCTAAGGCCCTAAATATTCGATCTGGTGGAGCAACGCACTAGAGTGAAGCCTAGGTTGCCCGGAACGTAGAAATGACCTTTACTTTCACACTGTTTCCAAATATACATCATATACGATGGAAAAGCTGTTGTATTTAGATTGTATTTTATAGTTATGGCGTTTTCTTCTAGGGCCGTAGCTATTCGAAGTGGCTGAGCAACGCCCTAGAGTGAAGCCTAGGTAGCCCGGAACGTAGAAATGACCATTACTTCCACACTGTTTTCAATTATTCATAATATACAGTGGAAAAACTGTTGTATTTATATTGCATTTTATGCTTCTGGCATTGACTTCTAAGGACCTAACTATTCGATGTGGTGGAGCAACGCCCTAGAGTGAAGCCTAGGTTGCCCGGAACGTAGAAATGACCATAGCTATCACAGTGGTTGCAATTATTCCTGTTATACAAGGGAAAAACGGTTGTATTTATATTGTATTTTATGCTTCTGGCGTTGACTTCTTAGGCCCTAACTATTCGATCTGGTGGAGCAACGCCCTAGAGTGAAGCCTAGGTTGCCCGGAACGTAGAAATGACCATCACTTTCACATTTGTTGCAATTATTCCCGTTATACGATGGAAAAACTGTTGAATTTTATTGTATTTTATGCTTCTGGCATTGACATCTAAGGCCCTAACTATTCGATCTGGTGGATCAACGCCCTAGGGTGAAGCCTAGGTTGCCCGGAACGTAGAAATGACAATCACCTTCACTCTGGTTGCAATTATTCATGTTATACGATGGAAATGCTGTTGTATACTTATTGTATTTTATGCTTCTGTCGTTGACTTCTGAGGCCCTAACTATTGGATCTGGTAGACCAACGCCGAAGAGTGAAGCCTAGGTTTCCTGAACGTGGAAATGACCTTCACGTTCACATTTGTTGAAATTATTCCCGTTATACGATGGAAATCTGTTGTATTTTTATTGTATTTTATGTTTCGGGCGTTGACTTCTAAGGCCCTAGCTATTCGATGTGGTGGAGCAACTCCCTTGAGCGAAGCCTAGGTTGCCCGGAACGTAGAAATGACCTGTTCTTTTACACTGGTTGCAACCATTCCTGTTATACGATGGAAAAACTGTTGTACTTATGTTGCATTTTATGCTTGTGGCGTCGACTTCTAAGGTCCTAACTATTGGATCTGTTGGAGCAACGCCCTAGGGTGAAGCCAGGTTGCCCGGAACGTAGAAATGACCATAACTTTCACACTGTTTTCAATTATTCATAATATAGAGTGGAAAAACTGTTGTATTTATATTGCATTTTATGCTTCTGGCATTGACTTCTAAGGACCTAACTATTCGATGAGGTGGAGCAACGCCCTAGAGTGAAGCCTAGGTTGCCCGGAACGTAGAAATGACCATGTCTTTCACACTGGTTGAAATTATTTCTGTTATACGATGGAAAAACTGTTGTATTTATATTATATTTTATGCTTCAGGCGTTGACTTCTAAGGCCGTAACTAGTCGATGTGGTGGAGCAATGCCCTAGAGTGAAGCCTAGGATGCCCGCAACGTAGAAATGACCATATCTTTCACACTGTTTGCAATTATTCCTGTTATACGATTGAAAAACTGTTGTATTTATATTGTATTTTATGCTTCTGGCGTTGACTTCTAAGGCCCTAAATATTCGATCTGGTGGAGCAACGCACTAGAGTGAAGCCTAGGTTGCCCGGAACGTAGAAATGACCTTTACTTTCACACTGTTTCCAAATATACATCATATACGATGGAAAAGCTGTTGTATTTAGATTGTATTTTATAGTTATGGCGTTTTCTTCTAGGGCCGTAGCTATTCGAAGTGGCTGAGCAACGCCCTAGAGTGAAGCCTAGGTAGCCCGGAACGTAGAAATGACCATTACTTCCACACTGTTTTCAATTATTCATAATATACAGTGGAAAAACTGTTGTATTTATATTGCATTTTATGCTTCTGGCATTGACTTCTAAGGACCTAACTATTCGATGTGGTGGAGCAACGCCCTAGAGTGAAGCCTAGGTTGCCCGGAACGTAGAAATGACCATAGCTATCACAGTGGCTGCAATTATTCCTGTTATACAAGGGAAAAACGGTTGTATTTATATTGTATTTTATGCTTCTGGCGTTGACTTCTTAGGCCCTAACTATTCGATCTGGTGGAGCAACGCCCTAGAGTGAAGCCTAGGTTGCCCGGAACGTAGAAATGACCATCACTTTCACATTTGTTGCAATTATTCCCGTTATACGATGGAAAAACTGTTGAATTTTATTGTATTTTATGCTTCTGGCATTGACATCTAAGGCCCTAACTATTCGATCTGGTGGATCAACGCCCTAGGGTGAAGCCTAGGTTGCCCGGAACGTAGAAATGACAATCACCTTCACTCTGGTTGCAATTATTCATGTTATACGATGGAAATGCTGTTGTATACTTATTGTATTTTATGCTTCTGTCGTTGACTTCTGAGGCCCTAACTATTGGATCTGGTAGACCAACGCCGAAGAGTGAAGCCTAGGTTTCCTGAACGTGGAAATGACCTTCACGTTCACATTTGTTGAAATTATTCCCGTTATACGATGGAAATCTGTTGTATTTTTATTGTATTTTATGTTTCGGGCGTTGACTTCTAAGGCCCTAGCTATTCGATGTGGTGGAGCAACTCCCTTGAGCGAAGCCTAGGTTGCCCGGAACGTAGAAATGACCTGTTCTTTTACACTGGTTGCAACCATTCCTGTTATACGATGGAAAAACTGTTGTACTTATGTTGCATTTTATGCTTGTGGCGTCGACTTCTAAGGTCCTAACTATTGGATCTGTTGGAGCAACGCCCTAGGGTGAAGCCAGGTTGCCCGGAACGTAGAAATGACCATAACTTTCACACTGGTGGCAATTATTCTTGTTATACGATGGAAAAACTGTTGTATTTATTTTGTATTTTATGCCTCTGCCGTTGACTCCTAAGGCCGTAGCTATTCGATGTGGTGGAGGAACGCCCTAGAGTGAAGCTTAGGTTGCCCGGAGCGTAGAAATGACCATGTCTTTCACACTGGTTGCAATTATTCCTGTTATACGATGGAAGAACTGTTGTACTTATATTGTATTTTATGCTTCTGGCGTTGACTTCTAAGGCCGCAGCTATTCTATGTGGAGGAGCAACGCCCTAGAGTGAAGCCTAGGTTGCCCGGAACGTAGAAATGACCATACCTTTCACACTGGTTGCAATTATTCCTGTAATACGATGGAAAAGCTGTTGTATTTGTATTGCATTTTATGCTTCTGGCGTAGACTTCTTAGGCCCAAACTATTCGATCTGGTGGAACGACGCTCTAGAGTGAAGCCTAGGTTGCCCGGAACGTAGAAATGACCTTTACTTTCACACTGTTTCCAAATATACATCATATACGATGGAAAAGCTGTTGTATTTAGATTGTATTTTATAGTTATGGCGTTTTCTTCTAGGGCCGTAGCTATTCGAAGTGGCTGAGCAACGCCCTAGAGTGAAGCCTAGGTAGCCCGGAACGTAGAAATGACCATTACTTCCACACTGTTTTCAATTATTCATAATATACAGTGGAAAAACTGTTGTATTTATATTGCATTTTATGCTTCTGGCATTGACTTCTAAGGACCTAACTATTCGATGTGGTGGAGCAACGCCCTAGAGTGAAGCCTAGGTTGCCCGGAACGTAGAAATGACCATAGCTATCACAGTGGCTGCAATTATTCCTGTTATACAAGGGAAAAACGGTTGTATTTATATTGTATTTTATGCTTCTGGCGTTGACTTCTTAGGCCCTAACTATTCGATCTGGTGGAGCAACGCCCTAGAGTGAAGCCTAGGTTGCCCGGAACGTAGAAATGACCATCACTTTCACATTTGTTGCAATTATTCCCGTTATACGATGGAAAAACTGTTGAATTTTATTGTATTTTATGCTTCTGGCATTGACATCTAAGGCCCTAACTATTCGATCTGGTGGATCAACGCCCTAGGGTGAAGCCTAGGTTGCCCGGAACGTAGAAATGACAATCACCTTCACTCTGGTTGCAATTATTCATGTTATACGATGGAAATGCTGTTGTATACTTATTGTATTTTATGCTTCTGTCGTTGACTTCTGAGGCCCTAACTATTGGATCTGGTAGACCAACGCCGAAGAGTGAAGCCTAGGTTTCCTGAACGTGGAAATGACCTTCACGTTCACATTTGTTGAAATTATTCCCGTTATACGATGGAAATCTGTTGTATTTTTATTGTATTTTATGTTTCGGGCGTTGACTTCTAAGGCCCTAGCTATTCGATGTGGTGGAGCAACTCCCTTGAGCGAAGCCTAGGTTGCCCGGAACGTAGAAATGACCTGTTCTTTTACACTGGTTGCAACCATTCCTGTTATACGATGGAAAAACTGTTGTACTTATGTTGCATTTTATGCTTGTGGCGTCGACTTCTAAGGTCCTAACTATTGGATCTGTTGGAGCAACGCCCTAGGGTGAAGCCAGGTTGCCCGGAACGTAGAAATGACCATAACTTTCACACTGGTGGCAATTATTCTTGTTATACGATGGAAAAACTGTTGTATTTATTTTGTATTTTATGCCTCTGCCGTTGACTCCTAAGGCCGTAGCTATTCGATGTGGTGGAGGAACGCCCTAGAGTGAAGCTTAGGTTGCCCGGAGCGTAGAAATGACCATGTCTTTCACACTGGTTGCAATTATTCCTGTTATACGATGGAAGAACTGTTGTACTTATATTGTATTTTATGCTTCTGGCGTTGACTTCTAAGGCCGCAGCTATTCTATGTGGAGGAGCAACGCCCTAGAGTGAAGCCTAGGTTGCCCGGAACGTAGAAATGACCATACCTTTCACACTGGTTGCAATTATTCCTGTAATACGATGGAAAAGCTGTTGTATTTGTATTGCATTTTATGCTTCTGGCGTAGACTTCTTAGGCCCAAACTATTCGATCTGGTGGAACGACGCTCTAGAGTGAAGCCTAGGTTGCCCGGAACGTGGAAATGACCTTCACGTTCACATTTGTTGAAATTATTCCCGTTATACGATGGAAATCTGTTGTATTTTTATTGTATTTTATGTTTCGGGCGTTGACTTCTAAGGCCCTAACTATTCGATCTGGTGGAGCAACGCCCTAGAGTGAAGCCTAGGTTGCCTGGAACGTAGAAATGACCGTTACTTTCACACTGTTTGCAAATATACATTATATACGATGGAAAAGCTGTTGTATTTATATTGTATTTTATGCTTCTGGCGTTGACTTCTTAGGCCCTAACTATTTGATCTGGTGGAGCACTGCCTTGTAGTGAAGCCTAGGCTGCCCGGAACGTAGTAATGACCTTTACTTTCACACTGCTTCCAAATATACATCATGTACGATGGACAAGCTGTTGTATCTATTTTGTATTTTATGCTTCTGGCATTGACTTCTAAGGCCCTAACTATTCGATGTGGTGGAGCAACGCCCTAGAGTGAAGCCTACGTTGCCCGGAACGTAGAAATGACCATTACTTCCACACTGTTTGCAATTATTCATTTTATACAATGGAAAAACTGTTGTATTTATATTGTATTTTACAGTTATGGCGTTGTCTTCTAGGGCTGTAGCTATTCGATGGGGTGGAGCAATACCCTAGAGTGAAGCCTAGGTTGCCCGGAACGTAGAAATGACCATACCTTTCACACTGGTGCAATTATTCCTGTTATACAAGGGAATAACTGTTGTATTTATATTGCAGTTTATGCTTCTGGCGTTGACTTCTTAGGCCCTAACTATTCGGTCTGGGGGAACCACGCCCTAGACTGAAGCCTAGGTTGCCCGGAACGTAGAAATGACCATCACTTTCACACTAGTTGCAATTATTCCTGTTATACGATGGAAAAACTGTTGTATCTATTTTGTATTTTATGCTTCTGGCGTTGACTTCTTAGGCCCTAGCTATTCGATCTGGTGGAGCAACGCCCTAGAGTGAAGCCTAGGTTGCCTGGAACGTAGAAATGACCATGCCTTTCACACTGGTTGCAATTATTCCTGTTATACGATGGAAAAACTGTTGTATTTATATTATATTTTATGCTTCAGGCGTTGACTTCTAGGGCCGTAGCTATTCGATGTGGTGGAGAAACGCCCTAGAGTGAAGCCTAGGTTGCCCGGAAAGTAGAAATGAACATTACCTCCACACTGTTTGCAATTATTCATTTTATACAAATGGAAAAACTGTTGTATTTATATTGCTTTTTATAGTTATGGCGTTGACATCTAAGGCCGTAACTATTCGATGTGGTGGAGCAATGCCCTAGAGTGAAGCCTAGGATGCCCGCAACGTAGAAATGACCATATCTTTCACACTGTTTGCAATTATTCCTGTTATACGATTGAAAAACTGTTGTATTTATATTGTATTTTATGCCTCTGGCGTCGTCTTCTAAGGCCCTAACTATTCGATCTGGTGGAGCAACGCACTAGAGTGAAGCCTAGGTTGCCCGGAACGTAGAAATGACCTTTACTTTCACACTGTTTCCAAATATACATCATATACGATGGAAAAGCTGTTGTATTTATATTGCATTTTATAGTTATGGCGTTGTCTTCTAGGGTCGTAGCTATTCGATGTGGTTGAGCAACGCCCTAGAGTGAAGACTAGGTTGCCCGGAACGAAGAAATGACCATTACTTTCACACTGGTTGCAATTATTCCTTATATACGATGGACAAACTGTTGGATTTTTATTGTTCTTTATGCTTCTGGCGTTGACTTCTTAGGCCCTAACTATTGGATCTGGTGGAGCAACGCCTAGGGTGAAGCCTAGGTTGCCCGGAACGTAGAAATGACCATAACCGTCATACTGATTGCAATTACTCGTTTTATACGATGGAAAAACTGTTGTACTTATATTGTATGTTATGCCTCTGGCGTTGGCTCCTAAGGCCGTAGCTATTCGATGTGGTGGAGCAACGCCCTAGCGTGAAGCCTAGGTTGCCCGGAACGTAGAAATAGCCATTACTTCCACACTGTTTGCAATTATTCATTTTATACAATGGAGAAACTGTTGTATTTATAATGTCTTTTATAGTTATGGCGTTGACTTCTAAGGCCGTAGCTATTCGATGGGGTGGAGCAATGCCCTAGAGTGAAGCCCAGGTTGCCCGGAACGAAGAAATGACCATAACTTTCATACTGATTGCAATTATTCGTATTATACGATGGGAAAACTGTTGTATGTATTCTGTATTTTATGCTTCCGGCGTTGACTTCTTAGGTGCTAGCTATACGCTCTGGTGGAGCAACGCCCTCTGGTGTCGCCCAGGTTGCCGGGAACGTAGAAATGACCATAACTTTCATAGTGATTGCAATTATTCGTATTATACGATGGAAAAACTGTTGTATTTATATTGTATTTTATGCTTCTGGCGTTGACTTCTTAGGCCCTAACTATTCGATCTGGTGGAGCAACGCCCTAGAGTGAAACCTAGGTTGCCCGGAACGTAGAAATGACCATGTCTTTCACACTGGTTGAAATTATTTCTGTTATACGATGGAAAAACTGTTGTATTTATATTATATTTTATGCTTCAGGCGTTGACTTCTAAGGCCGTAACTAGTCGATGTGGTGGAGCAATGCCCTAGAGTGAAGCCTAGGATGCCCGCAACGTAGAAATGACCATATCTTTCACACTGTTTGCAATTATTCCTGTTATACGATTGAAAAACTGTTGTATTTATATTGTATTTTATGCTTCTGGCGTTGACTTCTAAGGCCCTAACTATTCGATCTGGTGGAGCAACGCACTAGAGTGAAGCCTAGGTTGCCCGGAACGTAGAAATGACCTTTACTTTCACACTGTTTCCAAATATACATCATATACGATGGAAAAGCTGTTGTATTTAGATTGTATTTTATAGTTATGGCGTTGTCTTCTAGGGCCGTAGCTATTCGAAGTGGTTGAGCAACGCCCTAGAGTGAAGCCTAGGTTGCCCGGAACGTAGAAATGACCATAGCTGTCACAGTGGTTGCAATTATTCCTGTTATACAAGGGAAAAACGGTTGTATTTATATTGTATTTTATGCTTCTGGCGTTGACTTCTTAGGCCCTAACTATTCGATCTGGTGGAGCAACGCCCTAGAGTGAAGCCTAGGTTGCCCGGAACGTAGAAATGACCATCACTTTCACACTAGTTGCAATTATTCCTGTTATACGATGGAAAAACTGTTGTATCTATTTTGTATTTTATGCTTCTGGCGTTGACTTCTTAGGCCCTAGCTATTCGATCTGGTGGAGCAACGCCCTAGAGTGAAGCCTAGGTTGCCCGGAACGTAGAAATGACCATTACTTCCGCACTGTTTGCAATTATTCATATTATACAGTGCAAAAACTGTTGTATTTTTATTGTATTTTATGCGCCTGGAGTTGTTTTCTAAGGCCCTAACTATTCGATGTGGTGGAGCACCACCGTAGAGCGAAACCTAGGTTGCCCGGAACGTAGAAATGACCATTACTTTCACACTGGTTGCAATTATTCCTTATATACGATGGACAAACTGTTGGATTTTTATTGTTCTTTATGCTTCTGGCGTTGACTTCTTAGGCCCTAACTATTGGATCTGGTGGAGCAACGCCTAGGGTGAAGCCTAGGTTGCCCGGAACGTAGAAATGACCATAACCTTCATACTGATTGCAATTATTCGTTTTATACGATGGAAAAACTGTTGTACTTATATTGTATGTTATGCCTCTTGCGTTGGCTCCTAAGGCCGTAACTATTCGATGTGGTGGAGCAACGCCCTGGCGTGAAGCCTAGGTTGCCCGGAACGTAGGAATAACCATTACTTCCACACTGTTTGCAATTATTCATTTTATACAATGGAGAGACTGTTGTATTTATAATGTGTTTTATAGTTATGGCGTTGACTTCTAAGGCTGTAGCTATTCGATGGGGTGGAGCAATGCCCTAGAGTGAAGCCTAGGTTGCCCGGAACGTAGAAATGACCATGTCTTTCACACTGGTTGAAATTATTTCTGTTATACGATGGAAAAACTGTTGTATTTATATTATATTTTATGCTTCAGGCGTTGACTTCTAAGGCCGTAACTAGTCGATGTGGTGGAGCAATGCCCTAGAGTGAAGCCTAGGATGCCCGCAACGTAAAAATGACCATATCTTTCAAAATGTTTGCAATTATTCCTGTTATACGATTGAAAAACTGTTGTATTTATATTGTTTTTTATAGTTATGGCGTTGACTTCTAAGGCCGTAACTATTCAATGTGGTGGAGCAATGCCCTAGACTGAAGCCTAGGATGCCCGCAACGTAGAAATGACCATATCTTCCACACTGTTTGCAATTATTCATTTTATACAATGGAAAAACTGTTGTATTTATAATGTATTTTTTGCTTCTGGCGTTGACTTCTTAGGCCCTAACTATCCGATCTGGTGGAGCAACGCCCTTGAGTGAAGCCTAGGTGGCCCGGAAAGTAGAAATGACCATTACCTCCACACTGTGTGCAATTATTCATTTTATACGATGGAAAACCTGTTGTATTTATATTGTTTTTTATAGTTATGCCGTTGACATCTAAGGCCGTAGCTATTCGATGTGGTGGAGCAATGCCCTAGAGTGAAGCCTAGGATGCCCGCAACGTAGAAATGACCATACCTTTCACACTGGTTGCAATTATTCCTGTTATACGATGGAAAAGCTGTTGTATTTGTATTGTATTTTATGCTTCTGGCGTAGACTTCTTATGCGCTAACTATTCGATCTGGTGGAACGACGCCCTAGAGTGAAGCCAAGGTTGCCCGTATCGTAGAAATGACCATATATTTCACACTGGTTGCAATTATTCTTGTTATACGATGGAAAAACTGTTGTATCTATTTTGTATTTTATGCCTCTGGCGTTGACTCCTCAGGCCGTAGCTATTCGATGTGGTGGAGCAACGCCCTAGAGTGAAGCCTAGGTTGCCCGGAACGTAGGAATGACCATGTCTTTCACACTGGTTGCAATCATTCCTGTTATACGATGGAAAAACTGTTGTATTTATATTATATTTTATGCTTCAGTCGTTGACTTCTAAGGCCGTAGCTATTCGATGTGGTGGAGAAACGCCTTAGAGTGAAGCCTAGGTTGCCCGGAAAGTAGAAATGACCATTATCTCCACACTGTTTGCAGTTATTCACTTTATACAATGAAAAAACTGTTGTATCTATATTGTTTTTTATAGTTATGGCGTTGACTTCTAAGGCCGTAACTATTCGATGTGGTGGAGCAATGCCCTAGAGTGAAGCCTAGGATGCCCGCAACGTAGAAATGACCATATCTTTCACACTGTTTGCAATTATTCCTGTTATACGATTGAAAAACTGTTGTATTTATATTGTATTTTTTGCTTCTGGCGTTGACTTCTAAGGCCCTAACTATTCGATCTGGTGGAGCAACGCACTAGAGTGAAGCCTAGGTTGCCCGGAATGTAGAAATGACCATCACTTTCACACTGGTTGCAATTATTCTTGTTATACGATGGAAAAACTGTTGTATTTCTATCGTATTTTATGCTTCTGGCGTTGACTCCTAAGGCCGTAGCTATTCGATGTGGTGGAGCAACGTCCTAGACAGAAGCCTAGGTTGCCCGGAACGTAGGAATGACCATGTCTTTCACACTGGTTGCAATTATTCCTGTTATACGATGGAAGAACTGTTGTACTTATATTGTATTTTATGCTTCTGGCGTTGACTTCTAAGGCCGCAGCTATTCTATGTGGTGGAGCAACGCCCTAGAGTGAAGCCTAGGTTGCCCGGAACGTAGAAATGACCATACCTTTCACACTGGTTGCAATTATTCCTGTAATACGATGGAAAAGCTGTTGTATTTGTATTGCATTTTATGCTTCTGGCGTAGACTTCTTAGGCCCAAACTATTCGATCTGGTGGAACGACGCTCTAGAGTGAAGCCTAGGTTGCCCGGAACGTGGAAATGACCTTCACGTTCACATTTGTTGAAATTATTCCCGTTATACGATGGAAATCTGTTGTATTTTTATTGTATTTTATGTTTCGGGCGTTGACTTCTAAGGCCCTAACTATTCGATCTGGTGGAGCAACGCCCTAGAGTGAAGCCTAGGTTGCCTGGAACGTAGAAATGACCGTTACTTTCACACTGTTTGCAAATATACATTATATACGATGGAAAAGCTGTTGTATTTATATTGTATTTTATGCTTCTGGCGTTGACTTCTTAGGCCCTAACTATTTGATCTGGTGGAGCACTGCCTTGTAGTGAAGCCTAGGCTGCCCGGAACGTAGTAATGACCTTTACTTTCACACTGCTTCCAAATATACATCATGTACGATGGACAAGCTGTTGTATCTATTTTGTATTTTATGCTTCTGGCATTGACTTCTAAGGCCCTAACTATTCGATGTGGTGGAGCAACGCCCTAGCGTGAAGCCTAGGTTGCCCGGAACGTAGAAATAGCCATTACTTCCACACTGTTTGCAATTATTCATTTTATACAATGGAGAAACTGTTGTATTTATAATGTCTTTTATAGTTATGGCGTTGACTTCTAAGGCCGTAGCTATTCGATGGGGTGGAGCAATGCCCTAGAGTGAAGCCTAGGTTGCCCGGAACGAAGAAATGACCATAACTTTCATACTGATTGCAATTATTCGTATTATACGATGGGAAAACTGTTGTATGTATTCTGTATTTTATGCTTCCGGCGTTGACTTCTTAGGTGCTAGCTATACGCTCTGGTGGAGCAACGCCCTCTGGTGTCGCCCAGGTTGCCCGGAACGTAGAAATGACCATAACTTTCATAGTGATTGCAATTATTCGTATTATACGATGGAAAAACTGTTGTATTTATATTGTATTTTATGCTTCTGGCGTTGACTTCTTAGGCCCTAACTATTCGATCTGGTGGAGCAACGCCCTAGAGTGAAACCTAGGTTGCCCGGAACGTAGAAATGACCATGTCTTTCACACTGGTTGAAATTATTTCTGTTATACGATGGAAAAACTGTTGTATTTATATTATATTTTATGCTTCAGGCGTTGACTTCTAAGGCCGTAACTAGTCGATGTGGTGGAGCAATGCCCTAGAGTGAAGCCTAGGATGCCCGCAACGTAGAAATGACCATATCTTTCACACTGTTTGCAATTATTCCTGTTATACGATTGAAAAACTGTTGTATTTATATTGTATTTTATGCTTCTGGCGTTGACTTCTAAGGCCCTAACTATTCGATCTGGTGGAGCAACGCACTAGAGTGAAGCCTAGGTTGCCCGGAACGTAGAAATGACCTTTACTTTCACACTGTTTCCAAATATACATCATATGCGATGGAAAAGCTGTTGTATTTAGATTGTATTTTATAGTTATGGCGTTGTCTTCTAGGGCCGTAGCTATTCGAAGTGGTTGAGCAACGCCCTAGAGTGAAGCCTAGGTTGCCCGGAACGTATAAATGACCATTACTTCCACACTGTTTTCAATTATTCATAATATACAGTGGAAAAACTGTTGTATTTATATTGCATTTTATGCTTCTGGCATTGACTTCTAAGGACCTAACTATTCGATGTGGTGGAGCAACGCCCTAGAGTGAAGCCTAGGTTGCCCGGAACGTAGAAATGACCATAGCTATCACAGTGGTTGCAATTATTCCTGTTATACAAGGGAAAAACGGTTGTATTTATATTGTATTTTATGCTTCTGGCGTTGACTTCTTAGGCCCTAACTATTCGATCTGGTGGAGCAACGCCCTAGAGTGAAGCCTAGGTTGCCCGGAACGTAGAAATGACCATCACTTTCACACTAGTTGCAATTATTCCTGTTATACGATGGAAAAACTGTTGTATCTATTTTGTATTTTATGCTTCTGGCGTTGACTTCTTAGGCCCTAGCTATTCGATCTGGTGGAGCAACGCCCTAGAGTGAAGCCTAGGTTGCCCGGAACGTAGAAATGACCATTACTTCCGCACTGTTTGCAATTATTCATATTATACAGTGCAAAAACTGTTGTATTTTTATTGTATTTTATGCGCCTGGAGTTGTTTTCTAAGGCCCTAACTATTCGATGTGGTGGAGCACCACCGTAGAGCGAAACCTAGGTTGCCCGGAACGTAGAAATGACCATTACTTTCACACTGGTTGCAATTATTCCTTATATACGATGGACAAACTGTTGGATTTTTATTGTTCTTTATGCTTCTGACGTTGACTTCTTAGGCCCTAACTATTGGATCTGGTGGAGCAACGCCTAGGGTGAAGCCTAGGTTGCCCGGAACGTAGAAATGACCATAACCTTCATACTGATTGCAATTATTCGTTTTATACGATGGAAAAACTGTTGTACTTATATTGTATGTTATGCCTCTTGCGTTGGCTCCTAAGGCCGTAACTATTCGATGTGGTGGAGCAACGCCCTGGCGTGAAGCCTAGGTTGCCCGGAACGTAGGAATAACCATTACTTCCACACTGTTTGCAATTATTCATTTTATACAATGGAGAGACTGTTGTATTTATAATGTATTTTATAGTTATGGCGTTGACTTCTAAGGCTGTAGCTATTCGATGGGGTGGAGCAATGCCCTAGAGTGAAGCCTAGGTTGCCCGGAACGTAGAAATGACCATGTCTTTCACACTGGTTGAAATTACATCTGTTATACGATGGAAAAACTGTTGTATTTATATTATATTTTATGCTTCAGGCGTTGACTTCTAAGGCCGTAACTAGTCGATGTGGTGGAGCAATGCACTAGAGTGAAGCCTAGGATGCCCGCAACGTAAAAATGACCATATCTTTCAAAATGTTTGCAATTATTCCTGTTATACGATTGAAAAACTGTTGTATTTATATTGTTTTTTATAGTTATGGCGTTGACTTCTAAGGCCGTAACTATTCGATGTGGTGGAGCAATGCCCTAGAGTGAAGCCTAGGATGCCCGCAACGTAGAAATGACCATATCTTTCACACTGTTTGCAATTATTCCTGTTATACGATTGAAAAACTGTTGTATTTATATTGTATTTTATGCTTCTGGCGTTGACGTCTAAGGCCCTAACTATTCGATCTGGTGGAGCAACGCCCTAGCGTGAAGCCTAGGTTGCCCGGAACGTAGAAATAACCATTACTTCCACACTGTTTGCAATTATTCATTTTATACAATGGAAAAACTGTTGTATTTATAATGTATTTTCTGCTTCTGGCGTTGACTTCTTAGGCCCTAACTATCCGATCTGGTGGAGCAACGCCCTTGAGTGAAGCCTAGGTGGCCCGGAAAGTAGAAATGACCATTACCTCCACACTGTGTGCAATTATTCATTTTATACGATGGAAAACCTGTTGTATTTATATTGTTTTTTATAGTTATGCCGTTGACATCTAAGGCCGTAGCTATTCGATGTGGTGGAGCAATGCCCTAGAGTGAAGCCTAGGATGCCCGCAACGTAGAAATGACCATACCTTTCACACTGTTTGCAATTATTCCTGTTATACGATTGAAAAACTGTTGTATTTATATTGTATTTTATGCTTCTGGCGTTGACGTCTAAGTCCCTAACTATTCGATCTGGTGCAGCAACGCCCTAGCGTGAAGCCTAGGTTGCCCGGAACGTAGAAATAACCATTACTTCCACACTGTTTGCAATTATTCATTTTATACAATGGAAAAACTGTTGTATTTATAATGTATTTTTTGCCTCTGGCGTTGACTTCTTAGGCCCTAACTATTCGATCTGGTGGAGCAACGCCTAGAGTGAAGCCTGGGTTGCCCTGATCGTAGAAATGACCATATCTTTCACACAGGTTGCAATTATTCCTGTTATACGATGGAAAAACTTTTGTATCCCTATTGTATTTTATGCTTCTGGCGTTGCCTTCTTAGGCCCGAACTATTCGATCTGGGGGAACCACGCCCTAGAGTGAAGCCTAGGTTGCCCGGAAAGTAGAAATGACCATTACCTCCACACTGTGTGCAATTATTCATTTTATACGATGGAAAAACTGTTGTATTTATATTGTTTTTTATAGTTATGCCGTTGACATCTAAGGCCGTAGCTATTCGATGTGGTGGAGCAATGCCCTAGAGTGAAGCCTAGGATGCCCGCAACGTAGAAATAACCATACCTTTCACACTGGTTGCAATTATTCCTGTTATACGATGGAAAAGCTGTTGTATTTGTATTGTATTTTATGCTTCTGGCGTAGATTTCTTAGGCGCTAACTATTCGATCTGGTGGAACGACGCCCTAGAGTGAAGCCAAGGTTGCCCGTATCGTAGAAATGACCATATATTTCACACTGGTTGCAATTATTCCTCTTATACGATGGAAAAACTGTTGTATTTCTATTGTATTTTATGCTTCTGGCGTTGACTCCTAAGGCCGTAGCTATTCGATGTGGTGGAGCAACGCCCTAGAGTGAAGCCTAGGTTGCCCGGAACGTAGGAATGACCATGTCTTTCACACTGGTTGAAATGATTTCTGTTATACGATGGAGAAACTGTTGTATTTATATTATATTTTATGCTTCAGGCGTTGACTTCTAAGGCCGTAACTAGTCGATGTGGTGGAGCAATGCCCTAGAGTGAAGCCTAGGATGCCCGCAACGTAAAAATGACCATATCTTTCAAAATGTTTGCAATTATTCCTGTTATACGATTGAAAAACTGTTGTATTTATATTGTATTTTATGCTTCTGGCGTTGACTTCTGAGGCCCTAACTATTCGATCTGGTGGAGCAACGCACTAGAGTGAAGCCTAGGTTGCCCGGAACGTAGAAATGACCATTACTTCCACACTGTTTTCAATTATTCATAATATACAGTGGAAAAACTGTTGCATTTATATTGCATTTTATGCTTCTGGCATTGACTTCTAAGGACCTAACTATTCGATGTGGTGGAGCAACGCCCTAGAGTGAAGCCTAGGTTGCCCGGAACGTAGAAATGACCATAGCTATCACAGTGGTTGCAATTATTCCTGTTATACAAGGGAAAAACGGTTGTATTTATATTGTATTTTATGCTTCTGGCGTTGACTTCTTAGGCCCTAACTATTCGATCTGGTGGAGCAACGCCCTAGAGTGAAGCCTAGGTTGCCCGGAACGTAGAAATGACCATCACTTTCACACTAGTTGCAATTATTCCTGTTATACGATGGAAAAACTGTTGTATCTATTTTGTATTTTATGCTTCTGGCGTTGACTTCTTAGGCCCTAGCTATTCGATCTGGTGGAGCAACGCCCTAGAGTGAAGCCTAGGTTGCCCGGAACGTAGAAATGACCATTACTTCCACACTGTTTGCAATTATTCATATTATACAGTGCAAAAACTGTTGTATTTTTATTGTATTTTATGCGCCTGGAGTTGTTTTCTAAGGCCCTAACTATTCGATGTGGTGGAGCACCACCGTAGAGCGAAACCTAGGTTGCCCGGAACGTAGAAATGACCATTACTTTCACACTGGTTGCAATTATTCCTTATATACGATGGACAAACTGTTGGATTTTTATTGTTCTTAATGCTTCTGGCGTTGACTTCTTAGGCCCTAACTATTGGATCTGGTGGAGCAACGCCTAGGGTGAAGCCTAGGTTGCCCGGAACGTAGAAATGACCATAACCTTCATACTGATTGCAATTATTCGTTTTATACGATGGAAAAACTGTTGTATTTATATTGTTTTTTATAGTTATGCCGTTGACTTCTAAGGCCGTAGCTATTCGATGTGGTGGAGCAATGCCCTAGAGTGAAGCCTAGGATGCCCGCAACGTAGAAATGACCATACCTTTCACACTGGTTGCAATTATTCCTGTTATACGATGGAAAAGCTGTTGTATTTGTATTGTATTTTATGCTTCTGGCGTTGACTTCTAAGGCGTTAACTATTCGATCTGTTGGAGCAACGCACTAGAGTGAAGCCTAGGTTGCACGGAAAGTAGAAATGACCATAACTTTCATACCGGTTGCAATTATTCGTTTTATACCGTGGAAAAACTGTTGAATTTATATTGTATTTTATGCGTCTGGAGTTGTTTTCTAAGGCCCTAACTATTCGACCTGCTGGACCAACGCCCTAGAGTGAAGATTAGGTTTCACGGAACGTAGAAATGACCATTACTTTCACACTGGTTGCAATTATTCCTGTTATACGAAGGACAAACTGTTGGATTTTTATTGTTCTTTATGCTTCTGGCGTTGACTTCTTAGGCCCTAACTATTGGATCTGGTGGAGCAACGCCTAGGGTGAAGCCAAGGTTGCCCGGAACGTAGAAATGACCATAACCTTCATACTGATTGCAATTATTCGTTTTATACGATGGGAAAACTGTTGTACTTATATTGTATGTTATGAATCTGGCGTTGGCTCCTAAGGCCGTAGCTGTTCGATGAGGTGGAGCAACGCCCTAGCGTGAAGCCTAGCTTGCCCGGAACGTAGAAATAACCATTACTTCCACACTGTTTGCAATTATTCATTTTATACAATGGAAAAACTGTTGTATTTATAATGTATTTTATAGTTATGGCGTTGACTTCTAAGGCCGTAGCTATTCGATGGGGTGGAGCAATGCCCTAGAGTGAAGCCTAGGTTGCCCGGAACGTAGAAATGACCATGTCTTTCACACTGGTTGCAATTATTCCTGTTATACGATGGAAAAACTGTTGCATTTATATTATATTTTACGCTTCAGACGTTGACTTCTAAGGCCGTAGCCTTTCGATGTGGTGGAGAAACGCCCTAGAGTGAAGCCTAGGTTGCCGGAAAGTAGAAATGACCATTACCTCCGCACTGTTTGCAATTATTCATTTTATACGATGGAAAAACTGTTGTATTTATATTGTTTTTTATAGTTATGCCGTTGACTTCTAAGGCCGTAGCTATTCGATGTGGTGGAGCAATGCCCTAGAGTGAAGCCTAGGATGCCCGCAACGTAGAAATGACCATACCTTTCACACTGGTTGCAATTATTCCTGTTATACGATGGAAAAGCTGTTGTATTTGTATTGTATTTTATGCTTCTGGCGTTGACTTCTAAGGCGTTAACTATTCGATCTGTTGGAGCAACGCACTAGAGTGAAGCCTAGGTTGCACGGAAAGTAGAAATGACCATAACTTTCATACCGGTTGCAATTATTCGTTTTATACCGTGGAAAAACTGTTGAATTTATATTGTATTTTATGCGCCTGGAGTTGTTTTCTAAGGCCCTAACTATTCGACCTGCTGGACCAACGCCCTAGAGTGAAGCCTAGGTTGCACGGAACGTAGAAATGACCATTACTTTCACACTGGTTGCAATTATTCCTGTTATACGAAGGACAAACTGTTGGATTTTTATTGTTCTTTATGCTTCTGGCGTTGACTTCTTAGGCCCTAACTATTGGATCTGGTGGAGCAACGCCTAGGGTGAAGCCAAGGTTGCCCGGAACGTAGAAATGACCATAACCTTCATACTGATTGCAATTATTCGTTTTATACGATGGAAAAACTGTTGTACTTATATTGAATGTTATGAATCTGGCGTTGGCTCCTAAGGCCGTAGCTGTTCGATGAGGTGGAGCAACGCCCTAGCGTGAAGCCTAGCTTCCCCGGAACGTAGAAATAACCATTACTTCCACACTGTTTGCAATTATTCATTTTATACAATGGAAAAACTGTTGTATTTATAATGTATTTTATAGTTATGGCGTTGACTTCTAAGGCCGTAGCTATTCGATGGGGTGGAGCAATGCCCTAGAGTGAAGCCTAGGTTGCCCGGAACGAAGAAATGACCATAACTTTCATACTGATTGCAATTATTCGTATTATACGATGAGAAAACTGTTGTATCTATTCTGTATTTTATGCTCCTGGCGTTGACTTCTTAGGTCCTGACTATACGATCTGGAGGAGCAACGCCCTCTGGTGTCGCCCAGGTTGCCCGGAACGTAGAAATGACCATAACTTTCATACCGATTGCAATTATTCGTATTATACGATGGAAAAACTGTTGTATTTATATTGTATTTTATGCTTCTGGCGTTTACTTCTTAGACCCTAACTATTCGATCTGGTGGAGCAACGCCCTAGAGTGAAGCCTAGGTTGCCCGGAACGTAGAAATGACCATGTCTTTCACACTGGTTGCAATTATTCCTGTTATACGATGGAAAAACTGTTGTATTTATATTATATTTTATGCTTCAGGCGTTGACTTCGAGGGCCGTAGCTATTCGATGTGGTGGAGAAACGCCCTAGAGTGAAGCCTAGGTAGCCCGGAAAGTAGAAATGACCATTACCTCCACACTGTTTGCAATTATTCATTTTATACAATGGAAAAACTGTTGTTTGTATATTGTTTTTTATAGTTATGGCGTTGACTTCTAAGGCCGTAACTAGTCGATGTGGTGGAGCAATGCCCTAGAGTGAAGCCTAGGATGCCCGCAACGTAGAAATGACCATATCTTTCACACTGTTTGCAATTATTCCTGTTATACGATTGAAAAACTGTTGTATTTATATTGTATTTTATGCTTCTGGCGTTGACGTCTAAGTCCCTAACTATTCGATCTGGTGGAGCAACGCCCTAGCGTGAAGCCTAGGTTGCCCGGAACGTAGAAATAACCATTACTTCCACACTGTTTGCAGTTATTCATTTTACACAATGGAAAAACTGTTGTATTTATAATGTATTTTTTGCTTCTGGCGTTGACTTCTTAGGCCCTAACTATTCGATCTGGTGGAGCAACGCCCTAGAGTGAAGGCTAGGTTGCCCGGAATGTAGAAATGACCATCACTTTCACACTGGTTGCAATTATTCTTGTTATACGATTTAAAAACTGTTGTATTTATTTTGTATTTTATGCCTCTGGCGTTGACTCCTAAGGCCGTAGCTATTCGATGTGGTGGAGCAACGCCCTAGAGTGAAGCCTAGGTTGCCCGGAACATAGGAATGACCATGTCTTTCACACTGGTTGCAATCATTCCTGTTATTCGATGGAAAAACTGTTGTATTTATATTATATTTTATGCTTCAGACGTTGACTTCTAAGGCCGTAGCTATTCGATGTGGTGGAGAAACGCCCTAGAGTGAAGCCTAGGTTGCCCGGGACGTAGAAATGACCATCACCTTCACTCTGGTTGCAATTACTCCTGCTATACGATTGAAAAGCTGTTGTATTTATATTATATTTTATGCTTCAGGCGTTGACTTCTAAGGCCGTAGCTATTCGATGTGGTGGAGCAACGCCCTAGAGTGAAGCCTAGGTTGCCCGGAACGTAGAAATGACCACTACTTCCACACTGTTTGCAATTATTCATATTATACAGTGGAAAAACTGTTGTATTTTATTATATTTTATGCTTCTGACGTTGACTTCTAAGTCCCTTGTTATTCGATCTGGTGGAGCAACGCCCTTGAGCGAAGCCTAGGTTGTCCGGAACGTAGAAATGACCATCACTTTCACACTGGCTGCAATTATTCCTGTTATACGATGGAAAAACTGTTGTATCTATTTTGTATTTTATGCTTCTGGCGCTGACTTCTTAGGTCCTAACTATTGGATCTGGTGGAGCAACGCCCTTGAGCGAAGCCCAGGATGCCCGGAACGTAGAAATGACCATAACTTTCTTACTGATTGCAATTATTCGTATTATACAATGGAAAATCTGTTGTATTTATATTGTATTTTAACCTTCTGGCGTTGACTTCTAAGGCCGTAGCTATTCGATGTGGTGCAGCGACGACCTGGAGTGAAGCCTAGGTTCCCTGATCGTTGAAATGACCATATCTTTCACACTGGTTGCAATTATTCCTCTTATACGATGGAAAAACTGTTGTATCTCTATCGTATTTTATGCTTCTGGCGTTGACTTCTTAGGCCCTAACTATTCGATCTGGTGGAGCAACGCCATAGAGAGAAGCCTAGATTTCCGGAACGTAGAAATGACCATTACCTTCAGGCATGTTGCAATTGTTCCTGTTATACGATGAAAGAACTGTTGTATTTTTATTGTGTTTTATGCGTCTGGAGTTGTTTTCTAAGGCCCTAACTATTCGACCTGGTGGATCAACGTCCTAGAGTGAAGCCTAGGTTGCACGGAACGTAGAAATGCCCATTACTTTCACACTGGTTGTAATTATTCCTGTTATACGATGGAATAACTGTTGTATTTATATTTTATTTTATGCTTCTTGCGTTGACTTCTCAGGCCCTAGCTATTCGATCTGGTGGTGCAACGCTCTAGAGTGAAGCCTAAGTTGCCCGGAACTTAGAAGTGACCATCACCTTCACTCTGGTTGCTATTATTCCTGTTATACGGTGGAAAAACTGTTGTATTTTTATTGTATTTTATGCTTCGGGCGTTGACTTCTAAGGCCGCAGCTATTCGATCTGGTAGTGCAACGACCTAGAGTTAAGTCTAGGATGCCCGGAACGTAGAAATGGCCATTGCTTTCACACTGGTTGCACTTATTCGTATGATACGATGGAAAAGCTGTTGTACATATATCGTATTTTATGCTTCTGGCGTTGACTTCGTAGGACCTAACCATTCGATCTGGTGGAGCAACGCCCTAGGGTGAAGCCTAGGTTGCCCGGAACGTAGAAATGACCATAACTTTCATGCTGGTTGCAATTATTCGTTTTATACCGTGGAAAAACTGTTGCATTTATATTGTATTTTATGCGTCTGGAGTTGTTTTCTAAGGCCCTAACTATTCGACCTGGTGGATCAACGCCCTAGAGTGAAGCCTAGGTTGCACGGAACGTAGAAATGCCCATTACTTTCACACTGGTTGCAATTATTCCTGTTATACGATGGAAAAACTGTTGTATTTATATTGTATTTTATGCTCCTGCTGTAGACTTCTTGGGCCCTAGCCATTCGATCTGGAGGAAGAACGCCCTAGAGTGAAGCCTAGGTTGCCCGGAACGTAGAAATGACCATCACTTTCACACTGGTTGCAATTATTCCTGTTATACAATGGAAAAACTGTTGTATTTATATTGTATTTTATGCTTCTGGTGTAGACTTCTTTGGCCCTAGCTATTCGATCTGGAGGAACAACGCTCTAGAGTGAAGCCTAGGTTGCCCGGAACGTAGAAATGACCATGTCTTTCACACTGGTTGCAATTATTCCTGTTATACGACGGAAAAACTGTTGTATTTCTATTCTATTTTATGTTTCTGGCGTTGACTTCTTAGGCCCTAACTATTTGATCTGGTGGAGCAACGCCCTAGAGAGAAGCCTAGATTGCCCGGAACGTAGAAATGACCATAACCAACAGACTGGTTGCCATTATTCGTTTTGTACGATGGAAAGACTGTTGTATTTATATTGTATGTTATAGTTATGGCGTTGTCTTCTAGGGCCGTAGGTATTCGATGTGGTTGAGCAACGTCCTAGAGTGAAGCCTAGGTTGCCCGGAACGTAGAAATGACCACAGCTTTCATACTGGTTGCAATTATTCCTGTTACACGATGGAAAAGCTGCTGTATTTGTATTGTATTTTATGCTTCTGGCGTAGACTTCTTAGGCCCTAACTATTGGATCTGGTGGAGCAACGCCTAGGGTGAAGCCTAGGTTGCCCGGAACGTAGAAATGACCATAACCTTCATACTGATTGCAATTATTCGTTTTATACGATGGAAAAACTGTTGTATTTATATTGTTTTTTATAGTTATGCCGTTGACTTCTAAGGCCGTAGCTATTCGATGTGGTGGAGCAATGCCCTAGAGTGAAGCCTAGGATGCCCGCAACGTAGAAATGACCATATCTTTCACACTGTTTGCAATTATTCCTGTTATGCGATTGTTAAACTGTTGTATTTATATTGTATTTTATGCTTCTGGCGTTGACGTCTAAGTCCCTAACTATTGGATCTGGTGGAGCAACGCCCTAGCGTGAAGACTAGGTTGCCCGGAATGTAGAAATGACCATCACTTTCACACTGGTAGCAATTATTCTTGTTATACGATTTAAATACTGTTGTATTTATTTTGTATTTTATGCCTCTGGCGTTGACTCCTAAGGCCGTAGCTATTCGGTGTGGTGGAGCAACGCCCTAGAGTGAAGCCTAGGTTGCACGGAACGTAGAAATGCCCATTACTTTCACACTGGTTGCAATTATTCCTGTTATACGATGGAAAAACTGTTGTATTTATATTGTATTTTATGCTTCTGCTGTAGACTTCTTGGGCCCTAGCCATTCGATCTGGAGGAAGAACGCCCTAGAGTGGAGCCTAGGTTGCCCGGAACGTAGAAATGACCATCACTTTCACACTGGTTGCAATTATTCCTGTTATACAATGGAAAAACTGTTGTATTTATATTGTATTTTATGCTTCTGGTGTAGACTTCTTTGGCCCTAGCTATTCGATCTGGAGGAACAACGCTCTAGAGTGAAGCCTAGGTTGCCCGGAACGTAGAAATGACCATCACTTTCACACTGGTTGCAATTATTCTTGTTATACAATGGAAAAACTGTTGTATTTATTTTGTATTTTATGCCTCTGGCGTTGACTCCTAAGGCCGTAGCTATTCGATGTGGTGGAGCAACGCACTAGAGTGAAGCCTAGGTTGCCCGGAACGTAGAAATGACCATGTCTTTCACACTGGTTGCAATTATTCCTGTTATACGACGGAAAAACTGTTGTATTTCTATTGTATTTTATGTTTCTGGCGTTGACTTCTTAGGCCCTAACTATTTGATCTGGTGGAGCAACGCCCTAGAGAGAAGCCTAGATTGCCCGGAACGTAGAAATGACCATAACCAACAGACTGGTTGCCATTATTCGTTTTGTACGATGGAAAGACTGTTGTATTTATATTGTATGTTATAGTTATGGCGTTGTCTTCTAGGGCCGTAGGTATTCGATGTGGTTGAGCAACGTCCTAGAGTGAAGCCTAGGTTGCCCGGAACGTAGAAATGACCACAGCTTTCATACTGGTTGCAATTATTCCTGTTACACGATGGAAAAGCTGCTGTATTTGTATTGTATTTTATGCTTCTGGCGTAGACTTCTTAGGCCCTAACTATTGGATCTGGTGGAGCAACGCCTAGGGTGAAGACTAGGTTGCCCGGAACGTAGAAATGACCATAACCTTCATACTGATTGCAATTATTCGTTTTATACGATGGAAAAACTGTTGTATTTATATTGTTTTTTATAGTTATGCCGTTGACTTCTAAGGCCGTAGCTATTCGATGTGGTGGAGCAATGCCCTAGAGTGAAGCCTAGGATGCCCGCAACGTAGAAATGACCATACCTTTCACACTGGTTGCAATTATTCCTGTTATACGATGGAAAAGCTGTTGTATTTGTATTGTATTTTATGCTTCTGGCGTTGACTTCTAATGCGTTAACTATTCGATCTGTTGGAGCAACGCACTAGAGTGAAGCCTAGGTTGCACGGAAAGTAGAAATGACCATAACTTTCATACCGGTTGCAATTATTCGTTTTACACCGTGGAAAAACTGTTGAATTTATATTGTATTTTATGCGTCTGGAGTTGTTTTCTAAGGCCCTAACTATTCGACCTGCTGGACCAACGCCCTAGAGTGAAGATTAGGTTGCACGGAACGTAGAAATGACCATTACTTTCACACTGGTTGCAATTATTCCTGTTATACGAAGGACAAACTGTTGGATTTTTATTGTTCTTTATGCTTCTGGCGTTGACTTCTTAGGCCCTAACTATTGGATCTGGTGGAGCAACGCCTAGGGTGAAGCCAAGGTTGCCCGGAACGTAGAAATGACCATAACCTTCATACTGATTGCAATTATTCGTTTTATACGATGGGAAAACTGTTGTACTTATATTGTATGTTATGAATCTGGCGTTGGCTCCTAAGGCCGTAGCTGTTCGATGAGGTGGAGCAACGCCCTAGCGTGAAGCCTAGCTTGCCCGGAACGTAGAAATAACCATTACTTCCACACTGTTTGCAATTATTCATTTTATACAATGGAAAAACTGTTGTATTTATAATGTATTTTATAGTTATGGCGTTGACTTCTAAGGCCGTAGCTATTCGATGGGGTGGAGCAATGCCCTAGAGTGAAGCCTAGGTTGCCCGGAACGTAGAAATGTCCATTACTTTCACACTGGTTGCAATTATTCCTGTTATACGATGGAAAAACTGTTGTATTTATATTGTATTTTATGCTTCTGCTGTAGACTTCTTGGGCCCTAGCCATTCGATCTGGAGTAAGAACGCCCTAGAGTGAAGCCTAGGTTGCCCGGAACGTAGAAATGACCATCACTTTCACACTGGTTGCAATTATTCCTGTTATACAATGGTAAAACTGTTGTACTTATATTGTATTTTATGCTTCTGGTGTAGACTTCTTTGGCCCTAGCTATTCGATCTGGAGGAACAACGCTCTAGAGTGAAGCCTAGGTTGCCCGGAACGTAGAAATGACCATCACTTTCACACTGGTTGCAATTATTCTTGTTATACAATGGAAAAACTGTTGTATTTATTTTGTATTTTATGCCTCTGGCGTTGACTCCTAAGGCCGTAGCTATTCGATGTGGTGGAGCAACGCACTAGAGTGAAGCCTAGGTTGCCCGGAACGTAGAAATGACCATGTCTTTCACACTGGTTGCAATTATTCCTGTTATACGACGGAAAAACTGTTGTATTTCTATTGTATTTTATGTTTCTGGCGTTGACTTCTTAGGCCCTAACTATTTGATCTGGTGGAGCAACGCCCTAGAGAGAAGCCTAGATTGCCCGGAACGTAGAAATGACCATAACCAACAGACTGGTTGCCATTATTCGTTTTGTACGATGGAAAGACTGTTGTATTTATATTGTATGTTATAGTTATGGCGTTGTCTTCTAGGGCCGTAGGTATTCGATGTGGTTGAGCAACGTCCTAGAGTGAAGCCTAGGTTGCCCGGAACGTAGAAATGACCACAGCTTTCATACTGGTTGCAATTATTCCTGTTACACGATGGAAAAGCTGCTGTATTTGTATTGTATTTTATGCTTCTGGCGTAGACTTCTTAGGCCCTAACTATTGGATCTGGTGGAGCAACGCCTAGGGTGAAGCCTAGGTTGCCCGGAACGTAGAAATGACCATAACCTTCATACTGATTGCAATTATTCGTTTTATACGATGGAAAAACTGTTGTATTTATATTGTTTTTTATAGTTATGCCGTTGACTTCTAAGGCCGTAGCTATTCGATGTGGTGGAGCAATGCCCTAGAGTGAAGCCTAGGATGCCCGCAACGTAGAAATGACCGTACCTTTCACACTGGTTGCAATTATTCCTGTTATACGATGGAAAAGCTGTTGTATTTGTATTGTATTTTATGCTTCTGGCGTTGACTTCTAATGCGTTAACTATTCGATCTGTTGGAGCAACGCACTAGAGTGAAGCCTAGGTTGCACGGAAAGTAGAAATGACCATAACTTTCATACCGGTTGCAATTATTCGTTTTATACCGTGGAAAAACTGTTGAATTTATATTGTATTTTATGCGTCTGGAGTTGTTTTCTAAGGCCCTAACTATTCGACCTGCTGGACCAACGCCCTAGAGTGAAGATTAGGTTGCACGGAACGTAGAAATGACCATTACTTTCACACTGGTTGCAATTATTCCTGTTATACGAAGGACAAACTGTTGGATTTTTATTGTTCTTTATGCTTCTGGCGTTGACTTCTTAGGCCCTAACTATTGGATCTGGTGGAGCAACGCCTAGGGTGAAGCCAAGGTTGCCCGGAACGTAGAAATGACCATAACCTTCATACTGATTGCAATTATTCGTTTTATACGATGGGAAAACTGTTGTACTTATATTGTATGTTATGAATCTGGCGTTGGCTCCTAAGGCCGTAGCTGTTCGATGAGGTGGAGCAACGCCCTAGCGTGAAGCCTAGCTTGCCCGGAACGTAGAAATAACCATTACTTCCACACTGTTTGCAATTATTCATTTTATACAATGGAAAAACTGTTGTATTTATAATGTATTTTATAGTTATGGCGTTGACTTCTAAGGCCGTAGCTATTCGATGGGGTGGAGCAATGCCCTAGACTGAAGCCTAGGTTGCCCGGAACGAAGAAATGACCATAACTTTCATACTGATTGCAATTATTCGTATTATACGATGAGAAAACTGTTGTATCTATTCTCTATTTTATGCTTCTGGCGTTGACTTCTTAGGTCCTAACTATACGATCTGGAGGAGCAACGCCCTCTGGTGTCGCCCAGGTTGCCCGGAACGTAGAAATGACCATAACTTTCATACCGATTGCAATTATTCGTATTATACGATGGAAAAACTGTTGTATTTATATTGTATTTTATGCTTCTGGCGTTTACTTCTTAGACCCTAACTATTCGATCTGGTGGAGCAACGCCCTAGAGTGAAGCCTAGGTTGCCCGGAACGTAGGAATGACCATGTCTTTCACACTGGTTGCAATCATTCCTGTTATACGATGGAAAAACTGTTGTATTTATATTATATTTTATGCTTCAGACGTTGACTTCTAAGGCCGTAGCTATTCGATGTGATGGAGAAACGCCCTAGAGTGAATCCTAGGTTGCCCGGAAAGTAGAAATGACCATTACCTCCACACTGTTTGCAGTTATTCATTTTATACAATGGAAAAACTGTTGTATTTATATTGTTTTTTATAGTTATGGCGTTGACTTCTAAGGCCGCAACTATTCGATGTGGTGGAGCAATGCCCTAGAGTGAAGCCTAGGATGCCCGCAACGTAGAAATGACCATATCTTTCACACTGTTTGCAATTATTCCTGTTATGCGATTGACAAACTGTTGTATTTATATTGTATTTTATGCTTCTGGCGTTGACGTCTAAGTCCCTAACTATTGGATCTGGTGGAGCAACGCCCTAGCGTGAAGACTAGGTTGCCCGGAATGTAGAAATGACCATCACTTTCACACTGGTAGCAATTATTCTTGTTATACGATTTAAATACTGTTGTATTTATTTTGTATTTTATGCCTCTGGCGTTGACTCCTAAGGCCGTAGCTATTCGGTGTGGTGGAGCAACGCCCTAGAGTGAAGCCTAGGTTGCACGGAACGTAGAAATGCCCATTACTTTCACACTGGTTGCAATTATTCCTGTTATACGATGGAAAAACTGTTGTATTTATATTGTATTTTATGCTTCTGCTGTAGACTTCTTGGGCCCTAGCCATTCGATCTGGAGGAAGAACGCCCTAGAGTGGAGCCTAGGTTGCCCGGAACGTAGAAATGACCATCACTTTCACACTGGTTGCAATTATTCCTGTTATACATTGGAAAAACTGTTGTATTTATATTGTATTTTATGCTTCTGGTGTAGACTTCTTTGGCCCTAGCTATTCGATCTGGAGGAACAACGCTCTAGAGTGAAGCCTAGGTTGCCCGGAACGTAGAAATGACCATCACTTTCACACTGGTTGCAATTATTCTTGTTATACAATGGAAAAACTGTTGTATTTATTTTGTATTTTATGCCTCTGGCGTTGACTCCTAAGGCCGTAGCTATTCGATGTGGTGGAGCAACGCACTAGAGTGAAGCCTAGGTTGCCCGGAACGTAGAAATGACCATGTCTTTCACACTGGTTGCAATTATTCCTGTTATACGACGGAAAAACTGTTGTATTTCTATTGTATTTTATGTTTCTGGCGTTGACTTCTTAGGCCCTAACTATTTGATCTGGTGGAGCAACGCCCTAGAGAGAAGCCTAGATTGCCCGGAACGTAGAAATGACCATAACCAACAGACTGGTTGCCATTATTCGTTTTGTACGATGGAAAGACTGTTGTATTTATATTGTATGTTATAGTTATGGCGTTGTCTTCTAGGGCCGTAAGTATTCGATGTGGTTGAGCAACGTCCTAGAGTGAAGCCTAGGTTGCCCGGAACGTAGAAATGACCACAGCTTTCATACTGGTTGCAATTATTCCTGTTACACGATGGAAAAGCTGCTGTATTTGTATTGTATTTTATGCTTCTGGCGTAGACTTCTTAGGCCCTAACTATTGGATCTGGTGGAGCAACGCCTAGGGTGAAGACTAGGTTGCCCGGAACGTAGAAATGACCATAACCTTCATACTGATTGCAATTATTCGTTTTATACGATGGAAAAACTGTTGTATTTATATTGTTTTTTATAGTTATGCCGTTGACTTCTAAGGCCGTAGCTATTCGATGTGGTGGAGCAATGCCCTAGAGTGAAGCCTAGGATGCCCGCAACGTAGAAGCGACCATACCTTTCACACTGGTTGCAATTATTCCTGTTATACGATGGAAAAGCTGTTGTATTTGTATTGTATTTTATGCTTCTGGCGTTGACTTCTAAGGCGTTAACTATTCGATCTGTTGGAGCAACGCACTAGAGTGAAGCCTAGGTTGCACGGAAAGTAGAAATGACCATAACTTTCATACCGGTTGCAATTATTCGTTTTATACCGTGGAAAAACTGTTGAATTTATATTGTATTTTATGCGTCTGGAGTTGTTTTCTAAGGCCCTAACTATTCGACCTGCTGGACCAACGCCCTAGAGTGAAGATTAGGTTGCACGGAACGTAGAAATGACCATTACTTTCACACTGGTTGCAATTATTCCTGTTATACGAAGGACAAACTGTTGGATTTTTATTGTTCTTTATGCTTCTGGCGTTGACTTCTTAGGCCCTAACTATTGGATCTGGTGGAGCAACGCCTAGGGTGAAGCCAAGGTTGCCCGGAACGTAGAAATGACCATAACCTTCATACTGATTGCAATTATTCGTTTTATACGATGGGAAAACTGTTGTACTTATATTGTATGTTATGAATCTGGCGTTGGCTCCTAAGGCCGTAGCTGTTCGATGAGGTGGAGCAACGCCCTAGCGTGAAGCCTAGCTTGCCCGGAGCGTAGAAATAACCATTACTTCCACACTGTTTGCAATTATTCATTTTATACAATGGAAAAACTGTTGTATTTATAATGTATTTTATAGTTATGGCGTTGACTTCTAAGGCCGTAGCTATTCGATGGGGTGGAGCAATGCCCTAGAGTGAAGCCTAGGTTGCCCGGAACGTAGAAATGTCCATTACTTTCACACTGGTTGCAATTATTCCTGTTATACGATGGAAAAACTGTTGTATTTATATTGTATTTTATGCTTCTGCTGTAGACTTCTTGGGCCCTAGCCATTCGATCTGGAGTAAGAACGCCCTAGAGTGAAGCCTAGGTTGCCCGGAACGTAGAAATGACCATCACTTTCACACTGGTTGCAATTATTCCTGTTATACAATGGTAAAACTGTTGTACTTATATTGTATTTTATGCTTCTGGTGTAGACTTCTTTGGCCCTAGCTATTCGATCTGGAGGAACAACGCTCTAGAGTGAAGCCTAGGTTGCCCGGAACGTAGAAATGACCATCACTTTCACACTGGTTGCAATTATTCTTGTTATACAATGGAAAAACTGTTGTATTTATTTTGTATTTTATGCCTCTGGCGTTGACTCCTAAGGCCGTAGCTATTCGATGTGGTGGAGCAACGCACTAGAGTGAAGCCTAGGTTGCCCGGAACGTAGAAATGACCATGTCTTTCACACTGGTTGCAATTATTCCTGTTATACGACGGAAAAACTGTTGTATTTCTATTGTATTTTATGTTTCTGGCGTTGACTTCTTAGGCCCTACCTATTTGATCTGGTGGAGCAACGCCTAGGGTGAAGCCTAGGTTGCCCGGAACGTAGAAATGACCATAACCTTCATACTGATTGCAATTATTCGTTTTATACGATGGAAAAACTGTTGTATTTATATTGTTTTTTATAGTTATGCCGTTGACTTCTAAGGCCGTAGCTATTCGATGTGGTGGAGCAATGCCCTAGAGTGAAGCCTAGGATGCCCGCAACGTAGAAATGACCATACCTTTCACACTGGTTGCAATTATTCCTGTTATACGATGGAAAAGCTGTTGTATTTGTATTGTATTTTATGCTTCTGGCGTTGACTTCTAATGCGTTAACTATTCGATCTGTTGGAGCAACGCACTAGAGTGAAGCCTAGGTTGCACGGAAAGTAGAAATGACCATAACTTTCATACCGGTTGCAATTATTCGTTTTATACCGTGGAAAAACTGTTGAATTTTTTATTGTATTTTATGCGTCTGGAGTTGTTTTCTAAGGCCCTAACTATTCGACCTGCTGGACCAACGCCCTAGAGTGAAGATTAGGTTGCACGGAACGTAGAAATGACCATTACTTTCACACTGGTTGCAATTATTCCTGTTATACGAAGGACAAACTGTTGGATTTTTATTGTTCTTTATGCTTCTGGCGTTGACTTCTTAGGCCCTAACTATTGGATCTGGTGGAGCAACGCCTAGGGTGAAGCCAAGGTTGCCCGGAACGTAGAAATGACCATAACCTTCATACTGATTGCAATTATTCGTTTTATACGATGGGAAAACTGTTGTACTTATATTGTATGTTATGAATCTGGCGTTGGCTCCTAAGGCCGTAGCTGTTCGATGAGGTGGAGCAACGCCCTAGCGTGAAGCCTAGCTTGCCCGGAACGTAGAAATAACCATTACTTCCACACTGTTTGCAATTATTCATTTTATACAATGGAAAAACTGTTGTATTTATAATGTATTTTATAGTTATGGCGTTGACTTCTAAGGCCGTAGCTATTCGATGGGGTGGAGCAATGCCCTAGAGTGAAGCCTAGGTTGCCCGGAACGAAGAAATGACCATAACTTTCATACTGATTGCAATTATTCGTATTATACGATGAGAAAACTGTTGTATCTATTCTCTATTTTATGCTTCTGGCGTTGACTTCTTAGGTCCTAACTATACGATCTGGAGGAGCAACGCCCTCTGGTGTCGCCCAGGTTGCCCGGAACGTAGAAATGACCATAACTTTCATACCGATTGCAATTATTCGTATTATACGATGGAAAAACTGTTGTATTTATATTGTATTTTATGCTTCTGGCGTTTACTTCTTAGACCCTAACTATTCGATCTGGTGGAGCAACGCCCTAGAGTGAAGCCTAGGTTGCCCGGAACGTAGAAATGACCATGTCTTTCACACTGGTTGCAATTATTCCTGTTATACGATGGAAAAACTGTTGTATTTATATTATATTTTATGCTTCAGGCGTTGACTTCGAGGGCCGTAGCTATTCGATGTGGTGGAGAAACGCCCTAGAGTGAAGCCTAGGTAGCCCGGAAAGTAGAAATGACCATTACCTCCACACTGTTTGCAATTATACATTTTATACAATGGTAAAACTGTTGTTTGTATATTGTTTTTTATAGTTATGGCGTTGACTTATAAGGCCGTAACTAGTCGATGTGGTGGAGCAATGCCCTAGAGTGAAGCCTAGGATGCCCGCAACGTAGAAATGACCATATCATTCACACTGTTTGCAATTATTCCTGTTATACGATTGAAAAACTGTTGTGTTTATATTGTATTTTATGCTTCTGGCGTTGCCTTCTAAGGCCCTAACTATTCGATCTGGTGGAGCAACGCACTAGAGTGAAGCCTACGTTGCCCGGAATGTAGAAATGACCATCACTTTCACACTGGTTGCAATTATTCTTGTTATACGGTGGAAAAACTGTTGTATTTCTATTGTATTTTATGCTTCTGGCGTTGACTCCTAAGGCCGTAGCTATTCGATGTGGTGGAGCATCGCCCTAGACTGAAGCCTAGGTTGCCCGGAACGTAGGAATGACCATGTCTTTCACACTGGTTGCAATCATTCCTGTTATACGATGGAAAAACTGTTGTATTTATATTATATTTTATGCTTCAGACGTTGACTTCTAAGGCCGTAGCTATTCGATGTGATGGAGAAACGCCCTAGAGTGAATCCTAGGTTGCCCGGAAAGTAGAAATGACCATTACCTCCACACTGTTTGCAGTTATTCATTTTATACAATGGAAAAACTGTTGTATTTATATTGTTTTTTATAGTTATGGCGTTGACTTCTAAGGCCGCAACTATTCGATGTGGTGGAGCAATGCCCTAGAGTGAAGCCTAGGATGCCCGCAACGTAGAAATGACCATATCTTTCACACTGTTTGCAATTATTCCTGTTATGCGATTGACAAACTGTTGTATTTATATTGTATTTTATGCTTCTGGCGTTGACGTCTAAGTCCCTAACTATTGGATCTGGTGGAGCAACGCCCTAGCGTGAAGACTAGGTTGCCCGGAATGTAGAAATGACCATCACTTTCACACTGGTAGCAATTATTCTTGTTATACGATTTAAATACTGTTGTATTTATTTTGTATTTTATGCCTCTGGCGTTGACTCCTAAGGCCGTAGCTATTCGGTGTGGTGGAGCAACGCCCTAGAGTGAAGCCTAGGTTGCACGGAACGTAGAAATGCCCATTACTTTCACACTGGTTGCAATTATTCCTGTTATACGATGGAAAAACTGTTGTATTTATATTGTATTTTATGCTTCTGCTGTAGACTTCTTGGGCCCTAGCCATTCGATCTGGAGGAAGAACGCCCTAGAGTGGAGCCTAGGTTGCCCGGAACGTAGAAATGACCATCACTTTCACACTGGTTGCAATTATTCCTGTTATACAATGGAAAAACAGTTGTATTTATATTGTATTTTATGCTTCTGGTGTAGACTTCTTTGGCCCTAGCTATTCGATCTGGAGGAACAACGCTCTAGAGTGAAGCCTAGGTTGCCCGGAACGTAGAAATGACCATCACTTTCACACTGGTTGCAATTATTCTTGTTATACAATGGAAAAACTGTTGTATTTATTTTGTATTTTATGCCTCTGGCGTTGACTCCTAAGGCCGTAGCTATTCGATGTGGTGGAGCAACGCACTAGAGTGAAGCCTAGGTTGCCCGGAACGTAGAAATGACCATGTCTTTCACACTGGTTGCAATTATTCCTGTTATACGACGGAAAAACTGTTGTATTTCTATTGTATTTTATGTTTCTGGCGTTGACTTCTTAGGCCCTAACTATTTGATCTGGTGGAGCAACGCCCTAGAGAGAAGCCTAGATTGCCCGGAACGTAGAAATGACCATAACCAACAGACTGGTTGCCATTATTCGTTTTGTACGATAGAAAGACTGTTGTATTTATATTGTATGTTATAGTTATGGCGTTGTCTTCTAGGGCCGTAGGTATTCGATGTGGTTGAGCAACGTCCTAGAGTGAAGCCTAGGTTGCCCGGAACGTAGAAATGACCACAGCTTTCATACTGGTTGCAATTATTCGTTTTATACGATCGAAAAACTGTTGTATTTATTTTGTATTTGGTGCTCCTGGCTTTGACTTCTTAGGCCCTAGCTATTGGATCTGGTGGACCAACGGCCTAGAGTGAAGCCTAGGTTGCCCGGAACGTAGAAATGACCATAAATGCATACTGGTTGCAATTATTCGTTTTATACGATGGAAAAACCGTTGTATTTTTATTTTATTTTACGCTCCTAGCGTTGACTTCTAAGTCCCTAGCTATTCGATCTGGTGGAGCAACGACCTAGAGTGAAGCCTAGGTTGCCCGGGACGTAGAAATGACCATCACCTTCACTCTGGTTGCAATTACTCCTGCTATACGATTGAAAAGCTGTTGTATTTATATTATATTTTATGCTTCAGGCATTGACTTCTAAGGCCGTAGCTATTCGATGTGGTGGAGCAACGCCCTAGAGTGAAGCCTAGGTTGCCCGGAACGTAGAAATGACCACTACTTCCACACTGTTTGCAATTATTCATATTATACAGTGGAAAAACTGTTGTATTTTATTATATTTTATGCTTCTGACGTTGACTTCTAAGTCCCTTGTTATTCGATCTGGTGGAGCAACGCCCTTGAGCGAAGCCTAGGTTGTCCGGAACGTAGAAATGACCATCACTTTCACACTGGCTGCAATTATTCCTGTTATACGATGGAAAAACTGTTGTATTTATTTTGTATTTTATGCCTCTGGCGTTGACTTCTTAGGTCCTAACTATTGGATCTGGTGGAGCAACGCCCTTGAGCGAAGCCCAGGATGCCCGGAACGTAGAAATGACCATAACTTTCTTACTGATTGCAATTATTCGTATTATACAATGGAAAATCTGTTGTATTTATATTGTATTTTAACCTTCTGGCGTTGACTTCTAAGGCCGTAGCTATTCGATGTGGTGCAGCGACGCCCTGGAGTGAAGCCTAGGTTCCCTGATCGTTGAAATGACCATATCTTTCACACTGGTTGCAATTATTCCTCTTATACGATGGAATAACTGTTGTATCTCTATTGTATTTTATGCTTCCGGCGTTGACTTCTTAGGCCCTAACTATTCGATCTGGTGGAGCAACGCCATAGAGAGAAGCCTAGATTTCCGGAACGTAGAAATGACCATTACCTTCAGGCATGTTGCAATTGTTCCTGTTATACGATGAAAGAACTGTTGTATTTTTATTGTGTTTTATGCGTCTGGAGTTGTTTTCGAAGTCCCTAACTATTCGACCTGGTGGAGCAACGCCCTAGAGTGAAGCCTAGGTTGCACGGAACGTAGAAATGCCCATTACTTTCACACTGGTTGTAATTATTCCTGTTATACGATGGAATAACTGTTGTATTTATATTTTATTTTATGCTTCTTGCGTTGACTTCTCAGGCCCTAGCTATTCGATCTGGTGGTGCAACGATCTAGAGTGAAGCCTAGGTTACCCGGGACGTAGAAATGACCATCACCTTCACTCTGGTTGCAATTACTCCTGCTATACGATTGAAAAGCTGTTGTATTTATATTATATTTTATGCTTCAGGCGTTGACTTCTAAGGCCGTAGCTATTCGATGTGGTGGAGCAACGCCCTAGAGTGAAGCCTAGGTTGCCCGGAACGTAGAAATGACCACTACTTCCACATTGTTTGTAATTATTCATATTATACAGTGGAAAAACTGTTGTATTTTATTATATTTTATGCTTCTGACGTTGACTTCTAAGTCCCTTGTTATTCGATCTGGTGGAGCAACGCCCTTGAGCGAAGCCTAGGTTGTCCGGAACGTAGAAATGACCATCACTTTCACACTGGCTGCAATTATTCCTGTTATACGATGGAAAAACTGTTGTATCTATTTTGTATTTTATGCTTCTGGCGCTGACTTCTTAGGTCCTAACTATTGGATCTGGTGGAGCAACGCCCTTGCGCGAAGCCCAGGATGCCCGGAACGTAGAAATGACCATAACTTTCTTACTGATTGCAATTATTCGTATTATACAATGGAAAATCTGTTGTATTTATATTGTATTTTAACCTTCTGGCGTTGACTTCTAAGGCCGTAGCTATTCGATGTGGTGCAGCGACGCCCTGGAGTGAAGCCTAGGTTCCCTGATCGTTGAAATGACCATATCTTTCACACTGGTTGCAATTATTCCTCTTATACGATGGAAAAACTGTTGTATTTATTTTGTATTTTATGCCTCTGGCGTTGACTCCTAAGGCCGTAGCTATTCGATGTGGTGGAGCAACGCACTAGAGTGAAGCCTAGGTTGCCCGGAACGTAGAAATGACCATGTCTTTCACACTGGTTGCAATTATTCCTGTTATACGACGGAAAAACTGTTGTATTTCTATTCTATTTTATGTTTCTGGCGTTGACTTCTTAGGCCCTAACTATTTGATCTGGTGGAGCAACGCCCTAGAGAGAAGCCTAGATTGCCCGGAACGTAGAAGTGACCATAACCAACAGACTGGTTGCCATTATTCGTTTTGTACGATGGAAAGACTGTTGTATTTATATTGTATGTTATAGTTATGGCGTTGTCTTCTAGGGCCGTAGGTATTCGATGTGGTTGAGCAACGTCCTAGAGTGAAGCCTAGGTTGCCCGGAACGTAGAAATGACCACAGCTTTCATACTGGTTGCAATTATTCCTGTTACACGATGGAAAAGCTGCTGTATTTGTATTGTATTTTATGCTTCTGGCGTAGACTTCTTAGGCCCTAACTATTGGATCTGGTGGAGCAACGCCTAGGGTGAAGCCTAGGTTGCCCGGAACGTAGAAATGACCATAACCTTCATACTGATTGCAATTATTCGTTTTATACGATGGAAAAACTGTTGTATTTATATTGTTTTTTATAGTTATGCCGTTGACTTCTAAGGCCGTAGCTATTCGATGTGGTGGAGCAATGCCCTAGAGTGAAGCCTAGGATGCCCGCAACGTAGAAATGACCATACCTTTCACACTGGTTGCAATTATTCCTGTTATACGATGGAAAAGCTGTTGTATTTGTATTGTATTTTATGCTTCTGGCGTTGACTTCTAAGGCGTTAACTATTCGATCTGTTGGAGCAACGCACTAGAGTGAAGCCTAGGTTGCACGGAAAGTAGAAATGACCATAACTTTCATACCGGTTGCAATTATTCGTTTTATACCGTGGAAAAACTGTTGAATTTATATTGTATTTTATGCGTCTGGAGTTGTTTTCTAAGGCCCTAACTATTCGACCTGCTGGACCAACGCCCTAGAGTGAAGATTAGGTTGCACGGAACGTAGAAATGACCATTACTTTCACACTGGTTGCAATTATTCCTGTTATACGAAGGACAAACTGTTGGATTTTTATTGTTCTTTATGCTTCTGGCGTTGACTTCTTAGGCCCTAACTATTGGATCTGGTGGAGCAACGCCTAGGGTGCAGCCAAGGTTGCCCGGAACGAAGAAATGACCATAACCTTCATACTGATTGCAATTATTCGTTTTATACGATGGGAAAACTGTTGTACTTATATTGTATGTTATGAATCTGGCGTTGGCTCCTAAGGCCGTAGCTGTTCGATGAGGTGGAGCAACGCCCTAGCGTGAAGCCTAGCTTGCCCGGAACGTAGAAATAACCATTACTTCCACACTGTTTGCAATTATTCATTTTATACAATGGAAAAACTGTTGTATTTATAATGTATTTTATAGTTATGGCGTTGACTTCTAAGGCCGTAGCTATTCGATGGGGTGGAGCAATGCCCTAGAGTGAAGCCTAGGTTGCCCGGAACGAAGAAATGACCATAACTTTCATACTGATTGCAATTATTCGTATTATACGATGAGAAAACTGTTGTATCTATTCTCTATTTTATGCTTCTGGCGTCGACTTCTTAGGTCCTAACTATACGATCTGGAGGAGCAACGCCCTCTGGTGTCGCCCAGGTTGCCCGGAACGTAGAAATGACCATAACTTTCATACCGATTGCAATTATTCGTATTATACGATGGAAAAACTGTTGTATTTATATTGTATTTTATGCTTCTGGCGTTTACTTCTTAGACCCTAACTATTCGATCTGGTGGAGCAACGCCCTAGAGTGAAGCCTAGGTTGCCCGGAACGTAGAAATGACCATGTCTTTCACACTGGTTGCAATTATTCCTGTTATACGATGGAAAAACTGTTGTATTTATATTATATTTTATGCTTCAGGCGTTGACTTCGAGGGCCGTAGCTATTCGATGTGGTGGAGAAACGCCCTAGAGTGAAGCCTAGGTAGCCCGGAAAGTAGAAATGACCATTACCTCCACACTGTTTGCAATTATTCATTTTATACAATGGTAAAACTGTTGTTTGTATATTGTTTTTTATAGTTATGGCGTTGACTTCTAAGGCCGTAACTAGTCGATGTGGTGGAGCAATGCCCTAGAGTGAAGCCTAGGATGCCCGCAACGTAGAAATGACCATATCATTCACACTGTTTGCAATTATTCCTGTTATACGATTGAAAAACTGTTGTATTTATATTGTATTTTATGCTTCTGGCGTTGCCTTCTAAGGCCCTAACTATTCGATCTGGTGGAGCAACGCACTAGAGTGAAGCCTAGGTTGCCCGGAATGTAGAAATGACCATCACTTTCACACTGGTTGCAATTATTCTTGTTATACGGTGGAAAAACTGTTGTATTTCTATTGTATTTTATGCTTCTGGCGTTGACTCCTAAGGCCGTAGCTATTCGATGTGGTGGAGCATCGCCCTAGACTGAAGCGTAGGTTGCCCGGAACGTAGGAATGACCATGTCTTTCACACTGGTTGCAATCATTCCTGTTATACGATGGAAAAACTGTTGTATTTATATTATATTTTATGCTTCAGACGTTGACTTCTAAGGCCGTAGCTATTCGATGTGATGGAGAAACGCCCTAGAGTGAATCCTAGGTTGCCCGGAAAGTAGAAATGACCATTACCTCCACACTGTTTGCAGTTATTCATTTTATACAATGGAAAAACTGTTGTATTTATATTGTTTTTTATAGTTATGGCGTTGACTTCTAAGGCCGCAACTATTCGATGTGGTGGAGCAATGCCCTAGAGTGAAGCCTAGGATGCCCGCAACGTAGAAATGACCATATCTTTCACACTGTTTGCAATTATTCCTGTTATGCGATTGACAAACTGTTGTATTTATATTGTATTTTATGCTTCTGGCGTTGACGTCTAAGTCCCTAACTATTGGATCTGGTGGAGCAACGCCCTAGCGTGAAGACTAGGTTGCCCGGAATGTAGAAATGACCATCACTTTCACACTGGTAGCAATTATTCTTGTTATACGATTTAAATACTGTTGTATTTATTTTGTATTTTATGCCTCTGGCGTTGACTCCTAAGGCCGTAGCTATTCGGTGTGGTGGAGCAACGCCCTAGGGTGAAGCCTAGGTTGCCCGGAACGTAGGAATGACCGTGTCTTTCACACTGGTTGCAATCATTCCTGTTATACGATGGAAAAACTGTTGTATTTATATTATATTTTATGCTTTAGACGTTGACTTCTAATGCCGTAGCTATTCGATGTGGTGGAGAAACGCCCTAGAGTGAAGCCTAGGTTGCCCGGAAAGTAGAAATGACCATTACCTCCACACTGTTTGCAGTTATTCATTTTATACAATGGAAAAACTGTTGTATTTATATTTTTTTTTGTAATTATGGCGTTGACTTCTAAGGCCGTAACTATTCGATGTGGTGGAGCAATGCCCTAGAGTGAAGCCTAGGATGCCCGCAACGTAGAAATGACCATATCTTTCACACTGTTTGCAATTGTTCCTGTTATACGATGGAAAAACTGTTGTATTTATTTTGTATTTTATGCTTCTGGCGTTGACTTCTTAGGTCCTAACTATTGGATCTGGTGGAGCAACGCCCTTGAGCGAAGCCCAGGATGCCCGGAACGTAGAAATGACCATAACTTTCTTACTGATTGCAATTATTCGTATTATACAATGGAAAATCTGTTGTATTTATATTGTATTTTAACCTTCTGGCGTTGACTTCTAAGGCCGTAGCTATTCGATGTGGTGCAGCGACGCCCTGGAGTGAAGCCTAGGTTCCCTGATCGTTGAAATGACCATATCTTTCACACTGGTTGCAATTATTCCTCTTATACGATGGAATAACTGTTGTATCTCTATTGTATTTTATGCTTCTGGCGTTGACTTCTTAGGCCCTAACTATTCGATCTGGTGGAGCAACGCCATAGAGAGCAGCCTAGATGTCCGGAACGTAGAAATGACCATTACCTTCAGGCATGTTGCAATTGTTCCTGATATACGATGAAAGAACTGTTGTATTTTTATTGTGTTTTATGCGTCTGGAGTTGTTTTCGAAGTCCCTAACTATTCGACCTGGTGGAGCAACGCCCTAGAGTGAAGCCTAGGTTGCACGGAACGTAGAAATGCCCATTACTTTCACACTGGTTGTAATTATTCCTGTTATACGATGGAATAACTGTTGTATTTATATTTTATTTTATGCTTCTTGCGTTGACTTCTCAGGCCCTAGCTATTCGATCTGGTGGTGCAACGCTCTAGAGTGAAGCCTAGGTTGCCCGGGACTTACAAGTGACCATCACTTTCACTCTGGTTGCTATTATTCCTGTTATACGGTGGAAAAACTGTTGTATTTTTATTGTATTTTATGCTTCGGGCGTTGACTTCTAAGGCCGCAGCTATTCGATCTGGTAGTGCAACGCCCTAGAGTTAAGCCTAGGATGCCCGGAACGTAGAAATGGCCATTACTTTCACACTGGTTGTAATTATTCCTGTTATACGATGGAATAACTGTTGTATTTATATTTTATTTTATGCTTCTTGCGTTGACTTCTCAGGCCCTAGCTATTCGATCTGGTGGTGCAACGCTCTAGAGTGAAGCCTAAGTTGCCCGGAACTTAGAAGTGACCATCACCTTCACTCTGGTTGCTATTATTCCTGTTATACGGTGGAAAAACTGTTGTATTTTTATTGTATTTTATGCTTCGGGCGTTGACTTCTAAGGCCGCAGCTATTCGATCTGGTAGTGCAACGACCTAGAGTTAAGTCTAGGATGCCCGGAACGTAGAAATGGCCATTGCTTTCACACTGGTTGCACTTATTCGTATGATACGATGGAAAAGCTGTTGTACATATATCGTATTTTATGCTTCTGGCGTTGACTTCTTAGGACCTAACCATTCGATCTGGTGGAGCAACGCCCTAGGGTGAAGCCTAGGTTGCCCGGAACGTAGAAATGACCATAACTTTCATGCTGGTTGTAATTATTCGTTTTATACCGTGGAAAAACTGTTGCATTTATATTGTATTTTATGCGTCTGGAGTTGTTTTCTAAGGCCCTGACTATTCGACCTGGTGGATCAACGCCCTAGAGGGAAGCCTAGGTTGCACGGAACGTAGAAATGCCCATTACTTTCACACTGGTTGCAATTATTCCTGTTATACGATGGAAAAACTGTTGTATTTATATTGTATTTTATGCTTCTGCTGTAGACTTCTTGGGCCCTAGCCATTCGATCTGGAGGAAGAACGCCCTAGAGTGAAGCCTAGGTTGCCCGGAACGTAGAAATGACCATCACTTTCACACTGGTTGCAATTATTCCTGTTATACAATGGAAAAACTGTTGTATTTATATTGTATTTTATGCTTCTGGTGTAGACTTCTTTGGCCCTAGCTATTCGATCTGGAGGAACAACGCTCTAGAGTGAAGCCTAGGTTGCCCGGAACGTAGAAATGACCATCACTTTCACACTGGTTGCAGTTATTCTTGTTATACAATGGAAAAACTGTTGTATTTATTTTGTATTTTATGCCTCTGGCGTTGACTCCTAAGGCCGTAGCTATTCGATGTGGTGGAGCAACGCACTAGAGTGAAGCCTAGGTTGCCCGGAACGTAGAAATGACCATGTCTTTCACACTGGTTGCAATTATTCCTGTTATACGACGGAAAAACTGTTGTATTTCTATTGTATTTTATGTTTCTGGCGTTGACTTCTTAGGCCCTAACTATTTGATCTGGTGGAGCAACGCCCTAGAGAGAAGCCTAGATTGCCCGGAACGTAGAAATGACCATAACCATCAGACTGGTTGCCATTATTCGTTTTGTACGATGGAAAGACTGTTGTATTTATATTGTATGTTATAGTTATGGCGTTGTCTTCTAGGGCCGTAGGTATTCGATGTGGTTGAGCAACGTCCTAGAGTGAAGCCTAGGTTGCCCGGAACGTAGGAATGACCACAGCTTTCATACTGGTTGCAATTATTCGTTTTATACGATGGAAAAACTGTTGTATTTATTTTGTATTTGGTGCTCCTGGCTTTGACTTCTTAGGCCCTAGCTATTGGATCTGGTGGACCAACGGCCTAGAGTGAAGCCTAGGTTGCCCGGAACGTAGAAATGACCATAAATGCATACAGGTTGCAATTATTCGTTTTATACGATGGAAAAACCGTTGTATTTTTATTTTATTTTACGCTCCTAGCGTTGACTTCTAAGTCCCTAGCTATTCGATCTGGTGGAGCAACGACCTAGAGTTAAGCCTAGGTTGCCCGGGACGTAGAAATGACCATCACCTTCACTCTGGTTGCAATTACTCCTGCTATACGATTGAAAGGCTGTTGTATTTATATTATATTTTATGCTTCAGGCGTTGACTTCTAAGGCCGTAGCTATTTGATGTGGTGGAGCAACGCCCTAGAGTGAAGCCTAGGTTGCCCGGAACGTAGAAATGACCACTACTTCCACACTGTTTGCAATTATTCATATTATACAGCGGAAAAACTGTTGTATTTATTGTATTATATTTTATGCTTCTGACGTTGGCTTCTAAGTCCCTTGTTATTCGATCTGGTGGAGCAACGCCCTTGAGCGAAGCCTAGGTTGTCCGGAACGTAGAAATGACCATCACTTTCACACTGGCTGCAATTATTCCTGTTATACGATGGAAAAACTGTTGTATTTATTTTGTATTTTATGCTTCTGGCGTTGACTTCTTAGGTCCTAACTATTGGATCTGGTGGAGCAACGCCCTTGAGCGAAGCCCAGGATGCCCGGAACGTAGAAATGACCATAACTTTCTTACTGATTGCAATTATTCGTATTATACAATGGAAAATCTGTTGTATTTATATTGTATTTTAACCTTCTGGCGTTGACTTCTAAGGCCGTAGCTATTCGATGTGGTGCAGCGACGCCATGGAGTGAAGCGTAGGTTCCCTGATCGTTGAAATGACCATATCTTTCACACTGGTTGCAATTATTCCTCTTATACGATGGAATAACTGTTGTATCTCTATTGTATTTTATGCTTCTGGCGTTGACTTCTTAGGCCCTAACTATTCGATCTGGTGGAGCAACGCCATAGAGAGAAGCCTAGATTTCCGGAACGTAGAAATGACCATTACCTTCAGGCATGTTGCAATTGTTCCTGTTATACGATGAAAGAACTGTTGTATTTTTATTGTGTTTTATGCGTCTGGAGTTGTTTTCGAAGTCCCTAACTATTCGACCTGGTGGAGCAACGCCCTAGAGTGAAGCCTAGGTTGCACGGAACGTAGAAATGCCCATTACTTTCACACTGGTTGTAATTATTCCTGTTATACGATGGAATAACTGTTGTATTTATATTTTATTTTATGCTTCTTGCGTTGACTTCTCAGGCCCTAGCTATTCGATCTGGTGGTGCAACGCTCTAGAGTGAAGCCTAGGTTGCCCGGAACTTAGAAGTGACCATCACCTTCACTCTGGTTGCTATTATTCCTGTTATACGGTGGAAAAACTGTTGTATTTTTATTGTATTTTATGCTTCGGGCGTTGACTTCTAAGGCCGCAGCTATTCGATCTGGTAGTGCAACGCCCTAGAGTTAAGTCTAGGATGCCCGGAACGTAGAAATGGCCATTGCTTTCACACTGGTTGCACTTATTCGTATGATACGATGGAAAAGCTGTTGTACATATATCGTATTTTATGCTTCTGGCGTTGACTTCTTAGGACCTAACCATTCGATCTGGTGGAGCAACGCCCAAGAGTGAAGCCTAGGTTGCCCGGAACGTAGAAATGACCATATCTTTCATGCTGGTTGCAATTATTCGTTTTATACCGTGGAAAAACTGTTGCATTTATATTGTATTTTATGCGTCTGGAGTTGTTTTCTAAGGCCCTAACTATTCGACCTGGTGGATCAACGCCCTAGAGTGAAGCCTAGGTTGCACGGAACGTAGAAATGCCCATTACTTTCACACTGGTTGCAATTATTCCTGTTATACGATGGAAAAACTGTTGTATTTATATTGTATTTTATGCTTCTGCTGTAGACTTCTTGGGCCCTAGCCATTCGATCTGGAGGAACAACGCCCTAGAGTGAAGCCTAGGTTGCCCGGAACGTAGAAATGACCATCACTTTCACACTGGTTGCAATATATTCCTGTTATACAATGGAAAAACTGTTGTATTTATATTGTATTTTATGCTTCTGGTGTAGACTTCTTTGGCCCTAGCTATTCGATCTGGAGGAACAACGCCCTAGAGTGAAGCCTAGGATGCCCGGAACGTAGAAATGACCATCACTTTCACACTGGTTGCAATTATTCTTGTTATACAATGGAAAAACTGTTGTATTTATTTTGTATTTTATGCCTCTGGCGTTGACTCCTGAGGCCGTAGCTATTCGATGTGATGGAGCAACGCACTAGAGTGAAGCCTAGGTTGCCCGGAACGAAGAAATGACCATGTCTTTCACACTGGTTGCAAATATTCCTGTTATACGACGGAAAAACTGTTGTATTTCTGTTGTATTTTATGCTTCTGGCGTTGACTTCTTAGGCCCTATCTATTTGATCTGGTGGAGCAGCGCCCTAGAGAGAAGCCTAGATTGCCCGGGACGTAGAAATGACCATAACCATCAGACTGGTTGCAATTATTCGTTTTATACGATGGAAAGACTGTTGTATTTATATTGTATGTTATAGTTATGGCGTTGTCTTCTAGGGCCGTAGCTATCCGATGTGGTTGAGCAACGTCCTTGAGTGAAGCCTAGGTTGCCCGGAACGTAGAAATGACCACAGCTTTCATACTGGTTGCAATTATTCGTATTATACGATGGAAAAACCGTTGTATTTTTATTTTGTTTTACGCTCCTAGCGTTGACTTCTAAGTCCCTAGCTATTCGATCTGGTGGAGGAACGCCCTAGAGTGAAGCCTAGGTTGCCCGGGACGTAGAAATGACCATCACCTTCACTCTGGTTGCAATTATTCCTGCTATACGATTGAAAAACTGTTGTATTTATATTATATTTTATGCTTCAGGCGTTGACTTCAAGGCCGTAGTTATTCGATCTGGAGGAGAAACGTCCTACAGTGAAGCCTAGGTTGCCCGAAACGTAGAAATGACCTTTACTTTCACACTGTTTGCAAATATACATTATATGCGATGGAAAAACTGTTGTATCTATTTTGTATTTTGTGCTTCTGGCGTTCACTTCTAAGGCCCTATGTATTGGATCTGGTGGAGCAATGCCTCATAGTTAAGTGTAGGATGCCCTGAACGTAGAAATGGCCATTACTTTCACACTGGTTGCAATTATTCGTTTTATACGATGGTAAAACTGTTGTATTTATTTTGTATTTGGTGCTTCTGGCGTTGACTTCTTAGGCCCTAACTATTGGATGTGGTGGACCAACGCCCTAGAGTGAAGCCTAGCTTGCCCGGAACGTAGAAATGACCATATCTTTCACACTGGTTGCAATTATGCCAGTTATACGATGGTAAAACTGTTGTATTTTTATTGTATTTTATGCGACTGGAGTTGCTTTCTAAGGCCCCAACTATTCGACCTGGTGGAGCAACGCCCTAGAGTGAAGTCTAGGTTGCCCGGAACGTAGAAATGACCTTTACTTTCACACTGTTTGCAAATATACATTATATACGATATAAAAGCTGTTGTATTTATATTGTATTTTATGTTTCGGGCGCTGACTTCTAAGGCCCTAACTACTCGATCTGGTGGAGCAACGCCCAAGAGTGATGCCTAGGTTGCCCGGAACGTAGAAATGACCATTACCTTCACACTGTTTGTGATTATTCATTTTATACGATGGTAAAACTGTTGTACTTATGATGTATTTTATTCTTCTGGCGTTGAATTCTAAGTCCCGAGCTATTCGATCTGGTGGAGCGAAGCCCTAGAATGAAGCCTAGGTTACCCGAAACGTAGAAATGACCAGTACTTTCACACTGGTTGCAGTTATTCCTCTTATACGATGGAAAAACTGTTGCATTTTTTTGTATTTTATGCTTCTGGCGTTGAATTCTAAGTCCCTAACTATTCGATCTGGTGGAACAGCACCCTAGAGTGAAGCCTAGGTTGCCCGGAACGTAGAAATGACCTTTACTTTCACACTGTTTGCAAATATACATTATATACGGTATAAAATCTGTTGTATTTATACTGTATTTTATGTTTCGGGCGTTGACTTCTAAGGCCGTAACTATTCGATCTGGTCTAGCAACGCCCTAGAGTGAAGCCTAGGTTGCCCCGAACGTAGAAATGACCATTACCTACACACTGCTTGCGATTATTCATTTTATACGATGGTAAAACTGTTGTACAAATATCGTGTTTTATGCTTCTGGCGTTGACTTCTTAGTCCCTAGCTATTCGGTCAGGTGGAGCAACGCCCTAGAGTGGAGTCTAGGCTACCCGGAACATAGAAATGTACCGTACTTTCACACTGGTGGCAGCTTTCCTGTTATACGATGGAAAAACTGTTGCATTTTTATTGTATTTTATGCTTCTGGCGTTGTATTCAAAGTCCCTAAATATTCGATCTGGTGGAGCAACGCCCTGCAGTGAAGCCTAGGTTGCCCGGAACGTAGAAATGACCATTACCTACACGCTGTTGCAATTATACATTTTATACGATGGAAAAACTGCTGTACTTATGTTGTAGTTTATTCTACTGGCGTTGAATTCTAAGTCCCTAGCTATTCGATCAGGTGGAGCAACGCCCTAGAGTGGAGTCTAGGTTACCCGGAACATAGAAATGTCCCGTACTTTCACACTGCTTGCAGCTTTCCTGCTATACGATGGAAAAACTGTTGCATTTTTATTGCATTTTATGCTTCTGGCGTTGTATTCAAAGTCCCTAAATATTCGATATGGTGGAGCAACGCCCTGCAGCGAAGCCTAGCTTGCCCGGAACGTAGAAATGACCATTACCTTCACACTGTTTGCAAATATACATTATATACCATGGAAAAGCTGTTGTATCTATTTTGTATTTTATGCTTCTGGCGCTGACTTCTTAGGTCCTAACTATTGGATCTGGTGGAGCAACGCCCAGGTGTGAAGCCTAGGTTGCGCGGAACGTAGAAATGACCATAACTTTCACACTGGTTTCAATTATTCGTTTTATACGACGGAAAAACTGTTGCATTTTTATTGTATTTTATGCTTCTGGCGTTGACTTCTTAGGCTCTAACTATTCGATCTGGTGGAGCAACGCCCTAGAGTGAAGCCTAGGTTGCCCGGAATGTAGAAATGACCACCACTTTTAGACTGGTTGCAATTATTCTTGTTATACGATGGAAAAACTGTTGTATTTATATTTTATTTTATGCTTCAGCCGTTGACTTCTAAGGCCGTAGCTATTCGATGTGGTGGAGCAACGCCCTAGAGTGAAGCCTAGGTTCCCCGGAAAGTAGAAATGACCATTACGACCACACTGTCTGCAATTATTCATTTTATACAATGGAAAAACTGTTGTATTTATATTGTATTTTATGCTTCTGGCGTTAACTTCTTAGGTCCTAACTATTGGGTCTGGTGGAGCAATGCCTCAGAGTTAAGCCTCGGATGCCCGGAACGTAGAAATGACCATTACCTTCACACTGTTTGCCATTATTCATTTTATACGATGGTAAAACTGTTGTATTTTTATTATACTTTATGCTTCTGGCGTTGACATCTAAGTCCCTTGCTTTTCGATCTGGTGGAGCAACGCCCTTGAGCGAAGCCTAGGTTGCCCGGAACGTAGAAATGACCTGTACTTTCACACTGGTTGCACTTATTCCTGTTATACGATGGGAAAACTGTTGTACTTATGTTGTATTTTATGCTTCTGGCGTCGAATTCTAAGTCCCTAACTATTCAATCTGGTGGAGCAACGCCCTAGAGTGGAGCCTAGGTTGCCCGGAATGTAGATATGACCATCACTTTCACAGTGGTTGCAATTATTCTTGTTATACGGTGGAAAAACTGTTGTATTTATTTTGTATTTTATGCCTCTGGCGTTGACTCCCAAGGCCGTAGCTATTCGATGTGGTGGAGCAACGCCCTAGAGTGAAGCCTAGGTTGCGCGGAACGTAGAAATGACCATGCCTTTCACACTGGTTGCGTTTATTCCTGTTATACGATGGAAAAACTGTTGTATTTATATTATATTTTATGCTTCAGCCGTTGACTTCTAAGTCCCTAACTATTCGATCTGGTGGAGCAACGCCCTAGAGTGAAGCCTAGGTTGCCCGGAAAGTAGAAATGACCATTACTTCCACACTGTTTGCAATTATTCATTTTATACGATGGAAAAACTGTTGTCTTTTTATTGTATTTTATGGTTCTGGCGTTGACTTCTAAGTCCCTTGCTTTTCGATCTGGTGGAGCAACGCCATTGAGCGAAGCCTAGGTTGCCCGGAACGTAGAAATGACCATTACCTCGCACTGTTTGCAAATATACATTATATACCATGGAAAAGCTGTTGTATCTATTTTGTATTTTATGCTTCTGGCGCTGAATTCTTAGGTCCTAACTATTGGATCTGGTGGAGCATCGCCCTAGAGTGAAGCCTAGTTTGCCCGGAACGTAGAAATGACCGTTGCTTTCACCCTGTTTGCAAATATACATTATAGACGATGGAAAAGCTGTTGTATTTATATTGTATTTCATGCTTCTGGCGTTGACTTCCTAGGTCCTAACTATTTGATCTGGTGGAGCACCGCCATAGAGCGAAACCTAGGTTGCTCGGAACGTAGAAATGACCATTACTTTCACACTGGTTGCAGTTATTCCTGTTATACGATGGACAAACTGTTGGATTTTGATTGTACTTTATGCTTCTGGCGCTTACTTCTAAGGCCCTGTGTATTCGATCTCGTGGAGCAATGTCTCAGAGATAAGTCTAGGATGCCCGGAACGTAGAAATGGCCATTACTTACACACTGGTTGCAATTATTCGTTTTATACGATGGAAAAACTGTTGTATTTATATTGTATTTTATGTTTCTGGCGTTGACTTCTAAGGCCGCAGCTATTCGATGTGGTGGAACAACGCCCTAGAGTGAAGCCTAGGTTACCCGGAACGTAGAAATGACCAATACTTTCACACTGGTTGCAGTTATTCCTCTTATACGATGGAAAAACTGTTGCATTTTTATTGTATTTTATGCTTATGGCGTCGAATTCTATGTCCCTAACTATGCGTTCTGGTGGAGCAAGGCCCTACAGTTAAGTCTAGGTTGCCCGGAACGTAGAAATGACCTTTACTTTCACACTGTTTGCAAATTTACATTATATACGATGGAAAATCTGTTGTATTTATATTGTATTTTATGCTTCTGGCGTTGACTTCTTAGGCCCTAACTATTCGATCTGGTGGAACGACGCCCTAGGGTGAAGCCTAGGTTGCCCGGAACGTAGAAATGACCTTTACTTTCACACTGTTTGCAAATATACATTATATACGATATAAAAGCTGTTGTATTTATATTGTATTTTATGTTTCGGGCGTTGACTTCTAAGGCGCTAACTATTCGATCTGGTGGAGCAACGCCCTAGAGTGAAGCCTAGGTTGCCCCGAACGTGGAAATGACCATTACCTACACACTGCTTGCGATTATTCATTTTATACGATGGTAAAACTGTTGTACAAATATCGTGTTTTATGCTTCTGGCGTTGACTTCTTAGTCCCTAGCTATTCGGTCAGGTGGAGCATCGCCCTAGGGTGAAGCCTAGGTTGCCCGGAACGTAGAAATGACCATAACTTTCATACTGGTTGCAATTATTCGTTTTATACGATGGAAAAACTGTTGTATTTATTTTGTATTTTATGCTTCTGGCGTTGTATTCAAAGTCCCTAACTATGCGATCTGGTGGAGCAACGCCCTGGAGTTAAGCCTAGGTTGCCCGGAAAGTAGAAATTACCATATCTTTCACGCTGTTTGCAATCATTCATTTTATGCGCTGGAAAACCTGTTGTATTTATATTGCATTTTATGCTTCTGTAGTTGACTTCTAAGGCCGCAGCTATTCGATGTGATGGCACAACGCCCAATTGTGAAGCCTAGGTTGCCCGGAACGTAGAAATGACCATTACTTTCACACTGGTTGCAATTATTCATTTTATACGATGGAAAGACTGTTGTATTTATATTGTATTTTATAGTTATGGCGTTGTCTTCTAGGGCAGTAGCTATTCGATGTGGTTGAGCAACGCCCTAGAGTAAAGCCTAGGTTGTCCGGAACGTAGAAATGACCATTACTTTCACACTGGTTGCAATTATTCCTGTTATACAAGGGAAAAACTGTTGTATTTATATTGTATTTTATGCTTCTGGCGTTGAATTCTTAGGCCCTAACTATTCGATCTGGTGGAGCAACGCTCTAGAGTGAAGCCTAGGTTGCCCGGAATGAAGAAATGACCATCACTTTCACACTGTTTGCAATTAGTCATATTATACAGCGGAAAAACTGTTGTATTTATATTGAATTTTATGCTTCTGGCGTTGACTTCTAAGGTCCTAGCTATTCAACCACTTGGAGCAACGTCCAAGTGTGAAGCCTATGATGCCCGGAACGTAGAAATGACCAATTACTTTCACACTGGCTGCAATTATTCCTGTTTTACGATGGAAAGACTGTTGTGCTTATATCGTATTTTATGCTTCTGGCGTTGACTTCTTAGCCCCTAACTATTCGATCTGGTGGAACAACGCCCTAGAGTGAGGCCTAGGTTGCCCGGAACGTAGAAATGACCAGTACTTTCACACTGGTTGCAGTTATTCCTGTTATACAATGGAAAAACTGTTGCATTTTTATTGTATTTTATGCTTCTGGCGTTGTATTCAAAGTCTCTAACTAATCGATCTGGTGGAGCAACGCCCTGGAGTTAAGCCTAGGTTGCCCGGAAAGTAGAAATTACCATAACTTTCACGCTGTTTGCAATCATTCATTTTATGCGCTGGAAAAGCTGTTGTATTTATATTGTATTTTATGCTTCTGTAGTTGACTTCTAAGGCCGCAGCTATTCGATGTGATGGCACAACGCCCAATTGTGAAGCCTAGGTTGCCCGGAACGTAGAAATGACCATTACTTTCACAGTGGTTGCAATTATTCATTTTATACGATGGAAAGACTGTTGCATTTATATTGTATTTTATAGTTATGGCGTTGTCTTCTAGGGCAGTAGCTATTCGATGTGGTTGAGCAACGCCCTAGAGTAAAGCCTAGGTTGTCCGGAACGTAGAAATGACCATAGGTTTCATACTGGTTGCGATTATTCGTTTTATACGATGGAAAAGCTGTTTATTTATTTTGTATTTGGTGATCCTGGCGTTGACTTCTTAGGCCCTAACTATTGGATCTGGTGGACCAACGCCCTAGAGTGAAGCCTAGGTAGCCCGGAACGTAGAAATGACCATAACATTCATACTGGTTGCAATTATTCGCTTTATAAGATGGAAAAGCTGTTGTATATTTATTTTATTTTATGCTTCTGGCGTTGACTTCCTAGGCCCTAACTATTGGATCTGGTGGACCAACGCCCTAGAGTGAAGCCTAGGTTGCCCGGAACGTAGAAATGACCATAACATACATACTGGTTGCAATTATTCGCCTTATACGATGGAAAAACTGTTGCATTTTTATTGTATTTTATGCTTCTGGCGTTGTATTCAAAGTCTCTAACTATTTGATCTGCTGGAGCAACGCCCTGGAGTTAAGCCTAGGTTGCGCGGAAAGTAGAAATGACCATAACTTTCACACTGTTTGCAATCATTCATTTTATGCGATGGACAAGCTGTTGTATTTATATTGTATTTTATGCTTCTGGAGCTGATTTCTAAGGCCGCAGCTATTCGATGTGCTGGAGCAACGCGCAATAGTGAAGCTTAGGTTGCCTGGAACGTAGAAATGACCATTACTTTCACACTGGTTGCAATTATTCATTTTATACGATGGAAAGACTGTTGGATTTATATTGTATTTTGTAGTTATGGCGTTAACTTGAAAGGCCGTAGCTATTCTATGTGGTGGAGCAACGCCCTAGAGTGAAGCCTAGGTTGCCCGGAACGTAGAAATGACCATTACTTCCACACTGGTTGCAATTATTCCTGTTATACAAGGGAAAAACTGTTGTATTTATATTGTATTTTATGCTTCTGGCGTTGAATTCTTAGGCCCTAACTATTCGACCTGGTGGAGCAACGCTCTAGAGTGAAGCCTAGGTTGCCCGGAATTAAGAAATGACCATCACTTTCACACTGTTTGCAATTAGTCATATTATACAGCGGAAAAACTGTTGTATTTATATTGTATTTTATGCTTCTGGCACAGACTTCTAAGGCCCTAACTATTCGATGTGGTGGAGCAACGCCCTAGAGTGAAGCCTAGGTTGCCCGGAACGTAGAAATGACCATAGCTTTCACACTGGTTGCAATTATTCCTGTTATACAAGGGAAAAACTGTTCTAATTATTGTGTATTTTATGCTTCTGGCGTTGACTTCTAAGGCCCTAACTATTCGATCTGGTGGAGCAACGCCCTAGAGAGAAGCCTAGATTGCCCGGGACGTAGAAATGAGCATAACCATCAGACTGGTTGCAATTATTCGTTTTATACGATGGAAAGACTGTTGTATTTATATTGTATGTTATAGTTATGGCGTTGTCTTCTAGGGCCGTAGCTATTCGATGTGGTTGAGCAACGTCCTCGAGTGAAGCCTAGGTTGCCCGGAACGTAGAAATGACCACAGCTTTCATACTGGTTGCAATTATTCGTTTTATACGATGGAAAAACTGTTGTATTTATTTTGTATTTGGTGCTTCTGGCGTAGACTTCTTAGGCCCTAACTATTAGATGTGGTGGACCAACGCCCTAGAGTGAAGCCTAGCTTGCCCGGAACGTAGAAATGACCATATCTTGCACACTGGTTGCAATTATGCCAGTTATACGATGGTAAAACTGTTGTATTTTTATTGTATTTTATGCGACTGGAGTTGCTTTCTAAGGCCCCAACTATTCGACCTGGTGGAGCAACGCCCTAGAGTGAAGTCTAGGTTGCTCGGAACGTGGAAATGACCATTACCTTCACACTGCTTGCAATTATACATTTTATACGAAGGAAAAACTGCTGTACTTGTATCGTATTTTATGCTTCTGGCGTTGGCTTCTTGGGCCCCAACTTTTGGATCTGGTGGACCAACGCCCTAGGGTGAAGCCTAGATTTCCCGGAACATAGAAATGACCAGCACTTTCACACTGGTTGCAGCTTTCCTGTTATACGATGGAAAAACTGTTGCATTTTTATTGTATTTTATGCTTCTGGCGTTGTATTCAAAGTCGCTAACTATTCGATCTGGTGGAGCAATGCCCTGGAGTTAAGCCTAGGTTGCCTGGAACGTGGAAATGACCATAACTTTCACACTGGTTGCAATTATTCGTTTTATACAATGGAAAAACTGTTCTATTTATTTTGTATTTTATGCTTCGGGCGTTGACATCTAAGGCCCTAACTATTCGATCTGGTGAAGCAACGCTCTAGAGTGAAGCCTAGTTTGCCCGGAACGTAGAAATGGCCATGACTTTCACACTGGTTGCAATTATTCCGTTTATACGATGGAAAAACTGTTGTATTTTATTGTATTTTATGCTTCTGGCGTTGACTTCTAAGTCCCTAGCTATTCGATCTGGTGGAGCAACGCCCTACAGCGAGACCTAGGTTGCCCGGGACGTAGAAATGACCTTTACTTTCACACTGTTTGCAAATATACATTATATACGATGGAAAAACTGTTGTACGTATGTTGTATTTTATTCTTCTGGCACTGAATTCTAAGTCCCTAGCTATTCGATCAGGTGGAGCAACGCTCTAGAGTGAAGCCTAGGTTACCCGTAACATGGAAATGACCAGTACTTTCACACTGGTTGCAGTTATTCCTGTTATACTATGGAAAAACTGTTATATTTTTATTGTATTTTATGCTTCTGGCGTTGTATTCAAAGTCCCTAAATATTCGATCTGGTGGAGCAACGCCCTGCAGTGAAGCCTAGGTTGCCCGGAACGTAGAAATGACCATTACCTACACGCTGTTGCAATTATACATTTTATACGATGGAAAAACTGCTGCACTTATGATGTAGTTTATTCTACTGGCGTTGAATTCTAAGTCCCTAGCTATTCGATCAGGTGCAGCAACGCCCTAGAGTGGAGTCTAGGTTACCCGGAACATAGAAATGTCCCGTACTTTCACACTGCTTGCAGCTTTCCTGTTATACGATGGAAAAACTGTTGCATTTTTATTGCATTTTATGCTTCTGGCGTTGTATTCAAAATCCCTAAATATTCGATATGGTGGAGCAACGCCCTGCAGCGAAGCCTAGCTTGCCCGGAACGTAGAAATGACCATTACCTTCACACTGTTTGCAAATATACATTATATACCATGGAAAAGCTGTTGTATCTATTTTGTATTTTATGCTACTGGCGCTGACTTCTTAGGTCCTAACTATTGGATCTGGTGGAGCAACGCCCAGGTGTGAAGCCTAGGTTGCGCGGAACGTAGAAATGACCATTTCCTCACACTGTTTGCGATTATTCATTTTATACGATGGTAAAACTGTTGTACAAATATCGTGTTTTATGCTTCTGGCGTTGACTTCTTAGTCCCTAGCTATTCGGTCAGGTGGAGCATCGCCCTAGGGTGAAGCCTAGGTTGCCCGGAACGTAGAAATGACCATAACTTTCATACTGGTTGCAATTATTCGTTTTATACGATGGAAAAACTGTTGTATTTATTTTGTATTTGGTGCTTCTGGCGTTGACTTCTAAGGCCGTAGCTATTCGATGTGGAGGGACAACGCCCTAGGGTGAAGCCTAGGTTGTCGGGAACGTAGAAATGACCATAACTTTCACACTGGTTGCAATTATTCGTTTTATACGATGGAAAAACTGTTGTATTTTTATTGTATTTTATGCTTCTGGCGTTGACTTCTAAGTCCCTTGCTTTTCGATCTGGTGGGGCAACGCCATTGAGCGAAGCCTAGGTTACCCGGAACGTAGAAATGACCAGTACTTTCACACTGGTTGCAGTTATTCCTCTTATACGATGGAAAAACTGTTGCATTTTTTTGTATTTTATGCTTCTGGCGTTGAATTCTAAGTCCCTAACTATGCGATCTGGTGGAGTAACGCCCTACAGTTAAGTCTAGGTTGCCCGGAACATAGAAATGACCTTTACTTTCACACTGTTTGCAAATATACATTATATACGATGGAAAATCTGTTGTATTTATGTTGTATTTTATGCTACTGGCGTTGACTTCTTAGGCCCTAACTATTCGATCTGGTGGAACAACACCCTAGAGTGAAGCCTAGGTTGCCCGGAACGTAGAAATGACCTTTACTTTCACACTGTTTGCAAATATACATTATATCCGGTATAAAATCTGTTGTATTTATACTGTATTTTATGTTTCGGGCGTTGACTTCTAAGGCCCTAACTATTCGATCTGGTGGAGCAACGCCCTAGAGTGAAGCCTAGGTTGCCCCGAACGTAGAAATGACCATTACCTACACACTGCTTGCGATTATTCATTTTATACGATGGTAAAGCTGTTGGACTTATGTTGTATTTTATTCTTCTGGTGTTGAATTCTAAGTCCCTAACTACTCGATCTGGTGGAACATGCCCTAGAGTTAAGCCTAGGATGCCCGGAAAGTAGAAATGACAATAGCTTTCACACTGTTTGCAATCATTCATTTTATACGATGGAAATGCTATTGTATTTATATTGTATTTTATGCTTCTGGAGTTGACTTCTAAGGCCGTAGCTATTCGATGTGATGGAGCAACGCCCAAGAGTGATGCCTAGGTTGCCCGGAACGTAGAAATGACCATTACCTTCACACTGTTTGTGATTATTCATTTTATACGATGGTAAAACTGTTGTATTCTTATTGTATTTTATGCTTCTGTAGTTGACTTCTAAGTCCCTTGCTTTTCGATCTGGTGGGGCAACGCCCTTGAGCGAAGCCTATGTTGCCCGGAACGTAGAAATGACCTGTACTTTCACACTGGTTGCAATTATTCCTGTTATACGATGGGAAAACTGTTGTACTTATGATGTATTTTATGCTTCAGACGTTGACTTCTAAGGCCGTAGCTATTCGATATGGTGGAGCAACGCCCTAGAGTGAAGCCTAGGTTGCGCGGAACGTAGGAATGACCATGCCTTTCACACTGGTTGCATTAATTCCTGTTATACGACGGAAAAACTGATGTATTTATATTATATTTTATGCTTCAGCCGTTGACTTCTAAGGCCGTAGCTATTCGGTATGGTGGAGCAACGCCCTAGAGTGAAGCCCAGGTTGCCCGGAAAGTAGAAATGACCATTACTTCCACACTGCTTGCAATTATTCATTTTATACGATGGAAAAACTGTTGTATTTTTATTGTATTTTATGCTTCTGGCGTTGACTTCTAAGTCCCTTGCTTTTCGATCTGGTGGGGCAACGCCATTGAGCGAAGCCTAGGTTACCCGGAACGTAGAAATGACCAGTACTTTCACACTGGTTGCAGTTATTCCTCTTATACGACGGAAAAACTGTTGCATTTTTTTGTATTTTATGCTTCTGGCGTTGAATTCTAAGTCCCTAACTATGCGATCTGGTGGAGTAACGCCCTACAGTTAAGTCTAGGTTGCCCGGAACGTAGAAATGACCTTTACTTTCACACTGTTTGCAAATATACATTATATACGATGGAAAATCTGTTGTATTTATGTTGTATTTTATGCTACTGGCGTTGACTTCTTAGGCCCTAACTATTCGATCTGGTGGAACAACACCCTAGAGTGAAGCCTAGGTTGCCCGGAACGTAGAAATGACCTTTACTTTCACACTGTTTGCAAATATACATTATATCCGGTATAAAATCTGTTGTATTTATACTGTATTTTATGTTTCGGGCGTTGACTTCTAAGGCCCTAACTATTCGATCTGGTGGAGCAACGCCCTAGAGTGAAGCCTAGGTTGCCCCGAACGTAGAAATGACCATTACCTACACACTGCTTGCGATTATTCATTTTATACGATGGTAAAGCTGTTGGACTTATGTTGTATTTTATTCTTCTGGTGTTGAATTCTAAGTCCCTAACTACTCGATCTGGTGGAACATGCCCTAGAGTTAAGCCTAGGATGCCCGGAAAGTAGAAATGACAATAGCTTTCACACTGTTTGCAATCATTCATTTTATACGATGGAAATGCTATTGTATTTATATTGTATTTTATGCTTCTGGAGTTGACTTCTAAGGCCGTAGCTATTCGATGTGATGGAGCAACGCCCAAGAGTGATGCCTAGGTTGCCCGGAACGTAGAAATGACCATTACCTTCACACTGTTTGTGATTATTCATTTTATACGATGGTAAAACTGTTGTATTCTTATTGTATTTTATGCTTCTGTAGTTGACTTCTAAGTCCCTTGCTTTTCGATCTGGTGGGGCAACGCCCTTGAGCGAAGCCTAGGTTGCCCGGAACGTAGAAATGACCTGTACTTTCACACTGGTTGCAATTATTCCTGTTATACGATGGCAAAACTGTTGTACTTATGATGTATTTTATGCTTCAGACGTTGACTTCTAAGGCCGTAGCTATTCGATATGGTGGAGCAACGCCCTAGAGTGAAGCCTAGGTTGCGCGGAACGTAGAAATGACCATGCCTTTCACACTGGTTGCATTTATTCCTGTTATACGACGGAAAAACTGATGTATTTATATTATATTTTATGCTTCTGGCGTCGACTTCTTAGGCCCTAACTATTCGATCTGGAGGAGCAACGCCCTATAGTAAAGCCTAGGTTGCCCGGAATGCAGAAATGACCATTACTTTCACACTGTTTGCAATTATTCCTGTTATACTATGGAAAACCTGTTGTATTTTTATTGTATTTTATGCTTCTGGCGTTGACTTCTTAGGCCCTAAATATTCGATTCGGTGGTCGGTAGAAACGACCATCACTTTCACTCTGGTTGCAATTATTCATTTTATACGATGGAAAAACTGTTGTATTTATATTGTATTTTATTCTTCTGGCATTGACGCTTAAGGCCCTGACTATTCGATGTGGTGGAGCAATGCCTCAGAGTTAAGTCTAGGATGCACGTAACGTTCAAATGGCCATTAGTTTCACACTGGTTGCAATTATTGATTTTATACGATGGAAAAGCTGTTGTAGTTATATTGTATTTTATGCTTCTGGCGTTCTCTTCTTAGGACCTAACTATTCCATCTGGTGGAGCAACGCCCTAGAGTGAAGTCTAGATTGCCCGGAACGTAGAAATGACCATTAGTTTCACACTGGTTGCAATTATTCATTTTATACGATGGAAAAACTGTTGTATTTGTATTGTGTTTTATGCTTCTGGCGTTGTCTTCTTAGGCCCTAACAATTCGATCTGGTGGAGCAACGCCCTAGAGTGAAGCCTAGGTTGCCCGGAATGTAGAATTGGCCATTACCTTCACACTGTTTGCGATTATTCATTTTATACGACGGTAAAACTGTTGTACATATATCATATTTTATGCTTCTGGCGTTGACTTCTTAGGCCCTAACTATTCGATCAGGTGGAGCAACGCCCTAGGGTGAAGCCTAGGTTGCCCGGAACGTAGAAATGACCATTGCCTTCACACTGTTTGCAAATATACATTATATACGATGGAAAAGCTGTTGTACATATATCGTATTTTATGCTTCTGGCGCTGACTTCTTAGGCCCTAACTATTCGATCAGGTGGAGCAACGCCCTAGGGTGAAGCCTAGGATGCCCGGAATGTAGAAATGACCATAACTTTCACACTGGTTCCAATTACTCGTTTTATACGATTGAAAAACTATTGTATTTATATTGTATTTTATGCTTCTGGCGTTGACTTCTAAGGCCCTAACTATTCGATCTGGTGGAGCAACGCCCTGGAGTGAAGCCTAGGTTGCGCGGAACGTAGAAATGACCATTACCTTCACACTGCTTGCAAATATACATTATATACGATGGAAAAGCTGTTGTATCTATTTTTTATTTTATGCTTCTGTCGCTGACTTCTTAGGTCCTAACTATTGGATCTGGTGGAGCAACGCCCAGGGGTGAAGTCTAGGTTGCGCGGAACGTAGAAATGACCATAAATTTTACACTGGTTTCAATTATTCGTTTTATACAATGGAAAAACTGTTGTATTTATTTTGTATTTGCTGCTTCTGTCGTTGACTTCTTAGGCCCTAACTATTGGATCTGGTGGAGAACCGCCCTGTAGTGAAGCATAGGTTGCGCGGAACGTAGAAATGACCTGTACTTTCACACTGGTTGCAGCAATTCCTGTTATACGATGGAAAAACTGTTGCATTTTTATTGTATTTTATGCTTCTGGCATTGACTTCTAAGGCCCTAGCTATTCCATCTGGTGGAGCAACGCCCTAGAGTGGCGCCTAGGTCGCCCGAAACATAGAAATGACCATTACTTTCACTCTGGTTGCAATTATTCCAGCTATACGATGGACAAACTGTTGGATTTTGATTGTACTTTATACTTCTGGCGTTGATTTCTAAGGCCCTATGTATTCGATCTGGTGTAGCAATGCCTCAGAGTTAAGTCTAGGATGCACGCAACGTAGAAATGGCTATTATTTTCACACTGGTTGCAATTATTCGTTTTATACCATGGAAAAACTGTTGTATTAATCTTTATTTGGTGCTTCTGGCGTTGACTTCATAGGCCCTAACTATTCGATGTGGTTGAGCAACGCCCTAGAGTGAAGCCTAGATTGCCCGGAACGTAGAAATGACCATAGCTTTCATACTGGTTGCAGTTATTCGTTTTATACGATGGAAAAACTGTTGTATTTATTTTGTATTTGGTGCTCCTGGCGTTGACTTCTTAGGCCCTAGCTATTGGATCTGGTGGAGCAGCGCCCTAGGGTGAAGCCTAGGTTGCCCGGAACGTGGAAATGACCATAACTGTCAGACTGGTTGCAATTACTCGTTTTATACGATGGAAAGACTGTTGTATTTATTTTGCATTTTATGCCTCTGGCGTTGACTCCTAAGACCGTAGCTTTTCGATGTGGTGGAGCAACGCCCTAGAGTGAAGCCTAGGTTGCCCGGAACGTAGAAATGACCATGTCTTTCACACTGGTTGCAATTATTCCTGTTATACGATGGAAAAACTGTTGTACTTATATTATATTTTATGCTTCAGGCGTTGACTTCTAAGGCCGTAGCTATTCGATGTGGTGGAGCAATGCCCTAGAGTGAAGCCTATGATGCCCGCAACGTAGAAATGACCATATTTTTCACACTGTTTGCAATTATTCCTGTTATAAGATTGAAAAACTGTTGTATTTATATTGTATTTTATGCTTCTGTCGTTGACTTCTAAGGCCGCAGCTATTCGATGTGGTGGAGCAACGCCCTAGAGTGAAGCCTAGGTTGCCCGGAACGTAGAAATGACCATGTCTTTCACACTGGTTGCAATTATTCCTGTTATACGATGGAAAAACTGTTGTACTTATAGTATATTTTATGCTTCAGGCGTTGACTTCTAAGGGCGTAGCTATTCGATGTGGTGGAGAAACGCCCTAGAGTGAAGCCTAGGTTGCCCGGAACGTGGAAATGACCATAACTATCAGACTGGTTGCAATTACTCGTTTTATACAATGGAGAAACTGTTGTATTTATATTGTTTTTTATAGTTATGGCTTTGACTTCTAAGGCCGTAGCTATTCGATGTGGTGGAGCAATGCCCTAGAGTGAAGCCTAGGATGCCCGCAACGTAGAAATGACCATATTTTTCACACTGTTTGCAATTATTCCTGTTATACGATTGAAAAACTGTTGTATTTATACTGTATTTTATGCTTCTGGCGTTGACTTCTAAGGCCGCAGCTATTCGATGTGGTGGAGCAACGCCCTAGAGTGAAGCCTAGGTTGCCCGGAACGTAGAAATGACCATAGCTTTCACACTGGTTGCAATTATTCCTGTTATACAAGTGAAAAACTGTTGTATTTATATTGTATTTTATGCTTCTGGCGTTGACTTCCTGGGCCCTAACTATTCTATCTGGAGGAGCAACGCCCTAGAGAGAAGCCTAGGTTGCCCGGAATGCAGAAATGACCATCACTTTCACACTGGTGGCAATTATTCCTGTTATACGATGGACAAACTGTTGGATTTTTAATGTACTTTATGCTTCTGGCGTTGATTTCTAAGGCCCTATGTATTCGATCTGGTGTAGCAATGCCTCAGAGTTAAGTCTAGGATGCACGCAACGTAGAAATGGCTATTATTTTCACACTGGTTGCAATTATTCGTTTTATACCATGGAAAAACTGTTGTATTAATCTTTATTTGGTGCTTCTGGCGTTGACTTCATAGGCCCTAACTATTCGATCTGGTTGAGCAACGCCCTAGAGTGAAGCCTAGATTGCCCGGAACGTAGAAATGACCATAGCTTTCATACTGGTTGCAATTATTCGTTTTATACAAGTGAAAATCTGTTGTATTTATATTGTATTCTATGCTTCTGGCGTTGACTTCTTAGGCCCTATCTATTCGATCTGGCGGAGCAACGGCCTAGAGTGTAGCCTAGGTTGCCCGGAATGTAGAAATGACCATCACTTTCACACTGGTTGCAATTATTCTTGTAATACGATCGATAAACTTTTGTATTTATTTTGTATTTTATGCCTCTGGCGTTGACTCCTAAGCCCGTAGCTATTCGATGTGGTGGAGCAACGCCCTAGAGTGAAGCCTAGGTTGCCCGGAACGTAGAAATGACCATGTCTTTCACACTGGTTGCAATTATTCCTGTTATACGATGGAAAATCTGTTGTACTTATATTATATTTTATGCTTCAGGCGTTGACTTCTAAGGGCGTAGCTATTCGATGTGGTGGAGAAACGCCCTAGAGTGAAGCCTAGGTTGCCCGGAACGTGGAAATGACCATAACTATCAGACTGGTTGCAATTACTCGTTTTATACAATGGAGAAACTGTTGTATTTATATTGTTTTTTATAGTTATGGCTTTGACTTCTAAGGCCGTAGCTATTCGATGTGGTGGAGCAATGCCCTAGAGTGAAGCCTAGGATGCCCGCAACGTAGAAATGACCATATTTTTCACACTGTTTGCAATTATTCCTATTATACGATTGAAAAACTGTTGTATTTATACTGTATTTTATGCTTCTGGCGTTGACTTCTAAGGCCGCAGCTATTCGATGTGGTGGAGCAACGCCCTAGAGTGAAGCCTAGGTTGCCCGGAATGTAGAATTGACCATTACCTTCACACTGTTTGCGATTATTCATTTTACACGACGGTAAAACTGTTGTACATATATCGTATTTTATGCTTCTGGCGTTGACTTCTAAGGCCGCAGCTATTCGATGTGGTGGAGCAACGCCCTAGAGTGAAGCCTAGGTTGCCCGGAACGTAGAAATGACCATAGCTTTCACACTGGTTGCAATTATTCCTGTTATACGATTGAAAAACTGTTGTATTTATACTGTATTTTATGCTTCTGGCGTTGACTTCTAAGGCCGCAGCTATTCGATGTGGTGGAGCAACGCCCTAGAGTGAAGCCTAGGTTGCCCGGAACGTAGAAATGACCATAGCTTTCACACTGGTTGCAATTATTCCTGTTATACAAGTGAAAAACTGTTGTATTTATATTGTATTTTATGCTTCTGGCGTTGACTTCCTGGGCCCTAACTATTCTATCTGGAGGAGCAACGCCCTAGAGAGAAGCCTAGGTTGCCCGGAATGCAGAAATGACCATCACTTTCCCACTGGTGGCAATTATTCCTGTTATACGATGGACAAACTGTTGGATTTTGATTGTACTTTATACTTCTGGCGTTGACTTCTAAGGCCCTATGTATTCGATCTGGTGTAGCAATGCCTCAGAGTTAAGTCTAGGATGCCCGGAACGTAGGAATGACCATTACTTTCACACTGTTTGCAATTATTCATTTTATACGAAGGAAAAACTGTTGTACTTATATTGTATTTTATGCTTCTGGCGTTGACTTCTAAGTCCCTAGCTATTCGCTCTGGTGGAGCAACACCCTAGAGTGAGGCCTAGGTTGCCTGGAATGTAGAAATGACCAGTACTTTCACACTGGTTGCAATTATTCGTTTTATACAATGGAAAAACTGTTCTATTTATTTTGTCTTTTATGCTTCGGGCGTTGACTTCTAAGGCCCTAACTATTCGACCTGGCGGAGCAACGCCCTAGAGTGAAGCGTAGGTTACCCGGAATGTAGAAATGACCTGTACCTTCACACTGTATGCAATTATTCATTTTATACGATGGAAAAACTATTGTACCCTTATTATATTTTATGCATCGGGCGTTGACTTCAAAGGCCCTAACTATTCGATCTGGTGGGGCAACGACCTGGAGTCCAGCCGTGGTTGCCCGGAACGTAGAAATGACCATAACTTTCACACTGGTTGCAATTATCCGTTTTATACGATGGAAAAGCTGTTGTATTTTTATTGTACTTTACGCTTCTGGCGTTAAGTTCTCGTGCCCTAACTATTCGATCTGGTGGAGCAACGCCCTATAGTAAAGCCTAGGTTGCCCGGAACGTAGAAATGACCATTACTTCCACACTATTTGCAATTATTCATTTTATACGATGGAAAATCTGTTGTATTTATATTGTATTTTATGCTTCTTGCGTTCACTACTTAGGCCCTAACTATTCGACCTGATGGAGCACCGCCCTAGAGTGAAGCAGAGGTTGCCTGGAACGTAGAAATGACCATTACCTTCACACTGGTTGCAATTATTCGTTTTATACGATGGAAAAACTGTTGTACATATATCGTATTTTATGCTTCTGGCGTTGACTTCTTAGGCCCTAACTATTCGATCTGGTGGAGCAACGCCCTAGAGTGAAGCCTAGGTTTCCCGGAACGTAGAAATGACCATAACTTTCACACTGGTTGCAATTATCCCTTTTATACGATGGAAAAGCTGTTGAATTTTTATTGTACTTTATGCTTCTGGCGTTAACTTCTCGTGCCCTAACTATTCGATCTGGTGGAGCAACGCCCTAGAGTAAAGCCTAGGTTGCCCGGAACGTAGAAATGACCATTACTTTCACACTTTTTGCAATTATTCATTTTATACGATGGAAAAGCTGTTGTATTTATATTGTATTTTATGCTTCTGGCGTTGACTTCTAAGGCCCTAGCTATTCGATTTGGCCGAGCAACGCCCTAGAGTGAAGCCTAGGTTGCCCGGAACGTAGAAATGACCAGTACTTCCACACTGTTTGCAATTATTCATTTTATACGATGGAAAAGCTGTGGTATTTTTATTGTATTTTATGCTTCAGGCGTTGACCTCTAAGGCCGTAGCTATTCGATGTGGTGGAGCAACGCCCTAGAGTGAAGCCTAGGTTGCCCGGAACGTAGAAATGGCCATTACTTTCACACTGGTTGCAATTATTCGTTTTATACGGTGGAAAAACTGTTGTACATACATCGTATTTTATGATTCGGGCGTTGACTTCTTAGGCCCTAACTATTCGATCTGCTGGACCAACGCCCCAGAGTGAAGCCTAGGATGCCCGGAACGTAGGAATGACCATTACTTTCACACTGTTTGCAATTATTCATTTTATACGAAGGAAAAACTGTTGTACTGATATTGTATTTTATGCTTCTGGCGTTGACTTCTAAGTCCCTAGCTATTCGCTCTGGTGGAGCAACACCCTAGAGTGAGGCCTAGGTTGCCTGGAATGTAGAAATGAACAGTACTTTCACACTGGTTGCAATTATTCGTTTTATACAATGGAAAAACTGTTCTATTTATTTTGTCTTTTATGCTTCGGGCGTTGACTTCTAAGGCCCTAACTATTCGATCTGGCGGAGCAACGCCCTAGAGTGAAGCCTAGGTTACCCGGAATGTAGAAATGACCAGTACCTTCACACTGTATGCAATTATTCATTTTATACGATGGAAAAACTATTGTACCTTTATTGTATTTTATGCTTCGGGCGTTGACTTCTAAGGCCATAACTATTCGATCTGGTGGAGCAACGCCCCTGAGTGAAGCCTAGGTTGCCCGGAACGTAGAAATGACCATAACTTTCACACTGGTTGCTATTATTCGTTTTATACGATGGAAAAACTGTTGTATTTATATTGTATTTTATGCTTCTGGCGTTGACTTCTTAGGCCCTAACAGTTCGATCTGGTGTAGCAACGCCCTAGAGTGAAGCCAAGGTTTCCCGGAACGTAGAAATGACCGTTACTTTCACAATGTTTGCAATTATTCATTTTATACGATGGAAAAACTGTTGTACGTATATTGCTTTTTATGCTTCTGGCATTGACTCCTATGGCCGTAGCTATTCGATTTGGTGGAGCAGCGCCCTAGAGTGAAGCCAAGGTTGCACGGAACGTAGATATGACCATAACTTTCACACTGGTTGCAGTTATTAGTTTCATGCAATGGAAAAACTGTTCTATTAATTTTGTATTTAATGCTTCGGGCGTTGACTGCCAAGGCCCCGACTATCCGATCTGGTGGAGCAACGCCATAGTGTCAAGCCTAGGTTGCCCGGAACGTAGATATGACCATTACTTTCACACTGGTTGCAATTATTCTTTTTATACGATGGAAAAACTGTTGTATTTATATTGTATTTTATGCTTCTAGCGTTTACTTCATAGGCCCTATCCACTCGATCTGGTGGAGCAACGCCCTAGAGTGAAGCCTAGGATGCCCGAAACGTAGACATGACCATTACTTTCACTCTGGTTGCAATTATTCATGCTATACGATGGAAAAACTGTTGTATTTTTATTGTATTTTATGCTTCTGGCGTTGACTTCTTAGGCACTAACCATCCGATCTGGTGGAGCAACGCCCTAGAGTGAGGTCTAGGTTGCTCCGAACGTAGAAATGACCATAGCTTTCATACTGGTTGCAATTATTCGTTTCATACGATGAAAAAACTGTTGTATTTATACTGTATTTTAGGGTTCTGGCGTTGACTTCTAAGGCCCTAACTATTCGATCTGGTGGAACAGCGCCCTAGAGTGAAGCCTGGGTTGCCCGGAACGTAGAAATGACCATAGCTTTCATACTGGTTGCAATTATTCGTTTCATACGATGGAAAAACTGTTGTATTTATAGTGTATTTTATGCTTCTGGCGTTGACTTCTAAGGCCCTAACTATTCGATCTGGTGGAACAGCGCCCTAGAGTGAAGCCTGGGTTGCCCGGAACGTAGAAATGACCATCACTTTCACACTGGTTGCAATTATTCGTTTTATACAACGGTAAAACTGTTCTATTAATTTTGTATTTTATGTTTCGGGCGTTGACTTCTAAGGCCCTAACTATTCGATCTGGTGGAGCAACGCCCTAGAGTGAAGCATAGGTTGCACGGAACATAGAAATGATCACAACTTTCACCCTGGTTGCTATTATTCGTTTTAAATGATGGAAAAACTGTTGTATTTATATTGTATTTTAAGCTTCTGGCGTTGACTTCTTAGGCCCTAACAGTTCGATCTGGTGTAGCAACGCCCTAGGGTGAAGCCAAGGTTGCACGGAACGTAGAAATGACCGTTACTTTCACAATGTTTGCAATTATTCATTTTATACGATGGAAAAACTATTGTACATTTATTGTATTTTACGCTTCGGGCGTTGACTTCTAAGGCCCTAACTATTCGACCTGGTGGATCAACGACCTGGAGTCAAGCCGAGGTTGCCCGGAACGTAGAAATGACCATAACTTTCACACTGGTTGCAATTATCCGTTTTATACGATGGAAAAGCTGTTGTATTTTTATTGTACTTTACGCTTCTGGCGTTAAGTTCTTGGGCCCTAACTATTCGATCTGGTGGAGCAACGCCCTAGAGTAAAGCCTAGGTTGCCCGGAACGTAGAAATGACCATTACTTTCACACTGTTTGCAATTATTCATTTTATACGATGGAAAAGCTGTTGTATTTATATTGTATTTTATGCTTCTGGCGTTGACTTCTAAGGCCCTAGCTATTCGATCTGGCGGAGCAGCGCCCTAGAGTGAAGCATAGGTTGCCCGACACGTAGAAATGACCATTACTTTCACACTGTTTGCAATTATTCATGCTATACCAAGGAAAACCTGTTGTATTTATACTGTATTTCAGGCATCTGGCGTTGTCTTCTTAGGCCCTAACTATTCGATCTGGTGGAGCAACGACCTGGAGTCAAGCCGAGGTTGCCCGGAACGTAGAAATGACCATAACTTTCACACTGGTTGCAATTATCCGTTTCATACGATGGAAAATCTGTTGTATTTTTATCGTACTTTACGCTTCTGGCGTTAAGTTCTTGGGTCCTAACTATTCGATATGGTTGAGCAACGCCCCAGAGTGAAGCCTAGGTTGCCCGGAACGTTGAAATGACCATTACTTTCACACTGTTTGCAATTATTCATTTTATACGATGGAAAAGCTGTTGTATTTATATTGTATTTTATGCTTCTGGCGTTGACTTCTGAGGCTCTAGCTATTCGATCTGGCGGAGCAGCGCCCAAGAGTGAAGCATAGGTTGCCCGACACGTAGAAATGACCATTACTTTCACACTGTCTGCAATTATTCATGCTATACCAAGGAAAACCTGTTGTATTTATACTGTATTTCAGGCATCTGGCGTTGACTTCTTAGGCCCTAACTATTCGATCTGCTGGACCAACGGCCCAGAGTGAAGCCTAGGATGCCCGGAACGTAGGAATGACAATTACTTTCACACTGTTTGCAATTATTCATTTTATACGATGGAAAAACTGTTGTACTTATATTGTATTTTATGCTTCTGGCGTTGACTTCTAAGTCCCTAGCTATTCGATCTGGTGGAGCAACACCCTAGAGTGAGGCCTAGGTTGCCTGGAATGTGGAAATGACCAGTACTTTCACACTGGTTGCAATTATTCGTTTTATACAATGGAAAAACTGTTCTATTTATTTTGTCTTTTATGCTTCGGGCGTTGACTTCTAAGGCCCTAACTATTCGACCTGGCGGAGCAACGCCCTAGAGTGAAGCCTAGGTTACCCGGAATGTAGAAATGACCTGTACCTTCACACTGTATGCAATTATTCATTTTATACGATGGAAAAACTATTGTACCTTTATTGTATTTTATGCATCGGGCGTTGACTTCAAAGGCCCTAACTATTCGATCTGGTGGGGCAACGACCTGGAGTCAAGCCGAGGTTGCCCGGAACGTAGAAATGACCATAACTTTCACACTGGTTGCAATTATCCGTTTTATACGATGGAAAAGCTGTTGTATTTTTATTGTACTTTACGCTTCTGGCGTTAAGTTCTCGTGCACTAACTATTCGATCTGGTGGAGCAACGCCCTATAGTAAAGCCTAGGTTGCCCGGAACGTAGAAATGACCATTACTTCCACACTATTTGCAATTATTCATTTTATACGGTGGAAAAGCTGTGGTATTTTTATTGTATTTTATGCTTCTGGCGTTGACTTCTAAGGCCCTAGCTATTCGATTTGGCCGAGCAACGCCCTAGAGTGAAGCCTAGGTTGCCCGGAACGTAGAAATGACCATTACTTCCACACTGTTTGCAATTATTCATTTTATACGATGGAAAAGCTGTGGTATTTTTATTGTATTTTATACTTCAGGCGTTGACCTCTAAGGCCGTAGCTATTCGATGTGGTGGAGCAACGCCCTAGAGTGAAGCCTAGGTTGCCCGGAACGTAGAAATGGCCATTACTTTCACACTGGTTGCAATTATTCGTTTTATACGGTGGAAAAACTGTTGTACATACATCGTATTTTATGATTCGGGCGTTGACTTCTTAGGCCCTAACTATTCGATCTGCTGGACCAACGCCCCAGAGTGAAGCCTAGGATGCCCGGAACGTAGGAATGACCATTACTTTCACACTGTTTGCAATTATTCATTTTATACGAAGGAAAAACTGTTGTACTTATATTGTATTTTATGCTTCTGGCGTTGACTTCTAAGTCCCTAGCTATTCGCTCTGGTGGAGCAACACCCTAGAGTGAGGCCTAGGTTGCCTGGAATGTAGAAATGACCAGTACTTTCACACTGGTTGCAATTATTCGTTTTATACAATGGAAAAACTGTTCTATTTATTTTGTCTTTTATGCTTCGGGCGTTGACTTCTAAGGCCCTAACTATTCGATCTGGCGGAGCAACGCCCTAGAGTGAAGCCTAGGTTACCCGGAATGTAGAAATGACCAGTACCTTCACACTGTATGCAATTATTCATTTTATACGATGGAAAAACTATTGTACCTTTATTGTATTTTATGCTTCGGGCGTTGACTTCTAAGGCCCTAACTATTCGATCTGGTGGAGCAACGCCCCTGAGTGAAGCCTAGGTTGCCTGGAACGTAGGAATGACCATTACTTTCACACTGTTTGCAATTATTCACTTTATACGATGGAAAAGCTGTTGTATTTTTATTGTACTTTACGCATCTGGCGTTAAGTTCTCGTGCCCTAACTATTCGATCTGGTGGAGCAACGCCCTAGAGTGAAGCCTAGGTTGCCCGGAACGTAGAAATGACCATTACTTCCACACTATTTGCAATTATTCATTTTATACGATGGAAAAACTGTGGTATTTTTATTGTATTTTATGCTTCAGGCGTTGACATCTAAGGCCGTAGCTATTCGATGCGGTGGAGCAACGCCCTAGAGTGAAGCCTAGGTTGCCCGGAACGTAGAAATGGCCATTACTTTCACACTGGTTGCAATTATTCGTTTTATACGATGGAAAAACTGTTGTACATATATCGTATTTTATGATTTGGGCGTTGACTTCTTAGGCCCTAACTATTCGATCTGGTGGAACAGCGCCCTAGAGTGAAGCCTGAGTTGCCCTGAACGTAGAAATGACCATCACTTTCACACTGGTTGCAATTATTCGTTTTATACAATGGAAAAACTGTTCTATTAATTTTGTACTTTATGCTTCGGGCGTTGACTTCTAAGGCCCTAACAATTCGATCTGGTGGAGCAACGCCCTAGAGTGAAGCATAGGTTGCGCGGAACGTAGAAATGACCATAACTTTCACACTGGTTGCTATTATTCGTTTTATACGATGGAAAAACTGTTGTATTTATATTGTACTTTATGCTTCTGGCGTTGACTTCTTAGGCCCTAACAGTTCGATCTGGTGTAGCAACGCCCTAGAGTGAAGCCAAGGTTTCCCGGAACGTAGAAATGACCGTTACTTTCACAATGTTTGCAATTATTCATTTTATACGATGGAAAAACTGTTGTACGTATATTGCTTTTTATGCTTCTGGCATTGACTCCTATGGCCGTAGCTATTCGATTTGGTGGAGCAGCGCCCTAGAGTGAAGCCAAGGTTGCACGGAACGTAGATATGACCATAACTTTCACACTGGTTGCAATTATTAGTTTCATGCAATGGAAAAACTGTTCTATTAATTTTGTATTTAATGCTTCGGGCGTTGACTGCCAAGGCCCCGACTATCCGATCTGGTGGAGCAACGCCATAGTGTCAAGCCTAGGTTGCCCGGAACGTAGATATGACCATTACTTTCACACTGGTTGCAATTATTCTTTTTATACGATGGAAAAACTGTTGTATTTATATTGTATTTTATGCTTCTAGCGTTTACTTCATAGGCCCTATCCACTCGATCTGGTGGAGCAACGCCCTAGAGTGAAGCCTAGATTGCCCGGAACACAAGAAATGACGATAATTTTCACACTGGTTGCAATTATTCGTTCTATACAATGGAAAAGCTGTTGTATTTATATTGTATTTTATGCTTCTTGCGTTCACTACTTAGGCCCTAACTATTCGACCTGATGGAGCACCGCCCTAGAGTGAAGCAGAGGTTGCCTGGAACGTAGAAATGACCATTACCTTCACACTGGTTGCAATTATTCGTTTTATACGATGGAAAAACTGTTGTACATATATCGTATTTTATGCTTCTGGCGTTGACTTCTAAGTCCCTAGCTATTCGCTCTGGTGGAGCAACACCCTAGAGTGAGGCCTAGGTTGCCTGGAATGTAAAAATGACCAGTACTTTCACACTGGTTGCAATTATTCGTTTTATACAATGGAAAAACTGTGGTATTTTTATTGTATTTTATGCTTCAGGCGTTGACATCTAAGGCCGTAGCTATTCGATGCGGTGGAGCAACGCCCTAGAGTGAAGCCTAGGTTGCCCGGAACGTAGAAATGGCCATTACTTTCACACTGGTTGCAATTATTCGTTTTATACGATGGAAAAACTGTTGTACATATATCGTATTTTATGATTTGGGCGTTGACTTCTTAGGCCCTAACTATTCGATCTGGTGGAACAGCGCCCTAGAGTGAAGCCTGAGTTGCCCTGAACGTAGAAATGACCATCACTTTCACACTGGTTGCAATTATTCGTTTTATACAATGGAAAAACTGTTCTATTAATTTTGTACTTTATGCTTCGGGCGTTGACTTCTAAGGCCCTAACAATTCGATCTGGTGGAGCAACGCCCTAGAGTGAAGCATAGGTTGCGCGGAACGTAGAAATGACCATAACTTTCACACTGGTTGCTATTATTCGTTTTATACGATGGAAAAACTGTTGTATTTATATTGTATTTTATGCTTCTGGCGTTGACTTCTTAGGCCCTAACAGTTCGATCTGGTGTAGCAACGCCCTAGAGTGAAGCCAAGGTTTCCCGGAACGTAGAAATGACCGTTACTTTCACAATGTTTGCAATTATTCATTTTATACGATGGAAAAACTGTTGTACGTATATTGCTTTTTATGCTTCTGGCATTGACTCCTATGGCCGTAGCTATTCGATTTGGTGGAGCAGCGCCCTAGAGTGAAGCCAAGGTTGCACGGAACGTAGATATGACCATAACTTTCACACTGGTTGCAATTATTAGTTTCATGCAATGGAAAAACTGTTCTATTAATTTTGTATTTAATGCTTCGGGCGTTGACTGCCAAGGCCCCGACTATCCGATCTGGTGGAGCAACGCCATAGTGTCAAGCCTAGGTTGCCCGGAACGTAGATATGACCATTACTTTCACACTGGTTGCAATTATTCTTTTTATACGATGGAAAAACTGTTGTATTTATATTGTATTTTATGCTTCTAGCGTTTACTTCATAGGCCCTATCCACTCGATCTGGTGGAGCAACGCCCTAGAGTGAAGCCTAGGATGCCCGAAACGTAGACATGACCATTACTTTCACTCTGGTTGCAATTATTCATGCTATACGATGGAAAAACTGTTGTATTTTTATTGTATTTTATGCTTCTGGCGTTGACTTCTTAGGCACTAACTATCCGATCTGGTGGAGCAACGCCCTAGAGTGAGGCCTAGGTTGCTCCGAACGTAGAAATGACCATAGCTTTCATACTGGTTGCAATTATTCGTTTCATACGATGAAAAAACTGTTGTATTTATACTGTATTTTAGGGTTCTGGCGTTGACTTCTAAGGCCCTAACTATTCCATCTGGTGGAACAGCGCCCTAGAGTGAAGCCTGGGTTGCCCGGAACGTAGAAATGACTATAGCTTTCATACTGGTTGCAATTATTCGTTTCATACGATGGAAAAACTGTTGTATTTATAGTGTATTTTATGCTTCTGGCGTTGACTTCTAAGGCCCTAACTATTCGATCTGGTGGAACAGCGCCCTAGAGTGAAGCCTGGGTTGCCCGGAACGTAGAAATGACCATCACTTTCACACTGGTTGCAATTATTCGTTTTATACAACGGTAAAGCTGTTCTATTAATTTTGTATTTTATGTTTCGGGCGTTGACTTCTAAGGCCCTAACTATTCGATCTGGTGGAGCAACGCCCTAGAGTGAAGCATAGATTGCACGGAACATAGAAATGATCACAACTTTCACCCTGGTTGCTATTATTCGTTTTAAATGATGGAAAAACTGTTGTATTTATATTGTATTTTAAGCTTCTGGCGTTGACTTCTTAGGCCCTAACAGTTCGATCTGGTGTAGCAACGCCCTAGGGTGAAGCCAAGGTTGCACGGAACGTAGAAATGACCGTTACTTTCACAATGTTTGCAATTATTCATTTTATACGATGGAAAAACTATTGTACATTTATTCTATTTTATGCTTCGGGCGTTGACTTCTAAGGCCCTAACTATTCGACCTGGTGGATCAACGACCTGGAGTCAAGCCGAGGTTGCCCGGAACGTAGAAATGACCATAACTTTCACACTGGTTGCAATTATCCGTTTTATACGATGGAAAAGCTGTTGTATTTTTATTGTACTTTACGCTTCTGGCGTTAAGTTCTTGGGCCCTAACTATTCGATCTGGTGGAGCAACGCCCTAGAGTAAAGCCTAGGTTGCCCGGAACGTAGAAATGACCATTACTTTCACACTGTTTGCAATTATTCATTTTATACGATGGAAAAGCTGTTGTATTTATATTGTATTTTATGCTTCTGGCGTTGACTTCTAAGGCCCTAGCTATTCGATCTGGTGGAGCAACGCCCCTGAGTGAAGCCTAGGTTGCCCGGAACGTAGGAATGACCATTACTTTCACACTGTTTGCAATTATTCATTTTATACGATGGAAAAGCTGTTGTATTTTTATTGTACTTTACGCTTCTCTCGTTAAGTTCTCGTGCCCTAACTATTCGATCTGGTGGAGCAACGCCCTAGAGTGAAGCCTAGGTTGCCCGGAACGTAGAAATGACCATTACTTCCACACTATTTGCAATTATTCATTTTATACGATGGAAAAACTGTGGAATTTTTATTGTATTTTACGCTTCAGGCGTTGACATCTAAGGCCGTAGCTACTCGATGCGGTGGAGCAACGCCCTAGAGTGAAGCCTAGGTTGCCCGGAATGTAGAAATGGCCATTACTTTCACACTGGTTGCAATTATTCGTTTTATACGATGGAAAAACTGTTGTACATATATCGTTTTTTATGAATTGGGCGTTGACTTCTTAGGCCCTAACTATTCGATCTGGTGGAACAGCGCCCTAGAGTGAAGCCTGAGTTGCCCTGAACGTAGAAATGACCATCACTTTCACACTGGTTGCAATTATTCGTTTTATACAATGGAAAAACTGTTCTATTAATTTTGTACTTTATGCTTCGGGCGTTGACTTCTAAGGCCCTAACTATTCGATCTGGTGGAGCAACGCCCTAGAGTGAAGCATAGGTTGCGCGGAACGTAGAAATGATCATAACTTTCACACTGGTTGCTATTATTCGTTTTATACGATGGAAAAACTGTTGTATTTATATTGTATTTTATGCTTCTGGCGTTGACTTCTTAGGCCCTAACAGTTCGATCTGGTGTAGCAACGCCCCAGAGTGAAGCCTAGGTTGCCCGGAACGTTGAAATGACCATTACTTTCACACTGTTTGCAATTATTCATTTTATACGATGGAAAAGCTATTGTATTTATATTGTATTTTATGCTTCTGGCGTTGACTTCTAAGGCCCTAGCTATTCGATCTGGCGGAGCAGCGTCCTAGAGTGAAGCATAGGTTGCCCGACACGTAGAAATGACCATTACTTTCACACTGTTTGCAATTATTCATGCTATACCAAGGAAAACCTGTTGTATTTATACTGTATTTCAGGCATCTGGCGTTGACTTCTTAGGCCCTAACTATTCGATCTGGTGGAGCAACGCCCTAGAGTGAAGCCTAGATTGCCCGGAACACAAGAAATGACGATAATTTTCACACTGGTTGCAATTATTCGTTCTATACAATGGAAAAACTGTTGTATTTATTTTGTATTTTATGCTTCGGGCGTTGACTTCTAAGGCCCTAACTATTGAATCTGTTGGACCAACGCCCTAGGAAGAAGCCTAGGTTACCCGGAACGTAGAAATGACCATTACTTTCACACTGGCTGCAATTATACGTTTTATACGATGCAAAAACTGTTGTATTTATTTTGCATTTGGTGCTTCTGCCGTTGACTTCGTAGGCCCTAGCTATTGGATCTGGTGGGCCAACGTCCTAGAATAAAGCCTAGGTTGCCCGGAACGTAGAAATGACCATATCTTTCACACTGGTTGCAATTATTCCTGTTATACGTTGGAAAAACTGTTGTATTTATATTATATTTTATGCTTCTGGCGTTGACTTCTAAACCCCTAACTATTCGATGTGGTGGAGCAACGACCTAGAGTGAAGCCTAAGTTGCCCGGAACGTAGAAATGACCATAGCTTTCATACTGGTTGCAATTATTCGTTTCATACGATGAAAAAACTGTTGTATTTATACTGTATTTTAGGGTTCTGGCGTTGACTTCTAAGGCCCTAACTAATCCATCTGGTGGAACAGCGCCCTAGAGTGAAGCCTGGGTTGCCGGGAACGTAGAAATGACCATAGCTTTCATACTGGTTGCAATTATTCGTTTCATACGATGGAAAAACTGTTGTATTTATAGTGTATTTTATGCTTCTGGCGTTGACTTCTAAGGCCCTAACTATTCGATCTGGTGGAACAGCGCCCTAGAGTGAAGCCTGGGTTGCCCGGAACGTAGAAATGACCATCACTTTCACACTGGTTGCAATTATTCGTTTTATACAACGGTAAAGCTGTTCTATTAATTTTGTATTTTATGTTTCGGGCGTTGACTTCTAAGGCCCTAACTATTCGATCTGGTGGAGCAACGCCCTAGAGTGAAGCATAGGTTGCACGGAACATAGAAATGATCACAACTTTCACCCTGGTTGCTATTATTCGTTTTAAATGATGGAAAAACTGTTGTATTTATATTGTATTTTAAGCTTCTGGCGTTGACTTCTTAGGCCCTAACAGTTCGATCTGGTGTAGCAACGCCCTAGGGTGAAGCCAAGGTTGCACGGAACGTAGAAATGACCGTTACTTTCACAATGTTTGCAATTATTCATTTTATACGATGGAAAAACTATTGTACATTTATTGTATTTTATGCTTCGTGCGTTGACTTCTAAGGCCCTAACTATTCGACCTGGTGGATCAACGACCTGGAGTCAAGCCGAGGCTGCCCGGAACGTAGAAATGACCATAACTTTCACACTGGTTGCAATTATCCGTTTTATACGATGGAAAAGCTGTTGTATTTTTATTGTACTTTACGCTTCTGGCGTTAAGTTCTTGGGCCCTAACTATTCGATCTGGTGGAGCAACGCCCTAGAGTAAAGCCTAGGTTGCCCGGAACGTAGAAATGACCATTACTTTCACACTGGTTGCAATTATTCATTTTATACGATGGAAAAGCTGTTGTATTTATATTGTATTTTATGCTTCTGGCGTTGACTTCTAAGGCCCTAGCTATTCGATCTGGTGGAGCAACGCCCCTGAGTGAAGCCTAGGTTGCCCGGAACGTAGGAATGACCATTACTTTCACACTGATTGCAATTATTCATTTTATACGATGGAAAAGCTGTTGTATTTTTATTGTACTTTACGCTTCTCTCGTTAAGTTCTCGTGCCCTAACTATTCGATCTGGTGGAGCAACGCCCTAGAGTGAAGCCTACGTTGCCCGGAACGTAGAAATGACCATTACTTCCACACTATTTGCAATTATTCATTTTATACGATGGAAAAACTGTGGAATTTTTATTGTATTTTATGCTTCAGGCGTTGACATCTAAGGCCGTAGCTACTCGATGCGGTGGAGCAACGCCCTAGAGTGAAGCCTAGGTTGCCCGGAACGTTGAAATGACCATTACTTTCACACTGTTTGCAATTATTCATTTTATACGATGGAAAAGCTATTGTATTTATATTATATTTTATGCTTCTGGCGTTGACTTCTAAGGCCCTAGCTATTCGATCTGGCGGAGCAGCGTCCTAGAGTGAAGCATAGGTTGCCCGACACGTAGAAATGACCATTACTTTCACACTGTTTGCAATTATTCATGCTATACCAAGGAAAACCTGTTGTATTTATACTGTATTTCAGGCATCTGGCGTTGACTTCTTAGGCCCTAACTATTCGATCTGGTGGAGCAACGCCCTAGAGTGAAGCCTAGATTGCCCGGAACACAAGAAATGACGATAATTTTCACACTGGTTGCAATTATTCGTTCTATACAATGGAAAAACTGTTGTATTTATTTTGTATTTTATGCTTCGGGCGTTGACTTCTAAGGCCCTAACTATTGAATCTGTTGGACCAACGCCCTAGGAAGAAGCCTAGGTTACCCGGAACGTAGAAATGACCATTACTTTCACACTGGCTGCAATTATACGTTTTATACGATGCAAAAACTGTTGTATTTATTTTGCATTTGGTGCTTCTGCCGTTGACTTCGTAGGCCCTAGCTATTGGATCTGGTGGGCCAACGTCCTAGAATAAAGCCTAGGTTGCCCGGAACGTAGAAATGACCATATCTTTCACACTGGTTGCAATTATTCCTGTTATACGTTGGAAAAACTGTTGTATTTATATTATATTTTATGCTTCTGGCGTTGACTTCTAAACCCCTAACTATTCGATGTGGTGGAGCAACGACCTAGAGTGAAGCCTAAGTTGCCCGGAACGTAGAAATGACGATAACTTTCACACTGGTTGCAATTATTCGTTTTATACAATGGAAAAACTGTTCTATATATTTTCTATTTTATGCTTTGGGCGTTGACTTCTAAGGCACTAACTATTCGATCTGGACGAGCAACGCGCTAGAGTGCAGCCTGGGTTGCCCGGAACGTAGAAATGACCATAACTATCACACTGGTTGCAATTATTCGTTTTATACATTGGAAAAACTGTTCTATTTATATTGTATTTTATGCATCTGGCATTCACTTCTAAGGCTCTAACTATTCGATGTGGTGGTGCAACGCCCTAGAGCGAAGCCTAGGTTGCCCGTAACGTGGAAATGACAATTACTTTCACACTGGTTGCAATTATTCCTGTTATACGGTGAACAAACTGTTGGATTTTTATTGTACTTTATGCTTCTGGCGTTGACTTCTAAGGCCCTATGTGTTAGATCTGGTGGAGCGATGCCTCAGAGTTAAGTCTAGGATGCCCGAAACGTAGACATGACCATTACTTTCACTCTGGTTGCAATTATTCATGCTATACGATGGAAAAACTGTTGCATTTTTATTGTATTTTATGCTTCTGGCGTTGACTTCTTAGGCACTAACCATCCGATCTGGTGGAGCAACGCCCTAGAGTGAGGCCTAGGTTGCTCCGAACGTAGAAATGACCATAGCTTTCACACTGGTTGCAATTATTCGTTTTATACAACGGAAAAACTGTTCTATTAATTTTGTATTTTATGTTTCGGGCGTTGACTTCTAAGGCCCTAACTATTCGATCTGGTGGAGCAACGCCCTAGAGTGAAGCATAGGTTGCGCGGAACGTAGAAATGACCATAACTTTCACACTGGTTGCTATTATTCGTTTTATACGATGGAAAAACTGTTGTACATATATCGTATTTTATGATTTGGGCGTTGACTTCTTAGGCCCTAACTATTCGATCTGGTGGAACAGCGCCCTAGAGTGAAGCCTGAGTTGCCCTGAACGTAGAAATGACCATCACTTTCACACTGGTTGCAATTATTCGTTTTATACAATGGAAAAACTGTTCTATTAATTTTGTACTTTATGCTTCGGGCGTTGACTTCTAAGGCCCTAACAATTCGATCTGGTGGAGCAACGCCCTAGAGTGAAGCATAGGTTGCGCGGAACGTAGAAATGACCATAACTTTCACACTGGTTGCTATTATTCGTTTTATACGATGGAAAAACTGTTGTATTTATATTGTATTTTATGCTTCTGGCGTTGACTTCTTAGGCCCTAACAGTTCGATCGGGTGTAGCAACGCCCTAGAGTGAAGCCAAGGTTTCCCGGAACGTAGAAATGACCGTTACTTTCACAATGTTTGCAATTATTCATTTTATACGATGGAAAAACTGTTGTACGTATATTGCTTTTTATGCTTCTGGCATTGACTCCTATGGCCGTAGCTATTCGATTTGGTGGAGCAGCGCCCTAGAGTGAAGCCAAGGTTGCACGGAACGTAGATATGACCATAACTTTCACACTGGTTGCAATTATTAGTTTCATGCAATGGAAAAACTGTTCTATTAATTTCGTATTTAATGCTTCGGGCGTTGACTGCCAAGGCCCCGACTATCCGATCTGGTGGAGCAACGCCATAGTGTCAAGCCTAGGTTGCCCGGAACGTAGATATGACCATTACTTTCACACTGGTTGCAATTATTCTTTTTATACGATGGAAAAACTGTTGTATTTATAGTGTATTTTATGCTTCTGGCGTTGACTTCTAAGGCCCTAACCATTCGATCTGGTGGAACAGCGCCCTAGAGTGAAGCCTGGGTTGCCCGGAACGTAGAAATGACCATCACTTTCACACTGGTTGCAATTATTCGTTTTATACAACGGTAAAACTGTTCTATTAATTTTGTATTTTATGTTTCGGGCGTTGACTTCTAAGGCCCTAACTATTCGATCTGGTGGAGCAACGCCCTAGAGTGAAGCATAGGTTGCACGGAACATAGAAATGATCACAACTTTCACCCTGGTTGCTATTATTCGTTTTAAATGATGGAAAAACTGTTGTATTTATATTGTATTTTAAGCTTCTGGCGTTGACTTCTTAGGCCCTAACAGTTCGATCTGGTGTAGCAACGCCCTAGGGTGAAGCCAAGGTTGCACGGAACGTAGAAATGACCGTTACTTTCACAATGTTTGCAATTATTCATTTTATACGATGGAAAAACTATTGTACATTTATTGTATTTTATGCTTCGGGCGTTGACTTCTAAGGCCCTAACTATTCGACCTGGTGGATCAACGACCTGGAGTCAAGCCGAGGTTGCCCGGAACGTAGAAATGACCATAACTTTCACACTGGTTGCAATTATCCGTTTTATACGATGGAAAAGCTGTTGTATTTTTATTGTACTTTACGCTTCTGGCGTTAAGTTCTTGGGCCCTAACTATTCGATCTGGTGGAGCAACGCCCTAGAGTAAAGCCTAGGTTGCCCGGAACGTAGAAATGACCATTACTTTCACACTGTTTGCAATTATTCATTTTATACGATGGAAAAGCTGTTGTATTTATATTGTATTTTATGCTTCTGGCGTTGACTTCTAAGGCCCTAGCTATTCGATCTGGCGGAGCAGCGCCCTAGAGTGAAGCATAGGTTGCCCGACACGTAGAAATGACCATTACTTTCACACTGTTTGCAATTATTCATGCTATACCAAGGAAAACCTGTTGTATTTATACTGTATTTCAGGCATCTGGCGTTGTCTTCTTAGGCCCTAACTATTCGATCTGGTGGAGCAACGACCTGGAGTCAAGCCGAGGTTGCCCGGAACGTAGAAATGACCGTAACTTTCACACTGGTTGCAATTATCCGTTTCATACGATGGAAAATCTGTTGTATTTTTATCGTACTTTACGCTTCTGGCGTTAAGTTCTTGGGTCCTAACTATTCGATATGGTTGAGCAACGCCCCAGAGTGAAGCCTAGGTTGCCCGGAACGTTGAAATGACCATTACTTTCACACTGTTTGCAATTATTCATTTTATACGATGGAAAAGGAGTTGTATTTATATTGTATTTTATGCTTCTGGCGTTGACTTCTAAGGCCCTAGCTATTCGATCTGGCGGAGCAGCGCCCTAGAGTGAAGCATAGGTTGCCCGACACGTAGAAATGACCATTACTTTCACACTGTCTGCAATTATTCATGCTATACCAAGGAAAACCTGTTGTATTTATACTGTATTTCAGGCATCTGGCGTTGACTTCTTAGGCCCTAACTATTCGATCTGCTGGACCAACGGCCCAGAGTGAAGCCTAGGATGCCCGGAACGTAGGAATGACAATTACTTTCACACTGTTTGCAATTATTCATTTTATACGATGGAAAAACTGTTGTACTTATATTGTATTTTATGCTTCTGGCGTTGACTTCTAAGTCCCTAGCTATTCGATCTGGTGGAGCAACACCCTAGAGTGAGGCCTAGGTTGCCTGGAATGTGGAAATGACCAGTACTTTCACACTGGTTGCAATTATTCGTTTTATACAATGGAAAAACTGTTCTATTTATTTTGTCTTTTATGCTTCGGGCGTTGACTTCTAAGGCCCTAACTATTCGACCTGGCGGAGCAACGCCCTAGAGTGAAGCCTAGGTTACCCGGAATGTAGAAATGACCTGTACCTTCACACTGTATGCAATTATTCATTTTATACGATGGAAAAACTATTGTACCTTTATTGTATTTTATGCATCGGGCGTTGACTTCAAAGGCCCTAACTATTCGATCTGCTGGGGCAACGACCTGGAGTCAAGCCGAGGTTGCCCGGAACGTAGAAATGACCATAACTTTCACACTGGTTGCAATTATCCGTTTTATACGATGGAAAAGCTGTTGTATTTTTATTGTACTTTACGCTTCTGGCGTTAAGTTCTCGTGCACTAACTATTCGATCTGGTGGAGCAACGCCCTATAGTAAAGCCTAGGTTGCCCGGAACGTAGAAATGACCATTACTTCCACACTATTTGCAATTATTCATTTTATACGGTGGAAAAGCTGTGGTATTTTTATTGTATTTTATGCTTCTGGCGTTGACTTCTAAGGCCCTAGCTATTCGATTTGGCCGAGCAACGCCCTAGAGTGAAGCCTAGGTTGCCCGGAACGTAGAAATGACCATTACTTCCACACTGTTTGCAATTATTCATTTTATACGATGGAAAAGCTGTGGTATTTTTATTGTATTTTATGCTTCAGGCGTTGACCTCTAAGGCCGTAGCTATTCGATGTGGTGGAGCAACGCCCTAGAGTGAAGCCTAGGTTGCCCGGAACGTAGAAATGGCCATTACTTTCACACTGTATGCAATTATTCATTTTATACGATGGAAAAACTATTGTACCTTTATTGTATTTTATCCTTCGGGCGTTGACTTCTAAGGCCCTAACTATTCGATCTGGTGGAGCAACGCCCCTGAGTGAAGCCTAGGTTGCCCGGAACGTAGGAATGACCATTACTTTCACACTGTTTGCAATTATTCATTTTATACGATGGAAAAGCTGTTGTATTTTTATTGTACTTTACGCTTCTCTCGTTAAGTTCTCGTGCCCTAACTATTCGATCTGGTGGAGCAACGCCCTAGAGTGAAGCCTAGGTTGCCCGGAACGGAGAAATGACCATTACTTCCACACTATTTGCAATTATTCATTTTATACGATGGAAAAACTGTGGAATTTTTATTGTATTTTATGCTTCAGGCGTTGACATCTAAGGCCGTAGCTACTCGATGCGGTGGAGCAACGCCCTAGAGTGAAGCCTAGGTTGCCCGGAACGTAGAAATGGCCATTACTTTCACACTGGTTGCAATTATTCGTTTTATACGATGGAAAAACTGTTGTACATATATCGTTTTTTATGAATTGGGCGTTGACTTCTTAGGCCCTAACTATTCGATCTGGTGGAACAGCGCCCTAGAGTGAAGCCTGAGTTGCCCTGAACGTAGAAATGACCATCACTTTCACACTGGTTGCAATTATTCGTTTTATACAATGGAAAAACTGTTCTATTAATTTTGTACTTTATGCTTCGGGCGTTGACTTCTAAGGCCCTAACTATTCGATCTGGTGGAGCAACGCCCTAGAGTGAAGCATAGGTTGCGCGGAACGTAGAAATGATCATAACTTTCACACTGGTTGCTATTATTCGTTTTATACGATGGAAAAACTGTTGTATTTATATTGTATTTTATGCTTCTGGCGTTGACTTCTTAGGCCCTAACAGTTCGATCTGGTGTAGCAACGCCCCAGAGTGAAGCCTAGGTTGCCCGGAACGTTGAAATGACCATAATTTTCACACTGTTTGCAATTATTCATTTTATACGATGGAAAAGCTATTGTATTTATATTGTATTTTATGCTTCTGGCGTTGACTTCTAAGGCCCTAGCTATTCGATCTGGCGGAGCAGCGTCCTAGAGTGAAGCATAGGTTGCCCGACACGTAGAAATGACCATTACTTTCACACTGTTTGCAATTATTCATGCTATACCAAGGAAAACCTGTTGTATTTATACTGTATTTCAGGCATCTGGCGTTGACTTCTTAGGCCCTAACTATTCGATCTGGTGGAGCAACGCCCTAGAGTGAAGCCTAGATTGCCCGGAACACAAGAAATGACGATAATTTTCACACTGGTTGCAATTATTCGTTCTATACAATGGAAAAACTGTTGTATTTATTTTGTAGTTTATGCTTCGGGCGTTGACTTCTAAGGCCCTAACTATTGAATCTGTTGGACCAACGCCCTAGGAAGAAGCCTAGGTTACCCGGAACGTAGAAATGACCATTACTTTCACACTGGCTGCAATTATACGTTTTATACGATGCAAAAACTGTTGTATTTATTTTGCATTTGGTGCTTCTGCCGTTGACTTCGTAGGCCCTAGCTATTGGATCTGGTGGGCCAACGTCCTAGAATAAAGCCTAGGTTGCCCGGAACGTAGAAATGACCATATCTTTCACACTGGTTGCAATTATTCCTGTTATACGTTGGAAAAACTGTTGTATTTATATTATATTTTATGCTTCTGGCGTTGACTTCTAAACCCCTAACTATTCGATGTGGTGGAGCAACGACCTAGAGTGAAGCCTAAGTTGCCCGGAACGTAGAAATGACGATAACTTTCACACTGGTTGCAATTATTCGTTTTATACAATGGAAAAACTGTTCTATATATTTTCTATTTTATGCTTTGGGCGTTGACTTCTAAGGCACTAACTATTCGATCTGGACGAGCAACGCGCTAGAGTGCAGCCTGGGTTGCCCGGAACGTAGAAATGACCATAACTATCACACTGGTTGCAATTATTCGTTTTATACATTGGAAAAACTGTTCTATTTATATGGTATTTTATGCATCTGGCATTCACTTCTAAGGCTCTAACTATTCGATGTGGTGGTGCAACGCCCTAGAGCGAAGCCTAGGTTGCCCGTAACGTGGAAATGACAATTACTTTCACACTGGTTGCAATTATTCCTGTTATACGGTGAACAAACTGTTGGATTTTTATTGTACTTTATGCTTCTGGCGTTGACTTCTAAGGCCCTATGTGTTAGATCTGGTGGAGCGATGCCTCAGAGTTAAGTCTAGGATGCCCGAAACGTAGACATGACCATTACTTTCACTCTGGTTGCAATTATTCATGCTATACGATGGAAAAACTGTTGCATTTTTATTGTATTTTATGCTTCTGGCGTTGACTTCTTAGGCACTAACCATCCGATCTGGTGGAGCAACGCCCTAGAGTGAGGCCTAGGTTGCTCCGAACGTAGAAATGACCATAGCTTTCACACTGGTTGCAATTATTCGTTTTATACAACGGAAAAACTGTTCTATTAATTTTGTATTTTATGTTTCGGGCGTTGACTTCTAAGGCCCTAACTATTCGATCTGGTGGAGCAACGCCCTAGAGTGAAGCATAGGTTGCGCGGAACGTAGAAATGACCATAACTTTCACACTGGTTGCTATTATTCGTTTTATACGATGGAAAAACTGTTGTACATATATCGTATTTTATGATTTGGGCGTTGACTTCTTAGGCCCTAACTATTCGATCTGGTGGAACAGCGCCCTAGAGTGAAGCCTGAGTTGCCCTGAACGTAGAAATGACCATCACTTTCACACTGGTTGCAATTATTCGTTTTATACAATGGAAAAACTGTTCTATTAATTTTGTACTTTATGCTTCGGGCGTTGACTTCTAAGGCCCTAACAATTCGATCTGGTGGAGCAACGCCCTAGAGTGAAGCATAGGTTGCGCGGAACGTAGAAATGACCATAACTTTCACACTGGTTGCTATTATTCGTTTTATACGATGGAAAAACTGTTGTATTTATATTGTATTTTATGCTTCTGGCGTTGACTTCTTAGGCCCTAACAGTTCGATCGGGTGTAGCAACGCCCTAGAGTGAAGCCAAGGTTTCCCGGAACGTAGAAATGACCGTTACTTTCACAATGTTTGCAATTATTCATTTTATACGATGGAAAAACTGTTGTACGTATATTGCTTTTTATGCTTCTGGCATTGACTCCTATGGCCGTAGCTATTCGATTTGGTGGAGCAGCGCCCTAGAGTGAAGCCAAGGTTGCACGGAACGTAGATATGACCATAACTTTCACACTGGTTGCAATTATTAGTTTCATGCAATGGAAAAACTGTTCTATTAATTTTGTATTTAATGCTTCGGGCGTTGACTGCCAAGGCCCCGACTATCCGATCTGGTGGAGCAACGCCATAGTGTCAAGCCTAGGTTGCCCGGAACGTAGATATGACCATTACTTTCACACTGGTTGCAATTATTCTTTTTATACGATGGAAAAACTGTTGTATTTATATTGTATTTTATGCTTCTAGCGTTTACTTCATAGGCCCTATCCACTCGATCTGGTGGAGCAACGCCCTAGAGTGAAGCCTAGGATGCCCGAAACGTAGACATGACCATTACTTTCACTCTGGTTGCAATTATTCATGCTATACGATGGAAAAACTGTTGTATTTTTATTGTATTTTATGCTTCTGGCGTTGACTTCTTAGGCACTAACCATCCGATCTGGTGGAGCAACGCCCTAGAGTGAGGCCTAGGTTGCTCCGAACGTAGAAATGACCATAGCTTTCATACTGGTTGCAATTATTCGTTTCATACGATGAAAAAACTGTTGTATTTATACTGTATTTTAGGGTTCTGGCGTTGACTTCTAAGGCCCTAACTATTCGATCTGGTGGAACAGCGCCCTAGAGTGAAGCCTGGGTTGCCCGGAACGTAGAAATGACCATAGCTTTCATACTGGTTGCAATTATTCGTTTCATACGATGGAAAAACTGTTGTATTTATAGTGTATTTTATGCTTCTGGCGTTGACTTCTAAGGCCCTAACTATTCGATCTGGTGGAACAGCGCCCTAGAGTGAAGCCTGGGTTGCCCGGAACGTAGAAATGACCATCACTTTCACACTGGTTGCAATTATACGTTTTATACAACGGTAAAACTGTTCTATTAATTTTGTATTTGATGTTTCGGGCGTTGACTTCTAAGGCCCTAACTATTCGACCTGGTGGAGCAACGCCCTAGAGTGAAGCATAGGTTGCACGGAACATAGAAATGATCACAACTTTCACCCTGGTTGCTATTATTCGTTTTAAATGATGGAAAAACTGTTGTATTTATATTGTATTTTAAGCTTCTGGCGTTGACTTCTTAGGCCCTAACAGTTCGATCTGGTGTAGCAACGCCCTAGGGTGAAGCCAAGGTTGCACGGAACGTAGAAATGACCGTTACTTTCACAATGTTTGCAATTATTCATTTTATACGATGGAAAAACTATTGTACATTTATTGTATTTTATGCTTCGGGCGTTGACTTCTAAGGCCCTAACTATTCGACCTGGTGGATCAACGACCTGGAGTCAAGCCGAGGTTGCCCGGAACGTAGAAATGACCATAACTTTCACACTGGTTGCAATTATCCGTTTTATACGATGGAAAAGCTGTTGTATTTTTATTGTACTTTACGCTTCTGGCGTTAAGTTCTTGGGCCCTAACTATTCGATCTGGTGGAGCAACGCCCTAGAGTAAAGCCTAGGTTGCCCGGAACGTAGAAATGACCATTACTTTCACACTGTTTGCAATTATTCATTTTATACGATGGAAAAGCTGTTGTATTTATATTGTATTTTATGCTTCTGGCGTTGACTTCTAAGGCCCTAGCTATTCGATCTGGCGGAGCAGCGCCCTAGAGTGAAGCATAGGTTGCCCGACACGTAGAAATGACCATTACTTTCACACTGTTTGCAATTATTCATGCTATACCAAGGAAAACCTGTTGTATTTATACTGCATTTCAGGCATCTGGCGTTGTCTTCTTAGGCCCTAACTATTCGATCTGGTGGAGCAACGACCTGGAGTCAAGCCGAGGTTGCCCGGAACGTAGAAATGACCATAACTTTCACACTGGTTGCAATTATCCGTTTCATACGATGGAAAATCTGTTGTATTTTTATCGTACTTTACGCTTCTGGCGTTAAGTTCTTGGGTCCTAACTATTCGATATGGTTGAGCAACGCCCCAGAGTGAAGCCTAGGTTGCCCGGAACGTTGAAATGACCATTACTTTCACACTGTTTGCAATTATTCATTTTATACGATGGAAAAGCTGTTGTATTTATATTGTATTTTATGCTTCTGGCGTTGACTTCTAAGGCCCTAGCTATTCGATCTGGCGGAGCAGCGCCCTAGAGTGAAGCATAGGTTGCCCGACACGTAGAAATGACCATTACTTTCACACTGTCTGCAATTATTCATGCTATACCAAGGAAAACCTGTTGTATTTATACTGTATTTCAGGCATCTGGCGTTGACTTCTTAGGCCCTAACTATTCGATCTGCTGGACCAACGGCCCAGAGTGAAGCCTAGGATGCCCGGAACGTAGGAATGACAATTACTTTCACACTGTTTGCAATTATTCATTTTATACGATGGAAAAACTGTTGTACTTATATTGTATTTTATGCTTCTGGCGTTGACTTCTAAGTCCCTAGCTATTCGATCTGGTGGAGCAACACCCTAGAGTGAGGCCTAGGTTGCCTGGAATGTGGAAATGACCTGTACCTTCACACTGTATGCAATTATTCATTTTATACGATGGAAAAACTATTGTACCTTTATTGTATTTTATGCATCGGGCGTTGACTTCAAAGGCCCTAACTATTCGATCTGGTGGGGCAACGACCTGGAGTCAAGCCGAGGTTGCCCGGAACGTAGAAATGACCATAACTTTCACACTGGTTGCAATTATCCGTTTTATACGATGGAAAAGCTGTTGTATTTTTATTGTACTTTACGCTTCTGGCGTTAAGTTCTCGTGCACTAACTATTCGATCTGGTGGAGCAACGCCCTATAGTAAAGCCTAGGTTGCCCGGAACGTAGAAATGACCATTACTTCCACACTATTTGCAATTATTCATTTTATACGGTGGAAAAGCTGTGGTATTTTTATTGTATTTTATGCTTCTGGCGTTGTCTTCTAAGGCCCTAGCTATTCGATTTGGCCGAGCAACGCCCTAGAGTGAAGCCTAGGTTGCCCGGAACGTAGAAATGACCATTACTTCCACACTGTTTGCAATTATTCATTTTATACGATGGAAAAGCTGTGGTATTTTTATTGTATTTTATGCTTCAGGCGTTGACCTCTAAGGCCGTAGCTATTCGATGTGGTGGAGCAACGCCCTAGAGTGAAGCCTAGGTTGCCCGGAACGTAGAAATGGCCATTACTTTCACACTGTATGCAATTATTCATTTTATACGATGGAAAAACTATTGTACCTTTATTGTATTTTATGCTTCGGGCGTTGACTTCTAAGGCCCTAACTATTCGATCTGGTGGAGCAACGCCCCTGAGTGAAGCCTAGGTTGCCCGGAACGTAGGAATGACCATTACTTTCACACTGTTTGCAATTATTCATTTTATACGATGGAAAAGCTGTTGTATTTTTATTGTACTTTACGCTTCTCTCGTTAAGTTCTCGTGCCCTAACTATTCGATCTGGTGGAGCAACGCCATAGAGTGAAGCCTAGGTTGCCCGGAACGTAGAAATGACCGTTACTTTCTCACTGTTTGCAAATGTACATTATATACGATGGAAAAGCTGTTGTATTTATATTGTATTTTATGCTTCTGGCGTTGACTTCTTAGGCCCTAACTATTTGATCTAGTGGAGCACCGCCCTGTAGTGATGCCTAGGTTGCCCGGAACGTAGAAATGACCATAACTTTCACACTGGTTTCAATTATTCGTTTTGTACAATGGAAAAACTGTTCTATTTATTTTGTACTTTATCCTTCGGACGTTGACTTCTATGGCCCTAACTATTCGATCTGGTGGAGCAACGCCCTAGAGTGAAGCCTAGGTTGCCCGGAACGTAGAAATGACCATTACCTTCACACTGTTTGCGATTATTCATTTTATACGATGGTAAAACTGTTGTATTTATTTTGTATTTTATGCTTCTGGCATTGACTTCTAAGGCCCTAGCTATTCCATCTGGTGGAGCAACGCCCTAGAGTGGAGCCTAGGTCGCCCGAAACGTGGAAATGACCAGTACCTTCACTCTGGTTGCAATTATTCCAGCTATACGATGTACAAACTGTTGGACTTTGATTGTACTTTATACTTCTGGCGTTGACTTCTAAGCCCCTACGTATTCGATCTGGTGTAGCAATGCCTCAGAGTTAAGTCCAGGATGCCCCCAACGTAGAAATGTCTATTACTTTCACACTGGTTGCAATTATTCTTGTTATACAATGGAAAAACTGTTGTATTTATTTTGTGTTTTATGCTTCTGGCATTGACTTCTAAGGCCCTAGCTATTCCATCTGGTGGAGCAACGCCCTAGAGTGGAGCCTAGGTCGCCCGATACGTAGAAATCACCATTACTTTCACTATGTTTGCAAATGTACATTATATACGATGGAAGAGCTGTTGTATTTATATTGTATTTTATGCTTCTGGCGTTGTCTTCTTAGGCCCTAACTATTTGATCTGGTGGAGCACCGCCCTGTAGTGAAGCCTAGGTTGCCCGGAACGTAGAAATGACCATTACTTTCACTCTGGTTGCAATTATTCCAGCTATACGATGGACAAACTGTTGGATTTTGATTGTGTTTTATGCCTCAGGCGTTGACTTCTAAGGCCCTAACTATCCGATGTGTTGGATCAACGCCCTTGAGCGAAGCCTAGGTTGCCCGGAACGTAAAAATGACCTGTACTTTCACACTGGTTGCAATTATTCCTGTTATACGATGGAAAAACTGTTGTACTTATGTTGTATTTTATGCTTCTGGCGTCGAATTCTAAGTCCCTAACTATTCGATCTAGTGGAGCAACGCCCTAGAGTGAAGCCTAGGTTGCCCGGAACGTAGAAATGACCGTTACCTTCACACTGTTAGCAAATGTACATTATATACGATGGAAAAGCTGTTGTATTTATATTGTATTTTATGCTTCTGGCGTTGACGTCTTAGGCCCTAACTATTTGATCTGCTGGAGCACCGCCCTGTAGTGAAGCCTAGGTTGCCCGGAACGTAGAAATGACCATAATTTTCACACTGGTTTCAATTATTCATTTTATACGATGGAAAAACTGTTGTACTTATGTTGTATTTTATGCTTCTGGCGTCGAATTCTAAGTCCCTAACTATTCGATCTAGTGGAGCAACGCCCTAGAGTGAAGCCTAGGTTGCCCGGAACGTAGAAATGACCGTTACTTTCACACTGTTTGCAAATGTACATTATATACGATGGAAAAACTGTTTTATTTATTTTGTATTTGGTGCTTCTGGCGTTGACTTCTTAGGCCCTAACTGTTAGATGTGGAGGGCCAACGCCCTAGAGTGAAGCCTAGGTTGCCCGGAACGTAGAAATGACCATATCTTTCAGACTGGTTGCAATTATTCCTGTTATACGATGAAAAAAATGTTGTATTTTTATTGTATTTTATGCCACAGGTGTTGACTTCTAAGGCCCTAACTATTCGATGTGTTGGAGCAACGCCCTTGAGCGAAGCCTAGGTTGCCCGGAACGTAAAAATGACCTGTACTTTCACACTGGTTGCAATTATTCGTTTTATACGATGGAAAAACTGTTGTATTTATTTTGTATTTTATGCTTCTGCCATTCACTTCTAAGGCCCTAGCTATTCCATCTGGTGGAGCAACGCCCTAGAGTGGAGCCTAGGTCGCCCGAAACGTAGAAATGACCATTACTTTCACTCTGGTTGCAATTATTCCAGTTATAGGATGGACAAACTGTTGGATTTTGATTGTACTTTATACTTCTGGCGTTGACTTCTAAGGCCCTCTGTATTCGATCTGGTGTAGCAATGCCTCAGAGTTCAGTCTAGGATGCCCGCAACGTAGAAATGGCTATTACTTTCACACTGGTTGCAATTATTCGTTTTATACGATGGAAAAACTGTTGTACATATGTCGTATTTTATGCTTCTGGCGTTGTCTTCTTAGGCCCTAACTATTCGATCAGGTGGAGCAACGCCCTAGGCTGAAGCCTAGGTTGCGCGGAACGTAGAAATGACCATAACTTTCACACTGGTTTCAATTATTCCTGTTATACGATGAAAAAAATGTTGTATTTTTATTGTATTTTATGCCACAGGTGTTGACTTCTAAGGCCCTAACTATTCGATGTGTTGGAGCAACGCCCTTGAGCGAAGCCTAGGTTGCCCGGAATATAGAAATGACCATCACCTTCACACGGTTTGCGATTATTCATTTATTACGATGGTAAAACTGTTGTACATATATCGTTTTTTATGCTTCTGGCGTTGACTTCTTAGGCCCTAACTATTCGATCAGGTGGAGCAGCGCCCTAGGGTGAAGCCTAGGTTGCCCGGAACGTAGAAATGACCAAATCTTTCATACTGGTTGCAATTAATCGTTTTATACGATGGAAAAACTGTTGTATTTATTTTGTATTTGGTGCTTCTGGCGTTGACTTCTTAGGCCCTAACTGTTAGATGTGGAGGGCCAACGCCCTAGAGTGATGCCTAGGTTGCCCGGAACGTAGAAATGACCATATCTTTCAGACTGGTTGCAATTATTCCTGTTATACGATGAAAAAAATGTTGTATTTTTATTGTATTTTATGCCACAGGTGTTGACTTCTAAGGCCCTAACTATTCGATGTGTTGGAGCAACGCCCTTGAGCGAATCCTAGGTTGCCCGGAACGTAAAAATGACCTGTACTTTCACACTGGTTGCAATTATTCGTTTTATACGATGGAAAAACTGTTGTATTTATATTGCATTTTATGCTTCTGGCATTGACTTCTGAGGCCTTAACTAATCGATGTGGTGGAGCAACGTCCTAGAGTGAAGCCTAGGTTGCCCGGAACGTAGAAAAGACCATAGCTTTCACACTGGTTGCAATTATTCCTGTTATACAAGTGAAAAACTGTTGTATTCATATTGTATTTTATGCTTCTCGCGTCGACTTCTTAGGCCCTAACTATTCGATCTGGTGGAGCAACGCCCTAGAGTGTAGCCTAGGTCGCCCGGAATGTAGAAATGACCATCACTTTCACACTGGTTGCAATTATTCTTGCTATACGATGGAAAACCTGTTGTATTTATTTTGTATTTTATGCCTCTGGCGTTGACTGCTAATGCCGTAGCTATTCGATGTGGTGGAGCAACGCCCTAGGGTGAAGCCTAGGTTGCCCGGAACGTAGAAATGACCATAACTTTCACACTGGTTGCAATTATTCGTTTTATACGATGGAAAAACTGTTGTATTTATATTGTATTTGGTGCTTCTGGCGTTGACTTCTTAGGCCCTAACTGTTAGATGTGGAGGACCAACGCCCTAGAGTGAAGCCTAGGTTGCCCGGAACGTAGAAATGACCATAACTTTCATACTGGTTGCAATTATTCGTTTTATACGATGGATAAACTGTTGTATTTATATTGTATTTTATGCTTCAGGCGTTGACTTCTTAGGCCCTAACTATTCGATGTGTTGGATCAACGCCCTTGAGCGAAGCCTAGGTTGCCCGGAACGTAAAAATGACATGTACTTTCACACTGGTTGCAATTATTCGTTTTATACGATGGAAAAACTGTTGTATTTATATTGTATTTTATGCTTCAGGCGTTGACTTCTTAGGCCCTAACTATTCGCTCTGGTGGAACAACGCCCTAGAGTCAAGCCTAGGTTGCCAGGAATGTAGAAATGACCATCACTTTCACACTGGTTGCAATTATTCTTGTTATACAATGGAAAAACTGTTGTATTTATTTTGTATTCTATGCTTCTGGCATTGACTTCTAAGGCCCTAGCTATTCCATCTGGTGGAGCAACGCCCTAGAGTGGAGCCTAGGTCGCCCGGAACGTGGAAATGACCATCACTTTCACACTGGTTGCAATGATTCCCCGTATACGATGGAAAAACTGTTGTATTTATATCGTATTTTATGCTTCGGGCATTGACTTCTATGGCCCTACCTCTTCGATATGGTGGAGCAACGCCCTAGAGTGAAGCCTAGGTTGCCCGGAACGTAGAAATGACCGTTACTTTCACACTGTTTGCAAATGTACATTATATACGATGGAAAAGCTGTTGTATTTATATTGTATTTTATGCTTCTGGCGTTGACGTCGTAGGCCCTAACTATTTGATCTGCTGGAGCACCGCCCTGTAGTGAAGCCTAGGTTGCCCGGAACGCAGAAATGACCATAACTTTTACACTGGTTTCAATTATTCATTTTATACGATGGTAAAACTGTTGTATTTATTTTGTTTTTTATGCTTCTGGCATTGACTTCTAAGGCCCTAGCTATTCCATCTGGTGGAGCAACGCCCTTGAGTGGAGCCTAGGTCGCCCGAAACGTGGAAATGACCATAACTTTCATACTGGTTGCAATTATTCTTGTCATACGATGGAAAGACTGTTGTATTTATTTTGTATTTTATGCTTGTGGCATTGACTTCTAAGGCTCTAGCTATTCCATCTGGTGGAGCAACGCCCTAGACTGGAGCCTAGGTCGCCCGAAACGTAGAAATGAACATTACTTTCACTCTGGTTGCAATTATTCCAGCTATACGATGAACAAACTGTTGGATTTTGATTGTACTTTATAATTCTGGCGTTGACTTCTAAGGCCCTATGTATTCGATCTGGTGTAGCAATGCCTCAGAGTTAAGTCTAGGATGCCCGCAACGTAGAAATGGCTATGAATTTCACACTGGTTGCAATTATTCGTTTTATACGATGGAAAAACTGTTGTACATATATCGTATTTTATGCTCCTGGCGTTGACTTCTTAGGCCCTAACTATTCGATCAGGTGGAGCAACGCCCTGGGGTGAAGCCTAGGTTGCCCGGAACGTAAAAATGACCTGTACTTTCACACTGGTTGCAATTATTCCTGTTATACGATGGAAAAACTGCTTTATTTATATTGTATTTTATGCTTCTGGCATTGACTTCTAAGGCCCTAGCTATTCGATATGGTTGGGCAACGCCCTAGAGTGAAGCCTAGATTGCCCGGAACGTAGAAATGACCATAGCTTTCATACTGGTTGCAATTATTCGTTTTATACGATGGAAAAACTGTTGTATTTATATTGCATTTTATGCTTCTGGCATTGACTTCTAAGGCCCTAACTATTCGATGTGGTGGAGCAATGTCCTAGAGTGAAGCCTAGGTTGCCCGGAACGTAGAAATGACCATAGCTTTCACACTGGTTGCAATTATTCCTGTTATACAAGTGAAAAACTGTTGTATTCATATTGTATTTTATGCTTCCGGCGTCGACTTCTTAGGCCCTAACTATTCGATCTGGTCGAGCAACGCCCTAGAGTGTAGCCTAGGTCGCCCGGAATGTAGAAATGACCATCACTTTCACTCTCGTTGCAATTATTCTTGTTATACGATGGAAAAACTGTTGTATTTATTTTGTATTTTATGCCTCTGGCGTTGACTGCTAAGGCCGTAGCTATTCGATGTGGTGGAGCAACGCCCTAGGGTGAAGCCTAGGTTGCCCGGAACGTAGAAATGACCATAACTTTCATACTGGTTGCAATTATTCGTTTTATACGATGGAAAAACTGTTGTATTTATATTGTATTTGGTGCTTCTGGCGTTGACTTCTTAGGCCCTAACAGTTAGATGTGGAGGACCAACGCCCTAGGGTGAAGCCTAGGTTGCCCGGAACGTAGAAATGACCATATCTTTCAGACTGGTTGCAATTATTCCTGTTATACGATGAAAAAAATGTTGTATTTTTATTGTATTTTATGCTTCAGGCGTTTACTTCTAAGGCCCTAACTATTCGATGTGGTGGAGCAACGCCCTTGAGCGAAGCCTAGGTTGCCCGGAACGTAAAAATGACCTGTACTTTCACACTGGTTGCAATTACTCCTGTTATACGATGGAAAAACTGCTGTACTTATGTTGTATTTTATGCTTCTGGCGTTGACTTCTTAGGCCCTAACTATTCGATCCGGTGGAGCATGGCCCTAGAGTGAAACCTAGGTTGCCCGGAATGTAGAAATGACCATCACTTTCACACTGGTAGCAATTATTCTTGTTATACGATGGAAAAACTGTTGTATTTATATGGCATTTTATGCTTCTGGCATTGACATCTAAGGCCCTAACTATTCGATGTGGTGGAGCAACGCCCTAGAGTGAAGCCTAGGTTGCTCGGAACGTAGAAATGACCACAGCTTTCACACTGGTTGCAATTATTCTTGTTATACAAGGGAAAAACTGTTGTATTTATATTGTATTTTGTGATTTTGACGTTGACTTCTTAGGCCCTAACTATTCGATCTGGTGGAGCAACGCCCTAGAGTGTAGCCTAGGTTGCCCGGAATGTAGAAATGACCATAGCTTTCACACTGGTTGCAATTATTCCTGTTATACAAGGGAAAAACTGTTGCATTTATATTGTATTTTATGCTTCTGGCGTTGACTTCTTAGGCACTGACTATTCGATCTGATGGAGCATAGTCCTAGAGTGAAGCCTAGGTTGCCCGGAATGTAGAAATTACCATCACTTTCAAACAGGTTGCAATTATTCTTGTTATACGATGGAAAAACTGTTGTATTTATTTTGTATTTTAAGCCTCTGGCGTTGACTTCTAAGGCCGAAGCTATTCGATGTGGTGGAGCAATGCCCTAGAATGATGCCTAGGATGTCCGCAACGTAGAAATGACCATATTTTTCACACTGTTTGCAATTATTCCTGTTATACGATTGAAAAACTGTTGTATTTATATTGTATTTTATGCTTCTGGCGTTGACTTCTAAGGCCGCAGCTATTCGATGTGGTGGAGCAACGCCGTAGAGTGAAGCCTGGGTTGCCCGGTACGTAGAAATGACCATACCTTTCACACTGGTTGCAATTATTCCTGTTATACGATGGACAAACTGTTGGATTTTTAATGTACTTTATGCTTCTGGCGTTGACTTCTAAGGCCCTATGTATTCGATCTGGTGGAGCAATGCCTCAGTGTTAAGTCTAGGATGCCCGGAACGTAGAAATGTCCGTTACTTTCACACTGGTTGCAATTACTCATTTTATGCGATGGAAAAACTGTTGCACATATATCGTATTTAATGCTTCTGGCGTTGACTTCTTAGGCCCTAACTATTCGATCAGGTGGAGCAATGTCCTAGGGTAACGCCTAGGTTGCCCGGAACGTAGAAATGGCCATTGCCTTCACACTGGTTGCAATTATTCCTATTATACGATGGAAAAACTGTTGAATTTATATTATATTTTATGCTTCAGACGTTGACTTCTAAGGCCGTAGCTATTCGATGTGGTGGAGAAACGCCCTAGAGTGAAGCCTAGGTTGCCCGGAACGTAGAAATGACCATAACATTCATACTGGTTGCAATTATTCGTTTTATACAATGGAAAAACTGTTGTATTTTTATTTTATTTTATGCTTCAAGCGTTGACTTCTAAGTCCCTAGCTATTCGATCTGGTGGAGCAACGGCCTAGAGTGAAGCCTAGGTTGCCCGGGACGTAGGAATGACCATCACCTTCACTCTGGTTGCAATCATTCATTTTATACAATGGAAAGACTGTTGTATTTATATTGTTTTTTATAGTTATGGCGTTGACTTCTAAGGCCCTAGCTATTCGATGTGGTGGAGCAATGCCCTAGAGTGAAGCCTAGGATGCCCGCAACGTAGAAATGACCATATCTTTCACACTGTTTGCAATTATTCATATTATACAGTGGAACAACTGTTGCATTTATATGGCATTTTATGCTTCTGGCATTGACTTCTAAGGCCCTAGCTATTCGATGTGGTGGAGCCACGCCCTAGAGTGAAGCCTAGGTTGCCCGGAATGTAGAAATGACCATCACTTTCACCCTGGTTGCAATTATTCCTGTTATACGATGGACAAACTGTTGGATTTTTAATGTACTTTATGCTTCTGGCGTTGACTTCTAAGGCCCTATGTATTCGATCTGGTGGAGCAATGTCTCAGTGTTAGGTCTAGGATTCCCGGAACGTAGAAATGGCCGTTACTTTCACACTGGTTGCAATTACTCATATTATGCGATGGAAAAACTGTTGTACATATATCGTATTTTATGCTTCTGGCATTGACTTCTTAGGCCCTAACTTTTCGATCTGGTGGAGCAACGACCTAGGGTGAAGCCTAGGTTCCCGGAACGTAGAAATGACCATAACTATCAGACTGGTTGCAATTATTCGTTTTATACGATGGATAGAATGTTTTATTTATATTGTATTTTATAGTTATGGCGCTGTCTTCTAGGGCCGTAGCTATTCGATGTGGTTGAGCAACGCCCTAGTGTGAAGCCTAGGTTGCCCGGAACGTAGAAATGACCATTACTTCCACACTGTTGCAATTATTCATAGTATACAGTGGAACAACTGTTGTATTTAGATGGCATTTTATGCTTCTGGCATTGACTTCTAAGGCCCTAGCGATTCGATGTGGTGGAGCCACGCCCTAGAGTGTAGCCTCGGTTGCCCGGAACGTAGAAATGACCATCACTTTCACACTGGTTGCAAATATTCTTGTTATACAATGGAAAAACTGTTGTATTTATTTTGTATTTTATGCTTCTGGCATTGACTTCTAAGGCCCTAGCTATTCCATCTGTTGGAGCAATGCCCTAGAGTGGAGCCTAGGTCGCCCGAAATGTAGAAATGACCATTACTTTCACTCTGGTTGCAATTATTCCAGCTATACGATGGACAAACTGTTGGATTTTCATTGTACTTTATACCTCTGGCGTTGACTTCTAAGGCCCTATGTATTCGATCTGGTGTAGCAATGCCTCAGAGTTAAGTCTAGGATGCCCGCAACGTAGAAATGGCTATGAATTTCACACTGGTTGCAATTATTCGTTTTATACGATGGAAAAACTGTTGTATATATATCGTATTTTATGCTCCTGGCGTTGACTTCTTAGGCCCTAACTATTCGATCAGGTGGAGCAACGCCCTAGGGTGAAGCCTAGGTTGCCCGGAACGTAAAAATGACCTGTACTTTCACACTGGTTGCAATTATTCCTGTTATACGATGGAAAAACTGTTGTATTTATATTGTATTTTATGCTTCTGGCATTGACTTCTAAGGCCCTAGCTATTCGATATGGTTGTGCAACGCCCTAGAGTGAAGCCTAGATTGCCCGGAACGTAGAAATGACCATAGCTTTCATACTGGTTGCAATTATTCGTTTTATACGATGGAAAAACTGTTGTATTTATATTGCATTTTATGCTTCTGGCATTGACTTCTAAGGCCCTAACTATTCGATGTGGTGGAGCAACGTCCTAGAGTGAAGCCTAGGTTGACCGGAACGTAGAAATGACCATAGCTTTCACACTGGTTGCAATTATTCATGTTATACAAGTGAAAAACTGTTGTATTCATATTGTATTTTATGCTTCTGGCGTCGACTTCTTAGGCCCTAACTATTCGATCTGGTGGAGCAACGCCCTAGAGTGTAGCCTAGGTTGCCCGGAACGTAGAAGTGACCATAACTTTCATACTGGTTGCAATTATTCGTTTTATACGATGGAAAAACTGTTGTATTTATATTGTATTTGGTGCTTCTGGCGTTGACTTCTTAGGCCCTAACTGTTAGATGTGGAGGACCAGCGCCCTAGAGTGAAGCCTAGGTTGCCCGGAACGTAGAAATGACCATATCTTTCAGACTGGTTGCAATTATTCCTGTTATACGATGAAAAAAATGTTGTATTTTTATTGTATTTTATGCTTCAGGCGTTGACTTCTAAGGCCCTAACTATTCGATGTGGTGGAGCAACGCCCTTGAGCGAAGCCTAGGTTGCCCGGAACGTAGAAATGACCATAGCTTTCATACTGGATGCAATCATTCGTTTTATACGATGGAAAAACTGTTGTATTTATTTTGTATTTGGTGCTCCTGGCGTTAACTTCTTAGGCCCTAGCTATTGGATCTGGTGGAGCAGCGCCCTAGGGTGAAGCCTAGGTTGCCCGGAACGTGGAAATGACCAAAACTATCAGACAGGTTGCAAATACTCGTTTTATACGATGGAAAGACTGTTGTATTTATATTGTATTTTATAGTTATGGCGTTGTGTTCTAGGGCCGCAGCTATTGGATGTGGTTGAGCAACGCCCTAGAGTGAAGCCTAGGATGCCCGCAGCGTAGAAATGACCATATCTTTCACACTGTTTGCAATTATTCATATTATACAGTGGAAAAACAGTTGTACTTATATTGCATTTTATGCTTCTGGCATTGACTCCTTAGGCCCTCACTATTCGATCTGGTGGAGCAACGCCCAGGGGTGAAGCCTAGGTTGCGCGGAACGTAGAAATGATCATAACTTTCACACTGGTTACAATTATTCGTTTTATACAATGGAAAAACTGTTCTATTTATTTTGCATTTTATGCTTCGGGCGTTGACTTCTATGGCCCTAACTATTCGATCCGGTGGAGCAACGCCCTAGGGTGAAGCCTAGGTTGCCCGGAACGTAGAAATGACCATTGCCTTCACACTGTTTGCAAATATACATTATATACGATGGAAAAGCTGTTGTATCTATTTTGTATTTTATGCTTCTGGCGCTGACTTCTTAGGTCCTAACTATTGGATCTGGTGGAGCAACGCCCAGGGGTGAAGCCTAGGTTGCGCGGAACGTAGAAATGACCATAACTTTCACACTGGTTTCAATTATTCGTTTTATACAATGGAAAAACTGTTCTATTTATCTTGTATTTTATGCTTCGGGCGTTGACTTCTAACGCCCTAACTATTCGATCTGGTGGAGCAACGCTCTAGAGTGAAGCCTAGGTTGCCCGGAACATAGAAATGACCATTACCTTCACACTGTTTGCGATTATTCATTATATACGATGGCAAAACTGTTGTACATATATCGTATTTTATGCTTCTGGCGTTGACTTCTTAGGCCCTAACTATTCGATCTGGTGGAGCAACGCCCTAGAGTGAAGCCTAGGTTGGCCGGAACGTAGAAATGACCATGTCTTTCACACTGATTGCAATTATTCCAGTTATACGATGGAAAAACTGTTGTACTTATATTATATTTTATGCTTCAGGCGTTGACTTCTAAGGGCGTAGCTATTCGATGTGGTGGAGAAACGCCCTAGAGTGAAGCCTAGGTTGCCCGGAAAGTAGAAATGACCATTACCTCCACACTGTTTGCAATTATTCATTTTATACAATGGAGAAACTGTTGTATTTATATTGTTTTTTATAGTTATGGCGTTGACTTCTAAGGCCGTAGCTATTCGATGTGGTGGAGCAATGCCCTAGCGTGAAGCCTAGGATGCCCGCAACGTAGAAATGACCATATTTTTCACACTGGTTGCAATTATTCTTGTTATACGATCGAAAAACTGTTGTGTTTATTTTGTATTTTATGCCTCTAGCGTTGACTCCTAAGGCCGTAGCTATTCGATGTGGTGGAGCAACGCCCTAGAGTGAAGCCTAGGTTGCCCGGAACGTAGAAATGACCATGTCTTTCACACTGGTTGCAATTATTCCTGTTATACGATGGAAAAACTGTTGTATTTATATTATATTTTATGCTTCAGACGTTGACTTCTAAGGCCGTAGCTATTCGATGTGGTGGAGAAACGCCCTAGAGTGAAGCCTAGGTTGTCCGGAACGTAGAAATGACCATAACATTCATACTGGTTGGAATTATTCGTTTTATACGATGGAAAAACTGTTGTATTTTTATTTTATTTTATGCTTCTGGCGTTGACTTCCTGGGCCCTAACTATTCTATCTGGAGGAGCAACGCCCTAGAGTGAAGCCTAGGTTGCCCGGAATGTAGAAATGACCATCACATTCACACTGCTGGCAATTATTCCTGTTCTACGATGGACAAACTGTTGGATTTTTAATGTACTTTATTTTTCTGGCGTTGACTTCTGAGGCCCTATGTATTCGATCTGGTGGAGCAATGTCTCAGTGTTAGGTCTAGTATTCCCGGAACGTAGAAATGGCCGTTACTTTCACACTGGTTGCAATTACTCATATTATGCGATGGAAAAACTGTTGTACATATATCGTATTTTATGCTTCTGGCATTGACTTCTTAGGCCCTAACTATTCGATCTGGTGGAGCAACCCCCTAGGGTGAAGTCTAGGTTGCCCGGAACGTAGAAATGACCATAACTATCAGACTGGTTGCAATTATTCGTTTTATACGATGGATAGACTGTTGTACTTATATTGTATTTTATAGTTATGGCGTTGTCTTCTATGGCCGCAGCTATTCGATGTGGTTGAGCAACGCCCTAGAGTGAAGCCTAGGTTGCCCGGAACGTAGAAATGACCATTACTTCCACACTGTTTGCAAATATTCATATTATACAGTGGAAAAACTGTTGTATTTATATTGTATTTTATGCTTCTGGCATTGACTTCTAAGGCCCTAACTATTCGATGTGGTGGAGCAACGCCCTAGAGTGAAGCCTAGGTTGTCCGGAACGTAGAAATGACCATAGCTTTCACACTGGTTGCAATTACATCTGTTATACAAGGGAAAGACTGTTGTATTTATACTGTATTTTATGCTTCTGGCGTTGACTTCTTAGGCCCTAGCTATTGGTTCTGGCGGACCAACGCCCTAGAGTGAAGCCTAGGTTGCCCGGAACGTAGAAATGACCATAACATTCATACTGGTTGCAATTATTTCTGTTATACAAGGGAAAAACTGTTGTATTTTTATTGTATTTTATGCTTCTGGCGTTGACTTCTTAGGCCCTAACTATTCGATCTGGTGGAGCAACGCCCTAGAGTGAAGCCTAGGTTGCGCGGAACGTAGAAATGACCATTACTTCCTCACTGTTTGCAATTATTCATTTTATACAATGGAAAAACTGTTGTATTTATATTGTTTTTTATAGTTATGGCGTTCACTTCTAAGGCCGTAGCTATTCGATGTGGTGGAGCAATGCCCTAGAGTGAAGCCTAGGATGCCCGAAACGTAGAAATGACCATATCTTTCACACTGTTTGCAATTATTCCTGTTATACGATTCAAAAACTGTTGTATTTATATTGTATTTTATGCCTCTGGCGTTGACTTCTAAGGCCGCAGCTATTCGATGTGGTGGAACGACGCCCTAGAGTGAAGCCTAGGTTGCCCGGAATGTAGAAATGACCATAGCTTTCACACTGGTTGCAATTATTCCTGTTATACAAGGGAAAAACTGTTGCATTTATATTGTATTTTATGCTTCTGGCGTCGACTTCTTAGGCACTGACTATCCGATCTGATGGAGCATAGCCCTAGAGTGAAGCCTAGGTTGCCCGGAATGTAGAAATGACCATCACTTTCAAACTGGTTGCAATTATTCTTGTTATACGATGGAAAAACTGTTGTATTTATTTTGTATTTTAAGCCTCTGGCGTTGACTCCTAAGGCCGTAGCTATTCGATGTGGTGGAGCAACGCCCTAGAGTGAAGCCTAGGTTGCCCGGAACGTAGAAATGACCATACCTTTCACACTGGTTGCAATTACCCATTTTATGCGATGGAAAAACTGTTGTACATATATCGTATTTTATGCTTCTGGCATTGACTGCTTAGGCCCTAACTATTCGATCTGGTGGAGCAACGACCTAGGGTCAAGCCTAGGTTGCCCGGAACGTAGAAATGGCCATAGCTATCAGACTGGTTGCAATTATTCGTTTTATACGATGGATAGAATGTTGTATTTATATTGTATTTTATAGTTATGGCGCTGTCTTCTAGGGCCGTAGCTATTCAATGTGGTTGAGCAACGCCCTAGTGTGAATCCTAGGTTGCCCGGAACGTAGAAATGACCATTACTTCCACACTGTTTGCAATTATTCCTGTTATACGATGGAAAAACTGTTGTATTTGTTTTGTATTTTAAGCCTCTGGCGTTGGCTCCTAAGGCCGTAGCTATTCGATGTGGTGGAGCAACGCCCTAGAGTGAAGCCTAGGTTGCCCGGAACGTAGAAATGACCATGTCTTTCACACTGGTTGCAATTATTCCTGTTATACGATGGAAAAACTGTTGTATTTATATTATATTTTATGCTTCAGACGTTGACTTCTAAGGCCGTAGCTATTCGATGTGGTGGAGAAACGCCCTAGAGTGAAGCCTAGGTTGTCCGGAACGTAGAAATGACCATAACATTCATACTGGTTGGAATTATTCGTTTTATACGATGGAAAAACTGTTGTATTTTTATTTTATTTTATGCTTCTGGCGTTGACTTCCTGGGCCCTAACTATTCTATCTGGAGGAGCAACGCCCTAGAGTGAAGCCTAGGTTGCCCGGAATGTAGAAATGACCATCACATTCACACTGCTGGCAATTATTCCTGTTATACGATGGACAAACTGTTGGATTTTTAATGTACTTTATGCTTCTGGCGTTGACTTCTGAGGCCCTATGTATTCGATCTGGTGGAGCAATGTCTCAGTGTTAGGTCTAGTATTCCCGGAACGTAGAAATGGCCGTTACTTTCACACTGGTTGCAATTACTCATATTATGCGATGGAAAAACTGTTGTACATATATCGTATTTTATGCTTCTGGCATTGACTTCTTAGGCCCTAACTATTCGATCTGGTGGAGCAACCCCCTAGGGTGAAGTCTAGGTTGCCCGGAACGTAGAAATGACCATAACTATCAGACTGGTTGCAATTATTCGTTTTATACGATGGATAGACTGTTGTACTTATATTGTATTTTATAGTTATGGCGTTGTCTTCTATGGCCGCAGCTATTCGATGTGGTTGAGCAACGCCCTAGAGTGAAGCCTAGGTTGCCCGGAACGTAGAAATGACCATTACTTCCACACTGTTTGCAATTATTCATATTATACAGTGGAACAACTGTTGTATTTATATGGCATTTTATGCTTCTGGCATTGACTTCTAAGGCCCTAACTATTCGATGCGGTGGAGCATGGCCCTAGAGTGAAGCCTAGGTTACCCGGAATGTAGAAATGACCATCACTTTCACACTGGTTGCAATTATTCTTGTTATACGATGGAAAAACTGTTGTATTTAGTTTGTATTTTATGCCTCTGGCGTTGACTCCTAAGGCCGTAGCTATTCGATGTGGTGGAGCAACGCCCCCGAATGAAGCCTAGGTTGCCCGGAACGTAGAATTGACCATGTCTTTCACACTGGTTGCAATTATTCCTGTTATACGATGGAAAAACTGTTGTATTTATATTATATTTTATGCTTCAGACGTTGACTTCTAAGGCCGTAGCTATTCGATATGGTGGAGAAACGCCCTACAGTGAAGCCCAGGTTGCCCGGAAAGTAGAAATGACCATAACTATCAGACTGGTTGCAATTATTCGTTTTATTCAATGGAAAGACAGTTGTATTTATATTGCATTTTATGCTTCAGGCGTTGACTTCTTAGGCCCTAACTATTCGCTCTGGTGGAACAACGCCCTAGAGTGATGCCTGGGTTGCCCGGATCGTAGAAATGACCATTACTTGCACACTGGATGCAATTATTCGTTTTATACGATAGAAAAACTGTTGTATTTATTTTGTATTTGGTGCTCCTGGCGTTGACTTCTTAGGCCCTAACTATTGGATCTGGTGGACCAACGCCCTAGAGTGAAGCCTAGCTTGCCCGGAACGTAGAAATGACCATTACTTCCACACTGTTTGCAAATATTCATATTATACAGTGGAAAAACTGTTGTATTTATATTGTATTTTATGCTTCTGGCATTGACTTCTAAGGCCCTAACTATTCGATGTGGTGGAGCAACGCCCTAGAGTGAAGCCTAGGTTGTCCGGAACGTAGAAATGACCATAGCTTTCACACTGGTTGCAATTACATCTGTTATACAAGGGAAAGACTGTTGTATTTATACTGTATTTTATGCTTCTGGCGTTGACTTCTTGGGCCCTAGCTATTGGTTCTGGCGGACCAACGCCCTAGAGTGAAGCCTAGGTTGCCCGGAACGTAGAAATGACCATAACATTCATACTGGTTGCAATTATTTCTGTTATACAAGGGAAAAACTGTTGTATTTTTATTGTATTTTATGCTTCTGGCGTTGACTTCTTAGGCCCTAACTATTCGATCTGGTGGAGCAACGCCCTAGAGTGAAGCCTAGGTTGCACGGAACGTAGAAATGACCATTACTTCCTCACTGTTTGCAATTATTCATTTTATACAATGGAAAAACTGTTGTATTTATATTGTTTTTTATAGTTATGGCGTTCACTTCTAAGGCCGTAGCTATTCGATGTGGTGGAGCAATGCCCTAGAGTGAAGCCTAGGATGCCCGAAACGTAGAAATGACCATATCTTTCACACTGTTTGCAATTATTCCTGTTATACGATTCAAAAACTGTTGTATTTATATTGTATTTTATGCCTCTGGCGTTGACTTCTAAGGCCGCAGCTATTCGATGTGGTGGAACGACGCCCTAGTGTGCAGCCTAGGTTGCCCGTATCGTAGAAATGACCGTATCTTTCACACTGGTTGCAATTATTCCTGTTACACGATGGTAAAACTGTTGTATTTCTATTGTATTTTATGGTTCTGGCGTTGACTTGTTAGGCCCTAACTATTCGATCTGGTGGAGCAACGCCCTAGAGAGAAGCCTAGATTGCCCGGAACGTAGAAATGACCATAACTATCAGACTGGTTGCAATTATTCGTTTTATACGATGGATAGACTGTTGTACTTATATTGCATTTTATAGTTATGGCGTTGTCTTCTAGGGCCGCAGCTATTCGATGTGGTTGAGCAACGCCCTAGAGTGAAGCCTAGGTTGCCCGGAACGTAGAAATGACCATTACTTCCACACTGTTTGCAATTATTCATATTATACAGTGGAACAACTGTTGTATTTATATGGCATTTTATGCTTCTGGCATTGACTTCTAAGGCCCTAACTATTCGATGCGGTGGAGCAACGCCCTAGAGTGAAGCCTAGGTTGCCCGGAATGTAGAAATGACCATAGCTTTCACACTGGTTGCAATTATTCCTGTTATACAAGGGAAAAACTGTTGCATTTATATTGTATTTTATGCTTCTGGCGTCGACTTCTTAGGCACTGACTATTCGATCTGATGGAGCATAGCCCTAGAGTGAAGCCTAGGTTGCCCGGAATGTAGAAATGACCATCACTTTCAAACTGGTTGCAATTATTCTTGTTATACGATGGAAAAACTGTTGTATTTATTTTGTATTTTAAGCCTCTGGCGTTGACTCCTAAGGCCGTAGCTATTCGATGTGGTGGAGCAACGCCCTAGAGTGAAGCCTAGGTTGCCCGGAACGTAGAAATGACCATGTCTTTCACACTGGTTGCAATTATTCCTGTTATACGATGGAAAAATTGTTGTATTTATATTATATTTTATGCTTCAGACGTTGACTTCTAAGGCCGTAGCTATTCGATGTGGTGGAGAAACGCCCTAGAGTGAAGCCTAGGTTGTCCGGAACGTAGAAATGACCATAACATTCATACTGGTTGGAAATATTCGTTTTATACGATGGAAAAACTGTTGTATTTTTATTTTATTTTATGCTTCTGGCGTTGACTTCCTGGGCCCTAACTATTCTATCTGGAGGAGCAACGCCCTAGAGTGAAGCCTAGGTTGCCCGGAATGTAGAAATGACCATCACATTCACACTGCTGGCAATTATTCCTGTTATACGATGGACAAACTGTTGGATTTTTAATGTACTTTATGCTTCTGGCGTTGACTTCTGAGGCCCTATGTATTCGATCTGGTGGAGCAACGTCTCTGTGTTAGGTCTAGTATTCCCGGAACGTAGAAATGGCCGTTACTTTCACACTGGTTGCAATTACTCATATTATGCGATGGAAAAACTGTTGTACATATATCGTATTTTATGCTTCTGGCATTGACTTCTTAGGCCCTAACTATTCGATCTGGTGGAGCAACCCCCTAGGGTGAAGTCTAGGTTCCCCGGAACGTAGAAATGACCATAACTATCAGACTGGTTGCAATTATTCGTTTTATACGATGGATAGACTGTTGTACTTATATTGTATTTTATAGTTATGGCGTTGTCTTCTATGGCCGCAGCTATTCGATGTGGTTGAGCAACGCCCTAGAGTGAAGCCTAGGTTGCCCGGAACGTAGAAATGACCATTACTTCCACACTGTTTGCAATTATTCATATTATACAGTGGAACAACTGTTGTATTTATATGGCATTTTATGCTTCTGGCATTGACTTCTAAGGCCCTAACTATTCGATGCGGTGGAGCATGGCCCTAGAGTGAAGCCTAGGTTACCCGGAATGTAGAAATGACCATCACTTTCACACTGGTTGCAATTATTCTTGTTATACGATGGAAAAACTGGTGTATTTAGTTTGTATTTTATGCCTCTGGCGTTGACTCCTAAGGCCGTAGCTATTCGATGTGGTGGAGCAACGCCCTAGAATGAAGCCTAGGTTGCCCGGAACGTAGAATTGACCATGTCTTTCACACTGGTTGCAATTATTCCTGTTATACGATGGAAAAACTGTTGTATTTATATTATATTTTATGCTTCAGACGTTGACTTCTAAGGCCGTAGCTATTCGATATGGTGGAGAAACGCCCTACAGTGAAGCCCAGGTTGCCCGGAAAGTAGAAATGACCATAACTGTCAGACTGGTTGCAATTATTCGTTTTATACAATGGAAAGACAGTTGTATTTATATTGCATTTTATGCTTCAGGCGTTGACTTCTTAGGCCCTAACTATTCGCTCTGGTGGAACAACGCCCTAGAGTGATGCCTGGGTTGCCCGGATCGTAGAAATGACCATTACTTGCACACTGGATGCAATTATTCGTTTTATACGATAGAAAAACTGTTGTATTTATTTTGTATTTGGTGCTCCTGGCGTTGACTTCTTAGGCCCTAACTATTGGATCTGGTGGACCAACGCCCTAGAGTGAAGCCTAGCTTGCCCGGAACGTAGAAATGACCATTACTTCCACACTGTTTGCAAATATTCATATTATACAGTGGAAAAACTGTTGTATTCATATTGTATTTTATGCTCCTGGCATTGACTTCTTAGGCCCTAACTATTGCATCTGGTGGACCAACGCCCTAGAGTGAAGCCTAGGTTGCCCGGAACGTAGAAATGAGCATTACCTTCACACTGTTTGCGATTATTCATTTTATACGACGGTAAAACTGTTGTATTTATATTGTATTTTGTGCTTCTGGCATTGACTTCTAAGGCCCTAACAATTCGATATGGTGGAGCTACGCCATAGACCGAAACCTAGGTTGCACGGAACGTAGAAATGGCCATAGCTTTCACACTGGTTGCAATTATTTCTGTTATATAAGGGAAAAACTGTTGTATTTATATTGTATTTTATGCTTCTGGCGCTGACTTCTTAGGCCCTAACTATTCGATCTGGTGGAGCATGGCCCTAGAGTGAAACCTAGGTTGCCCGGAATGTAGAAATGACCATCACTTTCACACTGGTAGCAGTTATTCTTGTTATACGATGGAAAAACTGTTGTATCTATTTTGTATTTTATGCTTCTGGCGCTGATTTCATAGGTCCTAACCATTCGATCAGGTGGAGCAGCGCCCTAGGGTGAAGCCTAGGTTGCCCGGAACGTAGAAATGACCATAACTTTTATACTGGTTGCAATTATTCGTTTTATACGATGGAAAAGCTGTTGTATTTATTTTGTATTTGGTGCTCCTGCGGTTGACTTCTTAGGCCCCAACTGTTAGATGTGGAGGACCAACGCCCTAGAGTGAAGCGTAGGTTGCCCGGAACGTAGAAATGACCATATCTTTCAGACTGGCTGCAATTATTCCTGTTATACGATGGAAAAACTGTTGTACTTATGTTGTATTTTATGCTTCTGGCGTCGATTTCTAAGTCCCTAACTATTCGATCTGGTGGAGCAACGCCCTAGAGTGAAGCCTAGGTTGCCCGGAACGTAGAAATGACCGTTACTTTCACACTGTTTGCAAATGTACATTATATACGATGGAAAAGCTGTTGTATTTATATTGTATTTTATGCTTCTGGCGTTGACTTCTTGGGGCCTATCTATTTGAACTGGTGGAGCACCGCCCTGTAGTGATGCCTAGGTTGGCTTGAACGTAGAAATGACCATAACTTTCACACAGGTTTCAATTATTCGTTTTATACAGTGGAAAAACTGTGCTATTTATTTTGTATTTTATGCTTCGGGCGTTGACTTCTATGGCCCTAACTATTCGATCTGGTGGAGCAACGCCCTAGAGGGAAGCCTAGGTTGCCCGGAACGTAGAAATGACCATTACTTTCACACTGGTTGCAATTATTCTTGTTATACGATGGAAAAACTGTTGTATTTATTTTGTATTTTATGCTTCTGGCATTGACTTCTAAGTCCCTAGCTATTCCATCTGGTGGAGCAACGCCCTAGGGTGGAGCCTAGGTCGCCCGAAACGTAGAAATGACCATAACTTTCACTCTGGTTGCAATTCTTCCAGCTATACGATGGACAAACTGTTGGATTTTGATTGTACTTTATACTTCTGGCGTTGACTTCTAAGGCCCTACGTATTCGATCTGGTGTAGCAATGACTCAGAGTTAAGTCTAGGATGCCCGCAACGTAGAAATGGCTATTACTTTCACACTGGTTGCAATTATTCGTTTTATACGATGGAAAAACTGTTGTACATATATCGTATTTTATGCCTCTGGCGATGACTTCTTAGGCCCTAACTATTCGACCAGGTGAAGCAACGCCCTAGGGTGAAGCCTAGGTTGCCCGGAACGTAGAAATGACCATAACTTTCATACTTGTTGCAATTATTCGTTTTATACGATGGAAAAACTGTTGTATTAATTTTGTATTTGGTGCTTCTGGCGTTGACTTCTAAGGCCCTAACTATTCGATGTGGTTGAGCAACGCCCTAGAGTGAAGCCTAGATTGCCCGGAACGTAGAAATGACCATAACTTTCATACTGGTTGCAATTATTCGTTTTATACAATGGAAAAACTGTTGTATTTATATTCTATTTTATGCTTCAGGCGTTGGCTTCTTAGGCCCTAACTATTGCATCTGGTGGACCAACGCCCTAGAGTGAAGCCTAGGTTGCCCGGAACGTAGAAATGACCATTACTTCCACACTGTTTGCAATTATTCATATTATACAGTGGAAAAACTGTTGTATTTATATTGTATTTTATGCTTCTGGCATTGACTTCTAAGGCCCTAACTATTCGATGTGGTGGAGCAACGCCCTAGAGTGAAGCCTAGGTTGCCCGGAACGTAGAAATGACCATAACTTTCACACTGGTTGCAATTATTTCTGTTATACAAGGAAAAAACTGTTGTATTTATATTGTATTTTATGCTTCTGGCGTTGACTTCTTAGGCCCTAACTATTCGATCTGGTGGAGCAACGCCCTAGAGTGAAGCGTAGGTTGCACGGAACGTAGAAATGACCATTACTTCCTCACTGTTTGCAATTATTCATTTTATACAATGGAAAAACTGTTGTACTTATATTGTATTTTATGCTTCTGGCATTGACTTCTAAGGCCCTAACAATTCGATGTGGTGGAGCTACGCCATAGACCGAAACCTAGGTTGCACGGAACGTAGAAACGGCCATAGCTTTCACACTGGTTGCAATTATTTCTGTTATATAAGTGAAAAACTGTTGTATTTATATTGTATTTTATGCTTCTGGCGTTGACTTCTTAGGCCCTAACTATTCGATCTGGTGGAGCAACGCCCTAGAGTGAAGCGTAGGTTGCACGGAACGTAGAAATGACCATTACTTCCTCACTGTTTGCAATTATTCATTTTATACAATGGAAAAACTGTTGTATTTATTTTGTATTTTAAGCCTCTGGCGTTGACTCCTAAGGCCGTAGCTATTCGATGTGGTGGAGCAACGCCCTAGAGTGAAGCCAAGGTTGCCCGGAACGTAGAAATGACCATGTCTTTCACACTGGTTGCAATTATTCCTGTTATACGATGGAAAAACTGTTGTATTTATATTATATTTTATGCTTCAGACGTTGACTTCTAAGGCCGTAGCTATTCGATGTGGTGGAGAAACGCCCTAGAGTCAAGCCTAGGTTGCCCGGAACGTAGAAATGACCATAACATTCATACTGGTTGCAATTATTCGTTTTATACGATGGAAAAACTGTTGTATTTTTACTTTATTTTATGCTTCTAGCGTTGACTTCTAAGGCCGTAGCTATTCGATGTGGTGGAGAAACGCCCTAGAGTGAAGCCTAGGTTGCGCGGAACGTAGAAATGACCATAACTTTCATACTGGTTTCAATTATTCGTTTTATACAATGGAAAAACTGTTCCACTTATTTTGTATTTTATGCTTCGGCCGTTGACTCCTAAGGCCCCAACTATTCGATCTGGTGGAGCAACGCCCTAGAGTGAGGCCTAGGTTGCCTGGAATATAGAAATGACCATCACCTTCACACGGTTTGCGATTATTCATTTTATACGATGGTAAAACTGTTGTACATATATCGTATTTTATGCTTCTGGCGTTGACTTCTTAGGCCCTAACTATTCGATCAGGTGGAGCAACGCCCTAGGGTGAAGCCCAGGTTGCCCGGAACGAAGAAATGACCAAAACTTTCAAACTGGTTGCAATTACTCGCTTTATACGATGGAAAAACTGTTGTATTTATTTTGTATTTGGTGCTTCTGGCGTTGACTTCTTAGGCCCTAACTGTTAGATGTGGAGGGCCAACGCCCTAGAGTGAAGCCTAGGTTGCCCGGAACGTAAAAATGACCTGTACTTTCACACTGGTTGCAATTATTCCTGTTATACGATGGAAAAACTGTTGTACTTATGTTGTATTTTATGCTTCTGGCGTCGAATTCTAAGTCCCTAACTATTCGATCTGGTGGAGGAACGCCCTAGAGTGAAGCCTAGGTTGCCCGGAACGTAGAAATGACCGTTACTTTCACACTGTTTGCAAATGTACATTATATACGATGGAAAAGCTGTTGTATTTATATTGTATTTTATGCTTCTGGCGTTGACTTCTTAGGCCCTAACTATTCGAACTGGTGGAGCAACGCCCTAGAGTGTAGCCTAGGTTGCCCGGAATGTAGAAATGACCATCACTTTCACACTGGTGGCAATTATTCTTGTTATACGATGGAAAAACTGTTGTTCTTATATTATATTTTATGCTTCAGGCGTTGACTTCTAAGGGCGTAGCTCTTCGATGTGGTGGAGAAACGCCCTAGAGTGAAGCCTGGGTTGCCCGGTACGTAGAAATGACCATACCTTTCACACTGGTTGCAATTATTCCTGTTATACAAGGGAAAAACTGTTGTATTTATATTGTATTTTATGCTTCTGGCGTTGACTTCCTGGGCCCTAACTATTCTACCTGGAGGAGCAACGCCCTAGAGTGAAGCCTAGGTTGCCCGGAATGCAGAAATGACCGTCACTTTCACACTGGTGGCTATTATTCCTGTTATACGATGGACAAACTGTTGGATTTTTAATGTACTTTATGCTTCTGGCGTTGACTTCTAAGGCCCTATGTATTCGATCTGGTGGAGCAATGTCTCAGTGTTAAGTCTAGGATGCCTGGAACGTAGAAATGTCCGTTACTTTCACACTGGTTGCAATTACTCATTTTATGCGATGGAAAAACTGTTGTACATATATCGTATTTTATGCTTCGGGCGTTGACTTCTAAGGCCCCAACCATTCGATCTGGTGCAGCAACGCCCTAGAGTGAAGCCTAGGTACCCCGGAATGTAGAAATGACCATTACCTTCACACTGTTTCCGATTATTCATTTTATACGACGGTAAATCTGTAGCACATATATCGTATTTTATGCTTCTGGCGTTGACTTCTTAGGCCCTAATTATTCGATCAGGTGGAGCAACGTCATAGGGTGAAGCCTAGGTTGCCCGGAACGTAGAAATGGCCATTTCCTTCACACTGTTTGCAAATATACATTATATACGATGGAAAAGCTGTTGTATCTATTTTGTATTTTATGCTTCTGGCGCTGATTTCATAGGTCCTAACTATTGGATCTGGTGGAGCAAGGCCCAGGGGTGAAGCCTAGGTTGCCCGGAACGTAGAAGTGACCATTACCTTCACACTGTTTGCGATTATTCATTTTATACGATGGTAAAACTGTTGTACATATATCGTATTTTATGCTTCTGGCGTTGACTTCTTAGGCCCTAACTATTCGGTCAGGTGGAGCAACGCCCTAGGGTGAAGCCTAGGTTGCCCGGAACGTAGAAATGACCATAACTTTCATACTTGTTGCAATTATTCGTTTTATACGATGGAAAAACTGTTGTATTAATTTTGTATTTGGTGCTTCTGGCGTTGACTTCTAAGGCCCTAACTATTCGATGTGGTGGAGCAACGTCCTCGAGTGAAGCCTAGGTTGACCGGAACGTAGAAATGACCATAGCTTTCACACTGGTTGCAATTATTCATGTTATACAAGTGAAAAACTGTTGTATTCATATTGTATTTTATGCTTCTGGCGTCGACTTCTTAGGCCCTAACTATTCGATCTGGTGGAGCAACGCCCTAGAGTGTAGCCTAGGTTGCCCGGAATGTAGAAATGACCATCACTTTCACACTGGTTGCAATTATTCTTGTTATACGATGGAAAAACTGTTGTATTTATTTTGTATTTTATGCCTCTGGCGTTGACTGCTAAGGCCGTAGCTATTCGATGTGGTGGAGCAACGCCCTAGGGTGAAGCCTAGGTTGCCCGGAACGTAGAAATGACCATAACTTTCATACTGGTTGCAATTATTCGTTTTATACGATGGAAAAACTGTTGTATTTATATTGCATTTTATGCTTCTGGCATTGACTTCTTAGGCCCTCACTATTCGATCTGGTGGAGCAACGCCCAGGGGTGAAGCCTAGGTTGCGCGGAACGTAGAAATGATCATAACTTTCACACTGGTTACAATTATTCGTTTTATACAATGGAAAAACTGTTCTATTTATTTTGCATTTTATGCTTCGGGCGTTGACTTCTATGGCCCTAACTATTCGATCCGGTGGAGCAACGCCCTAGGGTGAAGCCTAGGTTGCCCGGAACGTAGAAATGACCGTTGCCTTCACACTGTTTGCAAATATACATTATATACGATGGAAAAGCTGTTGTATCTATTTTGTATTTTATGCTTCTGGCGCTGACTTCTTAGGTCCTAACTATTGGATCTGGTGGAGCAACGCCCAGGGGTGAAGCCTAGGTTGCGCGGAACGTAGAAATGACCATAACTTTCACACTGGTTTCAATTATTCGTTTTATACAATGGAAAAACTGTTCTATTTATCTTGTATTTTATGCTTCGGGCGTTGACTTCTAACGCCCTAACTATTCGATCTGGTGGAGCAACGCTCTAGAGTGAAGCCTAGGTTGCCCGGAACATAGAAATGACCATTACCTTCACACTGTTTGCGATTATTCATTTTATACGATGGCAAAACTGTTGTACATATATTGTATTTTATGCTTCTGGCGTTGACTTCTTAGGCCCTAACTATTCGATCTGGTGGAGCAACGCCCTAGAGTGAAGCCTAGGTTGGCCGGAACGTAGAAATGACCATGTCTTTCACACTGATTGCAATTATTCCAGTTATACGATGGAAAAACTGTTGTACTTATATTATATTTTATGCTTCAGGCGTTGACTTCTAAGGGCGTAGCTATTCGATGTGGTGGAGAAACGCCCTAGAGTGAAGCCTAGGTTGCCCGGAAAGTAGAAATGACCATTACCTCCACACTGTTTGCAATTATTCATTTTATACAATGGAGAAACTGTTGTATTTATATTGTTTTTTATAGTTATGGCGTTGACTTCTAAGGCCGTAGCTATTCGATGTGGTGGAGCAATGCCCTAGCGTGAAGCCTAGGATGCCCACAACGTAGAAATGACCATATTTTTCACACTGGTTGCAATTATTCTTGTTATACGATCGAAAAACTGTTGTGTTTATTTTGTATTTTATGCCTCTAGCGTTGACTCCTAAGGCCGTAGCTATTCGATGTGGTGGAGCAACGCCCTAGAGTGAAGCCTAGGTTGCCCGGAACGTAGAAATGACCATGTCTTTCACACTGGTTGCAATTATTCCTGTTATACGATGGAAAAACTGTTGTACATATATCGTATTTTATGCTTCTGGCGTTGACTTCTTAGGGCCTAACTATTCGATCAGGTGGAGCAACGCCCTAGGTTGAAGCCTAGGTTGCCCGGAACGTAGAAATGACCATTGCCTTCACACTGTTTGCAAATATACATTATATACGATGGAAAAGCTGTTGTATCTATTTTGTATTTTATGCTTCTGGCGTTGACTTCTTAGGCCCTATCTGTTCGATCTGGTGGAGTAACGCCCTAGAGTGTAGCCTAGGTTGCCCGGAATGTAGAAATGACCATAGCTTTCACACTGGTTGCAATTATTCCTGTTATACAAGGGAAAAACTGTTGCATTTATATTGTATTTTATGCTTCTGGCGTCGACTTCTTAGGCACTGACTATTCGATCTGATGGAGCATAGCCCTAGAGTGAAGCCTAGGTTACCCGGAATGTAGAAATGACCATCACTTTCACACTGGTTGCAATTATTCTTGTTATACGATGGAAAAACTGTTGTATTTAGTTTGTATTTTATGCCTCTGGCGTTGACTCCTAAGGCCGTAGCTATTCGATGTGGTGGAGCAACGCCCTAGAATGAAGCCTAGGTTGCCCGGAACGTAGAAATGACCATAACTTTCATACTGGTTGCAATTATTCGTTTTATACGATGGAAAAACTGTTGTATTTATATTGTATTTGGTGCTTCTGGCGTTGACTTCTTAGGCCCTAACTGTTAGATGTGGAGGACCAACGCCCTAGAGTGAAGCCTAGCTTGCCCGGTACGTAGAAATGACCATACCTTTCACACTGGTTGCAATTATTCCTGTTATACAAGGGAAAAACTGTTGTATTTATATTGTATTTTATGCTTCTGGCGTCGACTTCCTGGGCCCTAACTATTCTACCTGGAGGAGCAACGCCCTAGAGTGAAGCCTAGGTTGCCCGGAATGCAGAAATGACCGTCACTTTCACACTGGTGGCAATCATTCCTGTTATACGATGGACAAACTGTTGGATTTTTAATGTACTTTATGCTTCTGGCGTTGACTTCTAAGGCCCTATGTATTCGATCTGGTGGAGCAATGCCTCAGTGTTAAGTCTAGGATGCCCGGAACGTAGAAATGTCCGTTACCTTCACACTGGTTGCAATTACTCATTTTATGCGATGGAAAAGCTGTTGTATCTATTTTGTATTTTATGCTTCTGGCGCTGACTTCTTAGGTCCTAACTATTGGATCTGGTGGAGCAACGCCCAGGGGTGAAGCCTAGGTTGCGCGGAGGGTAGAAATGACCATAACTTTCACACTGGTTTCAATTATTCGTTTTATACAATGGAAAAACTGTTCTATTTATCTTGTATTTTATGCTTCGGGCGTTGACTTCTAACGCCCTAACTATTCGATCTGGTGGAGCAACGCCCTAGAGTGAAGCCTAGGTTGGCCGGAACGTAGAAATGACCATGTTTTTCACACTGGTTGCAATTATTCCAGTTATACGATGGAAAAACTGTTGTACTTATATTATATTTTATGCTTCAGGCGTTGACTACTAAGGGCGTAACTATTCGATGTGGTGGAGAAACGACCTAGAGTGAAGCCTAGGCTGCCCGGAAAGTAGAAAGGACCATTACCTCCACACTGTTTGCAATTATTCATTTTATACAATGGAGAAACTGTTGTATTTATATTGTTTTTTATAGTTATGGCGTTGACTTCTAAGGCCGTAGCTATTCGATGTGGTGGAGCAATGCCCTAGAGTGAAGCCTAGGATGCCCGCAACGTAGAAATGACCATATTTTTCACACTGGTTGCAATTATTCTTGTTATACGATCGAAAAACTGTTGTATTTATTTTGTATTTTATGCCTCTAGCGTTGACTCCTAAGGCCGTAGCTATTCGATGTGGTGGAGCAACGCCCTAGAGTGAAGCCTAGGTTGCCCGGAACGTAGAAATGACCATGTCTTTCACACTGGTTGCAATTATTCCTGTTATACGATGGAAAAACTGTTGTACATATATCGTATTTTATGCTTCTGGCGTTGACTTCTTAGGGCCTAACTATTCGATCAGATGGAGCAACGCCCTAGGTTGAAGCCTAGGTTGCGCGGAACGTAGAAATGACCATTGCCTTCACACTGTTTGCAAATATACATTATATACGATGGAATAGCTGTTGTATCTATTTTGTATTTTATGCTTCTGGCGCTGACTTCTTAGGTCCTAACTATTGGATCTGGTGGAGCAACGCCCAGGGGTGAAGCGTAGGTTGCCCGGAACGTGGAAATGACCATAGCTTTCACACTGGTTTCAATTATTCGTTTTATACAATGGAAAAACTGTTCTATTTATTTTGTATTTTATCCTTCGGGCGTTGACTTCTATGGCCCTAACTATTCGATCTGGTGGAGCAACGCCCTAGAGTGAAGCCTGGGTTGCCCGGAACGTAGAAATGACCATTACCTTCACACTGTTTGCGATTATTCATTTTATACGATGGTAAAACTGTTGTATTTATTTTGTATTTTATGCTTCTGGCATTGACTTCTAAGGCCCTAGCTATTCCATCTGGTGGAGCAGCGCCCTAGAGTGGAGCCTAGGTCGCCCGAAACGTGGAAATGACCATTACTTTCACTCTGGTTGCAATTATTCCAGCTACACGATGGACAAACTGTTGGATTTTGATTGTACTTTATGCTTCAGGCGTTGACTTCTTAGGCCCTAACTATTCGCTCTGGTGGAACAACGACCTAGGGTCAAGCCTAGGTTGCCCGGAACGTAGAAATGTCCGTTACTTTCACACTGGTTGCAATTACTCATTTTATGCGATGGAAAAACTGTTGTACATATATCGTATTTTATGCTTCGGGCGTTGACTTCTAAGGCCCCAACCATTCGATCTGGTGCAGCAACGCCCTAGAGTGAAGCCTAGGTTCCCCGGAATGTAGAAATGACCATTACCTTCACACTGTTTGCGATTATTCATTTTATACGATGGTAAAACTGTTGTACATATATCGTATTTTATGCTTCTGGAGCTGACTTCTTAGGCCCTAACTATTCGATCAGGTGGAGCAACGTCCTAGGGTGAAGCCTAGGTTGCCCGGAACGTAGAAATGACCATAGCTTTCACACTGGTTGCAATTATTCCTGTTATACAAGTGAAAAACTGTTGTATTTATATTGTATTTTATGCTTCTGGCGTTGACTTCTTAGGCGCTATCTATTCGATATGGCGGAGCAACGCCCTAGAGTGTAGCCTAGGTTGCCCGGAATATAGAAATGACCATCACTTTCGCACTGGTTGCAATTATTCTTGTTATACGATCGAAAAACTGTTGTATTTATTTTGTATTTTATGCCTCTGGCGTTGACTCCTAAGGCCGTAGCTATTCGATGTGGTGGAGCAACGCCCTAGAGTGAAGCCTAGGTTGCCCGCAACGTAGAAATGACCATGTCTTTCACACTGGTTGCAATTATTCCTGTTATACGAATCAAGAACTGTTGTATTTATATTGTATTTTATGCTTCTGGCGTTGACTTCTAAGGCCGCAGCTATTCGATGTGGTGGAACGACGCCCTAGTGTGCAGCCTAGGTTGCCCGTATCGTAGAAATGACCATATCTTTCACACTGGTTGCAATTATTGCTGTTATACGATGGTAAAACTGTTGTATTTCTATTGTATTTTATGCTTCTGGCGTTGACTTCTAGGGCCGTAGCTATTCGATGTGGTTGAGCAACGCCCTAGAGTGAAGCCTAGGTTGCCCGGAACGTATAAATGACCATAGCTTTCATACTGGTTGCAATTATTCGTTTTATACGATGGAAAAACTGTTGCATTTTTATTTTATTTTATGCTTCTAGCGTTGACTTCTAAGTCCCTAGCTATTCGATCTGGTGGAGCAACGGCCCTGAGTGATGACTAGGTTGCCCGGAACGTAGAAATGACCATAACATTCATACTGGTTGCAATTATTTCTGTTATACAAGTGAAAGACTGTTGTATTTTTATTGTATTTTATGCTTCTGGCGTTGACGTCTTAGGCCCTAGCTATTCGATCTGGTGGAGCAACGCCCTAGAGTGAAGCCTAGGTTGCACGGAACGTAGAAATGACCATTACTTCCTCACTGTTTGCAATTATTCATTTTATACAATGGAAAAACTGTTGTATTTATATTGTTTTTTATAGTTATGGCGTTCACTTCTAAGGCCGTAGCTATTCGATGTGGTGGAGCAATGCCCTAGAGCGAAGCCTAGGATGCCCGAAACGTAGAAATGACCATATCTTTCACACTGTTTGCAATTATTCCTGTTATACGATTCACAAACTGTTGTATTTATATTGTATTTTATGCTTCTGGCGTTGACTTCTAAGGCCGCAGCTATTCGATGTGGTGGAACGACGCCCTAGTGTGCAGCCTAGGTTGCCCGTATCGTAGAAATGACCATATCTTTCACACTGGTTGCAATTATTCCTGTTATACGATGGTAAAACTGTTGTATTTCTATTGTATTTTATGCTTCTGGCGTTGACTTGTTAGGCCCTGACTATTCGATCTGGTGGAGCAACGCCCTAGAGAGAAGCCTAGATTGCCCGGAACGTAGAAATGACCATAACCATCAAACTGGTTGCAATTACTCGTTTTATACGATGGAAAGACTGTTGTATTTATATTGTATTTTATAGTTATGGCGTTGTCTTCTAGGGCCGTAGCTATTCGATGTGGTTGAGCAACGCCCTAGAGTGAAGCCTAGGTTGCCCGGAACGTATAAATGACCATAGCTTTCATACTGGTTGCAATTATTCGTTTTATACGATGGAAAAGCTGTTGTATTTATTTTGTATTTGGTGCTCCTGGCGTTGACTTCTAAGTCCCTAGCTATTCGATCTGGTGGAGCAACGGCCCCGAGTGAAGACTAGGTTGCCCGGGACGTAGAAATGACCATCACCTTCACTCTGGTTGCAATTATTCATTTTATACAATGGAAAAACTGTTGTATTTATATTGTTTTTAATTGTTATGGCGTTGACTTCTAAGGCCGTAGCTATTCGATGTGGTGGAGCAATGCCCTAGAGTGAAGCGTAGGATGCTCGCAACGTGGAAATGACCATATCTTTCCCACTGTTTGCAATTATTCCTGTTACACGATTGAAAAACTGTTTTATCTATATTGTGTTTTATGCTTCTGGCCTTGACTTCTAAGGCCGCAGCTATTCGATGTGGTGGAGAAACGCCCTAGAGTGAAGCCTAGATTGCCCGGAAAGTAGAAATGACCATACCTTTCACACTGGTTGCAATTATTCCTGTTATACGATGGAAAAGCTGTTGTATTTGTATTGTATTTTATGCTTCTGGCGTAGACTTCTTAGGCCCTAACTATTCGATCTCGTGGAACGACGCCCTAGAGAGAAGCCTAGATTGCCCGGAACGTAGAAATGACCATAACTATCAGACTGGTTGCAATTATTCGTTTTATACGATGGGAAGACTGTTGTGCATATATCGTATTTTATGCTTCTGGCGTTGACTTCATAGGCCCTAACTATTCGATCTGGTGGAGCAACGCCCTAGGGTGAAGCCTAGGTTGCCCTGAACGTAGAAATAACCATAACTTTCATACTGGTTGCAATTATTCGTTTTATACAATGGAAAAACCGTTGTATTTATATTGTTTTTTATAGTTATGGCGTTGACTTCTAAGGCCGTAGCTATTCGATGTGGTGTAGCAATGCCCTAGAGTGAAGCCTAGGCTGCTCGAAAAGTAGAAATGACCATATCTTTCACACTGTTTGCAATTATTCCTGTTATAAGATTGAAAAACTGTTGTATTTGTATTGTATTTTATGCTTCTGGCGTAGACTTCTTAGGCCCTAACTATTCGATCTGGTGGAAAGACGCTCTAGCGTGAAGCCTAGGTTGCCCGTATCGTAGAAATGGCCATATCTTTCACACTGGTTGCAATTATTCGTGTTATACGATGGAAAAACTGTTGTATTTGTATTGTATTTTATGCTTCTAGCGTTGACTTCTAAGTCCCTAGCTATTCGATCTGGTGGAGCAACGGCCCTGAGTGAAGACTAGGTTGCCCGGAACGTAGAAATGACCATACCTTTCACACTGGTTGCAATTATTCCTGTTATACGATGGAAAAGCTGTTGTATTTGTATTGTATTTTATGCTTCTGGCGTAGACTTCGTAGGCCCTAGCTATTCGATCTGGTGGAGCAACGGCCCTGAGTGAAGACTAGGTTGCCCGGAACGTAGAAATGACCATACCTTTCACACTGGTTGCAATTATTCCTGTTATACGATGGAAAAGCTGTTGTATTTGTATTGTATTTTATGCTCCTGGGGTTGACTTCTTAGGCCCTAACTATTCGATCAGGTGGAGCAACGCCCTAGGGTGAAGCCTAGGTTGCCCGGAACGTAAAAATGACCTGTACTTTCACACTGCTTGCAATTATTCCTGTTATACGATGGAAAAACTGTTGTATTTATATTGTATTTTATGCTTCTGGCATTGACTTCTAAGGCCCTAGCTATTCGATATGGTTGTGCAACGCCCTAGAGTGAAGCCTAGATTGCCCGGAACGTAGAAATGACCATAGCTTTCATACTGGTTGCAATTATTCCTGTTATACGATGGAAAAACTGTTGTACTTATTTTGTATTTTATGCTTCTGGCATTGACTTCTAAGGCCCTAGCTATTCCATCTGTTGGAGCAACGCCCTTGAGCGAAGCCTAGGTTGCCCGGAACGTAGAAATGACCATAGCTTTCATACTGGATGCAATCATTCGTTTTATACGATGGAAAAACTGTTGTATTTATTTTGTATTTGGTGCTCCTGGCGTTAACTTCTTAGGCCCTAGCTATTGGATCTGGTGGAGCAGCGCCCTAGGGTGAAGCCTAGGTTGCCCGGAACGTGGAAATGACCAAAACTATCAGACAGGTTGCAAATACTCGTTTTGTACGATGGAAAGACTGTTGTATTTATATTGTATTTTATAGTTAGGGCGTTGTGTTCTAGGGCCGTAGCTATTGGATGTGGTTGAGCAACGCCCTAGAGTGAAGCCTAGGATGCCCGCAGCGTAGAAATGACCATATCTTTCACACTGTTTGCAATTATTCATATTATACAGTGGAAAAACAGTTGTACTTATATTGCATTTTATGCTTCTGGCATTGACTTCTTAGGCCCTCACTATTCGATGTGGTGGAGCAACGCCCAGGGGTGAAGCCTAGGTTGCGCGGAACGTAGAAATGACCATTGCCTTCACACTGTTTGCAAATATACATTATATACGCTGGAAAAGCTGTTGTATCTATTTTGTATTTTATGCTTCTGGCGCTGACTTCTTAGGTCCTAACTATTGGATCTAGTGGAGCAACGCCCAGGGGGGAAGCCTAGGTTGCGCGGAGCGTAGAAATGACCATAACTTTCACACTGGTTTCAATTATTCGTTTTATACAATGGAAAAACTGTTCTATTTATCTTGTATTTTATGCTTCGGGCGTTGACTTCTAACGCCCTAACTATTCGATCTGGTGGAGCAACGCCCTAGAGTGAAGCCTAGGTTGGCCGGAACGTAGAAATAACCATGTTTTTCACACTGGTTGCAATTATTCCAGTTATACGATGGAAAAACTGTTGTACTTATATTATATTTTATGCTTCAGGCGTTGACTACTAAGGGCGTAACTATTCGATGTGGTGGAGAAACGACCTAGAGTGAAGCCTAGGCTGCCCGGAAAGTAGAAAGGACCATTACCTCCACACTGTTTGCAATTATTCATTTTATACAATGGAGAAACTGTTGTATTTATATTGTTTTTTATAGTTATGGCGTTGACTTCTAAGGCCGTAGCTATTCGATGTGGTGGAGCAATGCCCTAGAGTGAAGCCTAGGATGCCCGCAACGTAGAAATGACCATATTTTTCACACTGGTTGCAATTATTCTTGTTATACGATCGAAAAACTGTTGTATTTATTTTGTATTTTATGCCTCTAGCGTTGACTCCTAAGGCCGTAGCTATTCGATGTGGTGGAGCAACGCCCTAGAGTGAAGCCTAGGTTGCCCGGAACGTAGAAATGACCATGTCTTTCACACTGGTTGCAATTATTCCTGTTATACGATGGAAAAACTGTTGTACATATATCGTATTTTATGCTTCTGGCGTTGACTTCTTAGGGCCTAACTATTCGATCAGATGGAGCAACGCCCTAGGTTGAAGCCTAGGTTGCGCGGAACGTAGAAATGACCATTGCCTTCACACTGTTTGCAAATATACATTATATACGATGGAATAGCTGTTGTATCTATTTTGTATTTTATGCTTCTGGCGCTGACTTCTTAGGTCCTAACTATTGGATCTGGTGGAGCAACGCCCAGGGGTGAAGCGTAGGTTGCCCGGAACGTGGAAATGACCATAGCTTTCACACTGGTTTCAATTATTCGTTTTATACAATGGAAAAACTGTTCTATTTATTTTGTATTTTATCCTTCGGGCGTTGACTTCTATGGCCCTAACTATTCGATCTGGTGGAGCAACGCCCTAGAGTGAAGCCTGGGTTGCCCGGAACGTAGAAATGACCATTACCTTCACACTGTTTGCGATTATTCATTTTATACGATGGTAAAACTGTTGTATTTATTTTGTATTTTATGCTTCTGGCATTGACTTCTAAGGCCCTAGCTATTCCATCTGGTGGAGCAACGCCCTAGAGTGGAGCCTAGGTCGCCCGAAACGTGGAAATGACCATTACTTTCACTCTGGTTGCAATTATTCCAGCTACACGATGGACAAACTGTTGGATTTTGATTGTACTTTATGCTTCAGGCGTTGACTTCTTAGGCCCTAACTATTCGCTCTGGTGGAACAACGACCTAGGGTCAAGCCTAGGTTGCCCGGAACGTAGAAATGTCCGTTACTTTCACACTGGTTGCAATTACTCATTTTATGCGATGGAAAAACTGTTGTACATATATCGTATTTTATGCTTCGGGCGTTGACTTCTAAGGCCCCAACCATTCGATCTGGTGCAGCAACGCCCTAGAGTGAAGCCTAGGTTCCCCGGAATGTAGAAATGACCATTACCTTCACACTGTTTGCGATTATTCATTTTATACGATGGTAAAACTGTTGTACATATATCGTATTTTATGCTTCTGGAGCTGACTTCTTAGGCCCTAACTATTCGATCAGGTGGAGCAACGTCCTAGGGTGAAGCCTAGGTTGCCCGGAACGTAGAAATGACCATAGCTTTCACACTGGTTGCAATTATTCCTGTTATACAAGTGAAAAACTGTTGTATTTATATTGTATTTTATGCTTCTGGCGTTGACTTCTTAGGCCCTATCTATTCGATATGGCGGAGCAACGCCATAGAGTGTAGCCTAGGTTGCCCGGAATATAGAAATGACCATCACTTTCGCACTGGTTGCAATTATTCTTGTGATACGATCGAAAAACTGTTGTATTTATTTTGTATTTTATGCCTCTGGCGTTGACTCCTAAGGCCGTAGCTATTCGATGTGGTGGAGCAACGCCCTAGAGTGTAGCCTAGGTTGCCCGGAATATAGAAATGACCATAACTTTCACACTGGTTGCAATTATTCCTGTTATACGATGGAAAAACTGTTGTACTTATATTATATTTTATGCTTCAGGCGTTGACTTCTAAGGGCGTAGCTATTCGATGTGGTAGAGAAACGCCCTAGAGTGAAGCCTAGGTTGCACGGATAGTAGAAATGACCATTACCTCCACACTGCTTGCAATTATTCATTTTATACAATGGAGAAACTGTTGTATTTATATTGTTTTTTATAGTTATGGCGTTGACTTCTAAGGCCGTAGCTATTCGATGTGGTGGAGCAATGCCCTAGAGTGAAGCCTAGGATGCCCGAAACGTAGAAATGACCATATCTTTCACACTGTTTGCAATTATTCCTGTTATACGAATCAAGAACTGTTGTATTTATATTGTATTTTATGCTTCTGGCGTTGACTTCTAAGGCCGCAGCTATTCGATGTGGTGGAACGACGCCCTAGTGTGCAGCCTAGGTTGCCCGTATCGTAGAAATGACCATATCTTTCACACTGGTTGCAATTATTCCTGTTATACGATGGTAAAACTGTTGTATTTCTATTGTATTTTATGCTTCTGGCGTTGACTTCTAGGGCCGTAGCTATTCGATGTGGTTGAGCAACGCCCTAGAGTGAAGCCTAGGTTGCCCGGAACGTATAAATGACCATAGCTTTCATACTGGTTGCAATTATTCGTTTTATACGATGGAAAAACTGTTGCATTTTTATTTTATTTTATGCTTCTAGCGTTGACTTCTAAGTCCCTAGCTATTCGATCTGGTGGAGCAACGGCCCTGAGTGATGACTAGGTTGCCCGGAACGTAGAAATGACCATAACATTCATACTGGTTGCAATTATTTCTGTTATACAAGGGAAAGACTGTTGTATTTTTATTGTATTTTATGCTTCTGGCGTTGACGTCTTAGGCCCTAGCTATTCGATCTGGTGGAGCAACGCCCTAGAGTGAAGCCTAGGTTGCACGGAACGTAGAAATGACCATTACTTCCTCACTGTTTGCAACTATTCATTTTATACAATGGAAAAACTGTTGTATTTTTATTTTATTTTATGCTTCTAGCGTTGACTTCTAAGTCCCTAGCTATTCGATCTGGTGGAGCAACGGCCCCGAGTGAAGACTAGGTTGCCCGGGACGTAGAAATGACCATCACCTTCACTCTGGTTGCAATTATTCATTTTATACAATGGAAAAACTGTTGTATTTATATTGTTTTTAATTGTTATGGCGTTGACTTCTAAGGCCGTAGCTATTCGATGTGGTGGAGCAATGCCCTAGAGTGAAGCCTAGGATGCCCGCAACGTGGAAATGACCATATCTTTCCCACTGTTTGCAATTATTCCTGTTATACGATTGAAAAACTGTTTTATCTATATTGTGTTTTATGCTTCTGGCCTTGACTTCTAAGGCCGCAGCTATTCGATGTGGTGGAGAAACGCCCTAGAGTGAAGCCTAGATTGCCCGGAAAGTAGAAATGACCATACCTTTCACACTGGTTGCAATTATTCCTGTTATACGATGGAAAAGCTGTTGTATTTGTATTGTATTTTATGCTTCTGGCGTAGACTTCTTAGGCCCTAACTATTCGATCTCGTGGAACGACGCCCTAGAGAGAAGCCTAGATTGCCCGGAACGTAGAAATGACCATAACTATCAGACTGGTTGCAATTATTCGTTTTATACGATGGGAAGACTGTTGTGCATATATCGTATTTTATGCTTCTGGCGTTGACTTCATAGGCCCTAACTATTCGATCTGGTGGAGCAACGCCCTAGGGTGAAGCCTAGGTTGCCCTGAACGTAGAAATAACCATAACTTTCATACTGGTTGCAATTATTCGTTTTATACAATGGAAAAACCGTTGTATTTATATTGTTTTTTATAGTTATGGCGTTGACTTCTAAGGCCGTAGCTATTCGATGTGGTGGAGCAATGCCCTAGAGTGAAGCCTAGGCTGCTCGAAACGTAGAAATGACCATATCTTTCACACTGTTTGCAATTATTCCTGTTATAAGATTGAAAAACTGTTGTATTTGTATTGTATTTTATGCTTCTGGCGTAGACTTCTTAGGCCCTAACTATTCGATCTGGTGGAAAGACGCTCTAGCGTGAAGCCTAGGTTGCCCGTATCGTAGAAATGGCCATATCTTTCACACTGGTTGCAATTATTCGTGTTATACGATGGAAAAACTGTTGTATTTGTATTGTATTTTATGCTTCTAGCGTTGACTTCTAAGTCCCTAGCTATTCGATCTGGTGGAGCAACGGCCCTGAGTGAAGACTAGGTTGCCCGGAACGTAGAAATGACCATACCTTTCACACTGGTTGCAATTATTCCTGTTATACGATGGAAAAGCTGTTGTATTTGTATTGTATTTTATGCTTCTGGCGTAGACTTCGTAGGCCCTAACTATTCGATCTCGTGGAACGACGCCCTAGAGAGAAGCCTAGATTGCCCGGAACGTAGAAATGACCATAGCTATCAGACTAGTTGCAATTATTCGTTTTATACGATGGGAAGACTGTTGTGCATATATCGTATTTTATGCTTCTGGCGTTGACTTCATAGGCCCTAACTATTCGATCTGGTGGAGCAACACCCTAGGGTGAAGCCTAGGTTGCCCTGAACGTAGAAATGACCATAACTTTCATACTGGTTGCAATTATTCGTTTTAAACAATGAAAAAACTGTTGTATTTATATTGTTTTTTATAGTTATGGCGTTGACTTCTAAGGCCGTAGCTATTCGATGTGGTGGAGCAATGCCCTAGAGTGAAGCCTAGGATGCTCGAAACGTAGAAATGACCATATCTTTCACACTGGTTGCAATTATTCCTGTTATAAGATTGAAAAACTGTTGTATTTGTATTGTATTTTATGCTTCTGGCGTAGACTTCTTAGGCCCTAACTATTCGATCTGGTGGAAAGACGCTCTAGCGTGAAGCATAGGTTGCCCGTATCGTAGAAATGACCATATCTTTCACACTGGTTGCAATTATTCCTGTTATACGATGGAAAAACTGTTGTACTTGTATTGTATTTTATGCTTCAGACGTTGACTTCTAAGGCCGTAGCTATTCGATGTGGTGGAGAAACGCCCTAGAGTGAAGCCTAGGTTGCCCGGAACGTAGAAATGACCTTAACATTCATACTGGTTGGAATTATTAGTTTTATACGATGGAAAAACTGTTGTATTTATATTATATTTTATGCTTCAGACGTTGACTTCTAAGGCCGTAGCTATTCAATATGGTGGACAAACGCCCTAGAGTGAAGCCCAGGTTGCACGGAAAGTAGAAATGACCATTAATTCCTCACTGTTTGCAATTATTCATTTTATACAATGGAAAAACTGTTGTATTTATACTGTATTTTATGCTTCTGGCGTTGACTTCTTAGGCCCTAGCTATTGGATCTGGCGGACCAACGCCCTAGAGTGAAGCCTAGGTTGCCCGGAACGTAGAAATGACCATAACATTCATACTGGCTGCAATTATTTCTGTTATACAAGGGAAAACTGTTGTATTTTTATTGTATTTTATGCTTCTAGTGTTGACTTCGTAGGCCCTAACTATTCGATCTGGTGGAGCAACGCCCTAGAGTGAAGCCTAGGCTGCGCGGAACGTAGAAATGACCATACCTTTCACACTGGTTGCAATTATTCCTGTTATACAAGGGAAAAACTGTTGTATTTATATTGTATTTTATGCTTCAGGCGTTGACTTCCTTGGCCCTAACTATTCTATCTGGAGGAGCAACGCCCTAGAGTGATCCCTAGGTTGCCTGGAATGCAGAAATAACCATCACTTTCACACTGGTGGCAATTATTCCTGTTATACGATGAACAAACTGTTGGATTTTTAATGTACTTTATGCTTCTGGCGTTGACTTCTAAGGCCCTATGTATTCGATCTGGTGGAGCAATGTCTCAGTGTTAAGTCTAGGATGCCCGGATCGCAGAAATGGCCATTACTTTCACACTGGTTGCAATTACTCATTTTATACGATGGAAAAACTGTTGTAAATATAACGTATTTTATGCTTCTGGCATTGACTTCTTAGGCCCTAACTATTCGATATGGTGGAGCAACGCCCTAGAGTGAAGCCTAGGTTGCCCGGAACGTAGAAATGACCATAACTATCAGACTGGTTGCGATTATTCGTTTTATGAGATGGAAAGACTGTTGTAATTATATTGTATTTTATAGTTATGGCGTTGTCTTCTAGGGCCGTAGCTATCCGATGTGGTTGAGCAACGCCCTAGTGTGAAGCCTGGGTTGCCCGGTACGTAGAAATGACCATTACTTCCACACTGTTTGCAATTATTCATATTGTACAGTGGAACAACTGTTGTATTTATGTGGCATTTTATGCTTCTGGCGTTGTCTTCTAAGGCCGCAGCTATTCGATGTGGTGGAACGACGCCCTAGAGTGCAGCCTAGGTTGCCCGTATCGTCGAAATGACCATATCTTTCACACTGTTTGCAATTATTCCTGCTATACGAATCAAGAACTGTTGTATTTATATTGTATTTTATGCTTCTGGCGTTGACTTCTAAGGCCGCAGCTATTCGATGTGGTGGAACGACGCCCTAGTGTGCAGCCTAGGTTGCCCGTATCGTAGAAATGACCATATCTTTCACACTGGTTGCAATTATTGCTGTTATACGATGGTAAAACTGTTGTATTTCTATTGTATTTTATGCTTCTGGCGTTGACTTCTAGGGCCGTAGCTATTCGATGTGGTTGAGCAACGCCCTAGAGAGAAGCCTAGATTGCCCGGAACGTAGAAATGACCATAACCATCAAACTGGTTGCAATTACTCGTTTTATACGATGGAAAGACTGTTGTATTTATATTGTATTTTATAGTTATGGCGTTGTCTTCTAGGGCCGTAGCTATTCGATGTGGTTGAGCAACGCCCTAGAGTGAAGCCTAGGTTGCCCGGAACGTATAAATGACCATAGCTTTCATACTGGTTGCAATTATTCGTTTTATACGATGGAAAAGCTGTTGTATTTATTTTGTATTTGGTGCTCCTGGCGTTGACTTCTTAGGCCCTAGCTATTGGATCTCGTGGACCAACGCCCTAGAGTGAAGCCTAGGTTGCCCGGAACGTAGGAATGACCATAACATTCATACTGGTTGCAATTATACGTTCTATACGATGGAAAAACTGTTGTATTTTTATTTTATTTTATGCTTCTAGCGTTGACTTCTAAGTCCCTAGCTATTCGATCTGGTGGAGCAACGGCCCCGAGTGAAGACTAGGTTGCCCGGGACGTAGAAATGACCATCACCTTCACTCTGGTTGCAATTATTCATTTTATACAATGGAAAAACTGTTGTATTTATATTGTTTTTAATTGTTATGGCGTTGACTTCTAAGGCCGTAGCTATTCGATGTGGTGGAGCAATGCCCTAGAGTGAAGCCTAGGATGCTCGCAACGTGGAAATGACCATATCTTTCCCACTGTTTGCAATTATTCCTGTTACACGATTGAAAAACTGTTTTATCTATATTGTGTTTTATGCTTCTGGCCTTGACTTCTAAGGCCGCAGCTATTCGATGTGGTGGAGAAACGCCCTAGAGTGAAGCCTAGATTGCCCGGAACGTAGAAATGACCATAACTATCAGACTGGTTGCAATTATTCGTTTTATACGATGGGAAGACTGTTGTGCATATATCGTATTTTATGCTTCTGGCGTTGACTTCATAGGCCCTAACTATTCGATCTGGTGGAGCAACGCCCTAGGGTGAAGCCTAGGTTGCCCTGAACGTAGAAATAACCATAACTTTCATACTGGTTGCAATTATTCGTTTTATACAATGGAAAAACCGTTGTATTTATATTGTTTTTTATAGTTATGTCGTTGACTTCTAAGGCCGTAGCTATTCGATGTGGTGTAGCAATGCCCTAGAGTGAAGCCTAGGCTGCTCGAAAAGTAGAAATGACCATATCTTTCACACTGTTTGCAATTATTCCTGTTATAAGATTGAAAAACTGTTGTATTTGTATTGTATTTTATGCTTCTGGCGTAGACTTCTTAGGCCCTAACTATTCGATCTGGTGGAAAGACGCTCTAGCGTGAAGCCTAGGTTGCCCGTATCGTAGAAATGGCCATATCTTTCACACTGGTTGCAATTATTCGTGTTATACGATGGAAAAACTGTTGTATTTGTATTGTATTTTATGCTTCTAGCGTTGACTTCTAAGTCCCTAGCTATTCGATCTGGTGGAGCAACGGCCCTGAGTGAAGACTAGGTTGCCCGGAACGTAGAAATGACCATACCTTTCACACTGGTTGCAATTATTCCTGTTATACGATGGAAAAGCTGTTGTATTTGTATTGTATTTTATGCTTCTGGCGTAGACTTCGTAGGCCCTAGCTATTCGATCTGGTGGAGCAACGGCCCTGAGTGAAGACTAGGTTGCCCGGAACGTAGAAATGACCATACCTTTCACACTGGTTGCAATTATTCCTGTTATACGATGGAAAAGCTGTTGTATTTGTATTGTATTTTATGCTCCTGGGGTTGACTTCTTAGGCCCTAACTATTCGATCAGGTGGAGCAACGCCCTAGGGTGAAGCCTAGGTTGCCCGGAACGTAAAAATGACCTGTAGTTTCACACTGCTTGCAATTATTCCTGTTATACGATGGAAAAACTGTTGTATTTATATTGTATTTTATGCTTCTGGCATTGACTTCTAAGGCCCTAGCTATTCGATATGGTTGTGCAACGCCCTAGAGTGAAGCCTAGATTGCCCGGAACGTAGAAATGACCATAGCTTTCATACTGGTTGCAATTATTCCTGTTATACGATGGAAAAACTGTTGTACTTATTTTGTATTTTATGCTTCTGGCATTGACTTCTAAGGCCCTAGCTATTCCATCTGTTGGAGCAACGCCCTTGAGCGAAGCCTAGGTTGCCCGGAACGTAGAAATGACCATAGCTTTCATACTGGATGCAATCATTCGTTTTATACGATGGAAAAACTGTTGTATTTATTTTGTATTTGGTGCTCCTGGCGTTAACTTCTTAGGCCCTAGCTATTGGATCTGGTGGAGCAGCGCCCTAGGGTGAAGCCTAGGTTGCCCGGAACGTGGAAATGACCAAAACTATCAGACAGGTTGCAAATACTCGTTTTGTACGATGGAAAGACTGTTGTATTTATATTGTATTTTATAGTTAGGGCGTTGTGTTCTAGGGCCGTAGCTATTGGATGTGGTTGAGCAACGCCCTAGAGTGAAGCCTAGGATGCCCGCAGCGTAGAAATGACCATATCTTTCACACTGTTTGCAATTATTCATATTATACAGTGGAAAAACAGTTGTACTTATATTGCATTTTATGCTTCTGGCATTGACTTCTTAGGCCCTCACTATTCGATGTGGTGGAGCAACGCCCAGGGGTGAAGCCTAGGTTGCGCGGAACGTAGAAATGACCATTGCCTTCACACTGTTTGCAAATATACATTATATACGATGGAAAAGCTGTTGTATCTATTTTGTATTTTATGCTTCTGGCGCTGACTTCTTAGGTCCTAACTATTGGATCTAGTGGAGCAACGCCCAGGGGGGAAGCCTAGGTTGCGCGGAGCGTAGAAATGACCATAACTTTCACACTGGTTTCAATTATTCGTTTTATACAATGGAAAAACTGTTCTATTTATCTTGTATTTTATGCTTCGGGCGTTGACTTCTAAAGCCCTAACTATTCGATCTGGTGGAGCAACGCCCTAGAGTGAAGCCTAGGTTGGCCGGAACGTAGAAATGACCATGTTTTTCACACTGGTTGCAATTATTCCAGTTATACGATGGAAAAACTGTTGTACTTATATTATATTTTATGCTTCAGGCGTTGACTACTAAGGGCGTAACTATTCGATGTGGTGGAGAATCGACCTAGAGTGAAGCCTAGGCTGCCCGGAAAGTAGAAAGGACCATTACCTCCACACTGTTTGCAATTATTCATTTTATACAATGGAGAAACTGTTGTATTTATATTGTTTTTTATAGTTATGGCGTTGACTTCTAAGGCCGTAGCTATTCGATGTGGTGGAGCAATGCCCTAGAGTGAAGCCTAGGATGCCCGCAACGTAGAAATGACCATATTTTTCACACTGGTTGCAATTATTCTTGTTATACGATCGAAAAACTGTTGTATTTATTTTGTATTTTATGCCTCTAGCGTTGACTCCTAAGGCCGTAGCTATTCGATGTGGTGGAGCAACGCCCTAGAGTGAAGCCTAGGTTGCCCGGAACGTAGAAATGACCATGTCTTTCACACTGGTTGCAATTATTCCTGTTATACGATGGAAAAACTGTTGTACATATATCGTATTTTATGCTTCTGGCGTTGACTTCTTAGGGCCTAACTATTCGATCAGATGGAGCAACGCCCTAGGTTGAAGCCTAGGTTGCGCGGAACGTAGAAATGACCATTGCCTTCACACTGTTTGCAAATATACATTATATACGATGGAATAGCTGTTGTATCTATTTTGTATTTTATGCTTCTGGCGCTGACTTCTTAGGTCCTAACTATTGGATCTGGTGGAGCAACGCCCAGGGGTGAAGCGTAGGTTGCCCGGAACGTGGAAATGACCATAGCTTTCACACTGGTTTCAATTATTCGTTTTATACAATGGAAAAACTGTTCTATTTATTTTGTATTTTATCCTTCGGGCGTTGACTTCTATGGCCCTAACTATTCGATCTGGTGGAGCAACGCCCTAGAGTGAAGCCTGGGTTGCCCGGAACGTAGAAATGACCATTACCTTCACACTGTTTGCGATTATTCATTTTATACCATGGTAAAACTGTTGTATTTATTTTGTATTTTATGCTTCTGGCATTGACTTCTAAGGCCCTAGCTATTCCATCTGGTGGAGCAACGCCCTAGAGTGGAGCCTAGGTCGCCCGAAACGTGGAAATGACCATTACTTTCACTCTGGTTGCAATTATTCCAGCTACACGATGGACAAACTGTTGGATTTTGATTGTACTTTATGCTTCAGGCGTTGACTTCTTAGGCCCTAACTATTCGCTCTGGTGGAACAACGACCTAGGGTCAAGCCTAGGTTGCCCGGAACGTAGAAATGTCCGTTACTTTCACACTGGTTGCAATTACTCATTTTATGCGATGGAAAAACTGTTGTACATATATCGTATTTTATGCTTCGGGCGTTGACTTCTAAGGCCCCAACCATTCGATCTGGTGCAGCAACGCCCTAGAGTGAAGCCTAGGTTCCCCGGAATGTAGAAATGACCATTACCTTCACACTGTTTGCGATTATTCATTTTATACGATGGTAAAACTGTTGTACATATATCGTATTTTATGCTTCTGGAGCTGACTTCTTAGGCCCTAACTATTCGATCAGGTGGAGCAACGTCCTAGGGTGAAGCCTAGGTTGCCCGGAACGTAGAAATGACCATAGCTTTCACACTGGTTGCAATTATTCCTGTTATACAAGTGAAAAACTGTTGTATATATATTGTATTTTATGCTTCTGGCGTTGACTTCTTAGGCCCTATCTATTCGATATGGCGGAGCAACGCCCTAGAGTGTAGCCTAGGTTGCCCGGAATATAGAAATGACCATCACTTTCGCACTGGTTGCAATTATTCTTGTGATACGATCGAAAAACTGTTGTATTTATTTTGTATTTTATGCCTCTGGCGTTGACTCCTAAGGCCGTAGCTATTCGATGTGGTGGAGCAACGCCCTAGAGTGTAGCCTAGGTTGCCCGGAATATAGAAATGACCATAACTTTCACACTGGTTGCAATTATTCCTGTTATACGATGGAAAAACTGTTGTACTTATATTATATTTTATGCTTCAGGCGTTGACTTCTAAGGGCGTAGCTATTCGATGTGGTAGAGAAACGCCCTAGAGTGAAGCCTAGGTTGCACGGAACGTAGAAATGACCATTACTTCCTCACTGTTTGCAATTATTCATTTTATACAATGGAAAAACTGTTGTATTTATATTGTTTTTTATAGTTATGGCGTTCACTTCTAAGGCCGTAGCTATTCGATCTGGTGGAGCAACGGCCCTGAGTGATGACTAGGTTGCCCGGAACGTAGAAATGACCATAACATTCATACTGGTTGCAATTATTTCTGTTATACAAGGGAAAGACTGTTGTATTTTTATTGTATTTTATGCTTCTGGCGTTGACGTCTTAGGCCCTAGCTATTCGATCTGGTGGAGCAACGCCCTAGAGTGAAGCCTAGGTTGCACGGAACGTAGAAATGACCATCACTTCCTCACTGTTTGCAATTATTCATTTTATACAATGGAAAAACTGTTGTATTTATATTGTTTTTTATAGTTATGGCGTTCACTTCTAAGGCCGTAGCTATTCGATGTGTTGGAGCAATGCCCTAGAGCGAAGCCTAGGATGCCCGGAACGTAGAAATGACCATATCTTTCACACTGTTTGCAATTATTCCTGTTATACGATTCACAAACTGTTGTATTTATATTGTATTTTATGCTTCTGGCGTTGACTTCTAAGGCCGCAGCTATTCGATGTGGTGGAACGACGCCCTAGTGTGCAGCCTAGGTTGCCCGTATCGTAGAAATGACCATATCTTTCACACTGGTTGCAATTATTCCTGTTATACGATGGTAAAACTGTTGTATTTCTATTGTATTTTATGCTTCTGGCGTTGACTTGTTAGGCCCTGACTATTCGATCTGGTGGAGCAACGCCCTAGAGAGAAGCCTAGATTGCCCGGAACGTAGAAATGACCATCACTTTCACACTGGTTGCAATTATTCCTGTTATACAAGGGAAAAACTGTTGTATTTATATTGTATTTTATGCTTCAGGCGTTGACTTCCTTGGCCCTAACTATTCTATCTGGAGCAGCAACGCCCTAGAGTGATTCCTAGGTTGCCTGGAATGCAGAAATAACCATCACTTTCACACTGGTGGCAATTATTCCTGTTATACGATGAACAAACTGTTGGATTTTTAATGTACTTTATGCTTCTGGCGTTGACTTCTAAGGCCCTATGTATTCGATCTGTTGGAGCAATGTCTCAGTGTTAAGTCTAGGATGCCCGGATCGCAGAAATGGCCATTACTTTCACACTGGTTGCAATTACTCATTTTATACGATGGAAAAACTGTTGTAAATATAACGGATTTTATGCTTCTGGCATTGACTTCTTAGGCCCTAACTATTCGATATGGTGGAGCAACGCCCTAGAGTGAAGCCTAGGTTGCCCGGAACGTAGAAATGACCATAACTATCAGACTGGTTGCGATTATTCGTTTTATGCGATGGAAAGACTGTTGTAATTATATTGTATTTTATAGTTATGGCGTTGTCTTCTAGGGCCGTAGCTATCCGATGTGGTTGAGCAACGCCCTAGTGTGAAGCCTGGGTTGCCCGGTACGTAGAAATGACCATTACTTCCACACTGTTTGCAATTATTCATATTGTACAGTGGAACAACTGTTGTATTTATGTGGCATTTTATGCTTCTGGCGTTGTCTTCTAAGGCCGCAGCTATTCGATGTGGTGGAACGACGCCCTAGAGTGCAGCCTAGGTTGCCCGTATCGTCGAAATGACCATACCTTTCACACTGGTTGCAATTATTCCTGTTATACGATGGTAAAGCTGTTGTATTTATATTGTATTTTATGCTTCTGGCGTTGACTTGTTAGGCCCTAGCTATTCGATCTGGTGGAGCAACGCCCTAGAGAGAAGCCTAGATTGCCCGGAACGTAGAAATGACCATAACTATCAGACTGGTTGCAATTATTCTTTTATACGATGGAAAGACTGTTGTACTTATATTGTATTTTATGCTTCTGGCGTAGACTTCTTAGGCCCTAACTATTCGATCTCGTGGAACGACGCCCTAGAGAGAAGCCTAGATTGCCCGGAACGTAGAAATGACCATAACTATCAGACTGGTTGCAATTATCCGTTTTATACGATGGGAAGACTGTTGTGCATATATCGTATTTTATGCTTCTGTCGTTGACTTCATAGGCCCTAACTATTCGATCTGGTGGAGCAACGCCCTAGGGTGTAGCCTAGGTTGCCCTGAACGTAGAAATAACCATAACTTTCATACTGGTTGCAATTATTCGTTTTATACAATGGATAAACCGTTGTATTTATATTGTTTTTTATAGTTATGGCGTTGACTTCTAAGGCCCTAACTATTCGATCTGGTGGAGCAACGCCCTAGGGTGTAGCCTAGGTTGCCCTGAACGTAGAAATAACCATAACTTTCATACTGGTTGCAATTATTCGTTTTATACAATGGAAAAACCGTTGTATTTATATTGTATTTTATAGTTATGGCGTTGTCTTCTAGGGCCGTAGCTATCCGATGTGGTTGAGCAACGCCGTAGTGTGAAGCCTGGGTCGCCCGGTACGTAGAAATGACCATTACTTCCACACTGTTTGCAATTATTCATATTGTACAGTGGAACAACTGTTGTGTTTATGTGGCATTTTATGCTTCTGGCGTTGTCTTCTAAGGCCGCAGCTATTCGATGTGGTGGAACGACGCCCTAGAGTGCAGCCTAGGTTGCCCGTATCGTCGAAATGACCATATCTTTCACACTGGTTGCAATTATTCCTGTTATACGATGGTAAAGCTGTGGTATTTATATTGTATTTTATGCTTCTGGCGTTGGCTTGTTAGGCGCTAGCTATTCGATCTGGTGGAGCAACGCCCTAGAGAGAAGCCTAGATTGCCCGGAACGTAGAAATGACCATAACTATCAGACTGGTTGCAATTATTCTTTTATACGATGGAAAGACTGTTGTACTTATATTGTATTTTATGCTTCTGGCGTAGACTTCTTAGGCCCTAACTATTCGATCTCGTGGAACGACGCCCTAGAGAGAAGCCTAGATTGCCCGGAACGTAGAAATGACCATAACTATCAGACTGGTTGCAATTATCCGTTTTATACGATGGGAAGACTGTTGTGCATATATCGTATTTTATGCTTCTGTCGTTGACTTCATAGGCCCTAACTATTCGATCTGGTGGAGCAACGCCCTAGGGTGTAGCCTAGGTTGCCCTGAACGTAGAAATAACCATAACTTTCATACTGGTTGCAATTATTCGTTTAATACAATGGAAAAACTGTTGTATTTATATTGTTTTTTATAGTTATGGCGTTGACTTCTAAGGCCGTAGCTATTCGATGTGGTGGAGCAATGCCCTAGAGTGATGCCTAGGATGCTCGAAACGTAGAAATGACCATATCTTTCACACTGTTTGCAATTATTCCTGTTATAAGATTGAAAAACTGTTGTATTTGTATTGTATTTTATGCTTCTGGCGTAGACTTCTTAGGCCCTAACTATTCGATCTGGTGGAAAGACGCTCTAGCGTGAAGCCTAGGTTGCCCGTATCGTAGAAATGACCATAACATTCATACTGGTTGGAATTATTAGTTTTATACGATGGAAAAACTGTTGTATTTATATTATATTTTATGCTTCAGACGTTGACTTCTAAGGCCGTAGCTATTCAATATGGTGGAGAAACGCCCTAGAGTGAAGCCCAGGTTGCACGGAAAGTAGAAATGACCATTAATTCCTCACTGTTTGCAATTATTCATTTTATACAATGGAAAAACTGTTGTATTTATACTGTATTTTATGCTTCTGGCGTTGACTTCTTAGGCCCTAGCTATTGGATCTGGCGGACCAACGCCCTAGAGTGAAGCCTAGGTTGCCCGGAACGTAGAAATGACCATAACATTCATACTGGCTGCAATTATTTCTGTTATACAAGGGAAAACTGTTGTATTTTTATTGTATTTTATGCTTCTAGTGTTGACTTCGTAGGCCCTAACTATTCGATCTGGTGGAGCAACGCCCTAGAGTGAAGCCTAGGTTGCGCGGAACGTAGAAATGACCATACCTTTCACACTGGTTGCAATTATTCCTGTTATACAAGGGAAAAACTGTTGTATTTATATTGTATTTTATGCTTCAGGCGTTGACTTCCTTGGCCCTAACTATTCTATCTGGAGGAGCAACGCCCTAGAGTGATCCCTAGGTTGCCTGGAATGCAGAAATAACCATCACTTTCACACTGGTGGCAATTATTCCTGTTATACGATGAACAAACTGTTGGATTTTTAATGTACTTTATGCTTCTGGCGTTGACTTCTAAGGCCCTATGTATTCGATCTGGTGGAGCAATGTCTCAGTGTTAAGTCTAGGATGCCCGGATCGCAGAAATGGCCATTACTTTCACACTGGTTGCAATTACTCATTTTATACGATGGAAAAACTGTTGTAAATATAACGTATTTTATGCTTCTGGCATTGACTTCTTAGGCCCTAACTATTCGATATGGTGGAGCAACGCCCTAGAGTGAAGCCTAGGTTGCCCGGAACGTAGAAATGACCATAACTATCAGACTGGTTGCGATTATTCGTTTTATGAGATGGAAAGACTGTTGTAATTATATTGTATTTTATAGTTATGGCGTTGTCTTCTAGGGCCGTAGCTATCCGATGTGGTTGAGCAACGCCCTAGTGTGAAGCCTGGGTTGCCCGGTACGTAGAAATGACCATTACTTCCACACTGTTTGCAATTGTTCATATTGTACAGTGGAACAACTGTTGTATTTATGTGGCATTTTATGCTTCTGGCGTTGTCTTCTAAGGCCGCAGCTATTCGATGTGGTGGAACGACGCCCTAGAGTGCAGCCTAGGTTGCCCGTATCGTCGAAATGACCATATCTTTCACACTGGTTGGAATTATTCCTGTTATACAAGGGAAAAACTGTTGTATTTATATTGTATTTTATGCTTCTGGCGTTGACTTCTTAGGCCCTAACTATTCGATCTGGTGGAGCATGGCCCTAGAGTGAAGCCTAGGTTACCCGGAATGTAGAAATGACAATCACTTTCACACTGGTTGCAATTATTCTTGTTATACGATGGAAAAACTGTTGTATTTATTTTGTATTTTATGCCTCTGTCGTTGACACCTAAGGCCGTAGCTATTCGATGTGGTGGAGCAACGCCCTAGAATGAAGCCTAGGTTGCCCGGAACGTAGAATTGACCATGTCTTTCACACTGGTTGCAATTATTCCTGTTATACGATGGAAAAACTGTTGTATTTATATTATATTTTATGCTTCAGACGTTGACTTCTAAGGCCGTAGCTATTCGATATGGTGGAGAAACGCCCTAGAGTGAAGCCTATGTTGCCCGGAAAGTAGAAATGACCATTACCTCCGCACTGTTTGCAATTATTCATTTTATACAATGGAAAAACTGTTGTATTTATATTGTTTTTTATAGTTATGGCGTTGACTTCTCAGGCCGTAGCTATTCGATGTGGTGGAGCAATGCCCTAGAGTGAAGCCTAGGATGCCCGAAACGTAGAAGTGACCATATCTTTCACACTGTTTGCAATTATTCCTGTTATACGATTCAAAAACTGTTGTATTTATATTGTATTTTATGCTTCTGGCATTGACTTCTAAGGCCGCAGCTATTCGATGTGGTGGAGCAACGCCCTAGAGTGAAGCCTAGGTTGCCTGGAACGTAGAAATGACCATAGCTTTCACACTGGTTGCAATTATTCCTGTTATACAAGGGAATAACTGTTGTATTTATATTGTATTTTATGTTTCTGGCGTTGACTTCTTGGGCCCTAACTATTCGATCTGGTGGAGCATGGCCCTAGAGTGAAGCCTAGGTTGCCCGGAATGCTGAAATGACCATCACTTTCACACTGGTTGCAATTATTCTTGTTATACGATGGAAAAACTGTTGTATTTATTTTGTATTTTATGCCTCTGGCGTTGACTCCTAAGGCCGTAGCTATTCGATGTGGTGGAACAACGCCCTAGAGTGAAGCCTAGGTTGCCCGGAACGTAGAAATGACCATGTCTTTCACACTGGTTGCAATTATTCCTGTTATACGATGGAAAAACTGTTGTATTTATATTATATTTTATGCTTCAGACGTTGACTCCTAAGGCCGTAGCTATTCGATGTGGTGGAGAAACGCCCTAGAGTGAAGCCTAGGTTGCCCGGAACGTATAAATGACCATAGCTTTCATACTTGTTGCAATTATTCGTTTTATACGATGGAAAAGCTGTTGTATTTATTTTGCATTTGGTGCTCCAGGCGTTGACTTCTTAGGCCCTAGCTATTGGATCTGGTAGACCAACGCCCTAGAGTGAAGCATATTTTGCCCGGAACGTAGGAATGACCATAACATTCATACTGGTTGCAATTATACGTTCGATACGATGGAAAAACTGTTGTATTTATATTATATTTTATGCTTCAGACGTTGACTTCTAAGGCAGTAGCTATTCGATGTGGTGGAGAAACGCCCTAGAGTGAAGCCTAGGTTGCTCGGAAGGTAGAAATGACCATTACCTCCACACTGTTTGCAATTATTCATTTTATACAGTGGAAAAGCTGTTGTATTTATATTGTTTTTTATAGTTATGGCGTTGACTTCTAAGGCCGTAGCTATTCGATGTGGTGGAGCAATGCCCTAGAGTGAAGCCTAGGATGCTCGCAACGTAGAAATGACCATGTCTTTCACACTGGTTGCAATTATTCCTGTTATACGATGGAAAAACTGTTGTATTTATATTATATTTTATGCTTCAGACGTTGACTTCTAAGGCCGTAGCTATTCGATGTGGTGGAGAAACGCCCTAGAGTGAAGCCTTGGTTGCCCGGAAAGTAGAAATGACCATAACCTCCACACTGTTTGCAATTATTCATTTCATACAATGGAAAAACTGTTGTATTTATACCGTTTTTTATAGTTATGGCGTTGACTTCTAAGGCCGTAGCTATTCCATCTGGTGGAACGACGCCCTAGAGTGACGCCTAGGTTGCCCGTTTCGTAGAAATGACCATATCTTTCACACTGGTTGTAATTATTCCTGTTATACGATGGAAAAAGTGTTGTATTAATATTGTATTTTACGCTTCTGGCGTTGACTTCTAAGGCCGCAGCTATTCGATGTGGTGGAGCAACGCCCTGGAGTGAAGCCTAGGTTGCCTGGAACGTAGAAATGACCATAGCTTTCACACTGGTTGCAATTATTCCTGTTATACAAGGGAATAACTGTTGTATTTATATTGTATTTTATGCTTCTGGCGTTGACTTCTTAGGCCCTAACTATTCGATCTGGTGGAGCATGGCCCTAGAGTGAAGCCTAGGTTGCCCGGAATGCTGAAATGACCATCACTTTCACACTGGTTGCAATTATTCTTGTTATACGATGGAAAAGCTGTTGTATTTATTTTGCATTTGGTGCTCCAGGCGTTGACTTCTTAGGCCCTAGCTATTGGATCTGGTAGACCAACGCCCTAGAGTGAAGCCTATTTTGCCCGGAACGTAGGAATGACCATAACATTCATACTGGTTGCAATTATACGTTCGATACGATGGAAAAACTGTTGTATTTATATTATATTTTATGCTTCAGACGTTGACTTCTAAGGCAGTAGCTATTCGATGTGGTGGAGAAACGCCCTAGAGTGAAGCCTAGGTTGTCCGGAAGGTAGAAATGACCATTACCTCCACACTGTTTGCAATTATTCATTTTATACAGTGGAAAAACTGTTGTATTTATATTGTTTTTTATAGTTATGGCGTTGACTTCTAAGGCCGTAGCTATTCGATGTGGTGGAGCAATGCCCTAGAGTGAAGCCTAGGATGCTCGCAACGTAGAAATGACCATGTCTTTCACACTGGTTGCAATTATTCCTGTTATACGATGGAAAAACTGTTGTATTTATATTATATTTTATGCTTCAGACGTTGACTTCTAAGGCCGTAGCTATTCGATGTGGTGGAGAAACGCCCTAGAGTGAAGCCTGGGATGCCCGGAAAGTAGAAATGACCATAACCTCCACACTGTTTGCAATTATTCATTTCATACAATGGAAAAACTGTTGTATTTATACCGTTTTTTATAGTTATGGCGTTGACTTCTAAGGCCGTAGCTATTCCATCTGGTGGAACGACGTCCTAGAGTGACGCCTAGGTTGCCCGTTTCGTAGAAATGACCATATCTTTCACACTGGTTGCAATTATTCCTGTTATACGATGGTAAAACTGTTGTATTTCTATTGTATTTTATGCTTCTGGCGTTGACTTGTTAGGCCCTGACTATTCGATCTGGTGGAGCAACGCCCTAGAGAGATGCCTAGATTGCCCGGAACGTAGAAATGACCATAGCTTTCATACTGGTTGCAATTATTCGTTTTATACGATGGAAAAGCTGTTGTATTTATTTTGTATTTGGTGCTCCTGGCGTTGACTTCTTAGGCCCTAGCTATTGGATCTCGTGGACCAACGCCCTAGAGTGAAGCCTAGGTTGCCCGGAACGTAGGAATGACCATAACATTCATACTGGTTGCAATTATACGTTCTATACGATGGAAAAACTGTTGTATTTTTATTTTATTTTATGCTTCTAGCGTTGACTTCTAAGTCCCTAGCTATTCGATCTGGTGGAGCAACGGCCCCGAGTGAAGACTAGGTTGCCCGGGACGTAGAAATGACCATCACCTTCACTCTGGTTGCAATTATTCATTTTATACAATGGAAAAACTGTTGTATTTATATTGTTTTTAATAGTTATGGCGTTGACTTCTAAGGCCGTAGCTATTCGATGTGGTGGAGCAATGCCCTAGAGTGAAGCCTAGGATGCCCGCAACGTGGAAATGACCATATCTTTCCCACTGTTTGCAATTATTCCTGTTATACGATTGAAAAACTGTTTTATCTATATTGTGATTTATGCTTCTGGCCTTGACTTCTAAGGCCGCAGCTATTCGATGTGGTGGAGAAACGCCCTAGAGTGAAGCCTAGATTGCCCGGAAAGTAGAAATGACCATACCTTTCACACTGGTTGCAATTATTCCTGTTATACGATGGAAAAGCTGTTGTATTTGTATTGTATTTTATGCTTCTGGCGTAGACTTCTTAGGCCCTAACTATTCGATCTCGTGGAACGACGCCCTAGAGAGAAGCCTAGATTGCCCGGAACGTAGAAATGACCATAACTATCAGACTGGTTGCAATTATTCGTTTTATACGATGGGAAGACTGTTGTGCATATATCGTATTTTATGCTTCTGGCGTTGACTTCATAGGCCCTAACTATTCGATCTGGTGGAGCAACACCCTAGGGTGAAGCCTAGGTTGCCCTGAACGTAGAAATGACCATAACTTTCATACTGGTTGCAATTATTCGTTTTATACAATGAAAAAACTGTTGTATTTATATTGTTTTTTATAGTTATGGCGTTGACTTCTAAGGCCGTAGCTATTCGATGTGGTGGAGCAATGCCCTAGAGTGAAGCCTAGGATGCTCGAAACGTAGAAATGACCATATCTTTCACACTGGTTGCAATTATTCCTGTTATACAAGGGAAAAACTGTTGTATTTATATTGTATTTTATGCTTCTGGCGTTGACTTCTTAGGCCCTAACTATTCGATCTGGTGGAGCATGGCCCTAGAGTGAAGCCTAGGTTACCCGGAATGTAGAAATGACCATCACTTTCACACTGGTTGCAATTATTCCTGTTATACAAGGGAAAAACTGTTGTATTTATATTGTATTTTATGCTTCAGGCGTTGACTTCCTTGGCCCTAACTATTCTATCTGGAGCAGCAACGCCCTAGAGTGATTCCTAGGTTGCCTGGAATGCAGAAATAACCATCACTTTCACACTGGTGGCAATTATTCCTGTTATACGATGAACAAACTGTTGGATTTTTAATGTACTTTATGCTTCTGGCGTTGACTTCTAAGGCCCTATGTATTCGATCTGTTGGAGCAATGTCTCAGTGTTAAGTCTAGGATGCCCGGATCGCAGAAATGGCCATTACTTTCACACTGGTTGCAATTACTCATTTTATACGATGGAAAAACTGTTGTAAATATAACGGATTTTATGCTTCTGGCATTGACTTCTTAGGCCCTAACTATTCGATATGGTGGAGCAACGCCCTAGAGTGAAGCCTAGGTTGCCCGGAACGTAGAAATGACCATAACTATCAGACTGGGTGCGATTATTCGTTTTATGAGATGGAAAGACTGTTGTAATTATATTGTATTTTATAGTTATGGCGTTGTCTTCTAGGGCCGTAGCTATCCGATGTGGTTGAGCAACGCCCTAGTGTGAAGCCTGGGTTGCCCGGTACGTAGAAATGACCATTACTTCCACACTGTTTGCAATTATTCATATTGTACAGTGGAACAACTGTTGTATTTATGTGGCATTTTATGCTTCTGGCGTTGTCTTCTAAGGCCGCAGCTATTCGATGTGGTGGAACGACGCCCTAGAGTGCAGCCTAGGTTGCCCGTATCGTCGAAATGACCATATCTTTCACACTGGTTGCAATTATTCCTGTTATACGATGGTAAAGCTGTTGTATTTATATTGTATTTTATGCTTCTGGCGTTGACTTGTTAGGCCCTAGCTATTCGATCTGGTGGAGCAACGCCCTAGAGAGAAGCCTAGATTGCCCGGAACGTAGAAATGACCATAACTATCAGACTGGTTGCAATTATTCTTTTATACGATGGAAAGACTGTTGTACTTATATTGTATTTTATGCTTCTGGCGTAGACTTCTTAGGCCCTAACTATTCGATCTCGTGGAACGACGCCCTAGAGAGAAGCCTAGATTGCCCGGAACGTAGAAATGACCATAACTATCAGACTGGTTGCAATTATCCGTTTTACACGATGGGAAGACTGTTGTGCATATATCGTATTTTATGCTTCTGTCGTTGACTTCATAGGCCCTAACTATTCGATCTGGTGGAGCAACGCCCTAGGGTGTAGCCTAGGTTGCCCTGAACGTAGAAATAACCATAACTTTCATACTGGTTGCAATTATTCGTTTTATTTAATGGAAAAACCGTTGTATTTATATTGTTTTTTATAGTTATGGCGTTGACTTCTAAGGCCGTAGCTATTCGATGTGGTGGAGCAATGCCCTAGAGTGAAGCCTAGGCTGCTCGAAACGTAGAAATGACCATATCTTTCACACTGTTTGCAATTATTCCTGTTATAAGATTGAAAAACTGTTGTATTTGTATTGTATTTTATGCTTCTGGCGTAGACTTCTTAGGCCCTAACTATTCGATCTGGTGGAAAGACGCTCTAGAGTGAAGCCTAGGTTGCCCGTATCGTAGAAATGGCCATATCTTTCACACTGGTTGCAATTATTCGTGTTATACGATGGAAAAACTGTTGTATTTGTATTGTATTTTATGCTTCTAGCGTTGACTTCTAAGTCCCTAGCTATTCGATCTGGTGGAGCAACGGCCCTGAGTGAAGACTAGGTTGCCCGGAACGTAGAAATGACCATACCTTTCACACTGGTTGCAATTATTCCTGTTATACGATGGAAAAGCTGTTGTATTTGTATTGTATTTTATGCTTCTGGCGTAGACTTCGTAGGCCCTAACTATTCGATCTCGTGGAACGACGCCCTAGAGAGAAGCCTAGATTGCCCGGAACGTAGAAATGACCATAGCTATCAGACTGGCTGCAATTATTCGTTTTATACGATGGGAAGACTGTTGTGCATATATCGTATTTTATGCTTCTGGCGTTGACTTGATAGGCCCTAACTATTCGATCTGGTGGAGCAACACCCTAGGGTGAAGCCTAGGTTGCCCTGAACGTAGAAATGACCATAACTTTCATACTGGTTGCAATTATTCGTTTTATACAATGAAAAAACTGTTGTATTTATATTGTTTTTTATAGTTATGGCGTTGACTTCTAAGGCCGTAGCTATTCGATGTGGTGGAGCAATGCCCTAGAGTGAAGCCTAGGATGCTCGAAACGTAGAAATGACCATATCTTTCACACTGGTTGCAATTATTCCTGTTATACAAGGGAAAAACTGTTGTATTTATATTGTATTTTATGCTTCAGGCGTTGACTTCCTTGGCCCTAACTATTCTATCTGGAGCAGCAACGCCCTAGAGTGATTCCTAGGTTGCCTGGAATGCAGAAATAACCATCACTTTCACACTGGTGGCAATTATTCCTGTTATACGATGAACAAACTGTTGGATTTTTAATGTACTTTATGCTTCTGGCGTTGACTTCTAAGGCCCTATGTATTCGATCTGTTGGAGCAATGTCTCAGTGTTAAGTCTAGGATGCCCGGATCGCAGAAATGGCCATTACTTTCACACTGGTTGCAATTACTCATTTTATACGATGGAGAAACTGTTGTAAATATAACGGATTTTATGCTTCTGGCATTGACTTCTTAGGCCCTAACTATTCGATATGGTGGAGCAACGCCCTAGAGTGAAGCCTAGGTTGCCCGGAACGTAGAAATGACCATAACTATCAGACTGGTTGCGATTATTCGTTTTATGAGATGGAAAGACTGTTGTAATTATATTGTATTTTATAGTTATGGCGTTGTCTTCTAGGGCCGTAGCTATCCGATGTGGTTGAGCAACGCCCTAGTGTGAAGCCTGGGTTGCCCGGTACGTAGAAATGACCATTACTTCCACACTGTTTGCAATTATTCATATTGTACAGTGGAACAACTGTTGTATTTATGTGGCATTTTATGCTTCTGGCGTTGTCTTCTAAGGCCGCAGCTATTCGATGTGGTGGAACGACGCCCTAGAGTGCAGCCTAGGTTGCCCGTATCGTCGAAATGACCATATCTTTCACACTGGTTGCAATTATTCCTGTTATACGATGGTAAAGCTGTTGTATTTATATTGTATTTTATGCTTCTGGCGTTGGCTTGTTAGGCCCTAGCTATTCGATCTGGTGGAGCAACGCCCTAGAGAGAAGCCTAGATTGCCCGGAACGTAGAAATGACCATAACTATCAGACTGGTTGCAATTATTCTTTTATACGATGGAAAGACTGTTGTACTTATATTGTATTTTATGCTTCTGGCGTAGACTTCTTAGGCCCTAACTATTCGATCTCGTGGAACGACGCCCTACAGAGAAGCCTAGATTGCCCGGAACGTAGAAATGACCATAACTATCAGACTGGTTGCAATTATCCGTTTTATACGATGGGAAGACTGTTGTGCATATATCGTATTTTATGCTTCTGTCGTTGACTTCATAGGCCCTAACTATTCGATCTGGTGGAGCAACGCCCTAGGGTGTAGCCTAGGTTGCCCTGAACGTAGAAATAACCATAACTTTCATACTGGTTGCAATTATTCGTTTTATACAATGGAAAAACTGTTGTATTTATATTGTTTTTTATAGTTATGGCGTTGACTTCTAAGGCCGTAGCTATTCGATGTGGTGGAGCAATGCCCTAGAGTGAAGCCTAGGATGCTCGAAACGTAGAAATGACCATATCTTTCACACTGTTTGCAATTATTCCTGTTATAAGATTGAAAAACTGTTGTATTTGTATTGTATTTTATGCTTCTGGCGTAGACTTCTTAGGCCCTAACTATTCGATCTGGTGGAAAGACGCTCTAGCGTGAAGCCTAGGTTGCCCGTATCGTAGAAATGACCATATCTTTCACACTGGTTGCAATTATTCCTGTTATACGATGGAAAAACTGTTGTATTTGTATTGTATTTTATGCTTCAGACGTTGACTTCTAAGGCCGTAGCTATTCGATGTGGTGGAGAAACGCCCTAGAGTGAAGCCTAGGTTGCCCGGAACGTAGAAATGACCATAACATTCATACTGGTTGGAATTATTTGTTTTATACGATGGAAAAACTGTTGTATTTATATTATATTTTATGCTTCAGACGTTGACTTCTAAGGCCGTAGCTATTCAATATGGTGGAGAAACGCCCTAGAGTGAAGCCCAGGTTGCACGGAAAGTAGAAATGACCATTAATTCCTCACTGTTTGCAATTATTCATTTTATACAATGGAAAAACTGTTGTATTTATACTGTATTTTATGCTTCTGGCGTTGACTTCTTAGGCCCTAACTATTCGATCTGGTGGAAAGACGCTCTAGCGTGAAGCCTAGGTTGCCCGTATCGTAGAAATGGCCATATCTTTCACACTGGTTGCAATTATTCGTGTTATACGATGGAAAAACTGTTGTATTTGTATTGTATTTTATGCTTCTAGCGTTGACTTCTAAGTCCCTAGCTATTCGATCTGGTGGAGCAACGGCCCTGAGTGAAGACTAGGTTGCCCGGAACGTAGAAATGACCATACCTTTCACACTGGTTGCAATTATTCCTGTTATACGATGGAAAAGCTGTTGTATTTGTATTGTATTTTATGCTTCTGGCGTAGACTTCGTAGGCCCTAACTATTCGATCTCGTGGAACGACGCCCTAGAGAGAAGCCTAGATTGCGCGGAACGTAGAAATGACCATAGCTATCAGACTGGTTGCAATTATTCGTTTTATACGATGGGAAGACTGTTGTGCATATATCGTATTTTATGCTTCTGGCGTTGACTTGATAGGCCCTAACTATTCGATCTGGTGGAGCAACACCCTAGGGTGAAACCTAGGTTGCCCTGAACGTAGAAATGACCATAACTTTCATACTGGTTGCAATTATTCGTTTTATACAATGAAAAAACTGTTGTATTTATATTGTTTTTTATAGTTATGGCGTTGACTTCTAAGGCCGTAGCTATTCGATGTGGTGGAGCAATGCCCTAGAGTGAAGCCTAGGATGCTCGAAACGTAGAAATGACCATATCTTTCACACTGGTTGCAATTATTCCTGTTATACAAGGGAAAAACTGTTGTATTTATATTGTATTTTATGCTTCTGGCGTTGACTTCTTAGGCCCTAACTATTCGATCTGGTGGAGCATGGCCCTAGAGTGAAGCCTAGGTTACCCGGAATGTAGAAATGACCGTTACTTTCACACTGGTTGCAATTATTCGTTTTACACAATGGAAAAACTGTTCCATTTATTTTGTATTTTATGCTTCGGGCGTTGACTTCTAAGGCCCTAACTATTTGATCTGGTGGATCACCGCCCTGTAGTGAAGCCTAGGTTGCCCGGAACGTAGAAATGACAATAGCTTTCATACTGGTTGCATTTATTCCTGTTATATAATGGAAAAACTGTTGCATTCTTATAGTATTTTATGCTTCTGGCGTTGTATTCAAAGTCCCTAGCTATTTGATCTGGTGGAGGAACGCCCTGGAGTTAAGCCAAGGTTGCCCGGAACGTAGAAATGACCATAACTTTAACACTGGTTGCAAGTATTCGTTCTATACAATGAAAAAACTGTTCTATTGATTTTGTATTTCATGATTCGGGCGTTGACTTCTAAGGCCCTAACTATTCGATCTGGTGGTGCAACGCCCTACAGTTAAGCCTAGGTTGCCCGGAACTTAGAAATGAACTTTGCTTTCACACTGTTTGCAAGTGTACATTATATACGATGGAAAAGCTGATGTATTTATTTTGTATTTTATGCTTCTGGCGTTGACTTCTTAGGCCCTAACTATTCGACCTGGTGGAGCAACGCCCTAGAGTGAAGCCTAGGTTGCCCGGAACGTAGAAATGACCTTTACTTTTGCACTGTTTGCAAATATACATTATATACAATGGAAAAGCTGTTGTATTTATATTGTATTTTATGCTTCTGGCGTTGTCTTCTTAGGCCCTAACTATTCGATCTGGCGGAGCAATGCCTCAGTGTTAAGTCTAGGATGCCCGGAACGTAGAAATGGCCGTTACTTTCACACTGGTTGCAATCATTCATTTTATACGTTGGAAAAACTGTTGTACATATATCGCAATTTATGCTTCTGGCGTTGACTTCTTAGGCCCTAACTATTCGATCTGGTGGAGCAACGCCCTAGGGTGAAGCCTAGGTTGCCCGGAACGTAGAAATGACCATAACCATCAGACTAGTTGCAATTATTCGTTTTATACGATGGAAAGACTGTTGTATTTATATTGTATTTTATAGTTATGGCGTTGTCTTCCAGGGCCGTGGCTATTCGATGTGGTTGAGCAACGCCCTAGAGTGGAGCCTAGGTTGCCCGGAACGTAGAAATGACCATAGCTTTCATACTGGTTGCAATTATTTGTTCTATACGATGGAAAAACTGTTGTATTTATTTTGTATTTGGTGCTCCTGGCGTTGACTTCTTAGGCCCTAGCTATTGGATCTGGTGGACCAACGCCCTAGAGTGAAGCCTAGGTTGCCCGGAACGTAGAAATGACCATAACATTCATACTGGTTGCAATTATTCGTTTTATACGATGGAAAAACTGTTGTATTTTTATTTAATTTTATGCATCTGGCATTGACTTCTAAGTCCCTAGCTTTTCGATCTGGTGGAGCAACGCCCTATAGTGAAGCCTAGGTTGCTCCGAACGTAGAAATGACCGTTACTTTCACAATGTTTGCAATTATTCCTTATATACAAGGGAAAAACTGTTGTATTTATATTGTATTTAATGCTTCTGGCGTTGACTTCTTAGGACCTAACTATTCGATCTGGTGGAGCAACGCCCCGGAGTTAAGCCAAGGTTGCCCGGAACGTAGAAATGACCTTAACTTTTACACTGTTTGCAAATATACATTATATACGATGGAAAAGCTGTTGTATTTATACTGTATTTTATGCTTCTGGCGTTGTCTTCTTAGTGCCTAACTATTCGATCTGGTGGAGCAATGCTCTAGGGTAAAGCCTAGGTTGCCCGGAACTTAGAAATGACCATTACTTTCACACTGCTTGCAATTATTCCCTTTATACGATGGAAAAACTGATGTATTTTTATTGTATTTTATGCTTCTGGCGTTGATTTTTAAGGACCTAACTCTTCGATCTGGTGCAGCAATGCCTCAGAGTGAAGCCTAGGTTGCCCGGAACGTGGAAATGGCCATTACTTTCACACTGGTTGCAATTATTCGCTTTATTAGATGGAAAAAGTGTTGTACATTTATCGTATTTTATTCTTCTGCCGTTGACTTGGTAGGCCCTAACTATTCGATCCGGTGGAACTACGCCATATAGTGAAGCCTAGGTTGCCCGGAACGTAGAAATGTCCATACCTTTCACACTCGTGCAATTATTCGTTTTTGACGATGGAAAAGCTATTGCATTTATATTGTATTTTATGCCTCTGGCGTTGACTTCTTAGGCCCTAACTATTCGATCTGGAGGACCAACGCCCCAGAGTGAAGCATAGGTCGCCCGGAACGTAGAAATGACCGTCACTTTCACTCTGGTTGCAACTACTCCTGTTATACAATGGAAAAACTGATGTATTTTTATTGTATTTTATGCTTCGGGCGCTGACTTCTAAGGCCCTAGCTATTCGATATGGTGGAGCAACGCCCTAGGGTGAAGCCTATGTTGCGCGGAACGTAGAAATGACCGTTACTTTCACAATGCTTGCAATTATTCGTTTTATACGATAGAAAGACTGTTGTATTTATTTTGTATTTTATGCTTCTGGCGTTGATTTCTAAGGCCCTAACTCTTCGATCTGGTGCAGCAATTCCTCACAGTGAAGCCTAGGTTGCCCGGAACGTGGAAATGGCCACTACTTTCACACTGGTTGCAATTATTCGCTTTATAAGATGGAAAAAGTGTTGTACATTTATTGTATTTTATGCTTCGGGCGTTGACTTCTAAGGCCCTAGCTATTCGATATGGTGGAGCAACGCCCTAGGGTGAAGCCTAGGTTGCCCGGAACGTAGAAATGACCGTTACTTTCACACTGGTCGCAATTATTCGTTTTACACAATGGAAAAACTGTTCCATTTATTTTGTATTTTATGCTTCGGGCGTTGACTTCTAAGGCCCTAACTATTTGATCTGGTGGATCACCGCCCTGTAGTGAAGCCTAGGTTGCCCGGAACTTAGAAATGACAATAGCTTTCACACTGGTTGCATTTATTCCTGTTATATAATGGAAAAACTGTTGCATTCTTATAGTATTTTATGCTTCTGGCGTTGTATTCAAAGTCCCTAGCTATTCGATCTGGTGGAGGAACGCCCTGGAGTTAAGCCAAGGTTGCCCGGAACGTAGAAATGACCATAACTTTAACACTGGTTGCAATTATTCGTTCTATACAATGAAAAAACTGTTCTATTGATTTTGTATTTCATGATTCGGGCGTTGACTTCTAAGGCCCTAACTATTCGATCTGGTGGTGCAACGCCCTACAGTTAAGCCTAGGTTGCCCGGAACTTAGAAATGACCTTTGCTTTCACACTGTTTGCAAATATACATTATATACGATGGAAAAGCTGATGTATTTATTTTGTATCTTATGCTTCTGGCGTTGACTTCTTAGGCCCTAACTATTCGATCTGGTGGAGCAACGCCCTAGAGTGAAGCCTAGGTTGCCCGGAACGTAGAAATGACCTTTACTTTTGCACTCTTTGCAAATATACATTATATACGATGGAAAAGCTGTTGTATTTATATTGTATTTTATGCTTCTGGCGTTGTCTTCTTAGGCCCTAACTATTCGATCTGGCGGAGCAATGCCTCAGTGTTAAGTCTAGGATGCCCGGAACGTAGAAATGGCCGTTACTTTCACACTGGTTGCAATCATTCATTTTATACGTTGGAAAAACTGTTGTACATATATCGCATTTTATGCTTCTGGCGTTGACTTCTTAGGCCCTAACTATTCGATCTGGTGGAGCAACGCCCTAGGGTGAAGCCTAGGTTGCCCGGAACGTAGAAATGACCATAACCATCAGACTAGTTGCAATTATTCGTTTTATACGATGGAAAGACTGTTGTATTTATATTGTATTTTATAGTTATGGCGTTGTCTTCCAGGGCCGTGGCTATTCGATGTGGTTGAGCAACGCCCTAGAGTGGAGCCTAGGTTGCCCGGAACGTAGAAATGACCATAGCTTTCATACTGGTTGCAATTATTTGTTCTATACGATGGAAAAACTGTTGTATTTATTTTGTATTTGGTGCTCCTGGCGTTGACTTCTTAGGCGCTAGCTATTGGATCTGGTGGACCAACGCCCTAGAGTGAAGCCTAGGTTGCCCGGAACGTAGAAATGACCATAACATTCATACTGGTTGCAATTATTCGTTTTATACGATGGAAAATCTGTTGTATTTTTATTTAATTTTATGCTTCTGGCATTGACTTCTAAGTCCCTAGCTATTCGATCTGGTGGAGCAACGCCCTATAGTGAAGCCTAGGCTGCTCGGAACGTAGAAATGACCATCACCTTCACTCTGGTTGCAATTATTCTTGTTATACGATGGAAAAACTGTTGTATTTATATTATATTTTATGCTTCAGGCGTTGAGTCCTGAGGCCGTAGCTATTCCATGTGGTGGAGCAACGCCCTAGAGTGAAGCCTAGGTTGCCCGGAACGTAGAAATGACCATTACTTCCACACTGTTTGCAAATATACATTTTATACGATGGAAAAACTGTTGTATTTATATTGTATTTTATGCTTCTGACATTGACTTCTGAGGCCCTAACTATTCGATGTGGTGGATCACCGCCCTGTAGTGAAGCTAGGTTGCCCGGAACGTAGAAATGACCGTTACTTTCACACTGGTTGCTATTATTCGTTTTACACAATGGAAGAACTGTTGTATTTTTATTGTATTTTATGCTTCTGACGTTGACTTCTAAGTCCCTAGCTATTCGATCTGGTGGAGCAACGCCCTTAAGCGAAGCCCAGGATGGCCGGAACGTAGAAATGACCCGTACTTTCACACTGGTTGCAATTATTCGTTTTACACAATGGAAAAACTGTTCCATTTATTTTGTATTTTATGCTTCGGGCGTTGACTTCTAAGGCCCTAACTATTTGATCTGGTGGATCACCGCCCTGTAGTGAAGCCTAGGTTGCCCGGAACGTAGAAATGACAATAGCTTTCACACTGGTTGCAATTATTCCTGTTATACAAGGGAAAAAATGTTGTATTTATATTGTGTTTTAAGCTTCTGGCATTGACTTCTGAGGCCCTAACTATTCGATGTGGGGGAGAAACGCCCTAGAGTGAAGCCTAGGTTGCCCGGAACGTAGAAATGACCATAACTTTCACACTGTTTGCAATCATTCATTTTATGCGATGGAAAAGCTGTTGTATTTATATTGTATTTTATGCTTCTGGAGTTGACTTCTAAGGCCGCAGCTATGCGATGTGATGGAGCGACGCCCAAGAGTCAAGCCTAGGTTGCCCGGAACGTAGAAATGACCATTACTTTCACACTGGTTGCAATTATTCCTTTTATACGATGGAAAAACTGATGTATTTTTATTATATTTTATGCTTCTGGCGTTGACTTCTAAGTCCCTAGCTATTCGATCTGGTGGAGCAACGCCCTCAAGCGATGCCTGGGTTGCCCGGAACGTAGAAATGACCTGTACTTTCACACTGGTCGCAATTATTCCTTTTATACGATGGAAAAACTGTTGTACTTATGTTGTATTTTATGCTTCTGGCGTTGAATTCTAAGTCCCTAGCTACTCGATCTGTTGGAGGAACGCACTAGAGTGAAGCCTAGGTTGCTCCGAACGTAGAAATGACCGTTACTTTCACAATGTTTGCAATTATTCCTTATATACAAGGGAAAAACTGTTGTATTTATATTGTATTTAATGCTTCTGGCGTTGACTTCTTAGGACCTAACTATTCGATCTGGTGGAGCAACGCCCCGGAGTTAAGCCAAGGTTGCCCGGAACGTAGAAATGACCCTAACTTTTACACTGTTTGCAAATATACATTATATACGATGGAAAAGCTGTTGTATTTATACTGTATTTTATGCTTCTGGCGTTGTCTTCTTAGTGCCTAACTATTCGATCTGGTGGAGCAATGCTCTAGGGTAAAGCCTAGGTTGCCCGGAACTTAGAAATGACCATTACTTTCACACTGCTTGCAATTATTCCCTTTATACGATGGAAAAACTGATGTATTTTTATTGTATTTTATGCTTCTGGCGTTGATTTTTAAGGACCTAACTCTTCGATCTGGTGCAGCAATGCCTCAGAGTGAAGCCTAGGTTGCCCGGAACGTGGAAATGGCCATTACTTTCACACTGGTTGCAATTATTCGCTTTATTAGATGGAAAAAGTGTTGTACATTTATCGTATTTTATTCTTCTGCCGTTGACTTGGTAGGCCCTAACTATTCGATCCGGTGGAACTACGCCATAGAGTGAAGCCTAGGTTGCCCGGAACGTAGAAATGACCATACCTTTCACACTCGTGCAATTATTCGTTTTTGACGATGGAAAAGCTATTGCATTTATATTGTATTTTATGCCTCTGGCGTTGACTTCTTAGGCCCTAACTATTCGATCTGGAGGACCAACGCCCTAGGGTGAAGCCTATGTTGCGCGGAACGTAGAAATGACCGTTACTTTCACAATGCTTGCAATTATTCGTTTTATACGATAGAAAGACTGTTGTATTTATTTTGTATTTTATGCTTCTGGCGTTGATTTCTAAGGCCCTAACTCTTCGATCTGGTGCAGCAATTCCTCACAGTGAAGCCTAGGTTGCCCGGAACGTGGAAATGGCCACTACTTTCACACTGGTTGCAATTATTCGCTTTATAAGATGGAAAAAGTGTTGTACATTTATTGTATTTTATGCTTCGGGCGTTGACTTCTAAGGCCCTAGCTATTCGATATGGTGGAGCAACGCCCTAGGGTGAAGCCTAGGTTGCCCGGAACGTAGAAATGACCGTTACTTTCACACTGGTTGCAATTATTCGTTTTACACAATGGAAAAACTGTTCCATTTATTTTGTATTTTATGCTTCGGGCGTTGACTTCTAAGGCCCTAACTATTTGATCTGGTGGATCACCGCCCTGTAGTGAAGCCTAGGTTGCCCGGAACGTAGAAATGACAATAGCTTTCACACTGGTTGCATTTATTCCTGTTATATAATGGAAAAACTGTTGCATTCTTATAGTATTTTATGCTTCTGGCGTTGTATTCAAAGTCCCTAGCTATTCGATCTGGTGGAGGAACGCCCTGGAGTTAAGCCAAGGTTGCCCGGAACGTAGAAATGACCATAACTTTAACACTGGTTGCAATTATTCGTTCTATACAATGAAAAAACTGTTCTATTGATTTTGTATTTCATGATTCGGGCGTTGACTTCTAAGGCCCTAACTATTCGATCTGGTGGTGCAACGCCCTACAGTTAAGCCTAGGTTGCCCGGAACTTAGAAATGACCTTTGCTTTCACACTGTTTGCAAATATACATTATATACGATGGAAAAGCTGATGTATTTATTTTGTATTTTATGCTTCTGGCGTTGACTTCTTAGGCCCTAACTATTCGATCTGGTGGAGCAACGCCCTAGAGTGAAGCCTAGGTTGCCCGGAACGTAGAAATGACCTTTACTTTTGCACTGTTTGCAAATATACATTATATACGATGGAAAAGCTGTTGTATTTATATTGTATTTTATGCTTCTGGCGTTGTCTTCTTAGGCCCTAACTATTCGATCTGGCGGAGCAATGCCTCAGTGTTAAGTCTAGGATGCCCGGAACGTAGAAATGGCCGTTACTTTCACACTGGTTGCAATCATTCATTTTATACGTTGGAAAAACTGTTGTACATATATCGCATTTTATGCTTCTGGCGTTGACTTCTTAGGCCCTAACTATTCGATCTGGTGGAGCAACGCCCTAGGGTGAAGCCTAGGTTGCCCGGAACGTAGAAATGACCATAACCATCAGACTAGTTGCAATTATTCGTTTTATACGATGGAAAGACTGTTGTATTTATATTGTATTTTATAGTTATGGCGTTGTCTTCCAGGGCCGTGGCTATTCGATGTGGTTGAGCAACGCCCTAGAGTTGAGCCTAGGTTGCCCGGAACGTAGAAATGACCATAGCTTTCATACTGGTTGCAATTATTTGTTCTATACGATGGAAAAACTGTTGTATTTATTTTGTATTTGGTGCTCCTGGCGTTGACTTCTTAGGCGCTAGCTATTGGATCTGGTGGACCAACGCCCTAGAGTGAAGCCTAGGTTGCCCGGAACGTAGAAATGACCATAACATTCATACTGGTTGCAATTATTCGTTTTATACGATGGAAAATCTGTTGTATTTTTATTTAATTTTATGCTTCTGGCATTGACTTCTAAGTCCCTAGCTATTCGATCTGGTGGAGCAACGCCCTATAGTGAAGCCTAGGCTGCTCGGAACGTAGAAATGACCATCACCTTCACTCTGGTTGCAATTATTCTTGTTATACGATGGAAAAACTGTTGTATTTATATTATATTTTATGCTTCAGGCGTTGAGTCCTGAGGCCGTAGCTATTCCATGTGGTGGAGCAACGCCCTAGAGTGAAGCCTAGGTTGCCCGGAACGTAGAAATGACCATTACTTCCACACTGTTTGCAAATATACATTTTATACGATGGAAAAACTGTTGTATTTATATTGTATTTTATGCTTCTGACATTGACTTCTGAGGCCCTAACTATTCGATGTGGTGGATCACCGCCCTGTAGTGAAGCTAGGTTGCCCGGAACGTAGAAATGACCGTTACTTTCACACTGGTTGCTATTATTCGTTTTACACAATGGAAAAACTGTTGTATTTTTATTGTATTTTATGCTTCTGACGTTGACTTCTAAGTCCCTAGCTATTCGATCTGGTGGAGCAACGCCCTTAAGCGAAGCCCAGGATGGCCGGAACGTAGAAATGACCCGTACTTTCACACTGGTTGCAATTATTCGTTTTACACAATGGAAAAACTGTTCCATTTATTTTGTATTTTATGCTTCGGGCGTTGACTTCTAAGGCCCTAACTATTTGATCTGGTGGATCACCGCCCTGTAGTGAAGCCTAGGTTGCCCGGAACGTAGAAATGACAATAGCTTTCACACTGGTTGCAATTATTCCTGTTATACAAGGGAAAAAATGTTGTATTTATATTGTGTTTTAAGCTTCTGGCATTGACTTCTGAGGCCCTAACTATTCGATGTGGGGGAGAAACGCCCTAGAGTGAAGCCTAGGTTGCCCGGAACGTAGAAATGACCATAACTTTCACACTGTTTGCAATCATTCATTTTATGCGATGGAAAAGCTGTTGTATTTATATTGTATTTTATGCTTCTGGAGTTGACTTCTAAGGCCGCAGCTATTCGATGTGATGGAGCGACGCCCAAGAGTCAAGCCTAGGTTGCCCGGAACGTAGAAATGACCATTACTTTCACACTGGTTGCAATTATTCCTTTTATACGATGGAAAAACTGATGTATTTTTATTATATTTTATGCTTCTGGCGTTGACTTCTAAGTCCCTAGCTATTCGATCTGGTGGAGCAACGCCCTCAAGCGATGCCTGGGTTGCCCGGAACGTAGAAATGACCTGTACTTTCACACTGGTCGCAATTATTCCTTTTATACGATGGAAAAACTGTTGTACTTATGTTGTATTTTATGCTTCTGGCGTTGAATTCTAAGTCCCTAGCTACTCGATCTGTTGGAGGAACGCACTAGAGTGAAGCCTAGGTTGCTCCGAACGTAGAAATGACCGTTACTTTCACAATGTTTGCAATTATTCCTTATATACAAGGGAAAAACTGTTGTATTTATATTGTATTTAATGCTTCTGGCGTTGACTTCTTAGGACCTAACTATTCGATCTGGTGGAGCAACGCCCCGGAGTTAAGCCAAGGTTGCCCGGAACGTAGAAATGACCCTAACTTTTACACTGTTTGCAAATATACATTATATACGATGGAAAAGCTGTTGTATTTATACTGTATTTTATGCTTCTGGCGTTGTCTTCTTAGTGCCTAACTATTCGATCTGGTGGAGCAATGCTCTAGGGTAAAGCCTAGGTTGCCCGGAACTTAGAAATGACCATTACTTTCACACTGCTTGCAATTATTCCCTTTATACGATGGAAAAACTGATGTATTTTTATTGTATTTTATGCTTCTGGCGTTGATTTTTAAGGACCTAACTCTTCGATCTGGTGCAGCAATGCCTCAGAGTGAAGCCTAGGTTGCCCGGAACGTGGAAATGGCCATTACTTTCACACTGGTTGCAATTATTCGCTTTATTAGATGGAAAAAGTGTTGTACATTTATCGTATTTTATTCTTCTGCCGTTGACTTGGTAGGCCCTAACTATTCGATCCGGTGGAACTACGCCATAGAGTGAAGCCTAGGTTGCCCGGGACGTAGAAATGACCATACCTTTCACACTCGTGCAATTATTCGTTTTTGACGATGGAAAAGCTATTGCATTTATATTGTATTTTATGCCTCTGGCGTTGACTTCTTAGGCCCTAACTATTCGATCTGGAGGACCAACGGCCCAGAGTGAAGCATAGGTCGCCCGGAACGTAGAAATGACCGTCACTTTCACTCTGGTTGCAACTACTCCTGTTATACAATGGAAAAACTGATGTATTTTTATTGTATTTTATGCTTCGGGCGCTGACTTCTAAGGCCCTAGCTATTCGATATGGTGGAGCAACGCCCTAGGGTGAAGCCTATGTTGCGCGGAACGTAGAAATGACCGTTACTTTCACAATGCTTGCAATTATTCGTTTTATACGATAGAAAGACTGTTGTATTTATTTTGTATTTTATGCTTCTGGCGTTGATTTCTAAGGCCCTAACTCTTCGATCTGGTGCAGCAATTCCTCACAGTGAAGCCTAGGTTGCCCGGAACGTGGAAATGGCCACTACTTTCACACTGGTTGCAATTATTCGCTTTATAAGATGGAAAAAGTGTTGTACATTTATTGTATTTTATGCTTCGGGCGTTGACTTCTAAGGCCCTAGCTATTCGATATGGTGGAGCAACGCCCTAGGGTGAAGCCTAGGTTGCCCGGAACGTAGAAATGACCGTTACTTTCACACTGGTTGCAATTATTCGTTTTACACAATGGAAAAACTGTTCCATTTATTTTGTATTTTATGCTTCGGGCGTTGACTTCTAAGGCCCTAACTATTTGATCTGGTTGATCACCGCCCTGTAGTGAAGCCTAGGTTGCCCGGAACGTAGAAATGACAATAGCTTTCACACTGGTTGCATTTATTCCTGTTATATAATGGAAAAACTGTTGCATTCTTATAGTATTTTATGCTTCTGGCGTTGTATTCAAAGTCCCTAGCTATTCGATCTGGTGGAGGAACGCCCTGGAGTTAAGCCAAGGTTGCCCGGAACGTAGAAATGACCATAACTTTAACACTGGTTGCAATTATTCGTTCTATACAATGAAAAAACTGTTCTATTGATTTTGTATTTCATGATTCGGGCGTTGACTTCTAAGGCCCTAACTATTCGATCTGGTGGTGCAACGCCCTACAGTTAAGCCTAGGTTGCCCGGAACTTAGAAATGACCTTTGCTTTCACACTGTTTGCAAATATACATTATATACGATGGAAAAGCTGATGTATTTATTTTGTATTTTATGCTTCTGGCGTTGACTTCTTAGGCCCTAACTATTCGATCTGGTGGAGCAACGCCCTAGAGTGAAGCCTAGGTTGCCCGGAACGTAGAAATGACCTTTACTTTTGCACTGTTTGCAAATATACATTATATACGATGGAAAAGCTGTTGTATTTATATTGTATTTTATGCTTCTGGCGTTGTCTTCTTAGGCCCTAACTATTCGATCTGGCGGAGCAATGCCTCAGTGTTAAGTCTAGGATGCCCGGAACGTAGAAATGGCCGTTACTTTCACACTGGTTGCAATCATTCATTTTATACGTTGGAAAAACTGTTGTACATATATCGCATTTTATGCTTCTGGCGTTGACTTCTTAGGCCCTAACTATTCGATCTGGTGGAGCAACGCCCTAGGGTGAAGCCTAGGTTGCCCGGAACGTAGAAATGACCATAACCATCAGACTAGTTGCAATTATTCGTTTTATACGATGGAAAGACTGTTGTATTTATATTGTATTTTATAGTTATGGCGTTGTCTTCCAGGGCCGTGGCTATTCGATGTGGTTGAGCAACGCCCTAGAGTGGAGCCTAGGTTGCCCGGAACGTAGAAATGACCATAGCTTTCATACTGGTTGCAATTATTTGTTCTATACGATGGAAAAACTGTTGTATTTATTTTGTATTTGGTGCTCCTGGCGTTGACTTCTTAGGCCCTAGCTATTGGATCTGGTGGACCAACGCCCTAGAGTGAAGCCTAGGTTGCCCGGAACGTAGAAATGACCATAACATTCATACTGGTTGCAATTATTCGTTTTATACGATGGAAAATCTGTTGTATTTTTATTTAATTTTATGCTTCTGGCATTGACTTCTAAGTCCCTAGCTATTCGATCTGGTGGAGCAACGCCCTATAGTGAAGCCTAGGCTGCTCGGAACGTAGAAATGACCATCACCTTCACTCTGGTTGCAATTATTCTTGTTATACGATGGAAAAACTGTTGTATTTATATTATATTTTATGCTTCAGGCGTTGAGTTCTGAGGCCGTAGCTATTCCATGTGGTGGAGCAACGCCCTAGAGTGAAGCCTAGGTTGCCCGGAACGTAGAAATGACCATTACTTCCACACTGTTTGCAAATATACATTTTATACGATGGAAAAACTGTTGTATTTATATTGTATTTTATGCTTCTGACATTGACTTCTGAGGCCCTAACTATTCGATGTGGTGGATCACCGCCCTGTAGTGAAGCTAGGTTGCCCGGAACGTAGAAATGACCGTTACTTTCACACTGGTTGCTATTATTCGTTTTACACAATGGAAAAACTGTTGTATTTTTATTGTATTTTATGCTTCTGACGTTGACTTCTAAGTCCCTAGCTATTCGATCTGGTGGAGCAACGCCCTTAAGCGAAGCCCAGGATGGCCGGAACGTAGAAATGACCCGTACTTTCACACTGGTTGCAATTATTCGTTTTACACAATGGAAAAACTGTTCCATTTATTTTGTATTTTATGCTTCGGGCGTTGACTTCTAAGGCCCTAACTATTTGATCTGGTGGATCACCGCCCTGTAGTGAAGCCTAGGTTGCCCGGAACGTAGAAATGACAATAGCTTTCACACTGGTTGCAATTATTCCTGTTATACAAGGGAAAAAATGTTGTATTTATATTGTGTTTTAAGCTTCTGGCATTGACTTCTGAGGCCCTAACTATTCGATGTGGGGGAGAAACGCCCTAGAGTGAAGCCTAGGTTGCCCGGAACGTAGAAATGACCATAACTTTCACACTGTTTGCAATCATTCATTTTATGCGATGGAAAAGCTGTTGTATTTATATTGTATTTTATGCTTCTGGAGTTGACTTCTAAGGCCGCAGCTATTCGATGTGATGGAGCGACGCCCAAGAGTCAAGCCTAGGTTGCCCGGAACGTAGAAATGACCATTACTTTCACACTGGTTGCAATTATTCCTTTTATACGATGGAAAAACTGATGTATTTTTATTATATTTTATGCTTCTGGCGTTGACTTCTAAGTCCCTAGCTATTCGATCTGGTGGAGCAACGCCCTCAAGCGATGCCTGGGTTGCCCGGAACGTAGAAATGACCGTTACTTTCACACTGGTTGCAATTATTCGTTTTATACAATGGAAAAACTGTTCCATTTATTTTGTATTTTATGCTTCGCGCGTTGACTTCTAAGGCCTTAACTATTTGATCTGGTGGATCACCGCCCTGTAGAGAAGCCTAGGTTGCCCGGAACGTAGAAATGACCATTACTTTCACACTGTTTGTAATTATTCCTGTTATACGATGGAATAACTGTTGTATTTATATTTTATTTTATGCTTCTGGCGTTGACTTCTAAGGCCGTAGCTAATCGACGTGGTGGGGCAACGCCCTGGAGTGAAGCCTAGGTTGTCCGGAACGTAGAAATGACCTTTGCTTTCACACTCTTTGCAAATATACATTATATACGATGGAAAATCAGTTGTATTTATATTGTATTTTATGCATCTGGCTTTGGCTACTTAGGCCCTAACTATTCGATCTGGTGCAACAACGCCCTAGAGTGAAGCCTAGGTCGCCCGGAACGTAGAAATGGCCATAACTTTCACACTGGTTGCAATTATTCGCTTTGTACAATGGAAAAACTGTTCTATTTATTTTGTATTTTATGCTTCGGGCGTTGACTTCCAAGGCCCTAACTATTCGATGTGGTGGAGGAACGCCCTAGAGTGAAGCCTAGGTTGCCCGGAACGTAGAAATGACCATCACCTTCACACTGCTTGCAATTATTCCTGTTATACAAGGGAAAAATTGTTGTATTTATTGTGTATTTTATGCTTCTGGCGTTGACTTCTTAGGCCCTAACTATTCGATCTGTAGGAGCAACGCCCTAGAGCGAAGCCTAGGTTGCCCGGTAAGTAGAAATGACCATCACTTTCACACTGGTTGCAATTATTCTTGTTATACGATGTAAAAACTGTTGTATTTATTTTGAATTTTATGCTTCAGGCGCTGACTTCTAAGGCCGTAGCTATACGGTGTTGTGGAGCAACGCCCCAGAGTGAAGCCTAGGTTGCCCGGAACGTAGAAATGGCCATTACTTTCACGCTGGTTGCAATTATTCATTTTATACGATGAAAAAACTGTTGTACATATATCGTATTTTATGCTTCTGGCGTTGACTTCTAAGGCCCTATGTATTCGATCTGGAGCAGCAATGCCTCAGTGTTAAGTCTAGGATGCCCGGAACGTAGAAATGGCCGTTACTTTCACACTGGTTGCAATTATTCATTTTATACGATGAAAAAACTGTTGTACATATATCGTATTTTATGCTTCTGGCGTTGACTTCTAAGGCCCTATGTATTCGATCTGGTGGAGCAATGCCTCAGTGTTAAGTCTAGTTTGCCCGGAACGTAAAAATGGCCGTTACCTTCACACTGGTTACAATTATTCATTTTATACGATGGAAAAACTGTTGCATTTTTATTGTATTTTATGCTTCTGGCGTTAAATTCTAAGTCCCTGACTATGCGATCTGGTGGAGTAACGCCCTACAGTTAAGCCTAGGTTGCCCGGAACGTAGAAATGACCATAACTATCAGACTGGTTGCAATTATTCGTTTCATACAATGGAAAGACTGTTGTATTTATATTGTATTTTACAGTTATGGCGTTGTCTTCTAGGGCCGTAGCTATTCGATGTGGTTGAGCAACGCCCTAGAGTGAAGCCTAGGTTGCCCGGAACGTAGAAAAGACCATAGCTTTCATACTGGTTGCAATTATTCGTTTTATACGATGAAAAAACTATTGTATTTATTTTGTATTCGGTGCTCCTCGCGTTGACTTCCAAGTCCCTAGCTATTCGATCTGGTGGAGCAACGCCCTACAGTTAAGCCTAGGTTGCCCGGAACGTAGAAATGACCATAACTATCAGACTGGTTGCAATTATTCGTTTCATACGATGGAAAGACTGTTGTATTTATATTGTATTTTATAGTTATGGCGTTGTCTTCTAGGGCCGTATCTATTCGATGTGGTGGAGCAACGCCATAGAGCGAAACCCAGGTTGCTCGGAACGTAGAAATGACCATTACTTTCACACTGGTTGCAATTATCCCTGTATTACGATGGAAAGGCTGTTGTATTTATATTGTATTTTATGCTTCTGGCGTAGTCTTCTTAGGCCCTAACTATTCGATCTGGTGGAACAACGCCCTAGAGTGAAGACTAGGTTGCCCGGAACGTAGAAATGACCATAGCTTTCATACTGGTTGCAATTATTCGTTTTATACCATGGAAAAACTGTTGTACATATACCGTATTTTATGCTTCTGGCGTTGACTTCTAAGTCCCTAGCTATTCGATGTGGTGGAGCAACGCCCTAGAGTGAAGCCTAGGTTGCCCGGGACGTAGAAATGACCATCACCTTCACTCTGGTTGCAATTATTCCTGTTATAGGATGGGAAAACTGTTGTATTTATATTGTATTTTATGCTTCTGGCCTTGACTTCTGAGGCCGTAGCTATTCGATGTGGTGGACCAACGCCCTAGAGTGAAGCTTAGGTTGCCCGGAACGTAGAAATGACCATTACTTTCACACTGGTTGCAATTATTCCTGTTGTACGATGGACAAACTGTTGGATTTTTATTGTACTTTATGCTTCTGGCGTTGACTTCTAAGGCCCTATGTATTCGATCTGGTGGAGCAATGCCTCTGTGTTAAGTCTAGTTTGCCCGGAACGTAGAAATGGCCGTTACCTTCACACTGGTTACAATTATTCATTTTATACGATGGAAAACCTGTTGTACATATATCGTATTTTATGCTTCTGGCGTTGACCTCTTAGGCCCCAACTATTCCATCTGGCGGAGCAACGCCCTACAGTTAAGCCTAGGTTCCCCGAACGTAGAAATGACCATAACTATCAGACTGGTTGCAATTATTCGTTCTATACGATGGAAAGACTGCTGTATTTATATTGTATTTTATAGTTATGGCGTTGCCTTCTAGGGCCGTAGCTATTCGATGTGGTTGAGCAACGCCCTGGAGTGAAGCCTAGGTTGCCCGGAACGTAGAAATGACCATCACCTTCACACTGCTTGCAATTATTCCTGTTATACAAGGGAAAAACTGTTGTATTTATTGTGTATTTTATGCTTCTGGCGTTGACTTCTTAGGCCCTAACTATTCGATCTGTAGGAGCAACGCCCTAGAGCGAAGCCTAGGTTGCCCGGTAAGTAGAAATGACCATCACTTTCACACTGGTTGCAATTATTCTTGTTATAGGATGGGAAAACTGTTGTATTTATATTGTATTTTATGCTTCTGGCCTTGACTTCTAAGGCCGTAGCTATTCGATGTGGTGGACCAACGCCCTAGAGTGAAGCTTAGGTTGCCCGGAACGTAGAAATGACCATTACTTTCACACTGGTTGCAATTATTCCTGTTGTACGATGGACAAACTGTTGGATTTTTATTGTACTTTATGCTTCTGGCGTTGACTTCTAAGGCCCTATGTATTCGATCTGGTGGAGCAATGCCTCTGTGTTAAGTCTAGTTTGCCCGGAACGTAGAAATGGCCGTTACCTTCACACTGGTTACAATTATTCATTTTATACGATGGAAAAACTGTTGTACATATATCGTATTTTATGCTTCTGGCGTTGACTTCTTAGGCCCCAACTATTCCATCTGGTGGAGCAACGCCCTACAGTTAAGCCTAGGTTCCCCGAACGTAGAAATGACCATAACTATCAGACTGGTTGCAATTATTCGTTCTATACGATGGAAAGACTGCTGTATTTATATTGTATTTTATAGTTATGGCGTTGCCTTCTAGGGCCGTAGCTATTCGATGTGGTTGAGCAACGCCCTGGAGTGAAGCCTACGTTGAACGGAACGTAGAAATGACCATAGCTTTCACACTGGTTGCAATTATTCCTGTTATACGATGGAAAAACTGTTGCATTTTTATTGTATTTTACGCTTCTGGCGTTAAATTCTAAGTCCCTAACTATGCGATCTGGTGGAGCAACGCCCTAAAGTTAAGCCTACGTTGCCCGGAACGTAGAAATGACCATAACTATCAGACTGGTTGCAATTATTCGTTTCATACGATGGAAAGACTGCTGTATTTATATTGTATTTTATTGTTATGGCGTTGTCTTCTAGGGCCGTAGCTATTCGATGTGGTTGAGCAACGCCCTAGAGTGAAGCCTAGGTTGCCCGGAACGTAGAAATGACCATAGCTTTCATACTGGTTGCAATTATTCGTTTTATACGATGGAAAAACTATTGAATTTATTTTGTATTTGGTGCTTCCCGCGTTGACTTCTAAGTCCCTAGCTATTCGATCTGGTGGAGCAACGCCCTAGAGTGAAGCCCAGGTTGCCCAGAATGTAGAAATGACCATCACCTTCACTCTGGTTGCAATTATTCCTGTTATACGATGAAAAAACTGTTGTATTTTTATTGTATTTTACGCTTCAGGCGTTGACTTCTAAGGCCGTAGCTAATCGATGTGGTGGAGCAACGCCCTGGAGTGAAGCCTAGGTTGCCCGGAGCGTTGAAATGGCTATCACTTTCACACTGGTTGTAGTTACTCCTGTTATACGATGGAACAGCTGTTGCATTTTTATTGTATCTTATGCGTCTGGCGTTGTTTTCTAAGGCCCTAACTATTCGACCTGGAGGAGGAACTCCCTAGAGTGAAGCCTATGTTGCCCGGGATGTAGAACTGAACATTCCCTTCACACTGGTTGCAATTATTCTCTTTGTACAATAGAAAACCTGTTGTATTTTTATTGTATTTTATGCGTCAGGCCTTGTTTTCTAAGCCCCTAACTATTCGATCTGGTGGAGCACGCCCTAGTGTGAAGCCTAGGTTGCGCGGAATGTAGAAATAGCCATTTCTTTCACACTGGTTACAATTATTCCTGTTTTACGATGGAAAAACTGTTGTATCTATTTTGTATTTTATGCTTCTGGAGTTGACTTCTTAGGCCCTAATTATTGGATCTGTTGGAGCAACGCCCTAGGGTGAAGCCTAGGTTGCCCGGAACGTATAAATGACCATAACTTTCAAGCTGATTGCAATTATTCGTTTTATACGACGGAAAAGCTGTTGTATTTCTATTGTATTTTATGCTTCTGAAGTTGACTTGTTAGGCCCTAACTATTCGAACTGGTGGAGCAACGCCCTAGTGAGAAGAGTAGATTGCCCGGAACGAAGAAATGACCATTACCTTCAGGCTTGTTGCAGTTATTCCTGTTATACGATGAAAAAACTGTTGTATTTTTATTGTATTGTATGCTTCAGACGTTGACTTCTAAGGCCGTAGCTATTCGATGTGGTGGAGCAACGCCCTAGAGTGTAGCCTAGGTTGCCCGGAACGTAGAAATGACCATCACCTTCTCTCTGGTTGCAGTTATTCCTGTTATACAATGGAAAAATTGTTGCATTTCTATTGTATTTTATGCATCTGGCGTTGTATTCAAAGTCCCTAACTATTCGATCTGGTGGAGCAACGCCCTGGAGTTAAGCCAAGGTTGCCCGGAACGTAGAAATGACCATAACTTTCACACTGGTTGCAATTATTCGTTCTACACAATGGAAAAACTGTTCTATTTATTTTGTATTTCATGCTTTGGGCGTTGACTTCTAAGTCCCTAACTATTCGATCTGGTGGAGCAACGCCCTAGACTGAAGCCTAGGTTGCCCGGAATGTAGAAATGACCATCACTTTCACACTGTTTGCAATGATTCATTTTATACAGTGGAAAAACTGTTGTATTTATATTGTATTTTATGCTTCTGGCGTTGACTTCTTAGGCCCTAACTATTCTATCTGGTGGAGCAACGCCCTAGAGTGAAGCCTAGGTTGCCCGGAATGTAGAAATAGCCATTACTTTCACACTGTTTGCAATTATTCATTTTACACAATGGAAAAACTGTTGTATTTATATTGTATTTTATGCTTCTGGCGTTGACTTCTAAGGCCCTAACCATTCCACGTGGTAAAGCAACGTCCTAGAACGAAACCCAGGTTGCCCAGAGCGTAGAAATGACCATGTCTTTCACACTGGTTGCAATTATTCCTGTTATACGTTGGAAAAACTATTGTATTTATATTATATTTTATGCTTCAGCAGTTGACTTCTTAGACCCTAACTATTGGACCTGCTGGAACAACGCCCTAGAGTGAAGCCTAGGTTGCCCGGAACGTAGAAATGACCATTACTTTCACACTGGCTGCAATTATTCCTGTTATAAGATGGAAAAACTGTTGTATCTATTTTGTATTGCATGCTTCTGGAGTTGACTTCTTAGGCCCTAACTATTGGATCTTTTGGAGCAACGCCCTAGGGTGAAGCCTAGGTTGCCCGGAACGTATAAATGACCATAACTTTCATACTGAATGCAATTATTCGTTTTATACGACTGAAAAGCTGTTGTATTTCTATTGTATTTTATGCTTCTGGCGTTGACTTCTAAGGCCGTAGCTATTCGATGTGGTGGGGCAACGCCCTAGCGTGAAGCCTAGGTTGCCGTGAACGTAGAAATGACCATTACTTCCACACTGTTTGCAATTATTCATATTATACAGTGGAAAAACTGTTGTATTTATATTGCATTTTATGCTTCTGGCATTGACTTCTAAGGCCCTAACTATTCGATGAGGTGGAGCAACGCCCTAGAGTGAAGCCTAGGTTGCCCGGAACGTGGAAATGACCATAGCTTTCACACTGTTTGAAATTATTCCTGTTATACAAAGGAAAAACTGTTGTATTTATATTGTGTTTTATGCTTCTGGCATTGACTTCTAAGGCCCTAACTATTCGATGTGGTGGAGCAACGCCCTAGAGTGAAGCCTAGGTTGCCCGGAACGTAGAAATGACCATAGCTTTCACACTGGATGCAATTATTCCTGCTATACAAGGGAAAAACTGTTGTATTTATATTGTATTTTATGCATCTGGCGTAGACTTCTTAGGACCTAACTATTCGAACTGGTGGAGCAACGCCCTAGAGAGAAGCCTAGATTGCCCGGAACGTTGAAATGACCATTACTTCCTCACTGTTTGCAATTATTCATTTTATACAAAGGAAAAACTGTTGTATTTATATTGTATTTTATGCTCCTGGCATCGACTTCTAAGGCCCTAACTATTCGATGTGGAGGAGCAACGCCATAGAGCGTAAACTAGGTTGCTCGGAACGTAGAAATGACCATTCCTTTCACACTGGTTGCAATTATTCCTGTTATAAGATGGACAAACTGTTGGATTTTTATTGTACTTTATGCTTCTGGCGTTGACTTCTAAGGCCCTATGTATTCGATCTGGTGGAGCAATGCCTCAGTGTTAAGTCTAGGATAAACGGAACGTAGAAATGGCCGTTACTTTCACACTGGTTGCAATTATTCATTTTATACGATGGAAAAACTGTTGTACATATATCGTATTTTATGCTTCTAGCGTTGACTTCTTAGGCCCTAACTATTCGATCTGTTGGAGCAACGCCCTAGAGTGAAGCCTAGGTTACCCGAAACATAGAAATGACCATTATTTTCACACTGGTTGCAATTATTCCTGTTATACGATGGAAAAGCTGTTGTAATTTTCTTTTATTTTATGCTTCTGGCGTTGACTCCTAAGGCCCTAACTATTCGACCTGGTGGAGGAACGCCCTAGAGTGAAGCCTATGTTGCCCGGAACGTAGAACTGAACATTCCCTTCACACTGGTTGCAATTATTCGTTTTGTACAATAGAAAACCTGTTGTATTTTTATTGTATTTTATGCGTCAGGCCTTGTTTTCTAAGCCCCTAACTATTCGATCTGGTGGAGCACGCCCTAGAGTGAAGCCTAGGATGAGCGGAATGTAGAAATGACCATTACTTTCACACTGGTTGCTATTATTCCTGTTATACGATCTACAAACTGTTGGATTTTTATTGTACTTTATGCTTCTGGCGTTGACTTCCTAGGCCCTAACTATTGGATCTGGTGGACCAACGCCCCAGAGTGAGACCTAGGATGCCCAGAGCGCAGAAATGGCCATTACTTTCAGACAGGTTGCAATTATTCGTTTTATACGATGGAAAAACTGTTGTACTTATATTGTATTTTATGCTTCTGGCGTTGACTTCTTAGGCCCCGACTATTCGATCTGGTGTAACAACGCCCCAGAGTGAGGCCTAGGTTGCCCGGAACGTAGAAATGACCATAACTTTCATACTGAATGCAATTATTCGTTTTATACGACTGAAAAGCTGTTGTATTTCTATTGTATTCTATGCTTCTGGCGTTGACTTCTAAGGCCGTAGCTATTCGATGTGGTGGGGCAACGCCCTAGCGTGAAGCCTAGGTTGCCGTGAACGTAGAAATGACCATTACTTCCACACTGTTTGCAATTATTCATATTATACAGTGGAAAAACTGTTGTATTTATATTGCATTTTATGCTTCTGGCATTGACTTCTAAGGCCCTAACTATTCGATGAGGTGGAGCAACGCTCTAGAGTGAAGCCTAGGTTGCCCGGAACGTGGAAATGACCATAGCTTTCACACTGTTTGAAATTATTCCTGTTATACAAGGGAAAAACTGTTGTATTTATATTGTGTTTTATGCTTCTGGCATTGACTTCTAAGGCCCTAACTATTCGATGTGGTGGAGCAACGCCCTAGAGTGAAGCCTAGGTTGCCCGGAACGTAGAAATGACCATAGCTTTCACACTGGATGCAATTATTCCTGCTATACAAGGGAAAAACTGTTGTATTTATATTGTATTTTACGCTTCTGGCGTCGACTTCTTAGGGCCTAACTATTCGATCTGGTGGAGCAACGCCCTAGTGTGAAGCCGAGGTTGCGCGAAATGTGGAAATGACCATTACCTTCACACTGTTTGTTATTATTCGTTTTAAAGGATGGAAAAAGTGTTGTATTTATTTTGTATTTCATGCTTCTGGCGTTGACTTCTTATGCCCTAACTATTCGATCTGCTGGAACAACGCCATAGAGTGAAGCATATGTTGCCCGGAACGTAGAAGTGACCATCACTTTCACACTGGTTGCATTTATTCCTGTTATACGATAGAAAGGCTGTTGTATTTATTTTGTATTTTATGCTTCTGGCGTTGACTTCTAAGGTCCTAGCAATTGAATCGCGTGAGGCAACGTCCAAGAGTGAAGCCTATGTTGCCCGAAACGTAGAAATGACCACTACTTTCATACTGGCTGCAATTATTCATTTTATACGATGGAAAAACTGTTGTATTTATTTTGTATTTTATGCTTCTGGCGTTGACTTGTTAGGCCCTAACAATTCGAACTGGTGGAGCAGCGCCCTAGAGAGAGGCCTAGGTTGCCCGGAACGTAGAAATGACCATTACTTCCTCACTGTTTGCAATTATTCATTTTATACAAAGGAAGAACTGTTGTATTTTTATTGTATTTTATGCTTCTGGCATTGACTTCTAAGGCCCTAACTATTCGATGTGGAGGAGCAACGCCATAGAGCGTAAACTAGGTTGCTCGGAACGTAGAAATGACCATTTCTTTCACACTGGTTGCAATTATTCCTGTTATACGATGGACAAACTGTTTGATTTTTATAGTACTTTATACTTCTGGCTTGACTTCTAAGGTCCTATGTATTCGATCTGGTGGAGCAATGCCTCAGTGTTAAGTCTAGGATAAACGGAACGTAGAAATGGCCGTTACTTTCACACTGGTTGCAATTATTCATTTTATACGATGGAAAAGCTGTTGTACATATATCGTATTTTATGCTTCTAGCGTCGACTTCTTAGGCCCTAACTATTCGATCTGGTGGAGCAACGCCCTAGAGTGAAGCCTAGGTTGCCCGGAACGTAGAAATGACCATAACTTTCACACTGGTTGCAATTATCCGTCTTATGCAATGGAAAAACTGTTGTATGTTTATTGTATTTTATGCTTCGGTCTTTGACTTCTATGCCCTACCTACTCGATCTGGTGGAGCAACGCCCTAGAGTCAAGCCTAGGTTGCCCGGAACGTAGATATAATTATAACTTTCACTCTGGGTGCAATCATTCATTTTATACGATGGAAGGACTGTTGTATGTATTTTGTATTTTATGCTTCTGGCGTTGACTTCTAAGGACCTTGCTCTTCGATCTGGTGCAGCAATGCCTCAGAGTTAAGTCTAGGATGCCCGAAACGTAGAAATGGCCATTACTTTCACACTGGCTGCAATTATTCCTGTTATACGGTGGAAAAGCTCTTGTATTTATATTGTATTTTATGCTTCGGGCGTTGACTTGTTAGTACCTAACTATTCAATCTGGTGGGGCAACGCCCTAGAGTGAAGCCTAGGTTGCCCGGAACGTAGAAATGTCCATAACTTTCACACTGGCTGCAATTCTTCGTTTTATACGATGGAAAGGCTGTTGTATTTATTTTGTATGTTATGCTTCTGGCGTTGACTTCTTAGGACCTAACTATTCAGTGTGGTGGAGCAACGCCCTAGAGTGAAGGCTAGGTAGCCCGGAACGCGGTAATGACTATTACCTTCACACTGGTTGCAATTATTCCTACTATACGATGGAAAGTCTGTTGTATTTTTATTGTATCTTATGCTTCTGGCGTTGACTTCTTTGGACCTAACTATCCGATCTGGTGTAGCAACGCCCTAGAGTGAAGCCTAGGTTGCCTGGAGCGTACAAATGACCATAACTTTCACACTGGTTGCAATTATTCGCTTTATACGATGGTAAAGCTGTTGTATTTATATTGTATTTTATGCTTCTGGCGTTGACTTCTTAGGCCCTAGCTATTCGATCTGGTGGAGCAACGCCCTATAGTGAAGCCTAGGCTGCTCGGAACGTAGAAATGACCATCACCTTCACTCTGGTTGCAATTATTCTTGTTATACGATGGAAAAACTGTTGTATTTATATTATATTTTATGCTTCAGGCGTTGAGTTCTGAGGCCGTAGCTATTCGATCTGGTGGAGCAACGCCCTTAAGCGAAGCCCAGGATGGCCGGAACGTAGAAATGACCCGTACTTTCACACTGGTTGCAATTATTCGTTTTACACAATGGAAAAACTGTTCCATTTATTTTGTATTTTATGCTTCGGGCGTTGACTTCTAAGGCCCTAACTATTTGATCTGGTGGATCACCGCCCTGTAGTGAAGCCTAGGTTGCCCGGAACGTAGAAATGACAATAGCTTTCACACTGGTTGCAATTATTCCTGTTATACAAGGGAAAAAATGTTGTATTTATATTGTGTTTTAAGCTTCTGGCATTGACTTCTGAGGCCCTAACTATTCGATGTGGGGGAGAAACGCCCTAGAGTGAAGCCTAGGTTGCCCGGAACGTAGAAATGACCATAACTTTCACACTGTTTGCAATCATTCATTTTATGCGATGGAAAAGCTGTTGTATTTATATTGTATTTTATGTTTCTGGAGTTGACTTCTAAGGCCGCAGCTATTCGATGTGATGGAGCGACGCCCAAGAGTCAAGCCTAGGTTGCCCGGAACGTAGAAATGACCATTACTTTCACACTGGTTGCAATTATTCCTTTTATACGATGGAAAAACTGATGTATTTTTATTATATTTTATGCTTCTGGCGTTGACTTCTAAGTCCCTAGCTATTCGATCTGGTGGAGCAACGCCCTCAAGCGATGCCTGGGTTGCCCGGAACGTAGAAATGACCGTTACTTTCACACTGGTTGCAATTATTCGTTTTATACAATGGAAAAACTGTTCCATTTATTTTGTATTTTATGCTTCGCGCGTTGACTTCTAAGGCCTTAACTATTTGATCTGGTGGATCACCGCCCTGTAGAGAAGCCTAGGTTGCCCGGAACGTAGAAATGACCATTACTTTCACACTGTTTGTAATTATTCCTGTTATACGATGGAATAACTGTTGTATTTATATTTTATTTTATGCTTCTGGCGTTGACTTCTAAGGCCGTAGCTAATCGACGTGGTGGGGCAACGCCCTGGAGTGAAGCCTAGGTTGTCCGGAACGTAGAAATGACCTTTGCTTTCACACTCTTTGCAAATATACATTATATACGATGGAAAATCAGTTGTATTTATATTGTATTTTATGCATCTGGCTTTGGCTACTTAGGCCCTAACTATTCGATCTGGTGCAACAACGCCCTAGAGTGAAGCCTAGGTCGCCCGGAACGTAGAAATGGCCATAACTTTCACACTGGTTGCAATTATTCGCTTTGTACAATGGAAAAACTGTTCTATTTATTTTGTATTTTATGCTTCGGGCGTTGACTTCCAAGGCCCTAACTATTCGATGTGGTGGAGGAACGCCCTAGAGTGAAGCCTAGGTTGCCCGGAACGTAGAAATGACCATCACCTTCACACTGCTTGCAATTATTCCTGTTATACAAGGGAAAAATTGTTGTATTTATTGTGTATTTTATGCTTCTGGCGTTGACTTCTTAGGCCCTAACTATTCGATCTGTAGGAGCAACGCCCTAGAGCGAAGCCTAGGTTGCCCGGTAAGTAGAAATGACCATCACTTTCACACTGGTTGCAATTATTCTTGTTATACGATGTAAAAACTGTTGTATTTATTTTGAATTTTATGCTTCAGGCGCTGACTTCTAAGGCCGTAGCTATACGGTGTTGTGGAGCAACGCCCCAGAGTGAAGCCTAGGTTGCCCGGAACGTAGAAATGGCCATTACTTTCACGCTGGTTGCAATTATTCATTTTATACGATGAAAAAACTGTTGTACATATATCGTATTTTATGCTTCTGGCGTTGACTTCTAAGGCCCTATGTATTCGATCTGGAGCAGCAATGCCTCAGTGTTAAGTCTAGGATGCCCGGAACGTAGAAATGGCCGTTACTTTCACACTGGTTGCAATTATTCATTTTATACGATGAAAAAACTGTTGTACATATATCGTATTTTATGCTTCTGGCGTTGACTTCTAAGGCCCTATGTATTCGATCTGGTGGAGCAATGCCTCAGTGTTAAGTCTAGTTTGCCCGGAACGTAAAAATGGCCGTTACCTTCACACTGGTTACAATTATTCATTTTACACGATGGAAAAACTGTTGCATTTTTATTGTATTTTATGCTTCTGGCGTTAAATTCTAAGTCCCTGACTATGCGATCTGGTGGAGTAACGCCCTACAGTTAAGCCTAGGTTGCCCGGAACGTAGAAATGACCATAACTATCAGACTGGTTGCAATTATTCGTTTCATACAATGGAAAGACTGTTGTATTTATATTGTATTTTACAGTTATGGCGTTGTCTTCTAGGGCCGTAGCTATTCGATGTGGTTGAGCAACGCCCTAGAGTGAAGCCTAGGTTGCCCGGAACGTAGAAAAGACCATAGCTTTCATACTGGTTGCAATTATTCGTTTTATACGATGAAAAAACTATTGTATTTATTTTGTATTCGGTGCTCCTCGCGTTGACTTCCAAGTCCCTAGCTATTCGATCTGGTGGAGCAACGCCCTACAGTTAAGCCTAGGTTGCCCGGAACGTAGAAATGACCATAACTATCAGACTGGTTGCAATTATTCGTTTCATACGATGGAAAGACTGTTGTATTTATATTGTATTTTATAGTTATGGCGTTGTCTTCTAGGGCCGTATCTATTCGATGTGGTGGAGCAACGCCATAGAGCGAAACCCAGGTTGCTCGGAACGTAGAAATGACCATTACTTTCACACTGGTTGCAATTATCCCTGTATTACGATGGAAAGGCTGTTGTATTTATATTGTATTTTATGCTTCTGGCGTAGTCTTCTTAGGCCCTAACTATTCGATCTGGTGGAACAACGCCCTAGAGTGAAGACTAGGTTGCCCGGAACGTAGAAATGACCATAGCTTTCATACTGGTTGCAATTATTCGTTTTATACCATGGAAAAACTGTTGTACATATACCGTATTTTATGCTTCTGGCGTTGACTTCTAAGTCCCTAGCTATTCGATGTGGTGGAGCAACGCCCTAGAGTGAAGCCTAGGTTGCCCGGGACGTAGAAATGACCATCACCTTCACTCTGGTTGCAATTATTCCTGTTATAGGATGGGAAAACTGTTGTATTTATATTGTATTTTATGCTTCTGGCCTTGACTTCTGAGGCCGTAGCTATTCGATGTGGTGGACCAACGCCCTAGAGTGAAGCTTAGGTTGCCCGGAACGTAGAAATGACCATTACTTTCACACTGGTTGCAATTATTCCTGTTGTACGATGGACAAACTGTTGGATTTTTATTGTACTTTATGCTTCTGGCGTTGACTTCTAAGGCCCTATTTATTCGATCTGGTGGAGCAATGCCTCTGTGTTAAGTCTAGTTTGCCCGGAACGTAGAAATGGCCGTTACCTTCACACTGGTTACAATTATTCATTTTATACGATGGAAAAACTGTTGTACATATATCGTATTTTATGCTTCTGGCGTTGACCTCTTAGGCCCCAACTATTCCATCTGGTGGAGCAACGCCCTACAGTTAAGCCTAGGTTCCCCGAACGTAGAAATGACCATAACTATCAGACTGGTTGCAATTATTCGTTCTATACGATGGAAAGACTGCTGTATTTATATTGTATTTTATAGTTATGGCGTTGCCTTCTAGGGCCGTAGCTATTCGATGTGGTTGAGCAACGCCCTGGAGTGAAGCCTAGGTTGCCCGGAACGTAGAAATGACCATCACCTTCACACTGCTTGCAATTATTCCTGTTATACAAGGGAAAAACTGTTGTATTTATTGTGTATTTTATGCTTCTGGCGTTGACTTCTTAGGCCCTAACTATTCGATCTGTAGGAGCAACGCCCTAGAGCGAAGCCTAGGTTGCCCGGTAAGTAGAAATGACCATCACTTTCACACTGGTTGCAATTATTCTTGTTATACGATGTAAAAACTGTTGTATTTATTTTGAATTTTATGCTTCAGGCGCTGACTTCTAAGGCCGTAGCTATACGGTGTTGTGGAGCAACGCCCCAGAGTGAAGCCTAGGTTGCCCGGAACGTAGAAATGGCCATTACTTTCACGCTGGTTGCAATTATTCATTTTATACGATGAAAAAACTGTTGCACATATATCGTATTTTATGCTTCTGGCGTTGACTTCTAAGGCCCTATGTATTCGATCTGGAGCAGCAATGCCTCAGTGTTAAGTCTAGGATGCCCGGAACGTAGAAATGGCCGTTACTTTCACACTGGTTGCAATTATTCATTTTATACGATGAAAAAACTGTTGTACATATATCGTATTTTATGCTTCTGGCGTTGACTTCTAAGGCCCTATGTATTCGATCTGGTGGAGCAATGCCTCAGTGTTAAGTCTAGTTTGCCCGGAACGTAAAAATGGCCGTTACCTTCACACTGGTTACAATTATTCATTTTATACGATGGAAAAACTGTTGCATTTTTATTGTATTTTATGCTTCTGGCGTTAAATTCTAAGTCCCTGACTATGCGATCTGGTGGAGTAACGCCCTACAGTTAAGCCTAGGTTGCCCGGAACGTAGAAATGACCATAACTATCAGACTGGTTGCAATTATTCGTTTCATACAATGGAAAGACTGTTGTATTTATATTGTATTTTACAGTTATGGCGTTGTCTTCTAGGGCCGTAGCTATTCGATGTGGTTGAGCAACGCCCTAGAGTGAAGCCTAGGTTGCCCGGAACGTAGAAAAGACCATAGCTTTCATACTGGTTGCAATTATTCGTTTTATACGATGAAAAAACTATTGTATTTATTTTGTATTCGGTGCTCCTCGCGTTGACTTCCAAGTCCCTAGCTATTCGATCTGGTGGAGCAACGCCCTACAGTTAAGCCTAGGTTGCCCGGAACGTAGAAATGACCATAACTATCAGACTGGTTGCAATTATTCGTTTCATACGATGGAAAGACTGTTGTATTTATATTGTATTTTATAGTTATGGCGTTGTCTTCTAGGGCCGTATCTATTCGATGTGGTGGAGCAACGCCATAGAGCGAAACCCAGGTTGCTCGGAACGTAGAAATGACCATTACTTTCACACTGGTTGCAATTATCCCTGTATTACGATGGAAAGGCTGTTGTATTTATATTGTATTTTATGCTTCTGGCGTAGTCTTCTTAGGCCCTAACTATTCGATCTGGTGGAACAACGCCCTAGAGTGAAGACTAGGTTGCCCGGAACGTAGAAATGACCATAGCTTTCATACTGGTTGCAATTATTCGTTTTATACCATGGAAAAACTGTTGTACATATACCGTATTTTATGCTTCTGGCGTTGACTTCTAAGTCCCTAGCTATTCGATGTGGTGGAGCAACGCCCTAGAGTGAAGCCTAGGTTGCCCGGGACGTAGAAATGACCATCACCTTCACTCTGGTTGCAATTATTCCTGTTATAGGATGGGAAAACTGTTGTATTTATATTGTATTTTATGCTTCTGGCCTTGACTTCTAAGGCCGTAGCTATTCGATGTGGTGGACCAACGCCCTAGAGTGAAGCTTAGGTTGCCCGGAACGTAGAAATGACCATTACTTTTACACTGGTTGCAATTATTCCTGTTGTACGATGGACAAACTGTTGGATTTTTATTGTACTTTATGCTTCTGGCGTTGACTTCTAAGGCCCTATGTATTCGATCTGGTGGAGCAATGCCTCTGTGTTAAGTCTAGTTTGCCCGGAACGTAGAAATGGCCGTTACCTTCACACTGGTTACAATTATTCATTTTATACGATGGAAAAACTGTTGTACATATATCGTATTTTATGCTTCTGGCGTTGACTTCTTAGGCCCCAACTATTCCATCTGGTGGAGCAACGCCCTACAGTTAAGCCTAGGTTCCCCGAACGTAGAAATGACCATAACTATCAGACTGGTTGCAATTATTCGTTCTATACGATGGAAAGACTGCTGTATTTATATTGTATTTTATAGTTATGGCGTTGCCTTCTAGGGCCGTAGCTATTCGATGTGGTTGAGCAACGCCCTGGAGTGAAGCCTACGTTGAACGGAACGTAGAAATGACCATAGCTTTCACACTGGTTGCAATTATTCCTGTTATACGATGGAAAAACTGTTGCATTTTTATTGTATTTTACGCTTCTGGCGTTAAATTCTAAGTCCCTAACTATGCGATCTGGTGGAGCAACGCCCTAAAGTTAAGCCTACGTTGCCCGGAACGTAGAAATGACCATAACTATCAGACTGGTTGCAATTATTCGTTTCATACGATGGAAAGACTGCTGTATTTATATTGTATTTTATTGTTATGGCGTTGTCTTCTAGGGCCGTAGCTATTCGATGTGGTTGAGCAACGCCCTAGAGTGAAGCCTAGGTTGCCCGGAACGTAGAAATGACCATAGCTTTCATACTGGTTGCAATTATTCGTTTTATACGATGGAAAAACTATTGAATTTATTTTGTATTTGGTGCTTCCCGCGTTGACTTCTAAGTCCCTAGCTATTCGATCTGGTGGAGCAACGCCCTAGAGTGAAGCCCAGGTTGCCCAGAATGTAGAAATGACCATCACCTTCACTCTGGTTGCAATTATTCCTGTTATACGATGAAAAAACTGTTGTATTTTTATTGTATTTTACGCTTCAGGCGTTGACTTCTAAGGCCGTAGCTAATCGATGTGGTGGAGCAACGCCCTGGAGTGAAGCCTAGGTTGCCCGGAGCGTTGAAATGGCTATCACTTTCACACTGGTTGTAGTTACTCCTGTTATACGATGGAACAGCTGTTGCATTTTTATTGTATCTTATGCGTCTGGCGTTGTTTTCTAAGGCCCTAACTATTCGACCTGGAGGAGGAACTCCCTAGAGTGAAGCCTATGTTGCCCGGGATGTAGAACTGAACATTCCCTTCACACTGGTTGCAATTATTCTCTTTGTACAATAGAAAACCTGTTGTATTTTTATTGTATTTTATGCGTCAGGCCTTGTTTTCTAAGCCCCTAACTATTCGATCTGGTGGAGCACGCCCTAGTGTGAAGCCTAGGTTGCGCGGAATGTAGAAATAGCCATTTCTTTCACACTGGTTACAATTATTCCTGTTTTACGATGGAAAAACTGTTGTATCTATTTTGTATTTTATGCTTCTGGAGTTGACTTCTTAGGCCCTAATTATTGGATCTGTTGGAGCAACGCCCTAGGGTGAAGCCTAGGTTGCCCGGAACGTATAAATGACCATAACTTTCAAGCTGATTGCAATTATTCGTTTTATACGACGGAAAAGCTGTTGTATTTCTATTGTATTTTATGCTTCTGAAGTTGACTTGTTAGGCCCTAACTATTCGAACTGGTGGAGCAACGCCCTAGTGAGAAGAGTAGATTGCCCGGAACGAAGAAATGACCATTACCTTCAGGCTTGTTGCAGTTATTCCTGTTATACGATGAAAAAACTGTTGTATTTTTATTGTATTGTATGCTTCAGACGTTGACTTCTAAGGCCGTAGCTATTCGATGTGGTGGAGCAACGCCCTAGAGTGTAGCCTAGGTTGCCCGGAACGTAGAAATGACCATCACCTTCTCTCTGGTTGCAGTTATTCCTGTTATACAATGGAAAAATTGTTGCATTTCTATTGTATTTTATGCATCTGGCGTTGTATTCAAAGTCCCTAACTATTCGATCTGGTGGAGCAACGCCCTGGAGTTAAGCCAAGGTTGCCCGGAACGTAGAAATGACCATAACTTTCACACTGGTTGCAATTATTCGTTCTACACAATGGAAAAACTGTTCTATTTATTTTGTATTTCATGCTTTGGGCGTTGACTTCTAAGTCCCTAACTATTCGATCTGGTGGAGCAACGCCCTAGACTGAAGCCTAGGTTGCCCGGAATGTAGAAATGACCATCACTTTCACACTGTTTGCAATGATTCATTTTATACAGTGGAAAAACTGTTGTATTTATATTGTATTTTATGCTTCTGGCGTTGACTTCTTAGGCCCTAACTATTCTATCTGGTGGAGCAACGCCCTAGAGTGAAGCCTAGGTTGCCCGGAATGTAGAAATAGCCATTACTTTCACACTGTTTGCAATTATTCATTTTACACAATGGAAAAACTGTTGTATTTATATTGTATTTTATGCTTCTGGCGTTGACTTCTAAGGCCCTAACCATTCCACGTGGTAAAGCAACGTCCTAGAACGAAACCCAGGTTGCCCAGAGCGTAGAAATGATCATGTCTTTCACACTGGTTGCAATTATTCCTGTTATACGTTGGAAAAACTATTGTATTTATATTATATTTTATGCTTCAGCAGTTGACTTCTTAGACCCTAACTATTGGACCTGCTGGAACAACGCCCTAGAGTGAAGCCTAGGTTGCCCGGAACGTAGAAATGACCATTACTTTCACACTGGCTGCAATTATTCCTGTTATAAGATGGAAAAACTGTTGTATCTATTTTGTATTGCATGCTTCTGGAGTTGACTTCTTAGGCCCTAACTATTGGATCTTTTGGAGCAACGCCCTAGGGTGAAGCCTAGGTTGCCCGGAACGTATAAATGACCATAACTTTCATACTGAATGCAATTATTCGTTTTATACGACTGAAAAGCTGTTGTATTTCTATTGTATTTTATGCTTCTGGCGTTGACTTCTAAGGCCGTAGCTATTCGATGTGGTGGGGCAACGCCCTAGCGTGAAGCCTAGGTTGCCGTGAACGTAGAAATGACCATTACTTCCACACTGTTTGCAATTATTCATATTATACAGTGGAAAAACTGTTGTATTTATATTGCATTTTATGCTTCTGGCATTGACTTCTAAGGCCCTAACTATTCGATGAGGTGGAGCAACGCCCTAGAGTGAAGCCTAGGTTGCCCGGAACGTGGAAATGACCATAGCTTTCACACTGTTTGAAATTATTCCTGTTATACAAAGGAAAAACTGTTGTATTTATATTGTGTTTTATGCTTCTGGCATTGACTTCTAAGGCCCTAACTATTCGATGTGGTGGAGCAACGCCCTAGAGTGAAGCCTAGGTTGCCCGGAACGTAGAAATGACCATAGCTTTCACACTGGATGCAATTATTCCTGCTATACAAGGGAAAAACTGTTGTATTTATATTGTATTTTATGCATCTGGCGTAGACTTCTTAGGACCTAACTATTCGAACTGGTGGAGCAACGCCCTAGAGAGAAGCCTAGATTGCCCGGAACGTTGAAATGACCATTACTTCCTCACTGTTTGCAATTATTCATTTTATACAAAGGAAAAACTGTTGTATTTATATTGTATTTTATGCTCCTGGCATCGACTTCTAAGGCCCTAACTATTCGATGTGGAGGAGCAACGCCATAGAGCGTAAACTAGGTTGCTCGGAACGTAGAAATGACCATTTCTTTCACACTGGTTGCAATTATTCCTGTTATAAGATGGACAAACTGTTGGATTTTTATTGTACTTTATGCTTCTGGCGTTGACTTCTAAGGCCCTATGTATTCGATCTGGTGGAGCAATGCCTCAGTGTTAAGTCTAGGATAAAGGGAACGTAGAAATGGCCGTTACTTTCACACTGGTTGCAATTATTCATTTTATACGATGGAAAAACTGTTGTACATATATCGTATTTTATGCTTCTAGCGTTGACTTCTTAGGCCCTAACTATTCGATCTGTTGGAGCAACGCCCTAGAGTGAAGCCTAGGTTACCCGAAACATAGAAATGACCATTATTTTCACACTGGTTGCAATTATTCCTGTTATACGATGGAAAAGCTGTTGTAATTTTCTTTTATTTTATGCTTCTGGCGTTGACTCCTAAGGCCCTAACTATTCGACCTGGTGGAGGAACGCCCTAGAGTGAAGCCTATGTTGCCCGGAACGTAGAACTGAACATTCCCTTCACACTGGTTGCAATTATTCGTTTTGTACAATAGAAAACCTGTTGTATTTTTATTGTATTTTATGCGTCAGGCCTTGTTTTCTAAGCCCCTAACTATTCGATCTGGTGGAGCACGCCCTAGAGTGAAGCCTAGGATGAGCGGAATGTAGAAATGACCATTACTTTCACACTGGTTGCTATTATTCCTGTTATACGATCTACAAACTGTTGGATTTTTATTGTACTTTATGCTTCTGGCGTTGACTTCCTAGGCCCTAACTATTGGATCTGGTGGACCAACGCCCCAGAGTGAGACCTAGGATGCCCAGAGCGCAGAAATGGCCATTACTTTCAGACAGGTTGCAATTATTCGTTTTATACGATGGAAAAACTGTTGTACTTATATTGTATTTTATGCTTCTGGCGTTGACTTCTTAGGCCCCGACTATTCGATCTGGTGTAACAACGCCCCAGAGTGAGGCCTAGGTTGCCCGGAACGTAGAAATGACCATAACTTTCATACTGAATGCAATTATTCGTTTTATACGACTGAAAAGCTGTTGTATTTCTATTGTATTCTATGCTTCTGGCGTTGACTTCTAAGGCCGTAGCTATTCGATGTGGTGGGGCAACGCCCTAGCGTGAAGCCTAGGTTGCCGTGAACGTAGAAATGACCATTACTTCCACACTGTTTGCAATTATTCATATTATACAGTGGAAAAACTGTTGTATTTATATTGCATTTTATGCTTCTGGCATTGACTTCTAAGGCCCTAACTATTCGATGAGGTGGAGCAACGCTCTAGAGTGAAGCCTAGGTTGCCCGGAACGTGGAAATGACCATAGCTTTCACACTGTTTGAAATTATTCCTGTTATACAAGGGAAAAACTGTTGTATTTATATTGTGTTTTATGCTTCTGGCATTGACTTCTAAGGCCCTAACTATTCGATGTGGTGGAGCAACGCCCTAGAGTGAAGCCTAGGTTGCCCGGAACGTAGAAATGACCATAGCTTTCACACTGGATGCAATTATTCCTGCTATACAAGGGAAAAACTGTTGTATTTATATTGTATTTTACGCTTCTGGCGTCGACTTCTTAGGGCCTAACTATTCGATCTGGTGGAGCAACGCCCTAGTGTGAAGCCGAGGTTGCGCGAAATGTGGAAATGACCATTACCTTCACACTGTTTGTTATTATTCGTTTTATACGATGGAAAAAGTGTTGTATTTATTTTGTATTTCATGCTTCTGGCGTTGACTTCTTATGCCCTAACTATTCGATCTGCTGGAACAACGCCATAGAGTGAAGCATATGTTGCCCGGAACGTAGAAGTGACCATCACTTTCACACTGGTTGCATTTATTCCTGTTATACGATAGAAAGGCTGTTGTATTTATTTTGTATTTTATGCTTCTGGCGTTGACTTCTAAGGTCCTAGCAATTGAATCGCGTGAGGCAACGTCCAAGAGTGAAGCCTATGTTGCCCGAAACGTAGAAATGACCACTACTTTCATACTGGCTGCAATTATTCATTTTATACGATGGAAAAACTGTTGTATTTATTTTGTATTTTATGCTTCTGGCGTTGACTTGTTAGGCCCTAACAATTCGAACTGGTGGAGCAGCGCCCTAGAGAGAGGCCTAGGTTGCCCGGAACGTAGAAATGACCATTACTTCCTCACTGTTTGCAATTATTCATTTTATACAAAGGAAGAACTGTTGTATTTTTATTGTATTTTATGCTTCTGGCATTGACTTCTAAGGCCCTAACTATTCGATGTGGAGGAGCAACGCCATAGAGCGTAAACTAGGTTGCTCGGAACGTAGAAATGACCATTTCTTTCACACTGGTTGCAATTATTCCTGTTATACGATGGACAAACTGTTTGATTTTTATAGTACTTTATACTTCTGGCTTGACTTCTAAGGTCCTATGTATTCGATCTGGTGGAGCAATGCCTCAGTGTTAAGTCTAGGATAAACGGAACGTAGAAATGGCCGTTACTTTCACACTGGTTGCAATTATTCATTTTATACGATGGAAAAGCTGTTGTACATATATCGTATTTTATGCTTCTAGCGTCGACTTCTTAGGCCCTAACTATTCGATCTGGTGGAGCAACGCCCTAGAGTGAAGCCTAGGTTGCCCGGAACGTAGAAATGACCATAACTTTCACACTGGTTGCAATTATCCGTCTTATGCAATGGAAAAACTGTTGTATGTTTCTTGTATTTTATGCTTCGGTCTTTGACTTCTATGCCCTACCTACTCGATCTGGTGGAGCAACGCCCTAGAGTCAAGCCTAGGTTGCCCGGAACGTAGATATAATTATAACTTTCACTCTGGGTGCAATCATTCATTTTATACGATGGAAGGACTGTTGTATGTATTTTGTATTTTATGCTTCTGGCGTTGACTTCTAAGGACCTTGCTCTTCGATCTGGTGCAGCAATGCCTCAGAGTTAAGTCTAGGATGCCCGAAACGTAGAAATGGCCATTACTTTCACACTGGCTGCAATTATTCCTGTTATACGGTGGAAAAGCTCTTGTATTTATATTGTATTTTATGCTTCGGGCGTTGACTTGTTAGTACCTAACTATTCAATCTGGTGGGGCAACGCCCTAGAGTGAAGCCTAGGTTGCCCGGAACGTAGAAATGTCCATAACTTTCACACTGGCTGCAATTCTTCGTTTTATACGATGGAAAGGCTGTTGTATTTATTTTGTATGTTATGCTTCTGGCGTTGACTTCTTAGGACCTAACTATTCAGTGTGGTGGAGCAACGCCCTAGAGTGAAGGCTAGGTAGCCCGGAACGCGGTAATGACTATTACCTTCACACTGGTTGCAATTATTCCTACTATACGATGGAAAGTCTGTTGTATTTTTATTGTATCTTATGCTTCTGGCGTTGACTTCTTTGGACCTAACTATCCGATCTGGTGTAGCAACGCCCTAGAGTGAAGCCTAGGTTGCCTGGAGCGTACAAATGACCATAACTTTCACACTGGTTGCAATTATTCGCTTTATACGATGGTAAAGCTGTTGTATTTATATTGTATTTTATGCTTCTGGCGTTGACTTCTTAGGCCCTAACTTTTCGATCTTGTGGACCAACGCCCTAGAGTGAATCCTAGCTTGCCCGGAACGTAGAAATGACCATCACTTTCACACTGGGTGCGATTATTCCTGCTATGCGATGGAAAAACTGTTGCATCTTTATTGTATTTTATGCTGCGGGCGTTGACTTCTATGGCCCTACCTATTCGATCTGGAGGAGCAACGCCATAGAGTCAAGCATTGGTTGCCCGGAACGTAGAAATGACCATAACTTTCACAGAGGTTGCTGTTATTCGTTTTATACGATGGAAAGGCTGTTGTAGTTATTTTGTATTTTATGCTTCTGGCTTTGACTTCTAAGGCCCTAACTCTTCGATCTGGTGGAGCAATGCCTCAGAGTTAAGTCTAGGATTCCCAGAACGTAGAAATGGGCATTACTTTCACACTGGCTGCAATTATTCCTGTTATACGATGGAAAAGCTGTTGTATTTATATTGTATTGTATGCTTCTCGCGTTGACTTCTTAGGACCGAACTATTCGATCTGGTGGAGCAACGCACTAGAGTGAAGCCGAGGTTGCCCGGAACGTAGAAATGTCCATTACCTTCACACTGGTAGCAAGTATTCCTGTTATACAATGGAAAGGCTGTTGTATTTTTATTGTATTTTATGCTTCAGGAGTTGACTTCTAATGCGCTAGCTATTAGATCTGGGGGAACTACGCCCTCGAGTGAAGCTTAGATTTCCCGGAACGTAGAAGAGACCATTACTTTCACACTGGTTGCAATTTTTCCTGTTATACACTGGAAAAACTTCTGTATCTATATTGTATTTTATGCTTCCGGCGTTGACTTCTAAGGCCCTATCTCTTCGGTGCGGTGGAGCAATGCCTCAGAGTTAAGTCAAGGGTGCCCGGAACGTAGAAATGGCCATTACTTTCACACTGGTTGCAATTATTCCTGTTATACGACGGAAAAGCTGTTGTATTTATATTGTATTTTATGGTTCTGGCGTTGACTTCTTAGGACCTAACTATTCAATCTGATGGAGCAACGCCCTAGGGTGAAGCCTAGGTTGCCCGGAACGTGGTAATGGCCATTACATTCACACTGGGTGCAATTATTCCTATTATACGATGGAAAGGCTGTGGTATTTTAATTGTATTTTATGCTTCTGGCGTTGACTTCTTAGGCTCTAGCTATTTGATCTGGTGGAGCAACGCCCTACTGTGAAGCCTAGGTCTCCCGGATCGTAGAAATGACCATTACTTGCACACTGGTTGCAATTATTCGTTTTATACGATGGAGGAACTGTTGTATTTATTTTGTATTTTGTGCTCCTGGCGTTGACTTCTTAGGCCCTAACTATTAGATCTGGTGGACCAACGCCCTAGAGTGAAGCCTAGTTTGCCCGGAACGTAGAAATGACCATAATTTTCATACGGATTGCAATTATTCGTTTTGTACGATGGAAAATCTGTTGTATTTATATTGTATTTTCTGCGTCTGGCTTTGACTTCTGAGGTCCTAGCTATCCGATCTGGTGGGGCAACGTCCAAGAGTGAAGCCTATGGGGCCTGGAACGCAGAAATGACCATCACTTTCACACTGGTTGCAAATATACATTTTATACGATGGAAAAACTGTTGTATTTATATTGTATTTTATGCTTCTGACATTGACTTCTGAGGCCCTAACTATTCGATGTGGTGGAGCAACGCCCTAGAGTGAAGCCTAGGTTGCCCGGAACGTAGAAATGTCCGTTACTTTCACACTGGTTGCAATTATTCGTTTTACACAATGGAAAAACTGTTGTACTTATGTTGTATTTTATACTTCTGGCGTTGAATTCTAAGTCCCTAGCCATGCGATCTGGTGGAGCAACGCCCTAGAGTGAAGCCTAGGTTGCCCGGAACGTAGAAATGTCCATAACTTTCACACTGGCTGCAATTCTTCGTTTTATACGATGGAAAGGCTGTTGTATTTATTTTGTATGTTATGCTTCTGGCGTTGACTTCTTAGGACCTAACTATTCAGTGTGGTGGAGCAACGCCCTAGAGTGAAGGCTAGGTAGCCCGGAACGCGGTAATGACTATTACCTTCACACTGGTTGCAATTATTCCTACTATACGATGGAAAGTCTGTTGTATTTTTATTGTATCTTATGCTTCTGGCGTTGACTTCTTTGGACCTAACTATCCGATCTGGTGTAGCAACGCCCTAGAGTGAAGCCTAGGTTGCCTGGAGCGTACAAATGACCATAACTTTCACACTGGTTGCAATTATTCGCTTTATACGATGGTAAAGCTGTTGTATTTATATTGTATTTTATGCTTCTGGCGTTGACTTCTTAGGCCCTAACTTTTCGATCTTGTGGACCAACGCCCTAGAGTGAATCCTAGCTTGCCCGGAACGTAGAAATGACCATCACTTTCACACTGGGTGCGATTATTCCTGCTATGCGATGGAAAAACTGTTGCATCTTTATTGTATTTTATGCTGCGGGCGTTGACTTCTATGGCCCTACCTATTCGATCTGGAGGAGCAACGCCATAGAGTCAAGCATTGGTTGCCCGGAACGTAGAAATGACCATAACTTTCACAGAGGTTGCTGTTATTCGTTTTATACGATGGAAAGGCTGTTGTAGTTATTTTGTATTTTATGCTTCTGGCTTTGACTTCTAAGGCCCTAACTCTTCGATCTGGTGGAGCACTGCCTCAGAGTTAAGTCTAGGATTCCCAGAACGTAGAAATGGGCATTACTTTCACACTGGCTGCAATTATTCCTGTTATACGATGGAAAAGCTGTTGTATTTATATTGTATTGTATGCTTCTCGCGTTGACTTCTTAGGACCGAACTATTCGATCTGGTGGAGCAACGCACTAGAGTGAAGCCGAGGTTGCCCGGAACATAGAAATGTCCATTACCTTCACACTGGTAGCAAGTATTCCTGTTATACAATGGAAAGGCTGTTGTATTTTTATTGTATTTTATGCTTCAGGAGTTGACTTCTAATGCGCTAGCTATTAGATCTGGGGGAACTACGCCCTCGAGTGAAGCTTAGATTTCCCGGAACGTAGAAGAGACCATTACTTTCACACTGGTTGCAATTTTTCCTGTTATACACTGGAAAAACTTCTGTATCTATATTGTATTTTATGCTTCCGGCGTTGACTTCTAAGGCCCTATCTCTTCGGTGCGGTGGAGCAATGCCTCAGAGTTAAGTCAAGGGTGCCCGGAACGTAGAAATGGCCATTACTTTCACACTGGTTGCAATTATTCCTGTTATACGACGGAAAAGCTGTTGTATTTATATTGTATTTTATGGTTCTGGCGTTGACTTCTTAGGACCTAACTATTCAATCTGATGGAGCAACGCCCTAGGGTGAAGCCTAGGTTGCCCGGAACGTGGTAATGGCCATTACATTCACACTGGGTGCAATTATTCCTATTATACGATGGAAAGGCTGTGGTATTTTAATTGTATTTTATGCTTCTGGCGTTGACTTCTTAGGCTCTAGCTATTTGATCTGGTGGAGCAACGCCCTACTGTGAAGCCTAGGTCTCCCGGATCGTAGAAATGACCATTACTTGCACACTGGTTGCAATTATTCGTTTTATACGATGGAGGAACTGTTGTATTTATTTTGTATTTTGTGCTCCTGGCGTTGACTTCTTAGGCCCTAACTATTGGATCTGGTGGACCAACGCCCTAGAGTGAAGCCTAGTTTGCCCGGAACGTAGAAATGACCATAATTTTCATACGGATTGCAATTATTCGTTTTGTACGATGGAAAATCTGTTGTATTTATATTGTATTTTCTGCGTCTGGCTTTGACTTCTGAGGTCCTAGCTATCCGATCTGGTGGGGCAACGTCCAAGAGTGAAGCCTATGGGGCCTGGAACGCAGAAATGACCATCACTTTCACACTGGTTGCAAATATACATTTTATACGATGGAAAAACTGTTGTATTTATATTGTATTTTATGCTTCTGACATTGACTTCTGAGGCCCTAACTATTCGATGTGGTGGAGCAACGCCCTAGAGTGAAGCCTAGGTTGCCCGGAACGTAGAAATGTCCGTTACTTTCACACTGGTTGCAATTATTCGTTTTACACAATGGAAAAACTGTTGTACTTATGTTGTATTTTATACTTCTGGCGTTGAATTCTAAGTCCCTAGCCATGCGATCTGGTGGAGCAACGCCCTAGAGTGAAGCATAGGTTACCCGGAACATAGAAATGACCAGTACTTTCACACTGGTTGCAGCTTTCCTGTTATACGATGGAAAAACTGTTGTACTTATGTTGCATTTTATGCTTCTGGCGTCGAATTCTAAGTCCCTAACTATTCGATCTGGTGGAGCAACGCCCTAGAGTGAAGCCTAGGTTGCCCGGAAGATAGTAATGTCCATATCTTACACACTGGTTACAATTATTCCTGTTATACGATGGAAAAGCTGTTGTACTTGTAATGTATTTTATGCTTCTGGCGTAGACTTCTTAGGCCCTAAATATTCGATTTGGTGGAACGACGCCCTAGAGTGAAGCCTAGGTTGCCCGTATCGTAGAAATGACCATATCTTTCACACTGTTTGCAATTATTCCTGTTATACGGTGGAAAATCTGTTGTATTTATGTTGTGTTTAATGCTTCTGGCGTTGACTTCTAAGGCCATAGCTATTCGATCTGGTGGAGCAACGCCCTAGAGAGAAGCCTAGGTTGCCCGGAACGTAGTGATGTCCATATCTTACACACTGGTTGCAATTATTCATTTATACGATGGAAAGACTGTTGTATTTATTTTGTATTTGGTGCTCCTGGCGTTGACTTCTTATGCCCTAACCATTCGACCTGGTGGAACAACGCCCTGGACTGAAGCCTAGGTTGCCCGGAACGTAGAAAGGACCATAACTTTCACACTGGTTGCAATTATTCGTTTTGTACAATGGAAAAACTGCTGTACATATATCGTATTTTCTGCGTCTGGCTTTGACTTCTGAGGCCCTAACTATTCGATCTGGTGGAGCAACGCCCCAGACTGGAGCCTAGGTCGCCCGAAACGTAGAAATGACCATTACTTTCACTCTGGTTGCAATTATACATGCTATACGATGGACAAACTGTTGGACATTGATTGTACTTCATACTTCTGGCGTTGACTTCTAAGGCCCTATGTATTCGATCAGGTGGAGCAATGCCTCAGAGTTGAGTCTAGGACGCCAGGAACGTAGAAATGACCGTTACCTTCATGCTTGTTTCAATTATTCCTGTTATACGACGGACAAACTGTTGGATTTTGATTGTACTTTATGCTTCTGGCGTTGACTTCTAAGGCCCTATGTATTCGATCTGGTGGAGCAATGCCACAGAGTTAAGTCTAGGATGCCCGCAACGTAGAAATGGCCATTACTTTCACACTGGTTGCAATTATTCGTTTTATACGATGGAAAAACTGCTGTACATATATCGCATTTTATGCTTCTGGCGTTGATTTCTTAGGCCCTAACGATTCGATCTGGTGGAGCACCGCCCTAGAGTGAAGCCTAGGTTGCCCGGAACGTAGAAATGATCATCACATTCACACTGGTTGCAATTATTCATGTTATACGATGGAGTAACTGTTGTACGTATATCGTATTTTATGCTTCTGGCGTTGACTTCTTAGGCCCTAACTATTCTATCTGGTGCAGCAACGCCCTAGGGTGAAGCCTAGGTTGCCCGTAACGTAGAAATGACCATAACATTCATACTGGTTGCAATTATTCGTTTCATACGATGGAAAAACTGTTGTATTTATATCGTATTTTACACTTCAGGCGTTGACATCTTAGGCCCTAACAATTCGCTCTGGTGGAACAACGCCCTAGAGTGATGCCTAGGTCGCCCGGATCGTAGAAATGACCATTACTTGCACACTGGTTGCAATTATTCGTTTTATACGATGGAGAAACTGTTGTATTTATTTTGTATTTTGTGCTCCTGGCGTTGACTTCTTATGCCCTAACTATTGGATCTGGTGGACCAACGCCCTAGAGTGAAGCCTAGGTAGCCCGGAACGTAGAAATGACCATAGCATTCATAGTGGTTGCAATTATTCGTTTTATACGATGGAAAAACTGTTGTATTTTTATTTTATTTTATGCTTCTGGCGTTGACTTCTAAGTCCCTAGCTATTCGATCAGGTGGAGCAACGCCCTAGAGTGAAGCCTAGGTTGCCCGGAACGTAGAAATGACCATCACTTTCACACTGGTTGCAATTATTCCTGTTATATGGTGGAAAAACTGTAGTATCTATTTTGTATTTTATGCTTCTGGCGTTGACTTCTTAGGTCCTAACTATTGGATCTGGTGGAGCAACGCCCTAGGGTGAAGCCTAGGTTGCCCGCAACGTAGAAATGACCATAATTTTCATACGGATTGCAATTATTCGTTTTGTACGATGGAAAAACTGTTGTATTTATATTGTATTTTCTGCGTCTGGCTTTGACTTCTGAGGTCCTAGCTATCCGATCTGGTGGGGCAACGTCCAAGAGTGAAGCCAATGGGGCCTGGAACGCAGAAATGACCATCACCTTCACACTGGTTGCAATTATTCCTGTTATACGATGAAAAAAAAGTTGCCCTTTTATTGTATTTTATGCTTCAGGCGTTGACTTCTGAGGCCCTAACTATTCGATGTTCTGGAGCAACGCCTTAGAGCAAAGCCTAGGTTGCCCGGAACGTGGAAATGACCATCACGTTCACATTTGTTGCAATTATTCCCGTTATACGATGGAAAAACTGTTGTATTTATATTGTATTTTCTGCGTCTGGCTTTGACTTCTGAGGCCCTAACTATTCGATCTGGTGGAGCTACGCCCCAGACTGGAGCCTAGGTCGCCCGAAACGTAGAAATGACCACTACTTTCACTCTGGTTGCAATTATGCATGCTATACGATGGACAAACTGTTGGACTTTGATTGTACTTTATACTTCTGGCGTTGACTTCTAAGGCCCTATGTATTGGATCAGGTGGAGCAATGCCTCAGAGTTGAGTCTAGGATGCCCGCAACGTAGAAATGGCTATTACTTTCACACTGGTTGCAATTATTCGTTTTATACGATGGAAAAACTGCTGTACATATATCGTATTTTATGCTTCTGGCGTTGATTTCTTAGGCCCTAAGGATTCGATCTGGTGGAGCACCGCCCTAGAGTGAAGCGTAGGTTGCCCGGAACGTAGAAATGATCATCACATTCACACTGGTTGCAATTATTCATGTTATACGATGGAGTAACTGTTGTACGTATATCGTATTTTATGCTTCTGGCGTTGACTTCTTAGGCCCTAACTGTTCTATCTGGTGCAGCAACGCCCTAGGGTGAAGCCTAGGTTGCCCGTAACGTAGAAATGACCATAACATTCATACTGGTTGCAATTATTCGTTTCATACGATGGAAAAACTGTTGTATTTATATTGTATTTTACACTTCAGGCGTTGACATCTTAGGCCCTAACTATTCGCTCTGGTGGAACAACGCCCTACAGTGATGCCTAGGTCGCCCGGATCGTAGAAATGACCATTACTTGCACACTGGTTGCAATTATTCGTTTTATACGATGGAAAACTGTTGTATTTATTTTGTATTTGGTGCTCCTGGTGTTGACTTCTTGGGCCCTAACTATTGGATCTGGTATACCAACGCCCTAGAGTGAAGCCTAGGTTGCCCGGAACGTAGAAATGACCATAGCTTTCACACTGGTTGCAATTATTCCTGTTATAGAAGGGAAAAACTGTTGTATTTATATTGTATTTTATGCTTCTGGAGTTGACTTCCTAGGCCCTAACTATTCGATCTGGTGGAGCAACGCCCTAGAGTGAAGCCTAGGTTGTCCGGAACGTAGAAATGACCATTACCTTCACACTGTTTGCGATTATTCATTTTATACGACGGTAACACTGTTGTACATATATCGTATTTTATGCTTCTGGCGTTGACTTCTTAGGTTCTAACTATACGATCAGGTGGAGCCACGCCCTAGAGTGATGCCTAGGTCTCCCGGATCGTAGAAATGACCATTACTTGCACACTGGTTGCAATTATTCGTTTTATACGATGGAAAACTGTTGTATTTATTTTGTATTTGGTGCTCCTGGTGTTGACTTCTTGGACCCTAACTATTGGATCTGGTGTACCAACGCCCTAGAGTGAAGCCTAGGTTGCCCGGAACGTAGAAATGACCATATCTTTCATACTGGTTGCAATTATTCGTTTTATGCGATGGAAAAACTATTGTATTTATATTGTATTTTCTGCGTCTGGCTTTGACTTCTGAGGCCCTAACTATTCGATCTGGTGGAACAACGCCCCAGACTGGAGCCTAGGTCGCCCGAAACGTAGAAATGACCACTACTTTCACTCTGGTTGCAATTATACATGCTATACGATGGACAAACTGTTGGACTTTGATTGTACTTTATACTTCTGGCGTTGACTTCTAAGGCCCTATGTATTGGATCAGGTGGAGCAATGCCTCAGAGTTGAGTCTAGGACGCCAGGAACGTAGAAATGACCGTTACCTTCACGCTTGTTTCAATTATTCCTGTTATACGACGGACAAACTGTTGGATTTTGATTGTACTTTATGCTTCTGGCGTTGACTTCTAAGGCCCTATGTATTCGATCTGGTGGAGCAATGCCACAGAGTTAAGTCTAGGATGCCCGCAACGTAGAAATGGCTATTACTTTCACACTGGTTGCAATTATTCGTTTTATACGATGGAAAAACTGCTGTACATATATCGTATTTTATGCTTCTGGCGTTGATTTCTTAGGCCCTAACGATTCGATCTGGTGGAGCACCGCCCTAGAGTGAAGCGTAGGTTGCCCGGAACGTAGAAATGATCATCACATTCACACTGGTTGCAATTATTCATGTTATACGATGGAGTAACTGTTGTACGTATATCGTATTTTATGCTTCTGGCGTTGACTTCTTAGGCCCTAACTATTCTATCTGGTGCAGCAACGCCCTAGGGTGAAGCCTAGGTTGCCCGTAACGTAGAAATGACCATAGCATTCATACTGGTTGCAATTATTCGTTTCATACGATGGAAAAACTGTTGAATTTATATTGTATTTTACACTTCAGGCGTTGACATCTTAGGCCCTAACTATTCGCTCTGGTGGAACAACGCCCTAGAGTGATGCCTAGGTCGCCCGGATCGTAGAAATGACCATTACTTGCACACTGGTTGCAATTATTCGTTTTATACGATGGAAAACTGTTGTATTTATTTTGTATTTGGTGCTCCTGGTGTTGACTTCTTGGGCCCTAACTATTGGATCTGGTATACCAACGCCCTAGAGTGAAGCCTAGGTTGCCCGGAACGTAGAAATGACCATAGCTTTCACACTGGTTGCAATTATTCCTGTTATAGAAGGGAAAAACTGTTGTATTTATATTGTATTTTATGCTTCTGGAGTTGACTTCCTAGGCCCTAACTATTCGATCTGGTGGAGCAACGCCCTAGAGTGAAGCCTAGGTTGTCCGGAACGTAGAAATGACCATTACCTTCACACTGTTTGCGATTATTCATTTTATACGACGGTAACACTGTTGTACATATATCGTATTTTATGCTTCTGGCGTTGACTTCTTAGGTTCTAACTATTCGATCAGGTGGAGCCACGCCCTAGAGTGATGCCTAGGTCTCCCGGATCGTAGAAATGACCATTACTTGCACACTGGTTGCAATTATTCGTTTTATACGATGGAGAAACTGTTGTATTTATATTGTATTTTATGCTTCTGGAGTTGACTTCCTAGGCCCTAACTATTCGATCTGGTGGAGCAACGCCCTAGAGTGAAGCCTAGGTTGTCCGGAACGTAGAAATGGCCATCACCTTCACTCTGGTTGCAATTATTCCTGTTATACGACGGAAAAACTGTTGTGTTTGTATTATAGTTTATGCTTCAGGCATTGACTTCTAATGCCGTGGCTATTCGACGTGGTGGAGCAACGCCCTAGAGTGAAGCCTAGGTTGCCCGGAACGTAGAAATGACCATTACCTTCACAGTGTTTGCGATTATTCATTTTATACGATGGTGAAACTGTTGTACATATATCGTATTTTATGATTCTGGCGTTGCCTTTTAGGCCCTAACCATTCGTTCAGGTGGAGCAACGCCCTAGGGTGAAGCCTGGGTTGCCCGTAACGTAGAAATGACCATAACTTTCATACTGGTTGCAATTATTCGTTATATAGGATGGAAAGACTGTTGTATTTATTTTGTAGTTGGTGCTTCTGGCGTTGACTTCTTAGGCCCTAACTGTTGGATGTGGCGGAAAAACGCCCTTGAGTGAAGCCTAGGTTGCCCGGAACGTAGAAATGATCATATCTTTCAGACTGCTTGCAATTATTCCTTTTATACGATGGAAAAACTGATGTATTTTTATTGTATTTTATGCTTCTGGCGTTGATTTTTAAGGACCTAACTCTTCTATCTGGTGCAGCAATGCCTCAGAGTGAAGCCTAGGTTGCCCGGAACGTGGAAATGGCCATTACTTTCACACTGGTTGCAATTATTCGCTTTATTAGATGGAAAAAGTGTTGTACATTTATCGTATTTTATTCTTCTGCCGTTGACTTGGTAGGCCCTAACTATTCGATCCGGTGGAACTACGCCATAGAGTGAAGCCTAGGTTGCCCGGAACGTAGAAATGACCATACCTTTCACACTCGTGCAATTATTCGTTTTTGACGATGGAAAAGCTATTGCATTTATATTGTATTTTATGCCTCTGGCGTTGACTTCTTAGGCCCTAACTATTCGATCTGGAGGACCAACGCCTCAGAGTGAAGCATAGGTCGCCCGGAACGTAGAAATGACCGTCAGTTTCACTCTGGTTGCAACTACTCCTGTTATACAATGGAAAAACTGATGTATTTTTATTGTATTTTATGCTTCGGGCGCTGACTTCTAAGGCCCTAGCTATTCGATATGGTGGAGCAACGCCCTAGGGTGAAGCCTATGTTGCGCGGAACGTAGAAATGACCGTTACCTTCACAATGCTTGCAATTATTCGTTTTATACGATAGAAAGACTGTTGTATTTATTTTGTATTTTATGCGTCTGGCGTTGATTTCTAAGGCCCTAACTCTTCGATCTGGTGCAGCAATTCCTCACAGTGAAGCCTAGGTTGCCCGGAACGTGGAAATGGCCACTACTTTCACACTGGTTGCAATTATTCGCTTTATAAGATGGAAAAAGTGTTGTACATTTATTGTATTTTATGCTTCGGGCGTTGACTTCTAAGTCCCTAGCTATTCGATATGGTGGAGCAACGCCCTAGGGTGAAGCCTAGGTTGCCCGGAACGTAGAAATGACCGTTGCTTTCACACTGGTTGCAATTATTCGTTTTACACAATGGAAAAACTGTTCCATTTATTTTGTATTTTATGCTTCGGGCGTTGACTTCTAAGGCCCTAACTATTTGATCTGGTGGATCACCGCCCTGTAGTGAAGCCTAGGTTGCCCGGAACGTAGAAATGACAATAGCTTTCACACTGGTTGCAATTATTCCTGTTATACAAGGGAAAAACTGTTGTATTTATATTGTATTTTATGCATCTGGCATTGACTTCTGAGGCCCTAACTATTCGATGTGGGGGAGAAACGCCCTAGAGTGAAGCCTAGGTTACCCGGAACGTAGAAAGGACCAGTACTTTCACACTTGTTGCATTTATTCCTGTTATATAATGGAAAAACTGTTGCATTCTTATAGTATTTTATGCTTCTGGCGTTGTATTCAAAGTCCCTAGCTATTCGATCTGGTGGAGGAACGCCCTGGAGTTAAGCCAAGGTTGCCCGGAACGTAGAAATGACCATAACTTTAACACTGGTTGCAATTATTCGTTCTATACAATGAAAAAACTGTTCTATTGATTTTGTATTTCATGATTCGGGCGTTGACTTCTAAGGCCCTAACTATTCGATCTGGTGGTGCAACGCCCTACAGTTAAGCCTAGGTTGCCCGGAACGTAGAAATGACCTTTGCTTTCACACTGTTTGCAAATATACATTATATACGATGGAAAAGCTGATGTATTTATTTTGTATTTTATGCTTCTGGCGTTGACTTCTTAGGCCCTAACTATTCGATCTGGTGGAGCAACGCCCTAGGGTGAATCCTAGGTTGCCCGGAACGTAGAAATGACCGTTACTTTCACACTGGTTGCAATTATTCGTTTTATACAATGGAAAAACTGTTCCATTTATTTTGTACTTTATGCTTCGCGCGTTGACTTCTAAGGCCTTAACTATTTGATCTGGTGGATCACCGCCCTGTAGAGAAGCCTAGGTTGCCCGGAACGTAGAAATTACCATTACTTTCACACTGTTTGTAATTATTCGTGTTATACGATGGAATAACTGTTGTATTTATATTTTATTTTATGCTTCTGGCGTTGACTTCTAAGGCCGTAGCTAATCGACGTGGTGGGGCAACGCCTTGGAGTGAAGCCTAGGTTGTCCGGAACGTAGAAATGACCTTTGCTTTCACACTCTTTGCAAATATACATTATATACGATGGAAAATCAGTTGTATTTATATTGTATTTTATGCATCTGGCTTTGGCTACTTAGGCCCTAACTATTCGATCTGGTGCAACAACGCCCTAGAGTGAAGCCTAGGTCGCCCGGAACGTAGAAATGACCATAACTTTCACACTGGTTGCAATTATTCGCTTTGTACAATGGAAAAACTGTTCTATTTATATTGTATTTTATGCTTCGGGCGTTGACTTCCAAGGCCCTAACTATTCGATGTGGTGGAGGAACGCCCTAGAGTGAAGCCTAGGTTGCCCGGAACGTAGAAATGACCATCACCTTCACACTGCTTGCAATTATTCCTGTTATACAAGGGAAAAACTGTTGTATTTATTGTGTATTTTATGCTTCTGGCGTTGACTTCTTAGGCCCTAACTATTCGATCTGTAGGAGCAACGCCCTAGAGCGAAGCCTAGGTTGCCCGGTAAGTAGAAATGACCATCACTTTCACACTGGTTGCAATTATTCTTGTTATACGATGTAAAAACTGTTGTATTTATTTTGAATTTTATGCTTCAGGCGCTGACTTCTAAGGCCGTAGCTATACGGTGTTGTGGAGCAACGCCCCAGAGTGAAGCCTAGGTTGCCCGGAACGTAGAAATGGCCATTACTTTCACGCTGGTTGCAATTATCCCTGTATTACGATGGAAAGGCTGTTGTATTTATATTGTATTTTATGCTTCTGGCGTAGTCTTCTAAGGCCCTATGTATTCGATCTGGTGGAGCAATGCCTCTGTGTTAAGTCTAGTTTGCCCGGAACGTAGAAATGGCCGTTACCTTCACACTGGGTACAATTATTCATTTTATACGATGGAAAAACTGTTGTACATATATCGTATTTTATGCTTCTGGCGTTGACTTCTTAGGCCCCAACTATTCCATCTGGTGGAGCAACGCCCTACAGTTAAGCCTAGGTTCCCCGAAGTAGAAATGACCATAACTATCAGACTGGTTGCAATTATTCGTTCTATACGATGGAAAGACTGCTGTATTTATATTGTATTTTATAGTTATGGCGTTGCCTTCTAGGGCCGTAGCTATTCGATGTGGTTGAGCAACGCCCTGGAGTGAAGCCTACGTTGCCCGGAACGTAGAAATGACCATAGCTTTCACACGGGTTGCAATTATTCCAGTTATACGATGGAAAAACTGTTGCATTTTTATTGTATTTTATGCGTCTGGCGTTGTTTTCTAAGGCCCTAGCTATTCGACCCGGTGGGGCAACGCCCTAGGGTGAAGCCTAGGTTGCCCGGTACGTATAAATGACCATAACTTACATACTGATTGCAATTATTCGTTTTATTCGATGGAAAAGCTGTTGTATTTCTATTATATTTTATGCTTCTGGCGTTGAGTTGTTAGGCCCTAACTATTCGAACTGGTGGAGCAGCGCCCTAGAGAGAAGCCTAGGTTGCCCGGAACGTAGAAATGACCATTACTTCCTCACTGTTTGCAATTATTCATTTTATACAAAGGAAAAACTGTTGTACATATATCGTATTTTATGCTTCTAGCGTTGACTTCTTAGGCCCTAACTATTCGATCTGTTGGAGCAACGCCCTAGAGTGAAGCCTAGGTTACCCGAAACATAGAAATGACCATTATTTTCACACTGGTTGCAATTATTCCTGTTATACGATGGAAAAGCTGTTGTAATTATCTTTTATTTTATGCTTCTGGCGTTGACTCCTAAGGCCCTAACTATTCGACCTGGTGGAGGAACGCCCTAGAGTGAAGCCTATGTTGCCCGGAACGTAGAACTGAACATTCCCTTCACACTGGTTGCAATTATTCGTTTTGTACAATAGAAAACCTGTTGTATTTTTATTGTATTTTATGCGTCAGGCCTTGTTTTCTAAGCCCCTAACTATTCGATCTGGTGAAGCACGCCCTAGAGTGAAGCCTAGGATGCGCGGAATGTAGAAATGACCATTACTTTCACACTGGTTGCTATTATTCCTGTTATACGATCTACAAACTGTTGGATTTTTATTGTACTTTATGCTTCAGGCGTTGACTTCCTAGGCCCTAACTATTGGATCTGGTGGACCAACGACCCAGAGTGAGGCCTAGGATGCCCAGAGCGCAGAAATGGCCATTACTTTCAGACAGGTTGCAATTATTCGTTTTATACGATGGAAAAGCTGTTGTACTTATATTGTATTTTATGCTTCTGGCGTTGACTTCTTAGGCCCTGACTATTCGATCTGGTGTAACAACGCCCTAGAGTGAGGCCTAGGTTGCCCGGAACGTAGAAATGACCATCACTTTCACAGTGGTTGCAGTTACTCCCGTTATACGGTGGAAAAACTGTTGCCTTTTTATTGTATTGTATGCTTCTGGCGTTGAATTCAAAGTCCCTAGCTATTCGATCTGGTGGAGCAACGCCCTAGGGTGAAGCTTAGGTTGCCCGGAACGTAGAAATGACCATTACTTTCACACTGGTTGCAATTATTCGTTTTATACGATGGAAAAACTGTTGTATTTCTATTGTACTTTATGCTTCTGGCGTTGACTTCTTAGGCCCTAACTATTCTGTCTGGTGTAGCAACACCCTAGAGTGAAGCCTAGGTTGCCCGGAACGTAGAAATGACCTTTACTTTCACACTGTTTGCATTTATTCCTGTTATACGTTGGAAAAACTGTTCTATCTATATTGTGTTTTATGCTTTGGGCGTTGACTTCTATGGCCCTACCTATTCGATCTGGTGGAGCAACGCCATAGAGTCAAGCCTAGGTTGCCCGGAACGTAGGCATGACCATAGCTTTCACACGGGTTACAATTATTCGTTTTATACGATAGAAAGGCTGTTGTATTTATTTTGTGTCTTATGCTTCTGGCTTTGACTTCTAAGGCCCTAACTCTTCGATCTGGTGGAGCAATCCCTCAGAGTTGAGTCTAGGATTCCCGGAATGTAGAAATGGCCATTACTTTCACTCTGGTTGTAATTATGCCTGGTATACGATGGAACAACGGTTGTATTTTTATTTTAATTTATGATTCTGGCGTTGACTTAAAAGGTCCTAGCTATTCGATCTCGTGAGGCAACGTCCAACTGTGAAGCCTATGTTGCCCGAAACGTAGAAATGATCATTACTTTCACACTGGTTACAATTATACGTGCTATGAGATTGATAATCTGTTGCATTTTTATTGTATTTTCTGCTTCTGGCTTTGACTTCTAAGGTCCTAGCAATTCGATCTGTTGGGGCAACGACGAAGAGTGAAGCCTATGCTGCGCGGGACGTAGAAATGACCATTACTTTCACACTGGTTGCAATTACTCATTTTATGCGATGGAAAAGCTGTAGTATTTATATTGTATTTTATGCTTCTGGCGTTGACTTCATAGGCCCTAACTATTCGATCTGGTGGAGCAACGCCCTAGAGTGAAGCCTAGGTTGCCCGGAACGTAGAAATGACCATCACTTTCACACTGTTTGCAATGATTCATTTTATACAGTGGAAAAACTGTTGTATTTATATTGTATTTTATGCTTCTGGCGTTGACTTCTTAGGCCCTAACTATTCTATCTGGTGGAGCAACGCCCTAGAGTGAAGCCTAGGTTGCCCGGAATGTAGAAATAGCCATTACTTTCACACTGTTTGCAATTATTCATTTTACACAATGGAAAAACTGTTGTATTTATATTGTATTTTATGCTTCTGGCGTTGACTTCTAAGGCCCTAACCATTCCACGTGGTAAAGCAACGTCCTAGAACGAAACCCAGGTTGCCCAGAGCGCAGAAATGACCATGTCTTTCACACTGGTTGCAATTATTCCTGTTATACGTTGGAAAAACTATTGTATTTATATTATATTTTATGCTTCAGCAGTTGACTTCTTAGACCCTAACTATTGGACCTGCTGGAACAACGCCCTAGAGTGAAGCCTAGGTTGCCCGGAACGTAGAAATGACCATTACTTTCACACTGGCTGCAATTATTCCTGTTATAAGATGGAAAAACTGTTGTATCTATTTTGTATTGCATGCTTCTGGAGTTGACTTCTTAGGCCCTAACTATTGGATCTTTTGGAGCAACGCCCTAGGGTGAAGCCTAGGTTGCCCGGAACGTATAAATGACCATAACTTTCATACTGAATGCAATTATTCGTTTTATACGACTGAAAAGCTGTTGTATTTCTATTGTATTTTATGCTTCTGGCGTTGACTTCTAAGGCCGTAGCTATTCGATGTGGTGGGGCAACGCCCTAGCGTGAAGCCTAGGTTGCCGTGAACGTAGAAATGACCATTACTTCCACACTGTTTGCAATTATTCATATTATACAGTGGAAAAACTGTTGTATTTATATTGCATTTTATGCTTCTGGCATTGACTTCTAAGGCCCTAACTATTCGATGAGGTTGAGCAACGCCCTAGAGTGAAGCCTAGGTTGCCCGGAACGTGGAAATGACCATAGCTTTCACACTGTTTGAAATTATTCCTGTTATACAAGGGAAAAACTGTTGTATTTATATTGTGTTTTATGCTTCTGGCATTGACTTCTAAGGCCCTAACTATTCGATGTGGTGGAGCAACGCCCTAGAGTGAAGCCTAGGTTGCCCGGAACGTAGAAATGACCATAGCTTTCACACTGGATGCAATTATTCCTGCTATACAAGGGAAAAACTGTTGTATTTATATTGTATTTTACGCTTCTGGCGTCGACTTCTTAGGGCCTAACTATTCGATCTGGTGGAGCAACGCACTAGTGTGAAGCCGAGGTTGCGCGGAATGTGGAAATGACCATTACCTTCACACTGTTTGTTATTATTCGTTTTATACGATGGAAGAACTGTTGTATTTATTTTGTATTTCATGCTTCTGGCGTTGACTTCTTATGCCCTAACTATTCGATCTGCTGGAACAACGCCATAGAGTGAAGCATATGTTGCCCGGAACGTAGAAGTGACCATCACTTTCACACTGGTTGCATTTATTCCTGTTATACGATAGAAAGGCTGTTGTATTTATTTTGTATTTTATGCTTCTGGCGTTGACTTCTAAGGTCCTAGCTATTGAATCGCGTGAGGCAACGTCCAAGAGTGAAGCCTATGTTGCCCGAAACGTAGAAATGACCACTACTTTCATACTGGCTGCAATTATTCATTTTATACGATGGAAAAACTGTTGTATTTATTTTGTATTTTATGTTTCTGGCGTTGACTTGTTAGGCCCTAACAATTCGAACTGGTGGAGCAGCGCCCTAGAGAGAGGCCTAGCTTGCCCGGAACGTAGAAATGACCATTACTTCCTCACTGTTTGCAATTATTCATTTTATACAAAGGAAGAACTGTTGTATTTTTATTGTATTTTATGCTTCTGGCATTGACTTCTAAGGCCCTAACTATTCGATGTGGAGGAGCAACGCCATAGAGCGTAAACTAGGTTGCTCGGAACGTAGAAATGACCATTTCTTTCACACTGGTTGCAATTATTCCTGTTATACGATGGACAAACTGTTGGATTTTTATAGTACTTTATGCTTCTGGCTTGACTTCTAAGGTCCTATGTATTCGATCTGGTGGAGCAATGCCTCAGTATTAAGTCTAGGATAAACGGAACGTAGAAATGGCCGTTACTTTCACACTGGTTGCAATTATTCATTTTATACGATGGAAAAGCTGTTGTACATATATCGTATTTTATGCTTCTAGCGTTGACTTCTTAGGCCCTAACTATTCGATCTGGTGGAGCAACGCCCTAGAGTGAAGCCTAGGTTGCCCGGAACGTAGAAATGACCATAACTTTCACACTGGTTGCAATTATCCGTCTTATGCAATGGAAAAACTGTTGTATGTTTATTGTATTTTATGCTTCGGTCTTTGACTTCTATGCCCTACCTACTCGATCTGGTGGAGCAACGCCCTAGAGTCAAGCCTAGGTTGCCCGGAACGTAGATATAACTATAACTTTCACTCTGGGTGCAATCATTCATTTTATACGATGGAAGGACTGTTGTATGTATTTTGTATTTTATGCTTCTGGCGTTGACTTCTAAGGACCTTGCTCTTCGATCTGGTGCAGCAATGCCTCAGAGTTAAGTCTAGGATGCCCGAAACGTAGAAATGGCCATTACTTTCACACTGGCTGCAATTATTCCTGTTATACGGTGGAAAAGCTCTTGTATTTATATTGTATTTTATGCTTCGGGCGTTGACTTGTTAGTACCTAACTATTCAATCTGGTGGGGCAACGCCCTAGAGTGAAGCCTAGGTTGCCCGGAACGTAGAAATGTCCATAACTTTCACACTGGCTGCAATTCTTCGTTTTATACGATGGAAAGGCTGTTGTATTTATTTTGTATGTTATGCTTCTGGCGTTGACTTCTTAGGACCTAACTATTCAGTGTGGTGGAGCAACGCCCTAGAGTGAAGGCTAGGTAGCCCGGAACGCGGTAATGACCATTACCTTCACACTGGTTGCAATTATTCCTACTATACGATGGAAAGGCTGTTGTATTTTTATTGTATCTTATGCTTCTGGCGTTGACTTCTTTGGACCTAACTATCCGATCTGGTGTAGCAACGCCCTAGAGTGAAGCCTAGGTTGCCTGGAGTGTACAAATAACCATAACTCTCACATTGGTTGCAATTATTCGCTTTATACGATGGTAAAGCTGTTGTATTTATATTGTATTTTATGCTTCTGGCGTTGACTTCTTAGGCCCTAACTTTTCGATCTTGTGGACCAACGCCCTAGAGTGAATCCTAGCTTGCCCGGAACGTAGAAATGACCATCACTTTCACACTGGCTGCAATTTTTCCTGTTATACACTGGAAAAACTTCTGTATCTATATTGTATTTTATGCTTCCGGCGTTGACTTCTAAGGCCCTATCTCTTCGGTCCGGTGGAGCAATGCCTCAGAGTTAAGTCAAGGATGCCCGGAACGTAGAAATGGCCATTACTTTCACACTGGTTGCAATTATTCCTGTTATACGACGGAAAAGCTGTTGTATTTATATTGTATTTTATGGTTCTGGCGTTGACTTCTTAGGACCTAACTATTCAATCTGATGGAGCAACGCCCTAGAGTGAAGCCTAGGTTGCCCGGAACGTGGTAATGGCCATTACATTCACACTGGTTGCAATTATTCCTATTATACGATGGAAAGGCTGTGGTATTTTAATTGTATTTTATGCTTCTGGCGTTGACTTCTTAGGCTCTAGCTATTTGATCTGGTGGAGCAACGCCCTACTGTGAAGCCTAGGTTGCCCGGAACGTAGAAATGACCGTTACTTTCACAGTGTTTGCAATTACTCATTTTATACGACGGAAAAACTGTTGTATCTTTATTGTATTTTAGGCTTCGGGTGTTGACTTCTATGGCCCTACCTATTCGATCTGGTGGAGCAACGCTATAGAGTCAAGCATTGGTTGCCCGGAACGTAGAAATGACCATAACTTTCACACAGGTTGCTATTATTCGTTTTATACGATGGAAAGGCTGTTGTATTTATTTTGTATTACATGCTTTTGGGTTTGACTTCTAAGGGCCTAACTCTTAGATCTGGTGGAGCAATGCCTCAGAGTTAAGTCTAGGATTCGCGGAACGTATAAATGGGCATTACTATCACACTGGCTGCAATTACTCTTGTTATATGATGGAAAAGCTGTTTTATATATATTGTATTGTATGCTTCTCGCGTTGACTTCTTAGGACCTAACTATTCGATGTGGTGCAGCAACGCCCTAGAGTGAAGCCGAGGTTGCCCGGAACGTGGAAATGACCATAGCTTTCACACTGTTTGAAATTATTCCTTTTATACAAGGGAAAAACTGTTGTATTTATATTGTATTTTATGCTTCTGGCGTCGACTTCTCACGCCCCAACTATTCGATCTGGTGGAACAACGCCCTAGAGTGAAGCCTAGGTTGCCCGTTACGTGGAAATGACCATAGCTTTCACACTGTTTGAAATTATTCCTGTTATACAAGGGAAAAACTGTTGTATTTATATTGTATTTTATGCTTCTGGCGTTGGCTTCTTAGGCCCTAACTATTCGATCTGGTGGAGCAACGCCCTAGTGTGAAGCCGAGGTTGCCCGGAATGTGGAAATGACCATTACCTTCACCCTGCTTGCGATTTTTTATTTTATACGATCGTAAAACTGTTGTACTCATGTTGTATTTTACTCTTCTGGCGTTGAATATTAAGTCCCTAGCTATTCGATCTGGTGGAGCAGCTCCCTAGAGTGAAGCCTAGGCTACGCGGAACGTAGACATGTCCAGTACTTTCAAACTGGTTGCAGTTATTCCTGTTACACAATCGAAAAACTGTTGCATTTTTACTGTATTTTATGCTTCTGGCGTTGTATTCAAAGTCCCTAACTATTCGATCTGGTGGACCAACGCCCTAGAGTGAAGCCTAGGTTGCCCGGAACGTAGAAATGACCATATCTTTCAGACTGGTTGCAATTATTCCTGTTATACGACGAAAAAAATGTTGTATTTATATTGTATTTTATGCTTCTGGCGTAGACTTCTTAGGCCCTAACTATTCGAACTGGTGGAGCAACGCCCTAGAGAGAAGCCTAGATTGCCCGGAACGTTGAAATGAACATTACCTTCAGGCTTGTTGCAATTATTCCTGTTATACGATGAAAAAACTGTTGTATTTTTATTGTCTTTTATGCTTCAGGCGTTGACTTCTAAGGCCCTAACTTTTCGATGTGGTGGAGCAACGCCCTAGAGTGAAGCCTAGGTTGCCCGGAACGTGGAAATGACCATAGCTTTAACACTGTTTGAAATTATTCCTGTTATACAAGGGAAAAATTTTTGTATTTATATTGTGTTTTATGCTTCTGGCATTGACTTCTAAGGCCCTAACTATTCGATGTGGTGGAGCAACGCCCTAGAGTGAAGCCTAGGTTGCCCGGAACGTAGAAAAAACCATAACATTCACACAGGGTGCAATTATTCGTTTTATACGATGGAAAGGGTGATGTATTTATTTTGTATTTTCTGCGTCTGGCTTTGACTTCTGAGGCCGCAACTATTCGATCTGGTGGAGCAACGCCCCAGACTGGAGCCTAGTTCGCCCGAAACGTAGAAATGACCACTACTTTCACTCTGGTTGCAATTATACATGCTATACGATGGACAACCTGTTGGACTTTGATTGTACTTTATACTTCTGGCGTTGACTTCTAAGGCCCTATGTATTGGATCAGGTGGAGCAATGCCTCAGAGTTGATTCTAGGACGCCAGGAACGTAGAAATGACCGTTACCTTCACGCTTGTTTCAATTATTCCTGTTATACGATGGACAAACTGTTGGACTTTGATTGTACTTTATACTTCTGGCGTTGACTTCTAAGGCCCTATGTATTCGATCTGGTGGAGCAATGCCACAGAGTTAAGTCTAGGATGCCCGCAACGTAGAAATGCCTATTACTTTCACACTGGTTGCAATTATTCGTTTTATACGATGGAAAAACTGCTGTACATATATCGTATTTTATGCTTCTGGCGTTGATTTCTTAGGCCCTAACGATTCGATCTGGTGGAGCACCGCCCTAGAGTGAAGCGTAGGTTGCCCGGAACGTAGAAATGTTCATCACATTCACACTGGTTGCAATTATTCATGTTATACGATGGAGTAACTGTTGTACGTATATCGTATTTTATGCTTCTGGCGTTGACTTCTTAGGCCCTAACTATTCTATCTGGTGCAGCAACGCCCTAGGGTGAAGCCTAGGTTGCCCGTAACGTAGAAATGACCATAACATTCATAGTGGTTGCAATTATTCGTTTCATACGATGGAAAAACTGTTGTATTTATATTGTATTTTACACTTCAGGCGTTGATATCTTAGGCCCTAACTATTCGCTCTGGTGGAACAACGCCCTAGAGTGATGCCTAGGTCGCCCGGATCGTAGAAATGACCATTACTTGCACACTGGTTGCAATTATTCGTTTTATACGATGGAAAACTGTTGTATTTATTTTGTATTTGGTGCTCCTGGTGTTGACTTCTTGGGCCCTAACTATTGGATCTGGTGTACCAACGCCCTAGAGTGAAGCCTAGGTTGCCCGGAACGTAGAAATGACCATAGCTTTCACACTGGTTGCAATTATTCCTGTTATAGAAGGGAAAAACTGTTGTATTTATATTGTATTTTATGCTTCTGGAGTTGACTTCCTAGGCCCTGACTATTCGATCAGGTGGAGCAACGCCCTAGAGTGCAGCCTAGGTTGTCCGGAACGTAGAAATGACCATTACCTTCACACTGTTTGCGATTATTCATTTTATACGACGGTAACACAGTTGTACATATATCGTATTTTATGCTTCTGGCGTTGACTTCTTAGGTTCTAACTATTCGATCAGGTGGAGCCACGCCCTAGAGTGATGCCTAGGTCTCCCGGATCGTAGAAATGACCATTACTTGCACACTGGTTGCAATTATTCGTTTTATACGATGGAGAAACTGTTGTATTTATTTTGTATTTTGTGCTCCTGGCATTGACTTCTAAGGCCCTAACTATTCGATGTGGTGGAGCAACGCCCTAGAGTGAAGCCTAGGTTGCCCGGAACGTAGAAATGACCATAGCTTTCACACTGGATGCAATTATTCCTTTTATACAAGGGAAAAACGGTTGTATTTATATTGTATTTTATGCTTCTGGCGTCGACTTCTTACGCCCCAACTATTCGATCTGGTGGACCAACGCCCTAGAGTGAAGCCTAGGTTGCCCGGAACGTAGAAATGACCATATCTTTCAGACTGGTTGCAATTATTCCTGTTATACGATGAAAAAAATGTTGTATTTATATTGTATTTTATGCTTCTGGCGTAGACTTCTTAGGCCCTAACTATTCGAACTGGTGGAGCAACGCCCTAGAGAGAAGCCTAGATTGCCCGGAACGTTGAAATGAACATTACCTTCAGGCTTGTTGCAATTATTCCTGTTATACGATGAAAAAACTGTTGTATTTTTATTGTCTTTTATGCTTCAGGCGTTGACTTCTAAGGCCCTAACTTTTCGATGTGGTGGAGCAACGCCCTAGAGTGAAGCCTAGGTTGCCCGGAACGTGGAAATGACCATAGCTTTAACACTGTTTGAAATTATTCCTGTTATACAAGGGAAAAATTTTTGTATTTATATTGTGTTTTATGCTTCTGGCATTGACTTCTAAGGCCCTAACTATTCGATGTGGTGGAGCAACGCCATAGAGTGAAGCCTAGGTTGCCCGGAACGTAGAAATGACCATAACATTCACACAGGGTGCAATTATTCGTTTTATACGATGGAAAGGGTGATGTATTTATTTTGTATTTTCTGCGTCTGGCTTTGACTTCTGAGGCCGTAACTATTCGATCTGGTGGAGCAACGCCCCAGACTGGAGCCTAGGTCGCCCGAAACGTAGAAATGACCACTACTTTCACTCTGGTTGCAATTATACATGCTATACGATGGACAAACTGTTGGACTTTGATTGTACTTTATACTTCTGGCGTTGACTTCTAAGGCCCTATGTATTGGATCAGGTGGAGCAATGCCTCAGAGTTGAGTCTAGGACGCCAGGAACGTAGAAATGACCGTTACCTTCACGCTTGTTTCAATTATTCCTGTTATACGATGGACAAACTGTTGGACTTTGATTGTACTTTATACTTCTGGCGTTGACTTCTAAGGCCCTATGTATTCGATCTGGTGGAGCAATGCCACAGAGTTAAGTCTAGGATGCCCGCAACGTAGAAATGGCTATTACTTTCACACTGGTTGCAATTATTCGTTTTATACGATGGAAAAACTGCTGTACATATATCGTATTTTATGCTTCTGGCGTTGATTTCTTAGGCCCTAACGATTCGATCTGGTGGAGCACCGCCCTAGAGTGAAGCGTAGGTTGCCCGGAACGTAGAAATGTTCATCACATTCACACTGGTTGCAATTATTCATGTTATACGATGGAGTAACTGTTGTACGTATATCGTATTTTATGCTTCTGGCGTTGACTTCTTAGGCCCTAACTATTCTATCTGGTGCAGCAACGCCCTAGGGTGAAGCCTAGGTTGCCCGTAACGTAGAAATGACCATAACATTCATACTGGTTGCAATTATTCGTTTCGTACGATGGAAAAACTGTTGTATTTATATTGTATTTTACACTTCAGGCGTTGATATCTTAGGCCCTAACTATTCGCTCTGGTGGAACAACGCCCTAGAGTGATGCCTAGGTCGCCCGGATCGTAGAAATGACCATTACTTGCACACTGGTTGCAATTATTCGTTTTATACGATGGAAAACTGTTGTATTTATTTTGTATTTGGTGCTCCTGGTGTTGACTTCTTGGGCCCTAACTATTGGATCTGGTGTACCAACGCCCTAGAGTGAAGCCTAGGTTGCCCGGAACGTAGAAATGACCATAGCTTTCACACTGGTTGCAATTATTCCTGTTATAGAAGGGAAAAACTGTTGTATTTATATTGTATTTTATGCTTCTGGAGTTGACTTCCTAGGCCCTGACTATTCGATCAGGTGGAGCAACGCCCTAGAGTGCAGCCTAGGTTGTCCGGAACGTAGAAATGACCATTACCTTCACACTGTTTGCGATTATTCATTTTATACGACGGTAACACAGTTGTACATATATCGTATTTTATGCTTCTGGCGTTGACTTCTTAGGTTCTAACTATTCGATCAGGTGGAGCCACGCCCTAGAGTGATGCCTAGGTCTCCCGGATCGTAGAAATGACCATTACTTGCACACTGGTTGCAATTATTCGTTTTATACGATGGAGAAACTGTTGTATTTATTTTGTATTTTGTGCTCCTGGCATTGACTTCTAAGGCCCTAACTATTCGATGTGGTGGAGCAACGCCCTAGAGTGAAGCCTAGGTTGCCCGGAACGTAGAAATGACCATAGCTTTCACACTGGATGCAATTATTCCTTTTATACAAGGGAAAAACGGTTGTATTTATATTGTATTTTATGCTTCTGGCGTCGACTTCTTACGCCCCAACTATTCGATCTGGTGGACCAACGCCCTAGAGTGAAGCCTAGGTTGCCCGGAACGTAGAAATGACCATATCTTTCAGACTGGTTGCAATTATTCCTGTTATACGATGAAAAAAATGTTGTATTTATATTGTATTTTATGCTTCTGGCGTAGACTTCTTAGGCCCTAACTATTCGAACTGGTGGAGCAACGCCCTAGAGAGAAGCCTAGATTGCCCGGAACGTTGAAATGAACATTACCTTCAGGCTTGTTGCAATTATTCCTGTTATACGATGAAAAAACTGTTGTATTTTTATTGTCTTTTGTGCTTCAGGCGTTGACTTCTAAGGCCCTAACTTTTCGATGTGGTGGAGCAACGCCCTAGAGTGAAGCCTAGGTTGCCCGGAACGTGGAAATGACCATAGCTTTAACACTGTTTGAAATTATTCCTGTTATACAAGGGAAAAATTTTTGTATTTATATTGTGTTTTATGCTTCTGGCATTGACTTCTAAGGCCCTAACTATTCGATGTGGTGGAGCAACGCCCTAGAGTGAAGCCTAGGTTGCCCGGAACGTAGAAATGACCATAACATTCACACAGGGTGCAATTATTCGTTTTATACGATGGAAAGGGTGATGTATTTATTTTGTATTTTCTGCGTCTGGCTTTGACTTCTGAGGCCGTAACTATTCGATCTGGTGGAGCAACGCCCCAGACTGGAGCCTAGGTCGCCCGAAACGTAGAAATGACCACTACTTTCACTCTGGTTGCAATTATACATGCTATACGATGGACAAACTGTTGGACTTTGATTGTACTTTATACTTCTGGCGTTGACTTCTAAGGCTCTATGTATTGGATCAGGTGGAGCAATGCCTCAGAGTTGAGTCTAGGACGCCAGGAACGTAGAAATGACCGTTACCTTCACGCTTGTTTCAATTATTCCTGTTATACGATGGACAAACTGTTGGACTTTGATTGTACTTTATACTTCTGGCGTTGACTTCTAAGGCCCTATGTATTCGATCTGGTGGAGCAATGCCACAGAGTTAAGTCTAGGATGCCCGCAACGTAGAAATGGCTATTACTTTCACACTGGTTGCAATTATTCGTTTTATACGATGGAAAAACTGCTGTACATATATCGTATTTTATGCTTCTGGCGTTGATTTCTTAGGCCCTAACGATTCGATCTGGTGGAGCACCGCCCTAGAGTGAAGCGTAGGTTGCCCGGAACGTAGAAATGTTCATCACATTCACACTGGTTGCAATTATTCATGTTATACGATGGAGTAACTGTTGTACGTATATCGTATTTTATGCTTCTGGCGTTGACTTCTTAGGCCCTAACTATTCTATCTGGTGCAGCAACGCCCTAGGGTGAAGCCTAGGTTGCCCGCAACGTAGAAATGACCATAACATTCATACTGGTTGCAATTATTCGTTTCATACGATGGAAAAACTGTTGTACTTATATTGTATTTTACATTTCAGGCGTTGACATCTTAGGCCCTAACTATTCGCTCTGGTGGAACAACGCCCTAGAGTGATGCCTAGGTCGCCCGGATCGTAGAAATGACCATTACTTGCACACTGGTTGCAATTATTCGTTTTATACGATGGAAAACTGTTGTATTTATTTTGTATTTGGTGCTCCTGGTGTTGACTTCTTGGGCCCTAACTATTGGATCTGGTGTACCAACGCCCTAGAGTGAAGCCTAGGTTGCCCGGAACGTAGAAATGACCATAGCTTTCACACTGGTTGCAATTATTCCTGTTATAGAAGGGAAAAACTGTTGTATTTATATTGTATTTTATGCTTCTGGAGTTGACTTCCTAGGCCCTAACTATTCGATCTGGTGGAGCAACGCCCTAGAGTGCAGCCTAGGTTGTCCGGAACGTAGAAATGACCATTACCTTCACACTGTTTGCGATTATTCAGTTTATACGACGGTAACACAGTTGTACATATATCGTATTTTATGCTTCTGGCGTTGACTTCTTAGGTTCTAACTATTCGATCAGGTGGAGCCACGCCCTAGAGTGATGCCTAGGTCTCCCGGATCGTAGAAATGACCATTACTTGCACACTGGTTGCAATTATTCGTTTTATACGATGGAGAAACTGTTGTATTTATTTTGTATTTTGTGCTCCTGGCATTGACTTCTAAGGCCCTAACTATTCGATGTGGTGGAGCAACGCCCTAGAGTGAAGCCTAGGTTGCCCGGAACGTAGAAATGACCATAGCTTTCACACTGGATGCAATTATTCCTTTTATACAAGGGAAAAACTGTTGTATTTATATTGTATTTTATGCTTCTGTCGTCGACTTCTTACGCCCCAACTATTCGATCTGGTGGACCAACGCCCTAGAGTGAAGCCTAGGTTGCCCGGAACGTAGAAATGACCATATCTTTCAGACTGGTTGCAATTATTCCTGTTATACGATGAAAAAAATGTTGTATTTATATTGTATTTTATGCTTCTGGCGTAGACTTCTTAGGCCCTAACTATTCGAACCAGTGGAGCAACGCCCTAGAGAGAAGCCTAGATTGCCCGGAACGATGAAATGATCATTACCTTCAGGCTTGTTGCAATTATTCCTGTTATACGATGAAAAAACTGTTGTATTTTTATTGTCTTTTATGCTTCAGGCGTTGACTTCTAAGGCCCTAACTTTTCGATGTGGTGGAGCAACGCCCTACAGTGAAGCCTAGGTTGCCCGGAACGTGGAAATGACCATAGCTTTAACACTGTTTGAAATTATTCCTGTTATACAAGGGAAAAATTTTTGTATTTATATTGTGTTTTATGCTTCTGGCATTGACTTCTAAGGCCCTAACTATTCGATGTGGTGGAGCAACGCCCTAGAGTGAAGCCTAGGTTGCCCGGAACGTAGAAATGACCATAACATTCACACAGGGTGCAATTATTCGTTTTATACGATGGAAAGGGTGATGTATTTATTTTGTATTTTCTGCGTCTGGCTTTGACTTCTGAGGCCGTAACTATTCGATCTGGTGGAGCAACGCCCCAGACTGGAGCCTAGGTCGCCCGAAACGTAGAAATGACCACTACTTTCACTCTGGTTGCAATTATACATGCTATACGATGGACAAACTGTTGGACTTTGATTGTACTTTATACTTCTGGCGTTGACTTCTAAGGCCCTATGTATTGGATCAGGTGGAGCAATGCCTCAGAGTTGAGTCTAGGACGCCAGGAACGTAGAAATGACCGTTACCTTCACGCTTGTTTCAATTATTACTGTTATACGATGGACAAACTGTTGGACTTTGATTGTACTTTATACTTCTGGCGTTGACTTCTAAGGCCCTATGTATTCGATCTGGTGGAGCAATGCCACAGAGTTAAGTCTAGGATGCCCGCAACGTAGAAATGGCTATTACTTTCACACTGGTTGCAATTATTCGTTTTGTACGATGGAAAAACTGTTGTATTTATATTGTATTTTCTGCGTCTGGCTTTGACTTCTGAGGTCCTAGCTATCCGATCTGGTGTGGCAACGTCCAAGAGTGAAGCCTATGGGGCCTGGAACGCAGAAATGACCATCACTTTCACACTGGTTGCAATTATTCCTGTTATACGATGAAAAAAATGTTGTCTTTTTATTGTATTTTATGCTTCAGGCGTTGACTTCTGAGGCCCTAACTATTCGATGTTCTGGAGCAACGCCTTAGAGCAAAGCCTAGGTTGCCCGGAACGTAGAAATGACCTCTACTTTCACACTGGTTGCAATTATTCGTTTTATACGATGGAAAAACTGCTGTACATATATCGTATTTTATGCTTCTGGCGTTGATTTCTTAGGCCCTAACGATTCGATCTGGTGGAGCACCGCCCTAGAGTGAAGCGTAGGTTGCCCGGAACGTAGAAATCATCATCACATTCACACTGGTTGCAATTATTCATGTTATACGATGGAAAAACTGTTGTATTTATATTGTATTTTACATTTCAGGCGTTGACATCTTAGGCCCTAACTATTCGCTCTGGTGGAACAACGCCCTAGAGTGATGCCTAGGTCGCCCGGATCGTAGAGATGACCATTACTTGCACACTGGTTGCAATTATTCGTTTTATACGATGGAAAACTGTTGTATTTATTTTGTATTTGGTGCTCCTGGTGTTGACTTCTTGGGCCCTAACTATTGGATCTAGTGTACCAACGCCCTAGAGTGAAGCCTAGGTTGCCCGGAACGTAGAAATGACCATAGCTTTCACACTGGTTGCAATTATTCCTGTTATAGAAGGGAAAAACTGTTGTATTTATATTGTATTTTATGCTTCTGGAGTTGACTTCCTAGGCCCTAACTATTCGATCTGGTGGAGCAACGCCCTAGAGTGCAGCCTAGGTTGTCCGGAACGTAGAAATGACCATTACCTTCACACTGTTTGCGATTATTCAGTTTATACGACGGTAACACAGTTGTACATATATCGTATTTTATGCTTCTGGCGTTGACTTCTTAGGTTCTAACTATTCGATCAGGTGGAGCCACGCCCTAGAGTGATGCCTAGGTCTCCCGGATCGTAGAAATGACCATTACTTGCACACTGGTTGCAATTATTCGTTTTATACGATGGAGAAACTGTTGTATTTATTTTGTATTTTGTGCTCCTGGCATTGACTTCTAAGGCCCTAACTATTCGATGTGGTGGAGCAACGCCCTAGAGTGAAGCCTAGGTTGCCCGGAACGTAGAAATGACCATAGCTTTCACACTGGATGCAATTATTCCTTTTATACAAGGGAAAAACTGTTGTATTTATATTGTATTTTATGCTTCTGTCGTCGACTTCTTACGCCCCAACTATTCGATCTGGTGGACCAACGCCCTAGAGTGAAGCCTAGGTTGCCCGGAACGTAGAAATGACCATATCTTTCAGACTGGTTGCAATTATTCCTGTTATACGATGAAAAAAATGTTGTATTTATATTGTATTTTATGCTTCTGGCGTAGACTTCTTAGGCCCTAACTATTCGAACCAGTGGAGCAACGCCCTAGAGAGAAGCCTAGATTGCCCGGAACGTTGAAATGATCATTACCTTCAGGCTTGTTGCAATTATTCCTGTTATACGATGAAAAAACTGTTGTATTTTTATTGTCTTTTATGCTTCAGGCGTTGACTTCTAAGGCCCTAACTTTTCGATGTGGTGGAGCAACGCCCTACAGTGAAGCCTAGGTTGCCCGGAACGTGGAAATGACCATAGCTTTAACACTGTTTGAAATTATTCCTGTTATACAAGGGAAAAATTTTTGTATTTATATTGTGTTTTATGCTTCTGGCATTGACTTCTAAGGCCCTAACTATTCGATGTGGTGGAGCAACGCCCTAGAGTGAAGCCTAGGTTGCCCGGAACGTAGAAATGACCATAACATTCACACAGGGTGCAATTATTCGTTTTATACGATGGAAAGGGTGATGTATTTATTTTGTATTTTCTGCGTCTGGCTTTGACTTCTGAGGCCGTAACTATTCGATCTGGTGGAGCAACGCCCCAGACTGGAGCCTAGGTCGCCCGAAACGTAGAAATGACCACTACTTTCACTCTGGTTGCAATTATACATGCTATACGATGGACAAACTGTTGGACTTTGATTGTACTTTATACTTCTGGCGTTGACTTCTAAGGCCCTATGTATTGGATCAGGTGGAGCAATGCCTCAGAGTTGAGTCTAGGACGCCAGGAACGTAGAAATGACCGTTACCTTCACGCTTGTTTCAATTATTACTGTTATACGATGGACAAACTGTTGGACTTTGATTGTACTTTATACTTCTGGCGTTGACTTCTAAGGCCCTATGTATTCGATCTGGTGGAGCAATGCCACAGAGTTAAGTCTAGGATGCCCGCAACGTAGAAATGGCTATTACTTTCACACTGGTTGCAATTATTCGTTTTGTACGATGGAAAAACTGTTGTATTTATATTGTATTTTCTGCGTCTGGCTTTGACTTCTGAGGTCCTAGCTATCCGATCTGGTGTGGCAACGTCCAAGAGTGAAGCCTATGGGGCCTGGAACGCAGAAATGACCATCACTTTCACACTGGTTGCAATTATTCCTGTTATACGATGAAAAAAATGTTGTCTTTTTATTGTATTTTATGCTTCAGGCGTTGACTTCTGAGGCCCTAACTATTCGATGTTCTGGAGCAACGCCTTAGAGCAAAGCCTAGGTTGCCCGGAACGTGGAAATGACCATCACGTTCACATTTGTTGCAATTATTCCCGTTATACGATGGAAAAACTGTTGTACTTATATTGTATTTTCTGCGTCTGGCTTTGACTTCTGAGGCCCTAACTATTCGATCTGGTGGAGCAACGCCCCAGACTGGAGCCTAGGTCGCCCGAAACGTAGAAATGACCATTACTTTCACTCTGGTTGCAATTATACATGCTATACGATGGACAAACTGTTGGACTTTGATTGTACTTTATACTTCTGGCGTTGACTTCTAAGGCCCTATGTATTCGATCAGGTGGAGCAATGCCTCAGAGTTGAGTCTAGGACGCCAGGAACGTAGAAATGACCGTTACCTTCACGCTTGTTTCAATTATTCCTGTTATACGACGGACAAACTGTTGGATTTTGATTGTACCTTATGCTTCTGGCGTTGACTTCTAAGGCACTATGTATTTGATCTGGTGGAGCAATGCCACAGAGTTAAGTCTAGGATGCCCGCAACGTAGAAATGGCCATTACTTTCACACTGGTTGCAATTATTCGTTTCATACGATGGAAAAACTGCTGTACATATATCGTATTTTATGCTTCTGGCGTTGATTTCTTAGGCCCTAACGATTCGATCTGGTGGAGCACCGCCCTAGAGTGAAGCCTAGGTTGCCCGGAACGTAGAAATGATCATCACATTCACACTGGTTGCAATTATTCATGTTATACCATGGAGTAACTGTTGTACGTATATCGTATTTTATGCTTCTGGCGTTGACTTCTTAGGCCCTAACTATTCTATCTGGTGCAGCAATGCCCTAGGGTGAAGCCTAGGTTGCCCGTAACGTAGAAATGACCATAACATTCATACTGGTTGCAATTATTCGTTTCATACGATGGAAAAACTGTTGTATTTATATTGTATTTTACACTTCAGGCGTTGACATCTTAGGCCCTAACTATTCGCTCTGGTGGAGCAACGCCCTAGAGTGATGCCTAGGTCGCCCTGATCATAGAAATGACCATTACTTGCACACTGGTTGCAATTATTCGTTTTATACGATGGAAAACTGTTGTATTTATTTTGTATTTGGTGCTCCTGGTGTTGACTTCTTGGGCCCTAACTATTGGATCTGGTGTACCAACGCCCTAGAGTGAAGCCTAGGTTGCAGGAACGTAGAAATGACCATATCTTTCACACTGTTTGCAATTATTCCTGTTATACGGTGGAAAAGCTGTTGTATTTATATTGTATTTAATGCTTCTGGCGTTGACTTCTAAGGCCATAGCTATTCGATGTGGTCGAACAACGCCCTAGAGTGAAGCCTAGGTTGCCCGGAACGTAGTAATGTCCATATCTTACACACTGGTTACAATTATTCCTGTTATACGATGGAAAAGCTGTTGTACTTGTATTGTATTTTATGCTTCTGGCGTAGACTTCTTAGGCCCTAAATATTCGATTTGGTGGAACGACGCCCTAGAGTGAAGCCTAGATTGCCCGGAACGTAGAAATGACCATAGCATTCATAGTGATTGCAATTATTCGTTTTATACGATGGAAAAACTGTTGTATTTTTATTTTATTTTATGCTTCTGGCGTTGACTTCTAAGTCCCTAGCTATTCGATCAGGTGGAGCAACGCCCTAGAGTGAAGCCTAGGTTGCCCGGAACGTAGAAATGACCATCACTTTCACACTGGTTGCAATTATTCCTGTTATATGGTGGAAAAACTGTAGTATCTATTTTGTATTTTATGTTTCTGGCGTTGACTTCTTAGGTCCTAACTATTGGATCTGGTGGAGCAACGCCCTAGGGTGAAGCCTAGGTTGCCCGCAACGTAGAAATGACCATAATTTTCATACGGATTGCAATTATTCGTTTTGTACGATGGAAAAACTGTTGTATTTATATTGTATTTTCTGCGTCTGGCTTTGACTTCTGAGGTCCTAGCTATCCGATCTGGTGGGGCAACGTCCAAGAGTGAAGCCTATGGGGCCTGGAACGCAGAAATGACCATCACTTTCACACTGGTTGCAATTATTCCTGTTATACGATGAAAAAAAAGTTGCCCTTTTACTGTATTTTATGCTTCAGGCGTTGACTTCTGAGGCCCTAACTATTCGATGTTCTGGAGCAACGCCTTAGAGCAAAGCCTAGGTTGCCCGGAACGTGGAAATGACCATCACGTTCACATTTGTTGCAATTATTCCCGTTATACGATGGAAAAACTGTTGTATTTATATTGTATTTTCTGCGTCTGGCTTTGACTTCTGAGGCCCTAACTATTCGATCTGGTGGAGCAACGCCCCAGACTGGAGCCTAGGTCGCCCGAAACGTAGAAATGACCACTACTTTCACTCTGGTTGCAATTATACATGCTATACGATGGACAAACTGTTGGACTTTGATTGTACTTTATACTTCTGGCGTTGACTTCTAAGGCCCTATGTATTGGATCAGGTGGAGCAATGCCTCAGAGTTGAGTCTAGGACGCCAGGAACGTAGAAATGACCGTTACCTTCACGCTTGTTTCAATTATTCCTGTTATAAGACGGACAAACTGTTGGATTTTGATTGTACTTTATGCTTCTGGCGTTGACTTCTAAGGCCCTATGTATTCGATCTGGTGGAGCAATGCCACAGAGTTAAGTCTAGGATGCCCGCAACGTAGAAATGGCTATTACTTTCACACTGGTTGAAATTATTCGTTTTATACGATGGAAAAACTGCTGTACATATATCGTATTTTATGCTTCTGGCGTTGATTTCTTAGGCCCTAACGATTCGATCTGGTGGAGCACCGCCCTAGAGTGAAGCGTAGGTTGCCCGGAACGTAGAAATGATCATCACATTCACACTGGTTGCAATTATTCATGTTATACGATGGAGTAACTGTTGTACGTATATCGTATTTTATGCTTCTGGCGTTGACTTCTTAGGCCCTAACTATTCTATCTGGTGCAGCAACGCCCTAGGGTGAAGCCTAGGTTGCCCGTAACGTAGAAATGACCATAACATTCATACTGGTTGCAATTATTCGTTTCATACGATGGAAAAACTGTTGTATTTATATTGTATTTTACACTTCAGGCGTTGACATCTTAGACCCTAACTATTCGCTCTGGTGGAACAACGGCCTAGAGTGATGCCTAGGTCGCCCGGATCGTAGAAATGACCATTACTTGCACACTGGTTGCAATTATTCGTTTTATACGATGGAAAACTGTTGTATTTATTTTGTATTTGGTGCTCCTGGTGTTGACTTCTTGGGCCCTAACTATTGGATCTGGTATACCAACGCCCTAGAGTGAAGCCTAGGTTGCCCGGAACGTAGAAATGACCATAGCTTTCACACTGGTTGCAATTATTCCTGTTATAGAAGGGAAAAACTGTTGTATTTATATTGTATTTTATGCTTCTGGAGTTGACTTCCTAGGCCCTAACTATTCGATCTGGTGGAGCAACGCCCTAGAGTGAAGCCTAGGTTGTTCGGAACATAGAAATGACCATTACCTTCACACTGTTTGCGATTATTCATTTTATACGACGGTAACACTGTTGTACATATATCGTATTTTATGCTTCTGGCGTTGACTTCTTAGGTTCTAACTATTCGATCAGGTGGAGCCACGCCCTAGAATGATGCCTAGGTCTCCCGGATCGTAGAAATGACCATTACTTGCACACTGGTTGCAATTATTCGTTTTATACGATGGAAAACTGTTGTATTTATTTTGTATTTGGTGCTCCTGGTGTTGACTTCTTGGGCCCTAACTATTGGATCTGGTGTACCAACGCACTAGAGTGAAGCCTAGGTTGCCCGGAACGTAGAAATGATCATCACATTCACACTGGTTGCAATTATTCATGTTATACGATGGAAAAACTGTTGTATTTATATTGTATTTTACATTTCAGGCGTTGACATCTTAGGCCCTAACTATTCGCTCTGGTGGAACAACGCCCTAGAGTGATGCCTAGGTCGCCCGGATCGTAGAAATGACCATTACTTGCACACTGGTTGCAATTATTCGTTTTATACGATGGAAAACTGTTGTATTTATTTTGTATTTGGTGCTCCTGGTGTTGACTTCTTGGGCCCTAACTATTGGATCTGGTGTACCAACGCCCTAGAGTGAAGCCTAGGTTGCCCGGAACGTAGAAATGACCATAGCTTTCACACTGGTTGCAATTATTCCTGTTATAGAAGGGAAAAACTGTTGTATTTATATTGTATTTTATGCTTCTGGAGTTGACTTCCTAGGCCCTAACTATTCGATCTGGTGGAGCAACGCCCTAGAGTGCAGCCTAGGTTGTCCGGAACGTAGAAATGACCATTACCTTCACACTGTTTGCGATTATTCAGTTTATACGACGGTAACACAGTTGTACATATATCGTATTTTATGCTTCTGGCGTTGACTTCTTAGGTTCTAACTATTCGATCAGGTGGAGCCACGCCCTAGAGTGATGCCTAGGTCTCCCGGATCGTAGAAATGACCATTACTTGCACACTGGTTGCAATTATTCGTTTTATACGATGGAGAAACTGTTGTATTTATTTTGTATTTTGTGCTCCTGGCATTGACTTCTAAGGCCCTAACTATTCGATGTGGTGGAGCAACGCCCTAGAGTGAAGCCTAGGTTGCCCGGAACGTAGAAATGACCATAGCTTTCACACTGGATGCAATTATTCCTTTTATACAAGGGAAAAACTGTTGTATTTATATTGTATTTTATGCTTCTGTCGTCGACTTCTTACGCCCCAACTATTCGATCTGGTGGACCAACGCCCTAGAGTGAAGCCTAGGTTGCCCGGAACGTAGAAATGACCATATCTTTCAGACTGGTTGCAATTATTCCTGTTATACGATGAAAAAAATGTTGTATTTATATTGTATTTTATGCTTCTGGCGTAGACTTCTTAGGCCCTAACTATTCGAACCAGTGGAGCAACGCCCTAGAGAGAAGCCTAGATTGCCCGGAACGTTGAAATGATCATTACCTTCAGGCTTGTTGCAATTATTCCTGTTATACGATGAAAAAACTGTTGTATTTTTATTGTCTTTTATGCTTCAGGCGTTGACTTCTAAGGCCCTAACTTTTCGATGTGGTGGAGCAACGCCCTACAGTGAAGCCTAGGTTGCCCGGAACGTGGAAATGACCATAGCTTTAACACTGTTTGAAATTATTCCTGTTATACAAGGGAAAAATTTTTGTATTTATATTGTGTTTTATGCTTCTGGCATTGACTTCTAAGGCCCTAACTATTCGATGTGGTGGAGCAACGCCCTAGAGTGAAGCCTAGGTTGCCCGGAACGTAGAAATGACCATAACATTCACACAGGGTGCAATTATTCGTTTTATACGATGGAAAGGGTGATGTATTTATTTTGTATTTTCTGCGTCTGGCTTTGACTTCTGAGGCCGTAACTATTCGATCTGGTGGAGCAACGCCCCAGACTGGAGCCTAGGTCGCCCGAAACGTAGAAATGACCACTACTTTCACTCTGGTTGCAATTATACATGCTATACGATGGACAAACTGTTGGACTTTGATTGTACTTTATACTTCTGGCGTTGACTTCTAAGGCCCTATGTATTGGATCAGGTGGAGCAATGCCTCAGAGTTGAGTCTAGGACGCCAGGAACGTAGAAATGACCGTTACCTTCACGCTTGTTTCAATTATTACTGTTATACGATGGACAAACTGTTGGACTTTGATTGTACTTTATACTTCTGGCGTTGACTTCTAAGGCCCTATGTATTCGATCTGGTGGAGCAATGCCACAGAGTTAAGTCTAGGATGCCCGCAACGTAGAAATGGCTATTACTTTCACACTGGTTGCAATTATTCGTTTTGTACGATGGAAAAACTGTTGTATTTATATTGTATTTTCTGCGTCTGGCTTTGACTTCTGAGGTCCTAGCTATCCGATCTGGTGTGGCAACGTCCAAGAGTGAAGCCTATGGGGCCTGGAACGCAGAAATGACCATCACTTTCACACTGGTTGCAATTATTCCTGTTATACGATGAAAAAAATGTTGTCTTTTTATTGTATTTTATGCTTCAGGCGTTGACTTCTGAGGCCCTAACTATTCGATGTTCTGGAGCAACGCCTTAGAGCAAAGCCTAGGTTGCCCGGAACGTGGAAATGACCATCACGTTCACATTTGTTGCAATTATTCCCGTTATACGATGGAAAAACTGTTGTACTTATATTGTATTTTCTGCGTCTGGCTTTGACTTCTGAGGCCCTAACTATTCGATCTGGTGGAGCAACGCCCCAGACTGGAGCCTAGGTCGCCCGAAACGTAGAAATGACCATTACTTTCACTCTGGTTGCAATTATACATGCTATACGATGGACAAACTGTTGGACTTTGATTGTACTTTATACTTCTGGCGTTGACTTCTAAGGCCCTATGTATTCGATCAGGTGGAGCAATGCCTCAGAGTTGAGTCTAGGACGCCAGGAACGTAGAAATGACCGTTACCTTCACGCTTGTTTCAATTATTCCTGTTATACGACGGACAAACTGTTGGATTTTGATTGTACCTTATGCTTCTGGCGTTGACTTCTAAGGCACTATGTATTTGATCTGGTGGAGCAATGCCACAGAGTTAAGTCTAGGATGCCCGCAACGTAGAAATGGCCATTACTTTCACACTGGTTGCAATTATTCGTTTCATACGATGGAAAAACTGCTGTACATATATCGTATTTTATGCTTCTGGCGTTGATTTCTTAGGCCCTAACGATTCGATCTGGTGGAGCACCGCCCTAGAGTGAAGCCTAGGTTGCCCGGAACGTAGAAATGATCATCACATTCACACTGGTTGCAATTATTCATGTTATACCATGGAGTAACTGTTGTACGTATATCGTATTTTATGCTTCTGGCGTTGACTTCTTAGGCCCTAACTATTCTATCTGGTGCAGCAATGCCCTAGGGTGAAGCCTAGGTTGCCCGTAACGTAGAAATGACCATAACATTCATACTGGTTGCAATTATTCGTTTCATACGATGGAAAAACTGTTGTATTTATATTGTATTTTACACTTCAGACGTTGACATCTTAGGCCCTAACTATTCGCTCTGGTGGAGCAACGCCCTAGAGTGATGCCTAGGTCGCCCTGATCATAGAAATGACCATTACTTGCACACTGGTTGCAATTATTCGTTTTATACGATGGAAAACTGTTGTATTTATTTTGTATTTGGTGCTCCTGGTGTTGACTTCTTGGGCCCTAACTATTGGATCTGGTGTACCAACGCCCTAGAGTGAAGCCTAGGTTGCCCGGAACGTAGAAATGACCATAGCTTTCACACTGGTTGCAATTATTCCTGTTATAGAAGGGAAAAACTGTTGTATTTATATTGTATTTTATGCTTCTGGAGTTGACTTCTAAGTCCCTTGCTATTCGATCTGGTGGAGCAACGCCCTTGAGCGTAGTCTAGGTTGCCCGGAACGTAGTAATGACCTGTACTTTCACACTGGTTGCAATTATTCCTGTTATACGATGGAAAAACTGTTGTACTTATGTTGCATTTTATGCTTCTGGCGTCGAATTCTAAGTCCCAAACTATTCCATCTGGTGGAGCAACGCCCTAGGGTGAAGCCTAGGTTTCCCGCAACGTAGAAATGACCATAACTTTCATACTGGTTGCAATTATTCGTTTTATACGATGGAAAAACTATTGTGTTTATATTGTATTTTATTCGTCTGGCGTTGACTTCTAAGGCCGTAGCTATTCGATGTGTTGGAGCAACTCTCTAGAGTGAAGCCTAGGTTGCAGGAACGTAGAAATGACCATATCTTTCACACTGTTTGCAATTATTCCTGTTATACGGTGGAAAAGCTGTTGTATTTATATTGTATTTAATGCTTCTGGCGTTGACTTCTAAGGCCATAGCTATTCGATGTGGTCGAACAACGCCCTAGAGTGAAGCCTAGGTTGCCCGGAACGTAGTAATGTCCATATCTTACACACTGGTTACAATTATTCCTGTTATACGATGGAAAAGCTGTTGTACTTGTATTGTATTTTATGCTTCTGGCGTAGACTTCTTAGGCCCTAAATATTCGATTTGGTGGAACGACGCCCTAGAGTGAAGCCTAGATTGCCCGGAACGTAGAAATGACCATAGCATTCATAGTGATTGCAATTATTCGTTTTATACGATGGAAAAACTGTTGTATTTTTATTTTATTTTATGCTTCTGGCGTTGACTTCTAAGTCCCTAGCTATTCGATCAGGTGGAGCAACGCCCTAGAGTGAAGCCTAGGTTGCCCGGAACGTAGAAATGACCATCACTTTCACACTGGTTGCAATTATTCCTGTTATATGGTGGAAAAACTGTAGTATCTATTTTGTATTTTATGTTTCTGGCGTTGACTTCTTAGGTCCTAACTATTGGATCTGGTGGAGCAACGCCCTAGGGTGAAGCCTAGGTTGCCCGCAACGTAGAAATGACCATAATTTTCATACGGATTGCAATTATTCGTTTTGTACGATGGAAAAACTGTTGTATTTATATTGTATTTTCTGCGTCTGGCTTTGACTTCTGAGGTCCTAGCTATCCGATCTGGTGGGGCAACGTCCAAGAGTGAAGCCTATGGGGCCTGGAACGCAGAAATGACCATCACTTTCACACTGGTTGCAATTATTCCTGTTATACGATGAAAAAAAAGTTGCCCTTTTACTGTATTTTATGCTTCAGGCGTTGACTTCTGAGGCCCTAACTATTCGATGTTCTGGAGCAACGCCTTAGAGCAAAGCCTAGGTTGCCCGGAACGTGGAAATGACCATCACGTTCACATTTGTTGCAATTATTCCCGTTATACGATGGAAAAACTGTTGTATTTACATTGTATTTTCTGCGTCTGGCTTTGACTTCTGAGGCCCTAACTATTCGATCTGGTGGAGCAACGCCCCAGACTGGAGCCTAGGTCGCCCGAAACGTAGAAATGACCACTACTTTCACTCTGGTTGCAATTATACATGCTATACGATGGACAAACTGTTGGACTTTGATTGTACTTTATACTTCTGGCGTTGACTTCTAAGGCCCTATGTATTGGATCAGGTGGAGCAATGCCTCAGAGTTGAGTCTAGGACGCCAGGAACGTAGAAATGACCGTTACCTTCACGCTTGTTTCAATTATTCCTGTTATACGACGGACAAACTGTTGGATTTTGATTGTACTTTATGCTTCTGGCGTTGACTTCTAAGGCCCTATGTATTCGATCTGGTGGAGCAATGCCACAGAGTTAAGTCTAGGATGCCCGCAACGTAGAAATGGCTATTACTTTCACACTGGTTGAAATTATTCGTTTTATACGATGGAAAAACTGCTGTACATATATCGTATTTTATGCTTCTGGCGTTGATTTCTTAGGCCCTAACGATTCGATCTGGTGGAGCACCGCCCTAGAGTGAAGCGTAGGTTGCCCGGAACGTAGAAATGATCATCACATTCACACTGGTTGCAATTATTCATGTTATACGATGGAGTAACTGTTGTACGTATATCGTATTTTATGCTTCTGGCGTTGACTTCTTAGGCCCTAACTATTCTATCTGGTGCAGCAACGCCCTAGGGTGAAGCCTAGGTTGCCCGTAACGTAGAAATGACCATAACATTCATACTGGTTGCAATTATTCGTTTCATACGATGGAAAAACTGTTGTATTTATATTGTATTTTACACTTCAGGCGTTGACATCTTAGGCCCTAACTATTCGCTCTGGTGGAACAACGGCCTAGAGTGATGCCTAGGTCGCCCGGATCGTAGAAATGACCATTACTTGCACACTGGTTGCAATTATTCGTTTTATACGATGGAAAACTGTTGTATTTATTTTGTATTTGGTGCTCCTAGTGTTGACTTCTTGGGCCCTAACTATTGGATCTGGTATACCAACGCCCTAGAGTGAAGCCTAGGTTGCCCGGAACGTAGAAATGACCATAGCTTTCACACTGGTTGCAATTATTCCTGTTATAGAAGGGAAAAACTGTTGTATTTATATTGTATTTTATGCTTCTGGAGTTGACTTCCTAGGCCCTAACTATTCGATCTGGTGGAGCAACGCCCTAGAGTGAAGCCTAGGTTGTTCGGAACATAGAAATGACCATTACCTTCACACTGTTTGCGATTATTCATTTTATACGACGGTAACACTGTTGTACATATATCGTATTTTATGCTTCTGGCGTTGACTTCTTAGGTTCTAACTATTCGATCAGGTGGAGCCACGCCCTAGAATGATGCCTAGGTCTCCCGGATCGTAGAAATGACCATTACTTGCACACTGGTTGCAATTATTCGTTTTATACGATGGAAAACTGTTGTATTTATTTTGTATTTGGTGCTCCTGGTGTTGACTTCTTGGGCCCTAACTATTGGATCTGGTGTACCAACGCACTAGAGTGAAGCCTAGGTTGCCCGGAACGTAGAAATGACCATATCTTTCATACTGGTTGCAATTATTCGTTTTATGCGATGGAAAAACTATTGTATTTATATTGTATTTTCTGCGTCTGGCTTTGACTTCTGAGGCCCTAACTATTCGATCTGGTGGAGCAACGCCCCAGACTGGAGCCTAGGTCGCCCGAATCGTAGAAATGACCTCTACTTTCACACTGGTTGCAATTATTCGTTTTATACGATGGAAAAACTGCTGTACATATATCGTATTTTATGCTTCTGGCGTTGATTTCTTAGGCCCTAACGATTCGATCTGGTGGAGCACCGCCCTAGAGTGAAGCGTAGGTTGCCCGGAACGTAGAAATGATCATCACATTCACACTGGTTGCAATTATTCATGTTATACGATGGAGTAACTGTTGTACGTATATCGTATTTTATGCTTCTGGCGTTGACATCTTAGGCCCTAACTATTCGCTCTTGTGGAACAACGCCCTAGAGTGATGCCTAGGTCGCCCGGATCGTAGAAATGACCATTACTTACACACTGGTTGCAATTATTCGTTTTATACGATGGAGAAACTGTTGTATTTATTTTGTGTTTGGTGCTTCTGGCGTTGACTTCTAAGGCCCTAACTATTCGATGTGGTGGAGCAACGCCCTAGAGCAAAACCTAGGTTGCCCGGAACGTAGAAATGACCATTACCTTCACGCTTGTTGCAATTATTCCTGTTATAGGATGGAAAAACTGTTGGATTTATATTGTATTTTATGTTTCTGACGTTGACTTCTAAGGCCTAAGCTATTCGATCTGGTGGAGCAACGCCCTAGGGTGAAGCCTAGGTTGCCCGGAACGTTGAAATGACCATCACCTTCACTCTGGTTGCAATTATTCCTGTCATACGATGGAAAAGCTGTTGTACCTTTATTGTATTTTATGCTTCTGTCGTTGACTTCTTAGGCCCTAACTATTGTATCTGGTGGAGGAAAAGCCCTAGAGTGAAGTCTAGGTTGCACGGAACGTAGAAATGCCCATTTCTTTAACACTGGTTGTAATTATTCCTGTTATACGATGGAATAACTGCTCTATTTTTATTTTATTTTATGCTTCTGGCGTTGACTTCTAAAGCCCTAGCTATTCGATCTGGTGGAGCAACGCCCTAGGGTGAAGCCTAGGTTGCCCGGAACGTTGAAATGACCATCACCTTCACTCTGGTTGCAATTATTCCTGTTATACGATGGAAAAGCTGTTGTATCTTTATTGTATTTTATGCTTCTGTCGTTGACTTCTTAGGCCCTAACTATTGGATCCGGCGGACCAACGCCCTAGAGTGAAGCCTAGGTTGCCCGGAACGTGGAAATGACCATTACTTTCACACTGGTTGTAATTATTCCTGTTGTACGATGGAATAACTGTTGTATTTATATTTTATTTTATGCTTGTGGCGTTGACTTCTAAGGCCCTAGCTATTCGATCTGGTGGAGCAACGCCCTAGGGTGAAGCCTAGGTTGCCCGGAACGTTTAAATGACCATCACCTTCACTCTGGTTGCAATTATTCCTGTTATACGATGGAAAAGCTGTTGTATCTTTATTGTATTTTATGCCTCTGTCGTTGACTTCTTAGGCCCTAACTATTGGATCCGGCGGACCAACGCCCTAGAGTGAAGCCTAGGTTGCCCGGAACGTGGAAATGACCATCACGTTCACATTTGTTGCAATTATTCATTTTATACGATGGAAAAACTGTTGTACATATATCGTATTTTATGCTTCTGGCGTTGACTTCTTAGGCCCTAACTAATCGATCTGGTGGAGCAACGCCCTAGAGTGAAGCCTAGGTTGCTCGGAACGTGGAAATGACCATAACTTTCATACTGGTTGCAATTATTCGTTTTATGCGATGGAAAAACTGTTGTATTTATATTGTATTTTATGCTTCAGGCGTTGACTTCTTAGGCCGTAACTATTGGAACTGGTTGACCAACGCCCTAGAGTGAAGCCTAGGTTGCCCGGAACGTAGAAATGACCATAGCATTCATGCTGTTTGCAATTACTCGTTTTATACGATGGAAAAACTGTTGTATTTTTATTTTATTTTATGCTTCTGGCGTTGACTTCTAAGTCCCTAGCTATTCGATCTGGTGGAGCAACGCCCTAGAGTCAAGCCTAGGTTGCCCGGAACGCAGAAATGGCCATCACCTTCACTCTGGTTGCAATTATTCCTGTTATACGATGGGAAAACTGTTGTATTTATATTATAGTTTATGCTTCAGGCGTTGAATTCTAATGCCGTGGCTATTCGACGTGGTGGAGCAACGCCCTAGAGTGAAGCCTAGGTTGCCCGGAACGTAGAAATGACCATTACTTCCACACTGTTTGCAATTACTCATATTATACAGTGGAAAGACTGTTGTATTTATATAGTATTTTATGCTTCTGGCATTGACTTCTAAGGCCCCAACTATTCGATCTGGTGGAGCAACGTCCTAGAGTGAAGCCTAGGTTGCCCGGAACGTAGAAATGACCATTACCTTCACACTGTTTGCGATTATTCATTTTATACGATGGTGAAACTGTTGTACATATATCGTATTTTATGATTCTGGCGTTGCCTTTTAGGCCCTAACTATTCGATCAGATGGAGCAACGCCCTAGAGTGAAGCCTAGGTTGCCCGGAACGTAGAAATGATCATATCTTTCAGACTGGTTGCAATTATACCTGTTATACGATGAAAAAAATGATGTATTTTTATTGTATTTTATGCTTCAGGCGTTGACTTCTAAGGCCCTAACTATTCGATGTGGTGGGGCAACGCCCTAGAGCAAAACCTAGGTTTCCCGGAACGTAGAAATGACCATTACCTTTACGCTTGTTGCAATTATTCCTGTTATAGGATGAAAAACTATTGGATTTATATTTTATTTTATGTTTCTGGCGTTGACTTCTAAGGCCGTAGCTATTCGATGTGGTGGATCAACGCCCTAGAGTGAAGCCTATGTTGCCCGAAACGTAGAAATGACCATTACTTTCACACTGGTTGCAATTATTCGTTTTATACGATGGAAAAACTGTTGTATTTATTTTGTATTTGGTGCTTCTGGCGTTGACGTCTTAAGCCCTAACTATTGGATATGGCGGACCAACGCCCTAGAGTGAAGCCTAGGTTGCCTGGAACGTGGAAATGACCATCACGTTCACATTTGTTGCAATTATTCCCGTTATACGATGGAAAAACTGTTGTATTTTTATTGTATTTTATGATTCGGGCGTTGACTTCTAAGGCCCTAGCTATTCGATCTGGTGGAGCAACGCCCTAGAGTGGTGCCTAGGTCGCCCGGATCGTAGAAATGACCATTACTTGCACACTGGTTGCAATTACTCGTTTTATACGATGGAGAAACTGTTGTATTTATTTTGTATTTGGTGCTCCTGGCGTTGACTTCTAAGTCCCTAGCTATTCGATCTGGTGGAGCAACGCCCTAGGGTGAAGCCTAGATTGCCCGGAACGTTGAAATGACCATCATCTTCACTCTGGTTGCAATTATTCCTGTTATACGCTGGAAAAGCTGTTGTATCTTTATTGTATTTTATGCCTCTGTCGTTGACTTCTTAGGCCCTAACTATTGGATCCGGCGGACCAACGCCCTAGAGTGAAGCCTAGGTTGCCCGGAACGTGGAAATGACCATCACGTTCACATTTGTTGCAATTATTCATTTTATACGATGGAAAAACTGTTGTACTTATATTGTATGTTATGCCTCTGGCGTTGACTCCTAACGCCGTAGCTATTCGATGTGGTGGAGCAACGCCCTATCGTGAAGCCTAGGTTGCCTGGAACGTAGAAATGGCCTTTACTTTCACACTGTTTGCAAATATACATTATATACGATGGAAAAACTCTTGCACATAATAGTATTTTATTCTTCTGGCGCTGAATTCTAAGTCCCTACCCATTCGTTCTGGTGCAGCAACGCCCTAGAGTGAAGCATAGGTTACCGGGAACATAGAAATGACCAGTACTTTCACACTGGTTGCAGTTATTCCTGTTTTACAATGGAAAAACTGTTGCATTTTTATTGTATTTTATGCTTCTGGCGTTGACTTCTAAGTCCCTAGGTATTCGATCTGGTGGAGCAAGGCCCTAGAGCGAAGCTTAGGTTGCCCAGAGCGTAGAAATGACCTGCACTTTCACACTGGCTGCAATTATTCGTTTGATACGATGGAAAAACTGTTGTATTTATATTGTATTTTATGCTTCTGCGTTGTCTTCTTAGGCCCTAACTATTGTATCTGGTGGACCAACGCCCTAGAGTGAACCCTCGGTTGCCCGGTACGTGGTAATGACCATCACTTTCACATTTGTTGCAATTATTCCCGTTATACGATGGAAAAACTGTTGTATTTTTATTGTATTTTGGGTTCCGGGCGTTGACGTCTAAGGCCCTAGCTATTCGATCTGGTGGAACAACGCCCTAGAGTGAAGCCTAGGTCGCCCGAAACGTAGTAATGACCATTACTTTCACTCTGGTTGCAATTATTCCTGTTATACGATGAAAAAACTGTTATACTTTTATTGCATTTTATGCTTCTGGCGTAGACTTCTAAGGCCGTAGCTAATCTATGTGGTGGGGCAACGCCCTAGAGTGAAGCCTAGGTTGTCCGGAACGCAGAAATGGCCATAACTTACACACTGGTTGCAATTATTCGTTCTATACAATGGAAAAACTGTTCTATTTATTTTGTATTTCATGCTTCGGGCGTTGACTTCTAAGTCCCTAACTATTCGAGCTGGTGGAGCAACGCCCTACAGTTAAGCCTAGGTTGCCCGGAACGTAGAAATGAGCATAGCTTTCACACTGGTTGCAATTATTCCTGTTATACAAGGGAAAAACTGTTGTATTTATATTGTATATTATGCTTCTGGCGTTGACTTCTTAGGCCCTAGAAATTCGATCTGGTGCAGCAACGCCCTAGAGTGAAGCCTAGGTTGCCCGGAACGTAGAAATGACCATTACCTTCACACTGTTTGCGATTATTCATTTTATACGATGGTAAAACTGTTGTACTTATGTTGTATTTTATTCTTCTGGCGTTGAATTCTAAGTCCCAAGCTATTCGATCTGGTGGAGCAACGCCCTAGAGTGAAGCCTAGGTTACCCGCAACGTAGAAATGACCAGTACTTTCACACTGTTTGCAATCATTCATTTTATTCGATGGAAAAGCTGTTGTATTTATATTGCATTTTATGCTTCTGGAGTTGACTTCTAAGTCACTAGTTATTCGATCTGGTGGAGCAACGCCCTAGAGTGAAGCCTAGGTTGCCCGGAGCGTAGAAATGACCATAGCTTTCACACTGGTTGCAATTATTCCTGTTATAGAAGGGAAAAACTGTTGTATTTATATTGTATTTTATAGTTATGAGGTTGACTTCAAAGGCCGTAGCTATTCGATGTGGTGGAGCAACGCCCTAGAGTGAAGCCTAGGTTGCCCGGAACGTAGAAATGACCATTACTTCCACACTGTTTGCAATTAGTCATATTATACAGCGGAAAGACTCTTGTATTTATATTGTATTTTATGCATCTGGCACTGACTTCTAAGGCCCTAACTATTCGATGTGGTGGAGCACCGCCCTAGAGTGAAGCCTATGTTGCTCGGAACGTGGAAATGACCATAACTTTCATACTGGTTGCAATTAATCCTGTTATACGATGGAAAAGCTGTTGTATTTATATTGTATTTTATACTTCTGGCGTAGTCACCTTAGGCCCTAACTATTCGATCTGGTGGAACAACGCCCTAGAGTGAAGCCTAGGTTGCCCGGAACGTAGAAATGACCTTCAGTTTCACAATGGTTGCCATTATTCCTGTTATACGAGGGAGAAACTGTTGTATCTATTTTGTATTTTATGCTTCTGGAGTTGACTTCTTAGTTCCTAACTATTGGATCTGGTGGAGCAACGCCCTAGGGTGAAGCCTAGGTTGCCCGGAACGTAGAAATGACCATAACTTTCATACTGATTGCAATTATTCGTTTTATACGATGGAAAAGCTGTTGCATTTGTATTGTATTTTAACACTCTGGCGTTGACTTCTAAGGCCGTAGCTATTCGATGTGGAGGAGCAACGCCCTAGAGTGATGCCTAGGTCGCCCGGATCGTAGAAATGACCATTACTTGCACACTGGTTGCAATTACTCGTTTTATACGATGGAGAAACTGTTGTATTTATTTTGTATTTGGTGCTCCTGGCGTTGACTTCTAAGTCCCTAGCTATTCGATCTGGTGGAGCAACGCCCTAGGGTGAAGCCTAGATTGCCCGGAACGTTGAAATGACCATCACCTTCACTCTGGTTGCAATTATTCCTGTTATACGCTGGAAAAGCTGTTGTATCTTTATTGTATTTTATGCCTCTGTCGTTGACTTCTTAGGCCCTAACTATTGGATCCGGCGGACCAACGCCCTAGAGTGAAGCCTAGGTTGCCCGGAACGTGGAAATGACCATCACGTTCACATTTGTTGCAATTATTCATTTTATACGATGGAAAAACTGTTGTACTTATATTGTATGTTATGCCTCTGGCGTTGACTCCTAACGTCGTAGCTATTCGATGTGGTGGAGCAACGCCCTATCGTGAAGCCTAGGTTGCCTGGAACGTAGAAATGGCCTTTACTTTCACACTGTTTGCAAATATATATTATATACGATGGAAAAACTCTTGCACATAATAGTATTTTATTCTTCTGGCGCTGAATTCTAAGTCCCTACCCATTCGTTCTGGTGCAGCAACGCCCTAGAGTGAAGCCTAGGTTACCGGGAACATAGAAATGACCAGTACTTTCACACTGGTTGCAGTTATTCCTGTTTTACAATGGAAAAACTGTTGCATTTTTATTGTATTTTATGCTTCTGGCGTTGACTTCTAAGTCCCTAGGTATTCGATCTGGTGGAGCAAGGCCCTAGAGCGAAGCTTAGGTTGCCCAGAGCGTAGAAATGACCTGCACTTTCACACTGGCTGCAATTATTCGTTTTATACGATGGAAAAACTGTTGTATTTATATTGTATTTTATGCTTCTGCGTTGTCTTCTTAGGCCCTAACTATTGTATCTGGTGGACCAACGCCCTAGAGTGAACCCTCGGTTGCCCGGAACGTGGTAATGACCATCACTTTCACATTTGTTGCAATTATTCCCGTTATACGATGGAAAAACTGTTGTATTTTTATTGTATTTTGGGTTCCGGGCGTTGACGTCTAAGGCCCTAGCTATTCGATCTGGTGGAACAACGCCCTAGAGTGAAGCCTAGGTCGCCCGAAACGTAGTAATGACCATTACTTTCACTCTGGTTGCAATTATTCCTGTTATACGATGAAAAAACTGTTATACTTTTATTGTATTTTATGCTTCTGGCGTAGACTTCTAAGGCCGTAGCTAATCTATGTGGTGGGGCAACGCCCTAGAGTGAAGCCTAGGTTGTCCGGAACGCAGAAATGGCCATAACTTACACACTGGTTGCAATTATTCGTTCTATACAATGGAAAAACTGTTCTATTTATTTTGTATTTCATGCTTCGGGCGTTGACTTCTAAGTCCCTAACTATTCGAGCTGGTGGAGCAACGCCCTACAGTTAAGCCTAGGTTGCCAGGAACGTAGAAATGAGCATAGCTTTCACACTGGTTGCAATTATTCCTGTTATACAAGGGAAAAACTGTTGTATTTATATTGTATATTATGCTTCTGGCGTTGACTTCTTAGGCCCTAGAAATTCGATCTGGTGCAGCAACGCCCTAGAGTGAAGCCTAGGTTGCCCGGAACGTAGAAATGACCATTACCTTCACACTGTTTGCGATTATTCATTTTATACGATGGTAAAACTGTTGTACTTATGTTGTATTTTATTCTTCTGGCGTTGAATTCTAAGTCCCAAGCTATTCGATCTGGTGGAGCAACGCCCTAGAGTGAAGCCTAGGTTACCCGCAACGTAGAAATGACCAGTACTTTCACACTGTTTGCAATCATTCATTTTATTCGATGGAAAAGCTGTTGTATTTATATTGCATTTTATGCTTCTGGAGTTGACTTCTAAGTCACTAGCTATTCGATCTGGTGGAGCAGCGCCCTAGAGTGAAGCCTAGGTTGCCCGGAGCGTAGAAATGACAATTACTTTCACACTGGTTGCAATTATTCCTTTTATACGATGGAAAAAATGTTGTATTTTTATTGTATTTTATGCTTCTGGCGTTGACTTCTAAGTCCCTAGCGATTAGATCTGGTGGAGCAACGCCCTACGGATTAGCCTAGGTTGCCCTGAACGTAGAAATGACCATAACTTTCACACTGGTTGCAATTATTCGTTTTATACAATGGAAAAACTGTTCTATTTATTTTGTATTTTATGCTTCGGGCGTTGACGTCTAAGGCCCTAGCTATTCGATCTGGTGGACGAACGCCCTAGAGTGAAGCCTAGGTTGCCCGGAACGTAGAAACGACCATTCCTTTCACACATGCGCAATTATTCGTTTTAGACGATGGAAAAACTATTGTATTTTTATTTTACTTTATGCTTCTGGCGTTGACTTCTAAGTCACTAGCTATTCGATCTGGTGGAGCAACGCCCTAGAGTGAAGCCTAGGTCGCCCGGAACGTAGAAATGACCATAACTTTCACACTGGTTGCAATTATTCGTTTTATACAATGGAAAAACTGTTCTATTTATTTTGTATTTTATGCTTCGGGCGTTGACGTCTAAGGCCCTAACTATTCGATCTGGTGAAGCAACGCTCTAGAGTGAAGCCTAGGTTGCCCGGAACGTAGAAATGACTATTACCTTCACACTGCTTGCAATTATACATTTTATACGATGGAAAAACTGTTGTACTTATGTTGTATTTTATACTTCTGGCGTTGAATTCTAAGTCCCTAGCTATTCGATCTGGTGGACCGATGCCCTAGAGTGAAGCCTAGGTTACCCGGAACATAGAAATGACCAGTGCTTTCGCACTGGTTGCAGCGTTCCTGTTATACGATGGGAAAACAGTTGCATTTTTATTGTATTTTATGCTTCTGGCGTTGACTTCTAAGGTCCTAGCTATTCAATCGCGTGAGGCATCGTCCAAGAGTGAAGCCTATGTTGCCCGAAACGTAGAAATGACCACTACTGTCACACTGGCTGCAATTATTCATTTTATACGATGGAAAAACTGTTGTATTTGTTTTGTATTTGGTGCTTCTGGCGTTGACTTCTTAGGCCGTAGCTATTCGATGTGGTGGAGCAACGCCCTAGAGTGAAGCCTAGGTTGGCCGGAACGTAGAGATGACCATTACTTCCACACTGTTTGCAATTATTCCTGCTATACGATGGAAAAACTGTTGTATTTTTATCGTACTTTATGCTGCAGGAGTTGACTTCTAATGCCCTAGCTATTCCACCTGGAGGAGCAACGCCCACGAGTAAAGCCTGGGTTGCACGGAACGTCGAATTGACCATTACTTTCACACTGTTTGCAATTATTCGTTTTATACGATGGAAAAACTGTTGTATTTATTTTGTATTTGATGCTTCTGGCGTTGACTTCTTATGCCCTAACTATTCGATCTGGTGAGACAACGCCCTAGAGTGAATCCTAGGTTGCCCGGAACGTAGAAGTGACCATCACTTTCACACTGGTTGCATTTATTCCTGTTTTACGATAGAAAGGCTGTTGTATTTATTTTGTATTTTATGCTTCTGGCTTTGACTTCTAAGGCCCTAACTCTTCTATCTGGTGGAGCAATACCTCAGAGTTGAGTCTAGGATTCCCGGAACGTAGAAATGGCCATCACTTTCACTCTGGTTGCAATTATTTCTGTTATACGAGGTAAAGGCTGCTGTATTTATATTGTATTTTATGCTTCTGGCGTTGACTTCCAAGGCCGTAGCTATTCGATGTGGTGGAGCACCGCCCTAGAGTGAAGCCTATGTTGCCCGAGACGTAGCAAAGACCATTACTTTCACACTGGTTGCAATTATTCTTTTTATACGATGGAAAAACTGTTGTATTTATATTGTATTTTATGCTTCCGGCGTTGACTTCTAAGGCCGTATCTATTAGATGTGGTGGAGCAACGCCCTAGAGTGAAGCCTACGTTGCCCGGATCTTCGATATGACCATTACTTTCACACTGTTTGCAATTATTCATATTATACGATGGAAAAACTGTTGTACTTATATTGTATTTTATTCTTCTGGCGTTGAATTCTAAGTCCTGAGCTATTCGATCTGGTGGAGCAACGCCCTAGAGTGAAGCCTGGGTTACACGGAACGTAGAAATGACCAGTACTTTCACACTAGTTGCAGTTATTCCTGCTACACGATGGAAAAACTGTTGCATTTTTATTGTATTTTATGATCCTGGCGTTGAATTGTAAGTCCCTAACTATTCGATCTCGTGGAGCAGCGCCCTAGAGTGGAGACTAGGTTGCGCGGAACGTAGAAATGACCATTACTTTCACACTGTTTGCAAATATACATTATATACGATGGAAAAGCTGTAGCATTTATATTGTATTTTATGCTTCTGGCGTTGACTTCTTCGGCCCCAACTACTTGATCTGGTGGAGCACCGCCCTAGTGTGAGGCCTAGGTTGCCCGGAACGTAGAAAAGACCATTACCTTCACGCTGGTTGCAAATACTCCTGTTATATGATGGAAGAACTGTTATACATTTATTGTATTTTATGCCTCGGGCATTGGCTTCTATGGCCCTACCTATTAGATCTGGTGGAGCTCTTACGTCCTATATAGACGGTGGTGATCTCGAGCGGCAGAAATCAACCTTAGGGGTTCTTGCTCTTTTAAAGTGCTAAAGCACACCTTGAGTAAACTTTCTCTTATAAATAAGGGAAGGGGTGGATGGAAAGTGAACTGTATCGCTTGTTTGGTTTTAACAATGGTAAATGTATTTGGTGCTTCGTTGTTTACATACCAACCCCTTCTTCTTAGGTCTGTGAGTATAAAGATGCGGACGCCACCTCGCCTGTGTAGCCGGTCGCTGGTCGCTCGGGGTTGCTTCGCGTTGTTAGTTCCTTCGTCTCGCGCACTGCTCTACTTTGTACTTCGCGGAGTCACTCTACGCGGTCAAGAGATGGCGGATTCGAACTCCGCAGAATTCTTAACTATTCCCCTCGACTCTTTACGCTATTTACCGTTGCTACGCGTTACGCCCTCACTGTTACAATGTTACAATTCTCGCGTCGCGGCGATGGTCAGAGATTCGCTCTGATCTCAGGGTGGCTGAGCCTGATTTACAGGACTCTAACGACTCTAAATGACTCCAACAAAAGACCGTCGATCGATTGGCTCGCCTGCTCTTTATAATATTCCTTTTGGGTCATTCTTCGTAATACCCAAAAGGAAAACGCTTATCTGTTATTTTCTTACATCAGCTCGGCGGTGTCGGTAATACTCGCTCGAATAACAATGTTGTGAAGTGCATCAGCATTTCTCGCTTATTGACAACGGAAAAGGGGACCAGGTAAAGCCGGATGTAACACGCCCCTCCTTAAGACTCAAAATAGTCTCGTGAGGCTATTTTCAGCAGGGTCCCCTGTTTCGTTGTTAATAATTACAAACTAATTTAATTATTAGCTTATTTACTAACGCAGGGATTAATTAAACGGGAAGTGAACAGAAGAAAAATAAAGAAAGAAAAGGGGGAAATTTTTATTATGTTAAATCGGTTTTTCTTGAGGACAATATCCAACAAAATCCATTGTGATTCCCTTTTTTTCTGATTTTATTTATATATCTTTTCCGAACTGCAATGCTTGTAGTCTTCTCGGCTGCGTCCCGCTCTGGATGATGGGGAAGACGGGCAGATACCTTTCTTCTTGTCTGAGAAACGCCTTTATGCAGTGTGTGCAGTCCCCAGATTCTGACTTTGACAGCAGCTTCCTTGCGCAGCTACTGCATCGCTCCATCCCGAACGCTTTGGTTTCCGTTACCAAATAGTGTACCGGTTGGCTCCTCCAATGATCCTTTTCTTCCGCATGTGGTAGAGCTTTCAAGATACAGCACATCTCGCACAGTGAACTTTTAGTTTGTTCGTTGTGCATGATCGATGTGGTTGTGCGAAGACAAAGTCTTCGAAAAAATGGGGCCTTGAATTGTTCTGGCAGTATCTTCTCTGCCAAGGTTCCCCCCGGGATACTTTTGTCGTTGTACACTGGCAGTGCCATGATGTGATCGATTTTTTATAAGTGCGCGTACTTGGTTGAATTGTGATTGATACTTTGAGCTGCTCTCGGTCTGCTTATATTCTAAATTTTGACCTACAATTCCGGAGTGGGGAGCCTTATCGGATGTATGTATGGAAACGCTGAATTCTTTAGTAAATTACAATGTCCAAATCGGAATCTCTGGAATTTCGCGTGATAACACCGTCTGACCCACTGAATGTGTCTTTTGCAACTGATGGTTCTATAGCGGGTAGGTCGTTTGGAAAAGGAGTTATTGTCAAGGGAATGGGCGGTGATATTGTTTTTGTTATAGTTGGAGTTTGTCTGAGCTCAAAAGGTGGGTTCCATTTCGGGCATGGAGGTTCATGGTTGTTGCTTTGTCGTCGTTGATTGATCCAGCGGCGCAAAACAAGTCCTATGATGATGATAAGGACTATTCCCCCAAATGCTGGAAACCCGTATGTAGCATACTGCATCATTCGCGTTGTTCGATGATGGCTAGCTAAGCTATGTGCTTGGCGTTCTATTTCTTGTAACGCTATTGAGTTTTCCTCTTGGTGTGAATCTAATTGCAACAGTTTTCCTTGACGTTCTTCTATAATTTTGACGTGATTATGAGTCATATCCGGAATAAAGCGCGAAATATTGATTCCCAGTGGTGGCCTAAAGGTAGTGTTTTGACATTCGGTGATAGATCCGGAGGCTATAAGTTTTATGCCTTTTATGGCTGCTTGGCAGTTGCCTCTCATTTTTAGGATGCCGGCTTCTTCCACTATTTATGAAGACTGGGCCGGTAGATAAGGCGTGGACGTTGCATCTTGTCCATTTGATGATTTGTGGTTGGGTTAAAAATTCTGTTTCGCAGCTGGGCAATTTTTCCAGGTTCCGGAATGGGAGTGTGGTCTCACAGATGAATATCCTGCTGTTCTTCCGGCACTCGTTTAGGTACATTTCCTTTGGGAGGAAAAATTCTTCGTATTCTTGGTTTATGGCCAGGTAATTAGTTTGAGGCTGTATGTATATAGGAACGCTTACATTGTGTGATATGGTCCGGAACGAAGGGCACGGATGAAGTTGGTAGAGATCAAATGGGATTTTGTCTAATAAGGGGATGTCAAGTACTATAAGGAGACGACCTTTCGTATAGACCATGTTTAATTTAGCTACACCCTGTAGTTGTTCGGATTGCAACTCCTCCATAGTCAGCGGAAATTCATACGGCGTAGTTTTCGAAATTCGCTCGCATGATTGTAACACCTGATTATGTGTTAATATTGCTGGGTGTAGTGCTCCCAATTTTGCAAAGGTTATTGCGTCAGTGAGTAAGATCAGTGCCATTACGTATTCGTCCACGTGCCTAGCTATCTGGTAGGCCCAAGCCGTGGTTGTCACCTCTAGTTCTAATTTGAATTGTTGTACGTCTAATCGAACTAATCCCGAGGTTATTTCTTTCATTCTTGTGCTTAAGGCATTTGCGGTACTTGAAAACGTTTTGAGGTTGTTATGAATTTCTCGAAATTCCGATCGGACAATATGGGTTTGGTTTGACAATAGTTCTGATACTTTCTGTTGATCTCTATAGACCTTATCTATCTCCTGATTATAATATTGATCATCTTCTTCGCTTAAGGTGCCAAAAAGAACTCGACTGATTGTGCCAATAAATCCTCATGGGGCGCTACGCTTTTTGCGTTGATTAATTAACAGATTTCGCAATAAGTCCTCATATTTTTTGGCATCTTCTAATTTACGTTCTAAATCTATTTTAAGAGTATCCGCGGGACAAGGCTCCCAACTGCTTGTTTTACATTGTGCCTTTACTTTTCCGAGTTGGAGGCTTACGTCGGGTCGTGCGGCTAGTATACCGGACACGTCTAATGCGGTTACAATTTTCCAAGACGTATGAAAGACGCGTAATGGACGTGGAGTTTCAAAATATATACCAGGATTGGTTTTCAGTGAGGTTATTTGGTAGTCCTCTTCTATGGGCATGCCGACGACAGCAGTCCAAAAGGTTATCAATAAAATGAATCGTAGCTGGACCATCATGGTTTGGATATTTTGTTAGTTATATGCTGTGAAAATTTCCCTGATTATGGGTTCCTGTAATAATTAAAGTTATTTTTTAAAGAAAAAGGAAAAAGAATGTGGAGAACCACTGTGTCTATCTTCAGCGTTTGCTGAATCACGAGTTTTATATCAGCAGTTCTTGGGAACGCGCGTTTCAGCGATATGCTCAGGTGCGTTCAACTTTTGATTGCGTTCGATCGACCTGATTTTTATATGCGCACGTTTTAATTTGTCCAAATGTTTTGCAAACTTATGTCCCCTTTCATTTGCTAATATTGCATTATTCTGGCCTGTAATACTATGGATAGTGTATGGCCCTTCGTAATGCGGATCAAGTTTCGCTATTCGAGGTTCCTTTAGTACATAGACGAGATCGTTCGGTTGAAAGGCCACTTGATTACAAGTTTTGTCGTAGTTTAATTTTGAACGCAATTTGCTAGAATCTAAATTTTGTTGCGTTGACAATCTGATTTCATCTAATCTTTGTACTAGATCTTGAACATAGGCGGGGTAAGTAAGGAGTTCGTCTCGAGACATTGGTGTAAATGGGTCACGAGCTAGTTGACCAAAAACTATTTCATAAGGAGTAAATTTCGTAGCCTCATGTACAGATGTATTGTAAGAGTATATTGCAATGGGTAATAGTATATCCCAGTCTCCGTATTTTTCCAGGTAATTCTTTAAATATTCCGTTAAGACGATATGACTTCACTCAAGTGATCCGTTTGTCTGTGGACGGTATCCAGATGTAGTTACGTGATTTATCCGAAAAACTCTCGCAATTCCTTGTATGACGTTGTTTATAAAAGATTTTCCTCGATCTGTGAGTATTGCTCGCGGGGCTCCTAAAATCGCTATAAAGTATCTTGATAAGGCATCAGCTACTGTGATTGCCTTGATATCGGGTAACGGAATTGCCATACAGAATTTGGATAATTGGCATTGTATGGTGAGAATATGCTTGTTTCCGCTGGGAGTTTCGGGAAGAGGCCCTACTGTATCCAAGGCAATTTTGTCAATGGGTTTCGCCGGGGTATCCGTGATTAACATGGGTTCACGGGTTTTTATGCGAACTAATTTTTGTTCTTGACAGCTGCGACAGTTTCTGATGAAGTCTTCTATATCCCGGTGCATTCGGGGCCAATCGAAAAGGTTACGAATACGGCGATAGGTCTTTGTTACGCCCTTATGTCCGCCTATTAAGTTCTCGTGGTAGTGTCGTATTATATTCTGCCGCTCGTTCTCTGGTGGTTGCTGAATTTTCCCAGTACAGATTACGATTTTTATAGGTACATCGCCAAATATTCTTTCTGTTAGGTCAGCAAAGCTATGGATATTAAAATTATGGAAGTTTTCGTTATTAATGGCTATCCGGAGAGATTTAGTATCTCGAATATTGCTTCTGAGTGCATTTAACAAGGATATTATTTGATTCTCATCTATTTCGTGAAAGAAGTATTTCGCTCCTACTATGGAATAGATTTTTCCTTCGTCATGGTGTGTGACAATGACCTGTCCTTCACGTAAGTGTGCGGGGGGTAATTTTGTCTCGTCGAATAGTCCGAATGCTTTCAAGGTTTTACAAATCGGACTTACGAGTACTCGATCTGCGGAAATGAAGTGAGCGTAGTCGCCTGAAACTGCGGTGAGTGTGCTCTTTGATACAGTTACTTCGCACAATTTTCTTGAATAGTTGTTTTTTTCGAACTTTCCTACAGGATTAAGTGATATACGCGATGGTTGACGGGAATCTATAAATGTATCTCCAATGATCGGTTCGGTGGGTGCGGTCAGTTGTTCCCTTTCTTCCGTTATTTCCGTCATGGGGATAATTCTAGTCGATTGGGGTACGGCGTCTACATCTTCGACAGAAGGTATAGCCCATGACACTCGCTTTTTGGTTCCACTATATTTGTCCTGGGAGTTTTTCCCTAGAATACTTTGGGCAGGGGTCGCGGTAGATGTGTGTGCATCGTATTGTTGGCTTTCCCGAGGTGTATCCTCCAAGGTGATGTTGAATTCCGGAATGCCCTGGGCTTCGGTATCCAAAACCGTTGAATTAGCCCTCTGTTCTATTGTTGTTTCCAAAAGGGGTAATTCGTCATCTTCAGGGACATACTCGTCTTCGATTATCTCGTCAATAAAAGAAGGAAGTTCCTCATAGTTTGGTCTAGATTGCCCTTCTCGGCGCATCCTGACCCTTTGCCCAATCTCTGAGGTGGATTCGTTACCTTGACCATCTGTGGTTACTGGAAAGGCGTGTACGACTGTGTTACGGGACAGTGCGTCGACATTCGCGTTGACTCGACCAGGTTTATAGATAATTTCAAAGTCGTGGTCGGCAAGTAGGATTCGCCAGCGCGCTAATCTAGATACGGGATCTTTAATTGAAAGGAGCCATTGCAGAGGTCGGTGGTCGGTTACAAGAGAGAATTTTCTTCCATAAATATATGTTCTGAAGTGTTTTACTGCGTATATGATGGCGAAACATTCCTTTTCCGTTGTTGAGTAATTTTGTTGACTCGAATTAAGTGCTTGGGAAGCATACGCAATCGGCGGATCTTCTCCTATTTTTCCCTGACTTAATACTGCGCCTACGGCTATGTCAGATGCATCTGTGGTAATGATAAAAGGTTTATCATAATTCGGGTATTGCAGAACGGGTTCGCTGCACAGAGCTTGCCTCAAATCTTCGAATCTTTTCTGGTGACTTGACTTCCAGACAAAAGAGACTTTAGGACTAGTCAGCTCGGTTAGCGGTTTGGCACGTTTCGCCATATTTGGTATGAAACGGCGATAATAATTTACTAGGCCTAAGAATTGTTTGGCTGCTTTACGTGTCTGGGGGACGGGGAACTCTGCGACGGCCTTGATCTTCTCGGGATTTGGTTTCACTCCGTCAGCTGATATAATGTGACCGAGGTAAGCGACCTCCTTTTGTAGGAACTTGGCCTTGTCCGTCTGCAGTGTCAAGTTATGTTCGCGTAATCGGCAAAAAAAATTCCTGAGTCGGCGTTCGTGTTCCTCCAATGTGTCCGAATGAACTACTATATCATCAATGTAAACAAAGGGTTCTTTTCCAATCAAGCCTTCCAAGATTTTATTCATTCCTCTTTGAAAGGTGGCAGGTGCGTTTTTTAAACCAAATGGCATTCTTCTATATTCAAAATGTCCATCAGGTGTGGAAAATGCTGTCTTCTTTTGATCTTCCGGATTCATGGGGATCTGGTGGAAACCGTTTGCTAAATCGAATACCGAGAAATATTTAGCTCCTCCCAATCGGTCCAAAATGTCCGGAAACCGAGGTAGAGGGTATCGGTCATCCTCCGTTACCTCATTTAACTTTCGGAAATCTACTACTGTTCTCCAACGTTTGTTTCCCTTTTCGTCAGCTTTCTTAGGCACTATCCAGAGGGGAGAATTGTAAGGGGAGCATGATGGTACTATTATTCCCAACATTTGAAGATTCTGTATTTGTTTCCTCACCTCCTCTTCCTGTGTTGGATGAAAGGGATATTGACGCGTGAATACGGGCTTTGAATTCGTTGTTGGGATGACGTGTTCCATCGACGGAGTTTCGCTCAAAGGGTCGCCAGAGATAAAGAACCTATCAGACCATTCGCTGACTATGCTCAAGACCATACGTCGTGCGTTCTTATCTAAGTGATCGAGTTTCAACGCGTTCGTAATCATACTTAGACGCGTGGACGGCGGGTGCTTGATAATTCGATAGTCCCCTAGGTCGTTCTATTCGCATGCGGCGAACTCTTCTTCGTATTGCGCAAAAGGCTCCTTCGCCGGTAGTCTTGGTTCGTACTTTTCCTTACCCATTTCTTCCAATTCTGGGTGGGACGCTAAATATGAATTCAACATATTTTGGTCATGGGTTTGTGAGGCTAGCGTCTTTTCCATTTCTTTGGAGTTTGAGAACGGCACAGGATTAATTGGACGGCTGGACGTAACCATAGTTCGATAATGATAAGATAATATCGCTTCTTCTTGCAATAGATATGAGCTGCCAATAAGCCCAGAAACTCCTTTCGGCAAATTTAATCCATCTACTACGTAAAATAGGGCCCAACTACCATTGATTTTCATGCAAGTGGCGCCTAAAGTAACAACCTTACCTTGTACTCCTTCGACTTCGATTTTGTCTTCGCTTACGACGGGTGCATCTAAATGGATATCTTGCCATTCCAGTAAATTTAAAACCGATCCGGAATCTAGGATGAATTCCCCTTCACCGCTTGCCAGTTCCTTTGCCTTGATTCGGATGCGCGGGGAGGGTGCCTGTTCCAATGAGGACTCTGATCGCTCGGACGGTGTTTTGCTTCTCGTGACGTACGCGCGCCCGACTCGCTCCGGAGAGGCGAGTGGGCGCCCCGGGAGTTTAAAGGAATCTGTTCATTAGAAGGGTTTTCTTCTGGTTCTGCAGTTTTGCGATACCGTGGTTTTCCTTTAAATCTACCGCGGGGTAGAAAATTTCGTTGCCTCGAAGGGGTTCCTTGTCTATTTCGGCCACAATTACAGCTGCATGGTTTTTCTTCGCTAGTTTCCCTATAGTTTAGCCATTCCCTCGATGCAGGTCGTGTTGGGGTTCCGTACGACGTTCTGGGGTATTCGAAGTCTCGATCGTATTCTCTTTCTTCGCGTGGAGGTTCACGCCATTCGAACCACTTCCGATCGTGGTCATAGGGTGCAGGTGGTCTGGCTGGTAACGGATACGCAAATGTCTCGCGATGAACCCGTACAGGGGCCATTTGTTCATACCGTTCTGCCTGTAGGGCCTCATCGAACGTCTCGCTTAGGGTACTTGGAGCCTCTATTGAAACGTGGCTAGCGATATTAGCTGGTAACCCTCTTATAAAAGACCGACGTGCTGTTCTACCGATATTTTCAATGGTATCCCTACAATGTTCGCCTAATTCTTCGCGAGCACTAGCTACAGTCTGAATGTAGAGCTTATGGACCCTTTCGACGAAGTCCAATACGGTTTCGCATGGTTGTATAGTAGCATATCTAAGTTCCTGCTGTAATTCTTGAAAACTACGTCCCGGAGCATATCGCCTTTTAAGACGTTGAAGGATTTCGTTGATGGTAGTACAGTTTCCCTCTTCAACGTAGTATCGCGCTGTGTCTGATAATTTCTGCAAAAGACCCGCCTTGAAGCGGTCTTCATACCAGTGAGGGATACGGTAAGAGGCGCCGCGTACTGCAGCTACGAAATCTTCCAACGAAATATATTTCGGATCAAACCGCGGTATGCTTTCTAATGCTCTATAGACACGCTCCTCATCACGCCATATTACTATACCAGTCACCTCATGGGATGGTACTGTGTTATGGATTGGATGAGAGAGGGGAGCTGGCGGAGGGTCTGATGGACGCGATGTGTGGAGTGCGGGTGGTGATCGTGGAAGGGACATACTGTCAGCAAAGGGTATAGGGTAGAGAAAGTCTGGTCAAGTTATGAGCCACTAAAATGAAAGGAAGGAAAAAACAAAACAAAGAGTTTTTCCTTCGGGAGTATTCGAATCCCACTTCTGACACCAGTTATTTGTTACGTCCTAACTACACGGTGGTGACCTCGAGCGGCAGAGATCAACCTTAGGGGTTCTTGCTCTTTTAAAGTGCTAAAGCACACCTTGAGTAAACTTTCTCTTATAAATAAGGGAAGCGGAGGATGGAGAGTGAACTGCATCGCTTGTTTGGTTTTAACAATGGTAAATATATTTGGTGGTTCGTTGTTTACATACCAACCCCTTCTTCTTAGGTCTGTGAGTATAAAGTTGCGGACGCCACCTCGCCTGTGTAGTCGGTCGCTGGTCGCTCGGGGTTGCTTCTTCGCTTTATACGATGGAAAAAGTGTTGCACATAAATCGTACTTTATTCTTCTGGCGTTGACTTCTTAGGACCTAACTATTCGATCTGGTGGAACAACGCCATAGAGTGAAGCCCAGGTTGCCCGGAACGTAGAAATGACCATACCTTTCACGCTCGTGCAATTATTCGTTTTAGACGATGGGAAAACTATTGGATTTGTTTTGTATTTTATGCCTCTGGCGTTGACTTCTTAGGCCCTAACTATTCGATCTAGAGGACGAACGCCCCAGTGTGAAGCCTAGGTTGCCCGGAACGTAGAAGTGACCATCACTTTCACTCTGGTTGCAATTATTCCTGTTATACGATGGAAAAACTGATGTATTTTTATTGTATTTTATGCTTCGGGCGTTGACTTCTAAGGCCCTAGCTATTCGATATGGTGGAGCAACGCCCTGGAGTGAAAACTAGGTTGCCCGGAACGTAGAAATGACCATTACTTTCACACTGCTTGCAAATATACATTATATACGATGGAAAAGCTGTAGTATTTAAGCTGTATTTTATGCTTCTGGCGTTAACTTCTAAGGCCGTAGCTATTCGATGTGGTGGAGCAATGCCCTAGAGTCAAGCCTAGGTTGCCCGGAACGTAGAAATGACCGTCAGCTTCACTCTGGTTGCAATTATTCCTGTTATACGGTGGAAAAACTGTTGTATTTTTATTGCATCTTGTGCTTCGGGCGTAGACTTCTAAGGCCCAACCTATTCGATCTGGTGGAGCAACGCCCTAGAGTGAAGCCTAGGTTGCCCGAAACGTAGGAATGAACACTACCTACACACTGGTTGCAATTATTCCTGTTATACGATGGAAAAACTGTTGTATTCTTATTGTATTTTCTGCTTCTGGCGTTGAGTTCTATGTCTCTAGCTAATCGATCTGGTGGAGCAACGCCCTAGAGTGAAGACTAGGTTGCCCGGAACGCAGAAATGACCATTACTTTCACACTGTTTGCAATTATTCATTCCATATGATGAAAAAACTGTTGCATTTTTATTGTATTTTATGCCTCTGGCGTTGACTTCTAAGTCCCTAGCTATTCGATCTGGTGGAGCAAGGCCCTAGAGCGAAGCCTAGGTTGCCCGGAACGTAGAAATGACCTTTACTTTCACACTGGTTGCAATTATTCCTGTTACACTATGGAAAAACTGTTGCATTTTTATCGTATTTTATGCTTCTGGCGTTCAATTCTAAGTCCCTAACTATGCGATCTGGTGGAGCAACGCCCTACAGTTAAGCCTAGGTTCCCCGGAACGCAGAAATGACCATAACTTTCACACTGGTTGCAATTATTCGTTTTATACAATGAAAAAACTGTTCTATTTATTTTGTATTTTATGCATCGGGCGTTGACTTCTAAGGCCCTAACTATTCGATCTGGTTGCGCAACGCTCTAGAGTGAAGCCCAGGTTGCCCAGAACGTAGAAATGACCATTATCTTCACACTGCTTGCAATTATAGATTTTATACCATGGAAAGGCTGTTGTATTTATATAGTATTTTAAGCTTCGGGCGTTGACTTCTAAGTCCCTAGCTATTCGATCTGGTGGAGCAACACCCTAGAGTGAAGCCTAGGTTTCCCGGAACGTAGAAATGACCATAACTTTCACACTGGTTGCAATTATTCGTTTTATACAATGGAAAAACTGTTCTATTTATGTTGTATTTTATGCTTCGGGCGTTGACTTCGAAGGCCCTAACTATTCGATCTGGTGGCGCAAAGCTCTAGAGTGAAGCGTAGGTTGCCCAGAACGTAGAAATGACGATTACCTTCACACTGCTTGCAATTATACATTTTGTACGATGGAAAAACTGTTGTACATATGTTGTATTTTATTCTGCTGGCGCTGAATTCTAAGTCCCTAGCTATTCGATCTGGTGGAGCAACGCCCTAGAGTGAAGCCTAGGTTACCGGGAACATAGAAATGACCAGTACTTTCACACTGGTTGCAGTTATTCCTGTTATACGATGGAAAAACTGTTGCATTTTTATTGTATTTTATGCCTCTGGCGTTGACTTCTAAGTCCGTAGCTATTCGATCTGGTGGAGCAAGGCCCTAGAGCGAAGCCCAGGTTGCCCGGAACGTAGAAATGACCAGTACTTTCACACTGGTTGCAGTTACTCCTGTTATACGATGGAAAAACTTTTGCATTTTTATTGTATTTTATGCTTCTGGCGTTGTATTCAATGTCCCTAACTATTCCATCTGGTGGAGCTACGCACTGGAGTTAAGCGAAGGTTGCCCGGAACGTAGAAATGACCATAACTTTCACACTGGTTTCAATTATTCGTTTTATACAATGGAAGAACTGTTCTATTTATTTTGTATTTTATGCTTCGGGCGTTGTCTTCTAAGGCCCTAACTATTCGATCTGGTGGAGCAACGCCTTACAGGTAAGCCTAGGTTGCCCGGAACGTAGAAATGACCTTTACTTTCACACTGTTTGCAAATATACATTATATACGATGGAAAAGCTGTTGTATTTATATTGTGTTTTATGCTTCTGACGTTGACTTCTTAGACCCTAACTATTCGATCTGGTGGAACAACGCCCTAGAGTGAAGCCTAGGTTGCCCGGAACGTAGAAATGACCATTACCTTCACACTGTTTGCGATTAATCGTTTTATACGATGGTAAAAATGTTGTACTTATGTTGTATTTTATTCTTCTGGCGTTGACTTCTAAGGCCCTAACTATTCGATCTGGTGGAGCAACGCTCCAGAGTGAAGCCTAGTTTGCCCGGAAGGTAGAAATGACCATTACCTTCACACTGCTTGCAATTATACATTTTATACGATGGAAAAACAGTAGTACATATGTTGTATTTTATTCTTCTGGTGTTGAGTTCTAAGTCCCTAGCTATTCGATGTGGTGGAGTAACGCCTTAGAGTGAAGCCTAGGTTACCCGGAACATAGAAATGACCAGTACTTTCACACTGGTTGCAGTTATTCCTGTTATACGATGGAAAAACTGATGCATTTTTATTATATTTTATGCTTCTCGCGTTGACTTGTAAGTCCCTAGCTATTCGATCTGGTGGAGCAAGGCTCTAGAGCGAAGCCTAGGTTGCCCGGAACGTAGAAATGACCTGTACTTTCACACTGGTTGCAATTATTCCTGTTATACTATGGAAAAACTGTTGCATTTTTATTATATTTTATGCTTCTGGCGTTAAATTCTAAGTCCCTAACCATGCGTTCTAGTGGAGCAACGCCCTACAGTTAAGCCTAGGTTCCCCGGAACGTAGAAATGACCATAACTTTCACACTGGTTGCAATTATTCGTTTTATACAATGGAAAAACTGTTCTATTTATTTTGTACTTTATGCTTCGGGCGTTGACTTCCAAGTCCCTAACTATTCGATCTGGTGAAGCGACGCTCTAGAGTGAAGCCTAGGTTGCCCGAAACGTAGAAATGACCATTACCTTCACACTGCTTGCAATAATACATTTTATACGATGGAAAAACTGTTGTACTTATGTTGTATTTTATTCTTCTGGCGTTGAATTCTAAGTCCCTAGCTATTCGATCTGGTGGAGCAATGCCCTAGAGTGAAGCCTAGGTTACCTGGGACATAGAAATGACCAGTACTTTCACACTGGTTGCAGCTTTCCTGTTATACGATGGAAAAACTGTTGCATTTTTACTGTACTTTATGATTCTGGCGTTGTATTCAAAGTCCCTAACTATTCGATCTGGTGGAGCAACGCCCTGGAGTTAAGCCTAGGTTGCCCGGAACGTAGAAATGACCATAACTTTAACAATGGTTGCAGTTATTCGTTTTATACAATGGAAAAACTGTACTATTTATTTTGTATTTTATGCTTCGGGAGTCGACATCTAAAGCCCTAACTATTCGATCTGGTGGAGCAACGCTCTGGAGTGAAGCCTAGGTTGTCCGGAACGTAGAAATGACCATTACCTTCACACTGCTTGCAATTATACATTTTATACGATGGAAAAACTGTGGTACTTATGTTGTATTTTACTCTTCTGGCGTTGAATTCTAAGTCGATAGCTATTCGATCTGGTGGAGCAACGCCCTAGAGTGAAGCCTAGGTTACCGGGAACATAGAAATGACCAGTACTTTCACACTGGTTGCAGTTATTCCTGTTATACGATGGAAAAACTGTTGCATTTTTATTGTATTTTATGCCTCTGGCGTTGACTTCTAAGTCCGTAGCTATTCGATCTGGTGGAGCAAGGCCCTAGAGCGAAGCCCAGGTTGCCCGGAACGTAGAAATGACCAGTACTTTCACACTGGTTGCAGTTACTCCTGTTATACGATGGAAAAACTTTTGTATTTTTATTGTATTTTATGGTTCTGGCGTTGTATTCAATGTCCCTAACTATTCCATCTGGTGGAGCTACGCACTGGAGTTAAGCCAAGGTTGCCCGGAACGTAGAAATGACCATAACTTTCACACTGGTTTCAATTATTCGTTTTATACAATGGAAGAACTGTAAATATTTATTTTGTATTTTATGCTTCGGGCGTTGTCTTCTAAGGCCGTAACTATTCGATCTGGTGGAGCAACGCCCTACAGGTAAGCCTAGGTTGCCCGGAACGTAGAAATGACCTTTACTTTCACACTGTTTGCAAATATACATTATATACGATGGAAAAGCTGTTGTATTTATATTGTGTTTTATGCTTCTGGCGTTGACTTCTTAGACCCTAACTATTCGATCTGGTGGAACAACGCCCTAGAGTGACGCCTAGGTTGCCCGGAACGTAGAAATGACCGTTACCTTCACACTGTTTGCGATTAATCGTTTTATACGATGGTAAAAATGTTGTACTTATGTTGTATTTTATTGTTCTGGCGTTGAATTCTAAGTCGATAGCTATTCGATCTGGTGGAGCAACGCCCTAGAGTGAAGCCTAGGTTACCGGGAACATAGAAATGACCAGTACTTTTACACGGGTTGCAGTTATTTCTGTTATACGATGGAAAAACTGTTGCATTTTTATTGTATTTTATGCCTCTGGCGTTGACTTCTAAGTCCCTAGCTATTCGATCTGGTGGAGCAAGGCCCTAGAGCGAAGCCTAGGTTGCCTGGAACGTAGAAATGACCTTTACTTTCACACTGGTTGCAATTATTCCTGTTACACTTGGAAAAACTGTTGCATTTTTATCGTATTTTATGCTTCTGGCGTTCAATTCTAGGTCCCTAACTATGCGATCTGGTGGAGCAACGCCCTACAGTTAAGCCGAGGTTCCCCGGAACGCAGAAATGACCATAACTTTCACACTGGTTGCAATTATTCGTTTTATACAATGGAAAAACTGTTCTATTTATTTTGTATTTTATGCTACTTGCGTTGACATCTAAGTCCCTAACTATTCCATCTGGTGAAGCAACGCGCTAGAGTGAAGCCTAGGTTGCCCGGAACTTAGAAATGACCATTACTTTCACACTGGTTGCAATTATTCATTTTATACGATCGAAAGAGTGTTGTATTTATATTGTATTTTATAGTTATGGCGTTGACTTCAAAGGCCGTAGCTATTCGATGTGGTGGAGCAACGCCCTAGAGTGAAGCCTCGGTTGCCCGGAACGTAGAAATGACCATTACTTCCACACTGTTTGCAATTAGTCATATTATACAGTGGAAAAACTGTTGTATTTATATTGTATTTTATGCTTCTGGCATTGACTTCTAAGGCCGTAGCTATTAGATGTGGTGGAGCACCGCCCTGGAGTGAAGCCTAGGTATCCCGGAACGTAGAAATGACCATCACTTTCACACTGGATGCAATTATTCGTTTTATACGATGGAAAAACTGTTGTATTTATATTGTATGTTAGGCTTCTGGCGTTGACTTCTTAGGCCCTTGCTATTCGATCTGGTGGAACAACGCCCTAGAGTGAAGCCTAGGTTGCCCGGAACGTGGAAATGACCATAACTTTCATACTGGTTGCAGGTATTCGTTTTATACGATGGAAAAACTGTTGTATTTATATTGTATTTTACGCTTAAGGCGTTGACGTCTTAGGCCCTAACTATTCGCTCTGGTGGAACAACGCCCTAGAGTGATGCCTAGGTTGCCCGGAACGTAGAAATCACCATTACTTGCACACTGGTTGCAATTATTCGTTTTATACGATGGAAAAACTGTTGTATTTGTTTTGTATTTGGTGCTCCTGGCGTTGACTTCTTAGGCCCTAACTATTCGATCTGTTGGAGCAACGCCCTAGAGTGAAGCCCAGGTTGCCCGGAATGTAGAAATGACCATCACTTTCACACTGGTTGCAATTATTCTTGTTATACGATGGAAAAACTGTTGTATTTATTTTGTAATTTATTCCTCTGGCGTTGACACCTAAGGCCGTAGCTATTCGATGTGTTGGAGCAACTCCCTAGAGTGAAGCCTAGGTTGCCAGGAACGTATAAATGACCATCACTTTCACACAGGTTGCAGTTACTCCTGTTATACGGTGATAAAAATGTTACATTTTTATTGTATTTTATGCGTCTGGCGTTGCTTTCTAAGGCCCTAACTATCCGACCTGGTGGAGCAACGCCCTAGAGTGAAGCCTAGGTTGCCGGGAACGTAGAAATGGCCATTACCTTCACACTGCTTGCAATTATACATTTTATTCGATGGAAAAACTGTTGTACATATATCGTATTTTATGCTTCTGGCGTTGACTTCTTAGGCCCTAACCATTCGATCAGGTGGAGCAACGCCCTCGGGTGAAGCCTAGGTTGCCTGGAACGTAGAAATGACCATAACTTTCATACTGGTTGCAAGTATTCGTTTTATACGATGGAAAAACTGTTGTAATTATTTTGTATTTAGTGCTTCTGGCGTTGACTTCTTAGGCCCCAACTGTTGGATGTGGTGGACCAACGCCCTAGAGTGAAGCCTAGGTTGCCCGGAACGTGGAAATGACCATCACGATCACATTTGTTGCAATTATTCCCGTTAGACGATGGAAATCTGTTGTATTTTTATTGTATTTTATGTTTCGGGCGTTGACTTCTAAGGCCATAGCTATTCGATATGGTGGAGCAACGCCCTAGAGTGAAGCCTAGGTCGCCCGAAAAGTAGAAATGAACAGTACTTTCACACTGGTTGCAGTTACTCCTGTTATACGATGGAAAAACTTTTGTATTTTTATTGTATTTTATGCTTCTGGCGTTGTATTCAATGTCCCTAACTATTCCATCTGGTGGAGCTACGCACTGGAGTTAAGCCAAGGTTGCCCGGAACGTAGAAATGACCATAACTTTCACACTGGTTTCAATTATTCGTTTTATACAATGGAAGAACTGTAAATATTTATTTTGTATTTTATGCTTCGGGCGTTGTCTTCTAAGGCCGTAACTATTCGATCTGGTGGAGCAACGCCCTACAGGTAAGCCTAGGTTGCCCGGAACGTAGAAATGACCTTTACTTTCACACTGTTTGCAAATATACATTATATACGATGGAAAAGCTGTTGTATTTATATTGTGTTTTATGCTTCTGGCGTTGACTTCTTAGACCCTAACTATTCGATCTGGTGGAACAACGCCCTAGAGTGACGCCTAGGTTGCCCGGAACGTAGAAATGACCGTTACCTTCACACTGTTTGCGATTAATCGTTTTATACGATGGTAAAAATGTTGTACTTATGTTGTATTTTATTGTTCTGGCGTTGAATTCTAAGTCGATAGCTATTCGATCTGGTGGAGCAACGCCCTAGAGTGAAGCCTAGGTTACCGGGAACATAGAAATGACCAGTACCTTTACACGGGTTGCAGTTATTTCTGTTATACGATGGAAAAACTGTTGCATTTTTATTGTATTTTATGCCTCTGGCGTTGACTTCTAAGTCCCTAGCTATTCGATCTGGTGGAGCAACACCCTAGAGTGAAGCCTAGGCTGCCCGGAACGTAGAAATGACAATCACCTTCACTCTGGTTGCAATTATTCCTGTTATACGGTAGAAAAACTGTTGTATTTATATTATATTTTATGCTTCTGGCGTTGACTTCATAGGCCCTAACTATTCGATCTGGTGGAGCAACGCCTAAGAGTGAAGCCTAGGTTGCCCGGAACGTAGAAATGACCTTTACTTCCACACTGTTTGCAATTATTCATATTATACAGTGGAAAAACTTTAGTATTTATATTGTATTTTATGCTTCTGGCATTGACTTCTAAGGCCCTAACTATTCGATGTGGTGGAGCAACGCCCTAGGGTGAAGCCTAGGTTGCCCGGAACGAAGAAATGACCATAACTTTCATACTGGTTGCAAGTATTCGTTTTATACGATCGAAAAACTGTTGTACTTATATTGTATTTTATGCTTCTGGCGTTGACTTCTTAGGCCCTAACTATTCGATCTGGTGGAACAACGCCCCAGAGTGAAGCCTAGGTTGCACGGAACGTAGAAATGACCATCACTTTCACACTGGTTGCAGTTACTCCTGTTATACGGTAGAAAAACTGTTGTATTTATTTTGTATTTGATGCTTCTGGCGTTGAATTCCAAGTCCCTAGCTATTCGATCTGGTGGAGCAACGCCCTAGAGTGAAGCCTAGGTTACCCGGAACATTGAACTGATCAGTACTTTCACACTGGTTGCAGTTATTCCTGTTATACTATGGAAAAACTGTTGCATTTTTATTGTATTTTATGCTTCTGGCGTTGACTTCTAAGTCCCTAGCTTTCGATCTGGTGGAGCAACGCCCTGAAGTTAAGCCTCGGTTGCACGGAACGTAGAAATGACCATAACTTTCGCACTGGTTGCAATTATTCGTTTTATACAATGGAAAAACTGTTCTATTTATTTTGTATTTTATGCTTCGGGCGTTGACATCTAAGGCCCTAACTATTCGATCTGGTGTAGCAACGCTCTAGAGTGAAGCCCAGGTTGCCGGGAACGTAGAAATGGCCATTAAGTTCACACTGCTTGCAATTATACATTTTAGACGACGGAAAAACTGTGGTACTTATGTTGTATTTCATTCTTCTCGCGTTGACTTCTCAGTCCATAGCTATTCGATCTGGTGGAGCAACGCACTAGAGTGAAGCCTAGGTTACCCGGAACATAGGAATGACCAGTACTTTCACACTGGTTGCAGCTTTCCTGTTATACGATGGAAAAACTGTTGCATTTTTATTGTATTTTATGCTTCTGGCGTTGTATTCAAAGTCCTTAACTATTCGATCTGGTGGAGCAACGCTCTAGAGTGAAGCCTAGGTTGCCCAGAGCGTAGAAATGACCATTACCTTCACACTGCTTGCAATTATACATTTTATTCGATGGAAAAACTGTTGTACATATATCGCATTTTATGCTTCTGGCGTTGACTTCTTAGGCCCTAACCATTCGATCAGGTGGAGCAACGCCCTAGGGTGAAGCCTAGGTTGCCCGGAACGTAGAAATGACGATAACTTTCATACTGGTTGCAGGTATTCGTTTTATACGATGGAAAAACTGTTGTATTTATATTGTATTTTACGCTTAAGGCGTTGACGTCTTAGGCCCTAACTATTCGCTCTGGTGGAACAACGCCCTAGAGTGATGCCTAGGTTGCCCGGAACGTAGAAATCACCATTACTTGCACACTGGTTGCAATTATTCGTTTTATACGATGGAAAAACTGTTGTATTTGTTTTGTATTTGGTGCTCCTGGCGTTGACTTCTTAGGCCCTAACTATTCGATCTGTTGGAGCAACGCCCTAGAGTGAAGCCCAGGTTGCCCGGAATGTAGAAATGACCATCACTTTCACACTGGTTGCAATTATTCTTGTTATACGATGGAAAAACTGTTGTATTTATTTTGTAATTTATTCCTCTGGCGTTGACACCTAAGGCCGTAGCTATTCGATGTGTTGGAGCAACTCCCTAGAGTGAAGCCTAGGTTGCCAGGAACGTATAAATGACCATCACTTTCACACAGGTTGCAGTTACTCCTGTTATACGGTGATAAAAATGTTACATTTTTATTGTATTTTATGCGTCTGGCGTTGCTTTCTAAGGCCCTAACTATCCGACCTGGTGGAGCAACGCCCTAGAGTGAAGCCTAGGTTGCCGGGAACGTAGAAATGGCCATTACCTTCACACTGCTTGCAATTATACATTTTATTCGATGGAAAAACTGTTGTACATATATCGTATTTTATGCTTCTGGCGTTGACTTCTTAGGCCCTAACCATTCGATCAGGTGGAGCAACGCCCTCGGGTGAAGCCTAGGTTGCCTGGAACGTAGAAATGACCATAACTTTCATACTGGTTGCAAGTATTCGTTTTATACGATGGAAAAACTGTTGTAATTATTTTGTATTTAGTGCTTCTGGCGTTGACTTCTTAGGCCCCAACTGTTGGATGTGGTGGACCAACGCCCTAGAGTGAAGCCTAGGTTGCCCGGAACGTGGAAATGACCATCACGATCACATTTGTTGCAATTATTCCCGTTAGACGATGGAAATCTGTTGTATTTTTATTGTATTTTATGTTTCGGGCGTTGACTTCTAAGGCCCTAGCTATTCGATATGGTGGAGCAACGCCCTAGAGTGAAGCCTAGGTCGCCCGAAAAGTAGAAATGAACATTACTTTCACTCTGGTTGCAATTATGCATGCTATACGATGGAAAAACTGTTGTATTTTTATTGTATTTTATGCTTCTGGCGTTGACTTCTTAGGCCCTAACTATTGGATCAGGTGGAGCAACGCCCTGGAGTGAAGCCAAGGTTGCCGGGAAGGTAGAAATGACCATTACCTTCACACTGTTTGGGATTATTCATTTTATACGATGGTAAAATTGTTGTACATATATCGTATTTTATGCTTCTGGCGTTTACTTCTTAGGCCCTAACTATTCGATCGGGTGGAGCAACGCCCTAGGGTGAAGCCTATGTAGCCCGGAACGTAGAAATGACCATAACTTTCGTACTGGTTGCAATTATTCGTTTTATACGATGGAAAAACTGTTGTATTTATTTTGTATTTGGTGCTTCTGGCGTTGACTTCTTAGGCCCTAACTGCTGGATGTGGTGGACCAACGCCCCAGAGTGAAGCCTAGGTTGCTCGGAACGTGGAAATGACCATCACGGTCACATTTGTTGCAATTATTCCCGTTATACAAAGGAAATCTGTTCTATTTTTATTGTATTTTATGCTTCAGGCGTTGACATCTAAGGCCGTAGCTAATCGATGTGTTGGGGCAACGCCCTAGAGTGAAGCCTAGGTTGCCCGGAGCGCAGAAATGGCCATTACTTTCACACTGGTTGCAATTACTCCTTTTATACGATGGAAAAACTGTTGTATTTTTATTGTATATTATGCCCCGGGCGTAGACTTCTATGGCCCTAACAATTCGATGTGGTGGAGCAACGCCCTAGAGTGAAGCCTAGGTTGCCTGGAACGTAGAAATGGCCATTACTTTCACACTGGATGCAATTATTCGTTTTATACGATGGAAAAACCGCAGCACTTTCATTGTATTTTATGCTCCTGGCGCTGACTTCTTAGTCCCTTACTATTCGATCTGGTTGAACAACGCCTTAGATTGAAGCCTAGGATGCCCGGAATATAGAAATGACTGTCACTTTCACACAGTTTGCAATTATTCCAGTTATACGATGGAAAAACTGTTGTAGCTGTATTGTATTTTATGCTTCGTGCGTTGACTTCTAAGGCCCTAACTATTCGATCTGGTGGAGCAACGCCCTAGGGTGAAGCCTAGGTTGCCCGGAACGTAGAAATGACCATAACTTTCATACTTGTTGCAATTATTCGTTTTATACGATGGAAAAACTGTTTTATTTATTTTGTATTTTATGCTCCTGGCGTTGACTTCATAGGTTCTGAATATTCGAACTGGTGGGCCAACGCCCTAGAGTGAAGCCTAGGTTGCCCGGAACTTAGAAATGACTATTACCTTCACAACGGTTGCAATTATTCGTTTTATACGATGGAAAAACAGTTGCATTTATTATGTGTTTTATGCTTCTGGCGTTGACTTCATAGGCCCTGAATATTCGATCTGGTGTGCCAACGCCCTAGAGTGAAGCCTAGGATGCCGGAACGTAGAAATGACCATTACCTTCACACTGTTTGCAATTATTCATTTTATACGATGGAGAAACCCTTGTATTTGTATTGTATTTCATGCTTCTGGCATTGACTTCTAAGGCCGTAGCTATTAGATGGGGTGGAGCAACGCCCTGGAGTGAAGCCTAGGTATCCCGGAACGTAGAAATGATCATCACTTTCACACTGGTTGCAATTATTCGTTTTATAGGATGGAACAGCTGTTGTATTTATATTGTGTATTATGCTTCTGGCGTTGACTTCTGAGGCCCTAACGATTCGGTCTGGCGGAGCAACGCCCTAGAGTGAAGCCTAGGTTGCCCGGAACGTAGAAATGACCGTTACCTTCACACTGTTTGCGATTAATCGTTTTATACGATGGTAAAAATGTTGTACTTATGTTGTATTTTATTGTTCTGGCGTTGAATTCTAAGTCGATAGCTATTCGATCTGGTGGAGCAACGCCCTAGAGTGAAGCCTAGGTTACCGGGAACATAGAAATGACCAGTACCTTTACACGGGTTGCAGTTATTTCTGTTATACGATGGAAAAACTGTTGCATTTTTATTGTATTTTATGCCTCTGGCGTTGACTTCTAAGTCCCTAGCTATTCGATCTGGTGGAGCAAGGCCCTAGAGCGAAGCCTAGGTTGCCTGGAACGTAGAAATGACCTTTACTTTCACACTGGTTGCAATTATTCCTGTTACACTTGGAAAAACTGTTGCATTTTTATCGTATTTTATGCTTCTGGCGTTCAATTCTAGGTCCCTAACTATGCGATCTGGTGGAGCAACGCCCTACAGTTAAGCCTAGGTTGCCCGGAACGTGGAAATGACCATAACATTCATACTGGTTGCAATTACGCGTTTTATACGATGGAAAAACTGTTGTATTTTTATCTTATTTTAAGCTTCTGGCGTTGACTTCTAAGTCCCTAGCTATTCGATCTGGTGGAGCAACACCCTAGAGTGAAGCCTAGGCTGCCCGGAACGTAGAAATGACAATCACCTTCACTCTGGTTGCAATTATTCCTGTTATACGGTAGAAAAACTGTTGTATTTATATTATATTTTATGCTTCTGGCGTTGACTTCATAGGCCCTAACTATTCGATCTGGTGGAGCAACGCCTAAGAGTGAAGCCTAGGTTGCCCGGAACGTAGAAATGACCTTTACTTCCACACTGTTTGCAATTATTCATATTATACAGTGGAAAAACTTTAGTATTTATATTGTATTTTATGCTTCTGGCATTGACTTCTAAGGCCCTAACTATTCGATGTGGTGGAGCAACGCCCTAGGGTGAAGCCTAGGTTGCCCGGAACGAAGAAATGACCATAACTTTCATACTGGTTGCAAGTATTCGTTTTATACGATGGAAAAACTGTTGTACTTATATTGTATTTTATGCTTCTGGCGTTGACTTCTTAGGCCCTAACTATTCGATCTGGTGGAACAACGCCCCAGAGTGAAGCCTAGGTTGCACGGAACGTAGAAATGACCATCACTTTCACACTGGTTGCAGTTACTCCTGTTATACGGTAGAAAAACTGTTGTATTTATTTTGTATTTGATGCTTCTGGCGTTGAATTCCAAGTCCCTAGCTATTCGATCTGGTGGAGCAACGCCCTAGAGTGAAGCCTAGGTTACCCGGAACATTGAAATGATCAGTACTTTCACACTGGTTGCAGTTATTCCTGTTATACTATGGAAAAACTGTTGCATTTTTATTGTATTTTATGCTTCTGGCGTTGACTTCTAAGTCCCTAGCTTTCGATCTGGTGGAGCAACGCCCTGAAGTTAAGCCTCGGTTGCACGGAACGTAGAAATGACCATAACTTTCGCACTGGTTGCAATTATTCGTTTTATACAATGGAAAAACTGTTCTATTTATTTTGTATTTTATGCTTCGGGCGTTGACATCTAAGGCCCTAACTATTCGATCTGGTGTAGCAACGCTCTAGAGTGAAGCCCAGGTTGCCGGGAACGTAGAAATGGCCATTAAGTTCACACTGCTTGCAATTATACATTTTAGACGACGGAAAAACTGTGGTACTTATGTTGTATTTCATTCTTCTCGCGTTGACTTCTCAGTCCATAGCTATTCGATCTGGTGGAGCAACGCACTAGAGTGAAGCCTAGGTTACCCGGAACATAGGAATGACCAGTACTTTCACACTGGTTGCAGCTTTCCTGTTATACGATGGAAAAACTGTTGCATTTTTATTGTATTTTATGCTTCTGGCGTTGTATTCAAAGTCCTTAACTATTCGATCTGGTGGAGCAACGCTCTAGAGTGAAGCCTAGGTTGCCCAGAGCGTAGAAATGACCATTACCTTCACACTGCTTGCAATTATACATTTTATTCGATGGAAAAACTGTTGTACATATATCGCATTTTATGCTTCTGGCGTTGACTTCTTAGGCCCTAACCATTCGATCAGGTGGAGCAACGCCCTAGGGTGAAGCCTAGGTTGCCCGGAACGTAGAAATGACGATAACTTTCATACTGGTTGCAGGTATTCGTTTTATACGATGGAAAAACTGTTGTATTTATATTGTATTTTACGCTTAAGGCGTTGACGTCTTAGGCCCTAACTATTCGCTCTGGTGGAACAACGCCCTAGAGTGATGCCTAGGTTGCCCGGAACGTAGAAATCACCATTACTTGCACACTGGTTGCAATTATTCGTTTTATACGATGGAAAAACTGTTGTATTTGTTTTGTATTTGGTGCTCCTGGCGTTGACTTCTTAGGCCCTAACTATTCGATCTGTTGGAGCAACGCCCTAGAGTGTAGCCCAGGTTGCCCGGAATGTAGAAATGACCATCACTTTCACACTGGTTGCAATTACTCTTGTTATACGATGGAAAAACTGTTGTATTTATTTTGTAATTTATTCCTCTGGCGTTGACACCTAAGGCCGTAGCTATTCGATGTGTTGGAGCAACACCCTAGAGTGAAGCCTAGGTTGCCAGGAACGTATAAATGACCATCACTTTCACACAGGTTGCAGTTACTCCTGTTATACGGTGATAAAAATGTTACATTTTTATTGTATTTTATGCGTCTGGCGTTGCTTTCTAAGGCCCTAACTATCCGACCTGGTGGAGCAACGCCCTAGAGTGAAGCCTAGGTTGCCGGGAACGTAGAAATGGCCATTACCTTCACACTGCTTGCAATTATACATTTTATTCGATGGAAAAACTGTTGTACATATATCGTATTTTATGCTTCTGGCGTTGACTTCTTAGGCCCTAACCATTCGATCAGGTGGAGCAACGCCCTCGGGTGAAGCCTAGGTTGCCTGGAACGTAGAAATGACCATAACTTTCATACTGGTTGCAAGTATTCGTTTTATACGATGGAAAAACTGTTGTAATTATTTTGTATTTAGTGCTTCTGGCGTTGACTTCTTAGGCCCCAACTGTTGGATGTGGTGGACCAACGCCCTAGAGTGAAGCCTAGGTTGCCCGGAACGTGGAAATGACCATCACGATCACATTTGTTGCAATTATTCCCGTTAGACGATGGAAATCTGTTGTATTTTTATTGTATTTTATGTTTCGGGCGTTGACTTCTAAGGCCCTAGCTATTCGATATGGTGGAGCAACGCCCTAGAGTGAAGCCTAGGTCGCCCGGAACGTAGAAATGACCATAACTTTCATACTTGTTGCAATTATTCGTTTTATACGATGGAAAAACTGTTTTATTTATTTTGTATTTTATGCTCCTGGCGTTGACTTCATAGGTTCTGAATATTCGAACTGGTGGGCCAACGCCCTAGAGTGAAGCCTAGGTTGCCCGGAACTTAGAAATGACTATTACCTTCACAACGGTTGCAATTATTCGTTTTATACGATGGAAAAACAGTTGCATTTATTATGTGTTTTATGCTTCTGGCGTTGACTTCATAGGCCCTGAATATTCGATCTGGTGTGCCAACGCCCTAGAGTGAAGCCTAGGATGCCGGAACGTAGAAATGACCATTACCTTCACACTGTTTGCAATTATTCATTTTATACGATGGAGAAACCCTTGTATTTGTATTGTATTTCATGCTTCTGGCATTGACTTCTAAGGCCGTAGCTATTAGATGGGGTGGAGCAACGCCCTGGAGTGAAGCCTAGGTATCCCGGAACGTAGAAATGATCATCACTTTCACACTGGTTGCAATTATTCGTTTTATAGGATGGAACAGCTGTTGTATTTATATTGTGTATTATGCTTCTGGCGTTGACTTCTGAGGCCCTAACGATTCGGTCTGGCGGAGCAACGCCCTAGAGTGAAGCCTAGGTTGCCCGGAACGTAGAAATGACCGTTACCTTCACACTGTTTGCGATTAATCGTTTTATACGATGGTAAAAATGTTGTACTTATGTTGTATTTTATTGTTCTGGCGTTGAATTCTAAGTCGATAGCTATTCGATCTGGTGGAGCAACGCCCTAGAGTGAAGCCTAGGTTACCGGGAACATAGAAATGACCAGTACCTTTACACGGGTTGCAGTTATTTCTGTTATACGATGGAAAAACTGTTGCATTTTTATTGTATTTTATGCCTCTGGCGTTGACTTCTAAGTCCCTAGCTATTCGATCTGGTGGAGCAAGGCCCTAGAGCGAAGCCTAGGTTGCCTGGAACGTAGAAATGACCTTTACTTTCACACTGGTTGCAATTATTCCTGTTACACTTGGAAAAACTGTTGCATTTTTATCGTATTTTATGCTTCTGGCGTTCAATTCTAGGTCCCTAACTATGCGATCTGGTGGAGCAACGCCCTACAGTTAAGCCTAGGTTGCCCGGAACGTGGAAATGACCATAACATTCATACTGGTTGCAATTACGCGTTTTATACGATGGAAAAACTGTTGTATTTTTATCTTATTTTAAGCTTCTGGCGTTGACTTCTAAGTCCCTAGCTATTCGATCTGGTGGAGCAACACCCTAGAGTGAAGCCTAGGCTGCCCGGAACGTAGAAATGACAATCACCTTCACTCTGGTTGCAATTATTCCTGTTATACGGTAGAAAAACTGTTGTATTTATATTATATTTTATGCTTCTGGCGTTGACTTCATAGGCCCTAACTATTCGATCTGGTGGAGCAACGCCTAAGAGTGAAGCCTAGGTTGCCCGGAACGTAGAAATGACCTTTACTTCCACACTGTTTGCAATTATTCATATTATACAGTGGAAAAACTTTAGTATTTATATTGTATTTTATGCTTCTGGCATTGACTTCTAAGGCCCTAACTATTCGATGTGGTGGAGCAACGCCCTAGGGTGAAGCCTAGGTTGCCCGGAACGAAGAAATGACCATAACTTTCATACTGGTTGCAAGTATTCGTTTTATACGATGGAAAAACTGTTGTACTTATATTGTATTTTATGCTTCTGGCGTTGACTTCTTAGGCCCTAACTATTCGATCTGGTGGAACAACGCCCCAGAGTGAAGCCTAGGTTGCACGGAACGTAGAAATGACCATCACTTTCACACTGGTTGCAGTTACTCCTGTTATACGGTAGAAAAACTGTTGTATTTATTTTGTATTTGATGCTTCTGGCGTTGAATTCCAAGTCCCTAGCTATTCGATCTGGTGGAGCAACGCCCTAGAGTGAAGCCTAGGTTACCCGGAACATTGAAATGATCAGTACTTTCACACTGGTTGCAGTTATTCCTGTTATACTATGGAAAAACTGTTGCATTTTTATTGTATTTTATGCTTCTGGCGTTGACTTCTAAGTCCCTAGCTTTCGATCTGGTGGAGCAACGCCCTGAAGTTAAGCCTCGGTTGCACGGAACGTAGAAATGACCATAACTTTCGCACTGGTTGCAATTATTCGTTTTATACAATGGAAAAACTGTTCTATTTATTTTGTATTTTATGCTTCGGGCGTTGACATCTAAGGCCCTAACTATTCGATCTGGTGTAGCAACGCTCTAGAGTGAAGCCCAGGTTGCCGGGAACGTAGAAATGGCCATTAAGTTCACACTGCTTGCAATTATACATTTTAGACGACGGAAAAACTGTGGTACTTATGTTGTATTTCATTCTTCTCGCGTTGACTTCTCAGTCCATAGCTATTCGATCTGGTGGAGCAACGCACTAGAGTGAAGCCTAGGTTACCCGGAACATAGGAATGACCAGTACTTTCACACTGGTTGCAGCTTTCCTGTTATACGATGGAAAAACTGTTGCATTTTTATTGTATTTTATGCTTCTGGCGTTGTATTCAAATTCCTTAACTATTCGATCTGGTGGAGCAACGCTCTAGAGTGAAGCCTAGGTTGCCCAGAGCGTAGAAATGACCATTACCTTCACACTGCTTGCAATTATACATTTTATTCGATGGAAAAACTGTTGTACATATATCGCATTTTATGCTTCTGGCGTTGACTTCTTAGGCCCTAACCATTCGATCAGGTGGAGCAACGCCCTAGGGTGAAGCCTAGGTTGCCCGGAACGTAGAAATGACGATAACTTTCATACTGGTTGCAGGTATTCGTTTTATACGATGGAAAAACTGTTGTATTTATATTGTATTTTACGCTTAAGGCGTTGACGTCTTAGGCCCTAACTATTCGCTCTGGTGGAACAACGCCCTAGAGTGATGCCTAGGTTGCCCGGAACGTAGAAATCACCATTACTTGCACACTGGTTGCAATTATTCGTTTTATACGATGGAAAAACTGTTGTATTTGTTTTGTATTTGGTGCTCCTGGCGTTGACTTCTTAGGCCCTAACTATTCGATCTGTTGGAGCAACGCCCTAGAGTGAAGCCCAGGTTGCCCGGAATGTAGAAATGACCATCACTTTCACACTGGTTGCAATTACTCTTGTTATACGATGGAAAAACTGTTGTATTTATTTTGTAATTTATTCCTCTGGCGTTGACACCTAAGGCCGTAGCTATTCGATGTGTTGGAGCAACTCCCTAGAGTGAAGCCTAGGTTGCCAGGAACGTATAAATGACCATCACTTTCACACAGGTTGCAGTTACTCCTGTTATACGGTGATAAAAATGTTACATTTTTATTGTATTTTATGCGTCTGGCGTTGCTTTCTAAGGCCCTAACTATCCGACCTGGTGGAGCAACGCCCTAGAGTGAAGCCTAGGTTGCCGGGAACGTAGAAATGGCCATTACCTTCACACTGCTTGCAATTATACATTTTATTCGATGGAAAAACTGTTGTACATATATCGTATTTTATGCTTCTGGCGTTGACTTCTTAGGCCCTAACCATTCGATCAGGTGGAGCAACGCCCTCGGGTGAAGCCTAGGTTGCCTGGAACGTAGAAATGACCATAACTTTCATACTGGTTGCAAGTATTCGTTTTATACGATGGAAAAACTGTTGTAATTATTTTGTATTTAGTGCTTCTGGCGTTGACTTCTTAGGCCCCAACTGTTGGATGTGGTGGACCAACGCCCTAGAGTGAAGCCTAGGTTGCCCGGAACGTGGAAATGACCATCACGATCACATTTGTTGCAATTATTCCCGTTAGACGATGGAAATCTGTTGTATTTTTATTGTATTTTATGTTTCGGGCGTTGACTTCTAAGGCCCTAGCTATTCGATATGGTGGAGCAACGCCCTAGAGTGAAGCCTAGGTCGCCCGAAAAGTAGAAATGAACATTACTTTCACTCTGGTTGCAATTATGCATGCTATACGATGGAAAAACTGTTGTATTTTTATTGTATTTTATGCTTCTGGCGTTGACTTCTTAGGCCCTAACTATTGGATCAGGTGGAGCAACGCCCTGGAGTGAAGCCAAGGTTGCCGGGAAGGTAGAAATGACCATTACCTTCACACTGTTTGGGATTATTCATTTTATACGATGGTAAAATTGTTGTACATATATCGTATTTTATGCTTCTGGCGTTTACTTCTTAGGCCCTAACTATTCGATCGGGTGGAGCAACGCCCTAGGGTGAAGCCTATGTAGCCCGGAACGTAGAAATGACCATAACTTTCGTACTGGTTGCAATTATTCGTTTTATACGATGGAAAAACTGTTGTATTTATTTTGTATTTGGTGCTTCTGGCGTTGACTTCTTAGGCCCTAACTGCTGGATGTGGTGGACCAACGCCCCAGAGTGAAGCCTAGGTTGCTCGGAACGTGGAAATGACCATCACGGTCACATTTGTTGCAATTATTCCCGTTATACAAAGGAAATCTGTTCTATTTTTATTGTATTTTATGCTTCAGGCGTTGACATCTAAGGCCGTAGCTAATCGATGTGTTGGGGCAACGCCCTAGAGTGAAGCCTAGGTTGCCCGGAGCGCAGAAATGGCCATTACTTTCACACTGGTTGCAATTACTCCTTTTATACGATGGAAAAACTGTTGTATTTTTATTGTATATTATGCCCCGGGCGTAGACTTCTATGGCCCTAACAATTCGATGTGGTGGAGCAACGCCTTAGAGTGAAGCCTAGGTTGCCTGGAACGTAGAAATGGCCATTACTTTCACACTGGATGCAATTATTCGTTTTATACGATGGAAAAACCGCAGCACTTTCATTGTATTTTATGCTCCTGGCGCTGACTTCTTAGTCCCTTACTATTCGATCTGGTTGAACAACGCCTTAGATTGAAGCCTAGGATGCCCGGAATATAGAAATGACTGTCACTTTCACACAGTTTGCAATTATTCCAGTTATACGATGGAAAAACTGTTGTAGCTTTATTGTATTTTATGCTTCGTGCGTTGACTTCTAAGGCCCTAACTATTCGATCTGGTGGAGCAACGCCCTAGGGTGAAGCCTAGGTTGCCCGGAACGTAGAAATGACCATAACTTTCATACTTGTTGCAATTATTCGTTTTATACGATGGAAAAACTGTTTTATTTATTTTGTATTTTATGCTCCTGGCGTTGACTTCATAGGTTCTGAATATTCGAACTGGTGGGCCAACGCCCTAGAGTGAAGCCTAGGTTGCCCGGAACTTAGAAATGACTATTACCTTCACAACGGTTGCAATTATTCGTTTTATACGATGGAAAAACAGTTGCATTTATTATGTGTTTTATGCTTCTGGCGTTGACTTCATAGGCCCTGAATATTCGATCTGGTGTGCCAACGCCCTAGAGTGAAGCCTAGGATGCCGGAACGTAGAAATGACCATTACCTTCACACTGTTTGCAATTATTCATTTTATACGATGGAGAAACCCTTGTATTTGTATTGTATTTCATGCTTCTGGCATTGACTTCTAAGGCCGTAGCTATTAGATGGGGTGGAGCAACGCCCTGGAGTGAAGCCTAGGTATCCCGGAACGTAGAAATGATCATCACTTTCACACTGGTTGCAATTATTCGTTTTATAGGATGGAACAGCTGTTGTATTTATATTGTGTATTATGCTTCTGGCGTTGACTTCTGAGGCCCTAACGATTCGGTCTGGCGGAGCAACGCCCTAGAGTGAAGCCTAGGTTGCCCGGAACGTAGAAATGACCATTACCTTCACACTGATTGCAATTATTCATTTTATACGACGGAAAAACTGTTGTATATTTTTTGTATTTTATGCTTCGGGCGTTGACTTCTAAGGCCCTAACTATTCGATCTGGTGGAGCAACGCCCTAGAGTCAAGCCTAGGTGGCCCGTAACGTATAAATGACCATAGCTTTCACACTGGTTGCAATTATTAGTTTTATACGATGGAAAGACTGTTGAATTTATTTTGCATTTTATGATTCGGGCGTTGACTTCTAAGGCCCTAACTATTCGATCTGGTGGAGCAACGCCCTAGAGTGAAGCCTAGGTTGCCTGGAACGTAGAAATGGCCATTACTTTCACCCTGGATGCAATTATTCGTTTTATACGATGGAAAAACTGTTGTATTTTTATTGTATATTATGCCCCGGGCGTAGACTTCTATGGCCCTAACAATTCGATGTGGTGGAGCAACGCCCTAGAGTGAAGCCTAGGTTGCCTGGAACGTCGAAATGGCCATTACTTTCACACTGGATGCAATTATTCGTATTATACGATGGAAAAACCGTAGCACTTTCATTGTATTTTATGCTCCTGGCGTTGACTTCATAGGCTCTGAATATTCGATCTGGTGGGCCAACGCCCTAGAGTGAAGCCTAGGTTGCCCGGAACGTAGGAATGGCCATTACCTTCACACTGTTTGCTATTATTCATTTTATACGATGGATACACCCTTGTATTTGTATTGTATTTTATGCTTCTGGCATTGACTTCTAAGGCCGTAGCTATTAGATGTGGTGGAGCACCGCCCTGGAGTGAAGCCTAGGTATCCCGGAACGTAGAAATGACCATCACTTTCACACTGGATGCAATTATTCGTTTTATACGATGGAAAAACTGTTGTATTTATATTGTATGTTATGCTTCTGGCGTTGACTTATTAGGCCCTTGCTATTCGATCTGGTGGAACAACGCCCTAGAGTGAAGCCTAGGTTGCCCGGAACGTAGAAATGACTATCACTTTCACATTGGATGCAATTATTCGTTTTATACGATGGAACAGCTGTTGTATATATATTCTGTTTTATGCTTCTGGCGTTGACTTCTTAGGCCCTAACTATTCGACCTGGTGGAGCAACGCGCTAGAGCGAAGCCTATGTTGCCCGGAACTTAGAAATGACCATTGCCGTCACACTGATTGCAATTATTCATTTTATACAATGGAAAAACTGTTGCATTTGTTTTGTATTTTACGATTCTGGCGTTGACTTCTAACGCCCTAACAACTCGATCTGCTGGAACAACGCCCTAGAGTGAAGCCTAGGTTGCCAGGACGTAGAAATGACCATTACCTTCACAGTGTTTGCAATTATTCATTTTATACGATGGAGACACCCTTGTATTTGTATTGTATTTTATGCTTCGTGCGTTGACCTTTAAAGCCCTAACTATTCGATCTAGTGCAGCAACGCGCTGGAGTCAAGCCTAGGTTACACGGAACGTAGAAATGACCATTACCTTCACACTGTTTGCAATTATTCATTTTATACGGTGGAAAAACTGTTCTATCTTTATTGTATTTTATGCCCCGGGCGTAGACTTCTAAGGCCCTAACCATTCGATCTGATGGAGCAACGCCCTAGAGTGAAGCCTAGGATGCCCGGAACGTAGAAATGACCATAACTTTCACACTGGTTGCAATTATTCCTGTTATACGATGGAAGATCTGTTGTATCTTAGCTGTATTTTATGGTACGGTCGTTGACTTCTAAGGCCCTAACTATTCGATCTGGTGCAGCAACGCCCTAGAGTCAAGCCTAGGTTGCCCGGAACGTAGAAGTGACCATAACTTTCACACTGGTTGCAATTATTCGTTTTATACGATGGAAAAACTGTTTTATTTATTTTGTATTTTATGCTCCTGGCGTTGACTTCATAGGTTCTGAATATTCGAACTGGTGGGCCAACGCCCTAGAGTGAAGCCTAGGTTGCCCGGAACGTAGAAAGGACCATTACCTTCACACTGTTTGCAATTATTCATTTTATACGGTGGAAAAACTGTTGTATTTTTAATGTATTTTATGCCCCGGGCGTAGACTTCTAAGGCCCTAGCTATTAGATCCGGTGGAGCAACGCCCTAGAGTGAAGCCTAGGTTGCCTGGAACGTAGAAATGGCCATTACTTTCACACTGGATGCAATTAATCGTTTTATACGATGGAAAAACTGTTGCATGTTTATTGTATTTTATGCTTCTGGCGTTAAATTCTAAGTCCCTAACTATGCGATCTGGTGGAGCAACGCCCTGGCGTAAAGCCTAGGTTGCCCGGAACGTAGAAATGACCATAACTTTCACACTGGTTGCAATTATTCCTTTTATACGATGGAAAAACTGTTGTATTTTTATTGTGTTTTATGCTTCTGGCGTTGACTTCTTAGTCGCTAGCTACGCGATCTGGTGGAGCAACGCCCTACAGCGAAACCTAGGTTGCCCGGAACGTAGAAATGACCTGTACTTTCACACTGGTTGCAATTATTCCTGTTATACGATAGAAAAACTGTTGCATTTTTATTGTATTTTATGCTTCTGGCGTTAAATTTTAAGTCCATAGCTATGCGATCTGGTGGAGCAACGCCCTACAGTTAAGGCTAGGTTGCCCGGAACCAAGAAATGACCTTTACTTTCACACTGTTTGCAAATATACATTATATACGATGGAAAAGCTGTTGTACTTATATTGTATTTTGTGCTTCTCACGTTGACTTCTCAGGCCCTAACTATTCGATCTGGTGGAACAACGCCCTAGAGTGAAGCCTAGGTTGCCCGGAACGTAGAAATGACCATAACTTTCACACTGGTTGCAATTATTCGTTTCATACAATGGAAAAACTGTTCTATTTATTTTGTATTTTATGCTTCGCGCGTTGACTTCTAACTCCCTCGCTATTCGGTCTGGTGCAGCAACGCCCTAGAGTGAAGCCTAGGTTACCGGGAACATAGAAATGACCAGTACATTCACACTGGCTGCAGTTATTCCTATCATACGATGGAAAGACTGTTGCATTTTTATTGTATTTTATGCTTCTGGCGTTGACTTCTAAGTCCCTAGCTATTCGATCTGGTGGAGCAACTCCCAACAGCCAAACCTAGGTTGCCCGTAACGTAGAAATGACCTGTACTTTCACACTGGTTGCAATTATTCCTGTTATACGATGGAAAGACTGTTGCATTTTTATTGTATTTTATGCTTCTGGCGTTGATTTCTAAGTCCCTAGCTATTCGATCTGTTGCAGCAACTCCCTACAGCGAAACCTACGTTGCCCGTAACGTAGAAATGACCTGTACTTTCACACTGGTTGCAATTATTCCTGTTATACGATGGAAAAACTGTTGCATTTTTATTATATTTTATGCTTGTGGGGTTGACTTCTAAGTCCCTAGTTATTCGATCTGGTGGAGCAAGGCCCTAGTGCGAAGCCTAGGTGGCCCGGAACGTAGAAATGACCTGTACTTTCACACTGGTTGCAATTATTCCTGTTATACTATAGAAAAACTGTTGCATTTTTATTGTATTTTATGCTTCTGGCGTTAAATTTTAAGTCCCTAGCTATGCGATCTGGTGGAGCAACACCCTACAGTTAAGCCTAGGTTGCCCGGAACCTAGAAATGACCATTACTTTCACACTGTTTGCAAATATACATTATATACGATGGAAAAGCTGTAGTATTTATATTGTATTGTATGCTTCTGACGTTGACTTCTTAGGCCCTAACTTTTCGATATGGTGGAACAACGCTCTATAGTGAAGCCTAGGTTGCCCGGAACGTAGAAGAGACCATAACTTTCACACTGGTTGCAATTATTCGTTTCATACAATGGAAAAACTGTTCTTTTATTTTGTATTTTATGCTTCACGCGTTGACTTCTAAGAGCCTAGCTATTCGATTTGGTGGAGCAACGCCCTAGAGTCAAGCCCAGGTTGCCCGGAACGTAGAAATGACCGTTACTTTCACAATGTTTGCAATCATTGATTGTATACGATGGAAAAACTGTAGTATTTATATTGTATTTTATGCCTCTGGCGTTGACTTCTAAAGCTGTAGCCATTCCATGTGGTGGAGCAACGCCCTAGAGTGAAGCCTAGGTTGCACGGAACGTAGAAATGACCATATTTTTCACACTGGTTGCTACTATTCGTTTTATACAATGGAAAAACAGTTCTATTAATTTTGTATTTTATGCTTCGGGCGTTAGCTTCTAAGGCCCTAACTATTCGATCTGGTGGAGCGACGCCCTAGAGTGAAGCCTATGTTGCACGCAACGTAGAAATGACCATTACTTTCACACTGGTTGCAATTATTCGTTTCATACAATGGAAAAACTGTTCTATTTATTTTGTATTTTATGCTTCGCGCGTTGACTTCTAAGGCCCTAACTGTTCGATCTGGTCGAGCAACGCCCTACAGTTAAGACTAGGTTGCCCGGAACGTAGAAATGACCTATACTTCACACTGTTTGCAAATATACATTATATACGATGGTAAAGCTGTTGTATTTATATTGGATTTTGTGCTTTTGGCGTTGACTTTTTAGGCCCTAACTATTAGATCTGGTGGAGCAACGCCCTACAGTTAAGCCTAGGTTGCCCGGAACCAAGAAATGACCTTTACTTTCACACTGTTTGCAAATATACATTATATACGATGGAAAAGCTGTTGTATTTATATTGTATTTTATGCTTCTGACGTTGACTTCTCAGGCCCTAACTATTCGATCTGGTGGAACAACGCCCTAGAGTGAAGCCTAGGTTGCCCGGAACGTAGAAATGACCATAACTTTCACACTGGTTGCAATTATTCGTTTCATACAATGGAAAAACTGTTCTATTTATTTTGTATTTTATGCTTCGCGCGTTGACTTCTAAGGGCCTAGCTATTCGATTTGGTGGAGCAACGCCCTAGAGTCAAGCCCAGGTTGCCCGGAACGTAGAAATGACCGTTACTTTCACAATGTTTGCAACCATTGATTGTATACGATGGAAAAACTGTAGTATTTATATTGCATTTTATGCCTCTGGCGTTGACTTCTAAAGCTGTAGCCATTCCATGTGGTGGAGCAACGCCCTAGAGTGAAGCCTAGGTTGCACGGAACGTAGAAATGACCATATTTTTCACACTGGTTGCTACTATTCGTTTTATACAATGGAAAAACAGTTCTATTATTTTTGTATTTTATGCTTCGGGCGTTAGCTTCTAAGGCCCTAACTATTCGATCTGGTGGAGCGACGCCCTAGAGTGAAGCCTATGTTGCACGCAACGTAGAAATGACCATTACTTTCACACTGGTTGCAATTATTCCTGTTATACGATGGAAAGACTGTTGTATTTATATTGTATTTAATGTTCCTGGCGTTGACTTGTTAGGCCCTAACTATTCAATCTGGTGGGGCAACGCGCTAGAGTGGAGCCTAGGTTGCCGGAACATAGAAATGGCCATTACCTTCACACCGGATGCAATTATTCGTTAATACGAATGAAAAACTGTTGGATTTATGTTGTATTTTATGCTTCGGGCGTTGATTTCTATGGCCCTAACTATTCGATCTGGTGTAACAACGCCCTAGAGTCGATCCTAGGTTGCCCGGAACGTAGAAATGACCAGTACTTTCACACTGGTTGCCACTATTCCTGTTACACGATGTAAAACTGTTGTATTTATATTGTATTTTATGTTTCCGGCGTTGACTTCTTAGGCCCTTACTATTCGATCTGGTGGGGCAACGCCCTAGAGTGAAGCCTAGGTTGCCCGTTCACACCGGATGCAATTATTCGTTAATACGAATGAAGAACTGTTGTATTTATATTGTATTTTATGCTTCTGGCGTTCACTCCGTTGGCGCTAACTATTCGATCTGGTGGAGCAACGCCCAAGAGTCAAGCCTAGGTTGCCCGGAACGTAGGAATGACAATAACTTTCACACTGGTTGCAACTATTCGTTTTATACGATGGAAAAGCTGTTGTATTTAGTTTGTATTTTATGCTCCGGGCGTAGACTTCTAAGGCCCCAACTATTCGATCTGGTCGAGGAACACCCTGGAGTGAAGTCTAGGTTGCCCGGAACGTAGAAATGACCAGGACCTTCACACTGGTTGTAGTTATTCCTGTTATACGATGGAAAAGCTGTTGTATTTAAATTGTATTTTATGCTCCTGGTGTTGACTTCTTAGGCCCCAACTATTCGATCTGGTGGAGCAACGCCTCAGAGTTATACCTAGGATTCCCGGAACGTAGAAATGGCCATCACTTTCACACTGTTTGCAATTATTCATTTTATACGATGGAAAAACCGTTGTATTTATATTGTATTTTATTCTACTGGCGTCGACTTCGTAGGCCCTAACTATTCGATCTGGTTGAACAACGCCCTAGAGTCAAGCGTAGGTTGCCCGGAACGTAGAAATGGCCATTACCTTCACAACGGATGCAATTATTCGTTAATACGAATGAAGAACTGTTGCATTTATATTGTATTTTATGCTTCTGGCGTTGACTCCGTAGGTGCTAACTATTCGATCTGGTGGAACAACGCCCTAGAGTCAAGCCTAGGTTGCCCGGAACGTAGAAATGACTACCACTTTCACACTGGTTGCAATTATTCCACTTATACCATGGTGATACTGTTGTTTTTATATTGTATTTTATGCTTCTGGCGTTGACTTCTAAGGCCGTAGATATTCGATGTGGTAGTGCAACGCCCTAGAGTGAAGCCTAGGTTGCCCGGAACGTAGAAATGACCAGTACTTTCACACTGGTTGCAGTTATTCCTGTTATTCGACGGAAAAACTGTTGCATTTTTATTGTATTTTATGCTTCTGGCGTTGAATTCTAAGTCACTAACTATGCGATCTGGTGGAGCAACGCCCTACAGTTAAGCCAAGGTTGCCCGGAACGTAGAAATGACCTTTACTTTCACACTGTTTGCAATTATTCCTTTTATACGATAGAAAAACTGTTGTATTTTTATTGTATTTTATGCTTCTGGCGTTGACTTCTAAGTCCCTAGCTATTCGACCTGGTGCAGCAACGCCCTTAAGCGAAGCCTAGGTTGCTCGGAACGTAGAAATGACCTTTACTTTCACACTGTTTGCAAATATACATTATATACGATGGAAAAAATGATGTATCTATTTTGTATTTTATGCTTCTGGCGCTGACTTCTTAGGTCCTAACTATTGGATCTGGTGGAGCAACGCCCTGGGGTGAAGCCCAGGTTGCGCGGAACGTAGAAAAGATCATAACTTTCACACTGGTTTCAATTATTCGTTTTATACAATGGAAAAACTGTTCTACTTATTTTGTATTTTATGCTTCGGGCGTTGACTTCTAAGGCCCTAACTATTCGATCTGGTGGAGCAACGCCGTAGAGTGAAGCCTAGGTTGCCCGGAACGTAGAAATGACCATTACCTTCACACTGTTTGCGATTATTCATCTTACACGATGGAAAAGCTGTTGTATTTATACTGTATTTTATGCTTCTGGCGTTGTCTTCTTAGGCCCTAACTATTCGATCTGGTGGAGCAATGCTCTAGAGCAAAGCCTAGGTTGCCCGGAACGTGGAAATCACCTTTACATTCACACTGTTTGCAAATATACATTATACACGATGGTAAAGCTGTTGTATTTAGATTGTATTTTATGCTTCTGGCGTTGACTTCTTAGGCCCTATCTATTCGATCTGGTGGAAGAACGCCCTAGAGTGAAGCCTAGGTTGCCCGGAACGTAGAAATGACCTTTACTTTCACACTGTTTGCAAATATACATTATATACGATGGAAAAGCTGTTGTATTTATACTGTATTTTATTCTTCGGGCGTTGACTTCTAACGCCCTAACTATTCGATCTGGTGGAGCAACTCCCTAGAGTGAAGCCTAGGATGGCCGAAACGTAGATATGACCATAACTTTCACACCGGTTGCAATTATTCGTTTTATACGATGGAAGAACTGTTGTATTTATATTGTATTTTATGCTTCTGGCGTTGACACCGTAGGCCCTAACTATTCGATCTGGTGGAACGACGCCCTAGAGTCAAGCCTAGGTTGCCCGGAACGTGGAAATGACTACCACTTTCACACTGGTTGCAATTATTCCACTTATACCATGGAGAAACTGTTGTATTTATATTGTATTTTATGATTCTGGCGTTGACTACTAAGGCCGTAGCTATTCGATCTGGTAGAGCAACGCCCTAAAGTGAAGACTAGGTTGCCCGGAACGTAGAAGTGACAATTACTTTCACACTGGTTGCAACTATTGGTTTTATACGATGGAAAAGCTGTTGTATTTATTTTGTATTTTATGCTCCGGGCGTAGACTTCTAGGGCCCCAACTATTCGATCTGGTTGAGGAACACACTAGAGTGAAGCCTAGGTTGCCCGGAACGCAGAAATGACCAGGACCTTCACACTGGTTGTAGTTATTCCTGTTATACGATGGAAAAGCTGTTGTATTTAAATTGTATTTTATGCTAGTGGTGTTGACTTCTTAGGCCCCAACTATTCGATCTGGTGTAGCAACGCCTCAGATTTATACCTAGGATTCCCGGAACGTAGAAATGGCCATCACTTTCACACTGGTTGCAATTATTCGTTTTATACGATGGGAAAGCTGTTGCATTTATATTGTCTTTTATGCTTCTGGCGTTGACTTCTTAGGCGCTAACTATTCGAACTGGTGGAGCAACGCCCTAGAGTGAAGCCTATGTTACCGGAACGTAGGAATGACCATAACTTTCACACTGTTTGCAATTATTCATTTTATACGATGGAAAAACCGTTGTATTTATATTGTATTTTATTCTTCTGGCGTTGACTTCTAAGGCCCTAACTATTCGATCTGGTGGAGCAACGCCCTAGAGTGAAGCCTAGATTGCCCGGAACGTAGAAATGACCATTACTTTCACACTGTTTGAAATTATTCATTTTATACGATGGAAAAACTGTTGTACTTATGTTGTATTTTATGCTTCTGTCGTTGACTTCTTAGGCCCTAACTATTCGATCTGGTGGAAGAACGCCCAGAGTGAAGCCTAGGTTGCCCGGAACGTAGTAATGACCTTTGCTTTCACAACGTTTGCAAATACACATTATATACGATGGAAAAGCTGTTGTATTTATATTGTATTTTATGCTTTTGGCGTTGTCTTCTTAGGCCCTAACTATTCGATCTGGTGGAGCAGTGCTCTAGAGTAAAGCCTAGTTTGCCCGGAAAGTAGAAATGACCATTACCTTCACACTGCTTGCAATTATACATTTTATACGATGGAAACACTGTTATACTTATGTTGCATTTTATTCTTCAGGCTTCGAATTCTAAGTCCCTAGCTATTCGATCTGGGGGAGCAACGCCCTAGAGTGAAGACTAGGTTACACGGAACATAGAAATGACCAGTACTTTCAAACTGGTTGCAGATTTCCTGTTATACGATGGAAAAGCTGTTGCATTTTTATTGTATTTTATGCTTCTGGCGTTAAATTCCAAGTCCCTAACTACGCGATCTGGTGGAGCAACGCCCTTAAGCGAATCCTAGGTTTCCCGGATCGTAGAAATGACCTGTACTTTCACACTGGTTGCAATTATTCCTTTTATAGGATGGAAAAACTGTTGTATTTTTATTGTATTTTATGCTTCTGGCGTTGACTTCTAAGTCCCTAGCTATTCGATCTGGTCGAGCAACGCACTTAAGCGTATCCTAGGTAGCCCGGATCGTAGAAATGACCTGTACTTTCACACTGGTTTCAACTATTCGTTTTATACATGGAAAAACTGTTCCATTTATTTTGAATTTTATGCTTCCGGCGTTGTCTTCTTAGGCCCTAACTATTCGATCTGGTGGAGCAATGCTCTAGAGTAAAGCCTAGGTTACCCGGAACGTAGAAAAGACCATTACCTTCACACTGGTTGCAATTACTCCTGTTATACGATGGAAAAACTGTTGCATCTTTATTGTATTTTATGCTTCTGGCGTTAAATTCTAAGTCCCTATCTACGCGATCTGGAGGAGCAACGCGCTACAGTTAAGCCTAGGTTGCCCGGAACGTAGAAATGACCCTTACTTTCACACTGTTTGCAAATATACGTTATATACGATGGAAAAGCTGTTGTATTTATATTTTATTTTATGCTTCTGGCGTTGACTTCTAAGTCCCTAACTATGCGATCTGGTGGAGCAACGCCCTACAGTTAAGCGTAGTGTGCACAACACGTAGAAATGACCTTTACTTTCACACTGTTTGCAAATATACATTATATACGATGGTAAAGCTGTTGTATTTATATTGTATTTTATGCTTCAGGCGTTGACTTCTTAGGCCCTAACTATTCGATCTGGTGGAAGAACGCCCTAGAGTGAAGCACAGTTTTCCCGGAACGTTGAAATGACCTTTACTTTCACACTGTTTGCAAATATACATTATATACGATGGAAAAGCTGTTGTATTTATGTTGTATTTTATGCTTCTGGCGTTGACTTCTTAGGCCCTAACTATTCGTTCTGGTGGAGCAACGCTGTAGAGTGAAGCCTAGGTTGCCCGGAACGTAGAAATGACCATTACCTTCACAATGCTTGCAATTATACATTTTATACGATGGAAAAACTGTTATTCTTAAGTTGTATATTATTCTTCTGGCGCTGAATTCTAAGTCCCTAGCTATTCGATCTGGTGGAGCAACGCCCTAGAGTGAAGCCTAGGTTGCCCGGAACGTAGAAATGACCGTTACTTTCACAATGTTTGCAAATATACATTATATGCGATGGAAAAGCTGTTGTATTTATGTTGTATTTTATATTTCTGGCGTTGACTTCTTAGGCCCTAACTATTTGATCTGGTGGAGCACCGCCCTGTAGTGAAGCCTAGGTTGCCGGAGCGTAGAAAAGACCATTACCTTCACACTGGTTGCAGTTATTCCTGTTACACGTTGGGAAAAGTGTTGCATTTTTATTGTACTTTATGCTTCTGGCGCTGTATTCAAAGTCCCTAACTATTCGATCTGTTGGAGCAACGCCCTGGAGTTAAGCCAAGGTTGCCCGGAACGTAGAAATGACGATTACTTTCACACTGGATGCAATTATTCCTGTTATACGATGAAAAACTGTTGTATCTTTATTGTATTTTATGCTTCTGGCGTTGAATTCTAAGTCCCTAGCTATTCGATATGGGTGGAGCAATGCTTCAGTGTTAAGTCTATGATACCCGGAACGTAGAAATGGGCATTACTTTCACACTGGTTGCAATTATTCCTGTTATATGATGGCAAAACTGTTGTATTTTTATTGTATTTTATGCTTCTGGCGTTGTATTCAAAGTCCCTAACTATTCGATCTGGTGGAGCAACGCCCTGGAGTTAAGCCAAGGTTGCCCGGAACGTAGAAATGACCATAACTTGCACACTGGTTGCAATTATTCGATCTATACAATGGAAAAAGTGTTCTATTTATTTTGTATTTTATGCTTCGGGCGTCGACATGTAAGTCCCTAACTATTCGGTCTGGTGGAGCAACGCCCTAGAGTGAAGCCTAGGTTGCCCGGCACGTAGTAATGGCCATTACCTTCACACTGTTTGCGATAATTCATTTTATACGATGGTAAAACTGTTGTACTTGGGTTGTATTTTATGCTTCTGTCATTGACTTCTAAGACCCTAACTATTCGATGTGGTGGAGCAACGCCCTAGTGTGAAACCTAGGTTTCCCGGAACGTAGAAATGTCCATAGCTTTGACACTGGTTGCAATTATTCCTGTTATACCAGGGAAACACTGTTGTATTTATACTGTATTTTATGCTTCTGGCGTTGACTTCTAAGGCCGCAGCTATTCGATGTGATGGAGCAACGCCCAAGGGTAAAGCCTAGGTTGCCCGGAATGTAGAAATGACCATAGCTTTCACACTGGTTGCAATTATTCCTGTTATACAAGGGAGAAACTGTTCTATTTATTTTGTATTTTATGCTTCGGGCGTTGACTTCTAAGGCCCTAACTATTCGATCTGGTGGAGCAACGCCCTAGAGTGAAGCCTAGGTTGCCCGGAACGTAGAAATGACCATTACCTTCACACTGTTTGCAATTACTCCTGTTATACGATGGAAAAACTTTTGTATTTATATTGCATTTTATGCTTCTGGCGTTGACTACTTTAGCCCTAATTATTCGATCTGGTGGAACAACGCGCTAGATTGAAGCCTAGGTTGCCCGGAACGTTGAATTGCCCAGTACCTTCACACTGGTGCTAGTTATTCCTGTTACACGATGAACAACTGTTGTATTTTTATTGTATTTAATGCTCCTGGCGTTGACTACTAAGGCCGTAGCTATTGGATGTGGTGGAGCAACACCATAGAGTGAAGCCTAGGATGCCCTGAACGTAGAAATGACTATTACTTTCACACTGTTTGGAATTATTCATCTTATACGATGCAAAAGCTGTTGCATTTATAATGTATTTTATGCTTCTGGCGTTGACTTCTAACGCCCTAACTATTCGATCTGGTGGAGCAACGCCCTAGAGTGAAGCCCAGGTTGCCCGGAACGTAGAAATGACCATTACTTTCACACTGCTTGCAATTATTCATTTTATACGATGGAAAAACTGTTTTATTTATTTTGCATTTTATGCTTCGGGCGTTGACTTCTAAGGCCCTAACTATTCTATCTGGTGGAGCAACGCCCTAGAGTGAAGCCTAGGTTGTCCGGAACGTAGAAATGACCATTACCTTCACACTGTTTGCGATTATTCATCTTATACGATGGTAAAACTGTTGTACTTAGGTTGTATTTTATTCTTCTGGCGTTGAATTCTAAGTCGCTAGCTGTTCGATCTGGTGGAGCAACGCCCTAGAGTGAAGCCTAGGTTGCTCGGAACGTAGAAATGACCAGTACTTTCACACTGGTTGCAGTTATTCCTGTTATTCGACGGAAAAACTGTAGCATCTTTATTGTATTTTATGCTTCTGGCGTTAAATTCTAAGTCAGTAACTATGCGATCTGGTGGAGCAACGCCCTACAGTTATGCCTATGTTGCCCGGAACGTAGAAATGACCTTTACTTTCACACTGTTTGCAAATATACATTATATACGATGGAAAAAATGTTGTATCTATTTTGTATTTTATGCTTCTGGCGCTGACTTCTTAGGTCCTAACTATTGGATCTGGTGGAGCAACGCCCTGGGGTGAAGCCCAGGTTGCGCGGAACGTAGAAAAGATCATAACTTTCACACTGGTTTCAATTATTCGTTTTATACAATGGAAAAACTGTTCTACTTATTTTGTATTTTATGCTTCGGGCGTTGACTTCTAAGGCCCTAACTATTCGATCTGGTGGAGCAACGCCCTAGAGTGAAGCCTAGGTTGCCCGGAACGTAGAAATGACCATTACCTTCACACTGTTTGCGATTATTCATCTTATACGATGGTAAAACTGTTGTACTTAGGTTGTATTTTATTCTTCTGGCGTTGAATTCTAAGTCGCTAGCTGTTCGATCTGGTGGAGCAACGCCCTAGAGTGAAGCCTAGGTTGCTCGGAACGTAGAAATGACCAGTACTTTCACACTGGTTGCAGTTATTCCTGTTAGTCGACGGAAAAACTGTAGCATCTTTATTGTATTTTATGCTTCTGGCGTTAAATTCTAAGTCAGTAACTATGCGATCTGGTGGAGCAACGCCCTACAGTTATGCCTATGTTGCCCGGAACGTAGAAATGACCTTTACTTTCAGACTGTCTGCAAATATACATTATATACGATGGAAAAGCTGTTGTATTTATATGGTATTTTATGCTTCTGGAGTTGACCTCTAAGGCCACAGCTATTCGATGTGATGGAGTAACGCCCAAGGGTGAAGCCCAGGTTGCGCGGAACGTAGAAAAGATCATAACTTTCACACTGGTTTCAATTACTCGTTCTATAGAATGGAAAAACTGTTCTACTTATTTTGTATTTTATGCTTCGGGCGTTGACTTCTAAGGCCCTAACTATTCGATCTGGTGTAGCAACGCCCTAGAGTGAAGCCTAGGTTGTCCGGAACGTATAAATGACCATCACCTTCACACTGTTTGCGATTATTCATCTTATACGATGGTAAAACTGTTGTACTTAGGTTGTATTTTATTCTTCTGGCGTTGAATTCTAAGTCGCTAGCTGTTCGATCTGGTGGAGCAACGCCCTAGAGTGAAGCCTAGGTTGCTCGGAACGTAGAAATGACCAGTACTTTCACACTGGTTGCAGTTATTCCTGTTATTCGACGGAAAAACTGTAGCATCTTTATTGTATTTTATGCTTCTGGCGTTGACTTCTTAGGCCCTAACTATTCGATCTGGTGGAAGAACGCCCTAGAGTGAAGCCTAGGTTGCCCGGAACGTAGAAATGACATTTACTTTCACACTGCTTGCAAATATACATTATATACGATGGAAAAGCTGTTGTATTTATACTGTATTTTATGCTTCTGGCGTTGTCTTCTTAGGCCCTAACTATTCGATCTGGTGGAGCAACGCCCTTAAGCGAATCCTAGGAAGCCCGGATCGTAGAAATGACCTGTACTTTCACACTGGTTTCAATTATTCGTTTTATACATGGAAAAACTGTTCCATTTATTTTGTATTTTATGCTTCGGGCGTTGACTTCTAAGGCCCTAACTATTCGATCTGTTGCAGCAACGCCCTAGAGTGAAGCCTAGATTGCCCGGAACGTATAAATGACCATTACTTTCACACTGTTTGAAATTATTCATTTTATACGATGGAAAAACTGTTGTACTTATGTTGTACTTTATGCTTCTGGCGTTGACTTCTTAGTCCCTAACAATTGGATCTGGTGGACCAACGCCCTAGAGTGAAGCCTAGGTTACCCGGAACGTAGATATGACCATACCTTTCACACTGGTTGCAGTTATTCCTGTTATACGATGCAAAAACTGTTGTATTTATATTGTACTTTATGCTTCTGGCGTTGACTTCTTAGGCCCTAACTATTCGTTCTGGTGGTGCAATGCTCTAGAGTGAAGCCAAGGTTGCCCGGAACGTAGAAATGACCATTACCTTCACAATGCTTGCAATTATACATTATATACGATGGAAAAGCTATTGTATTTATACTGTATTTTATGCTTTTGGCGTTGTCTTCTTAGGCCCTAACTATTCGATCCGGTGGAGCAACGCCCTAGAGTGAAGCCTAGGTTGCCCGGAACGTAGAAATGACCAGTACTTGCACACTGGTTGCAGTTATTCCTGTTATACGACGGAAAAACTGTTGCATTTTTGTTGCATTTTATGCTTCTGGCGTTGAATTCTAAGTCCCTAACTATGCGATCTGGTGGAGCAACGCCCTACAGTTAAGCCTAGGTTGCCAGGAACGCAGAAATGACCTTTACTTTCAGACTGTTTGCAAATATACATTATATACGATGGAAAAGGTGTTGTATTTATATTGTATTTTATGCTTATGTCGTTGACTTCTAAGGCCCTAACTATTCGATCTGGTGGAGCAACGCCCTAGAGTGAAGCCTAGATTGCCCGGAACGTAGAAATGACCATTACTTTCACACTGTTTGAAATTATTCATTTTATACGATGGAAAAACTGTTGTACTTATGTTGTATTTTATGCTTCTGGCGTTGACTTCTTAGGCCCTAACTATTCGATCTGGTGGAAGAACGCCCAGAGTGAAGCCTAGGTTGCCCGGAACGTAGTAATGACCTTTGCTTTCACAACGTTTGCAAATACACATTATATACGATGGAAAAGCTGTTGTATTTATGTTGTATTTTATGCTTCTGGCGTTGACTTCTTAGGCCCTAACTATTCGTTCTGGTGGAGCAACGCTGTAGAGTGAAGCCTAGGTTGCACGGAACGTAGAAATGACCATTACCTTCACAATGCTTGCAATTATACATTTTATACGATGGAAAAACTGCTATTCTTAAGTTGTATATTATTCTTCTGGCGCTGAATTCTAAGTCCCTAGCTATTCGATCTGGTGGAGCAACGCCCTAGAGTGAAGCCTAGGTTGCCCGGAACGTAGAAATGACCGTTACTTTCACACTGGTTGCAATTATTCGTTTCATACAATGGAAAAACTGTTCTATTTATTTTGTATTTTATGCTTCGCGCGTTGACTTCTAAGGCCCTAACTGTTCGATCTGGTCGAGCAACGCCCTACAGTTAAGACTAGGTTGCCCGGAACGTAGAAATGACCTATACTTCACACTGTTTGCAAATATACATTATATACGATGGTAAAGCTGTTGTATTTATATTGGATTTTGTGCTTTTGGCGTTGACTTTTTAGGCCCTAACTATTAGATCTGGTGGAGCAACGCCCTACAGTTAAGCCTAGGTTGCCCGGAACCAAGAAATGACCTTTACTTTCACACTGTTTGCAAATATACATTATATACGATGGAAAAGCTGTTGTATTTATATTGTATTTTATGCTTCTGACGTTGACTTCTCAGGCCCTAACTATTCGATCTGGTGGAACAACGCCCTAGAGTGAAGCCTAGGTTGCCCGGAACGTAGAAATGACCATAACTTTCACACTGGTTGCAATTATTCGTTTCATACAATGGAAAAACTGTTCTATTTATTTTGTATTTTATGCTTCGCGCGTTGACTTCTAAGGGCCTAGCTATTCGATTTGGTGGAGCAACGCCCTAGAGTCAAGCCCAGGTTGCCCGGAACGTAGAAATGACCGTTACTTTCACAATGTTTGCAACCATTGATTGTATACGATGGAAAAACTGTAGTATTTATATTGCATTTTATGCCTCTGGCGTTGACTTCTAAAGCTGTAGCCATTCCATGTGGTGGAGCAACGCCCTAGAGTGAAGCCTAGGTTGCACGGAACGTAGAAATGACCATATTTTTCACACTGGTTGCTACTATTCGTTTTATACAATGGAAAAACAGTTCTATTATTTTTGTATTTTATGCTTCGGGCGTTAGCTTCTAAGGCCCTAACTATTCGATCTGGTGGAGCGACGCCCTAGAGTGAAGCCTATGTTGCACGCAACGTAGAAATGACCATTACTTTCACACTGGTTGCAATTATTCCTGTTATACGATGGAAAGACTGTTGTATTTATATTGTATTTAATGTTCCTGGCGTTGACTTGTTAGGCCCTAACTATTCAATCTGGTGGGGCAACGCGCTAGAGTGGAGCCTAGGTTGCCGGAACATAGAAATGGCCATTACCTTCACACCGGATGCAATTATTCGTTAATACGAATGAAAAACTGTTGGATTTATGTTGTATTTTATGCTTCGGGCGTTGATTTCTATGGCCCTAACTATTCGATCTGGTGTAACAACGCCCTAGAGTCGATCCTAGGTTGCCCGGAACGTAGAAATGACCAGTACTTTCACACTGGTTGCCACTATTCCTGTTACACGATGTAAAACTGTTGTATTTATATTGTATTTTATGTTTCCGGCGTTGACTTCTTAGGCCCTTACTATTCGATCTGGTGGGGCAACGCCCTAGAGTGAAGCCTAGGTTGCCCGTTCACACCGGATGCAATTATTCGTTAATACGAATGAAGAACTGTTGTATTTATATTGTATTTTATGCTTCTGGCGTTCACTCCGTTGGCGCTAACTATTCGATCTGGTGGAGCAACGCCCAAGAGTCAAGCCTAGGTTGCCCGGAACGTAGGAATGACAATAACTTTCACACTGGTTGCAACTATTCGTTTTATACGATGGAAAAGCTGTTGTATTTAGTTTGTATTTTATGCTCCGGGCGTAGACTTCTAAGGCCCCAACTATTCGATCTGGTCGAGGAACACCCTGGAGTGAAGTCTAGGTTGCCCGGAACGTAGAAATGACCAGGACCTTCACACTGGTTGTAGTTATTCCTGTTATACGATGGAAAAGCTGTTGTATTTAAATTGTATTTTATGCTCCTGGTGTTGACTTCTTAGGCCCCAACTATTCGATCTGGTGGAGCAACGCCTCAGAGTTATACCTAGGATTCCCGGAACGTAGAAATGGCCATCACTTTCACACTGTTTGCAATTATTCATTTTATACGATGGAAAAACCGTTGTATTTATATTGTATTTTATTCTACTGGCGTCGACTTCGTAGGCCCTAACTATTCGATCTGGTTGAACAACGCCCTAGAGTCAAGCGTAGGTTGCCCGGAACGTAGAAATGGCCATTACCTTCACAACGGATGCAATTATTCGTTAATACGAATGAAGAACTGTTGCATTTATATTGTATTTTATGCTTCTGGCGTTGACTCCGTAGGTGCTAACTATTCGATCTGGTGGAACAACGCCCTAGAGTCAAGCCTAGGTTGCCCGGAACGTAGAAATGACTACCACTTTCACACTGGTTGCAATTATTCCACTTATACCATGGAGATACTGTTGTTTTTATATTGTATTTTATGCTTCTGGCGTTGACTTCTAAGGCCGTAGATATTCGATGTGGTAGTGCAACGCCCTAGAGTGAAGCCTAGGTTGCCCGGAACGTAGAAATGACCAGTACTTTCACACTGGTTGCAGTTATTCCTGTTATTCGACGGAAAAACTGTTGCATTTTTATTGTATTTTATGCTTCTGGCGTTGAATTCTAAGTCACTAACTATGCGATCTGGTGGAGCAACGCCCTACAGTTAAGCCAAGGTTGCCCGGAACGTAGAAATGACCTTTACTTTCACACTGTTTGCAATTATTCCTTTTATACGATAGAAAAACTGTTGTATTTTTATTGTATTTTATGCTTCTGGCGTTGACTTCTAAGTCCCTAGCTATTCGACCTGGTGCAGCAACGCCCTTAAGCGAAGCCTAGGTTGCTCGGAACGTAGAAATGACCTTTACTTTCACACTGTTTGCAAATATACATTATATACGATGGAAAAAATGATGTATCTATTTTGTATTTTATGCTTCTGGCGCTGACTTCTTAGGTCCTAACTATTGGATCTGGTGGAGCAACGCCCTGGGGTGAAGCCCAGGTTGCGCGGAACGTAGAAAAGATCATAACTTTCACACTGGTTTCAATTATTCGTTTTATACAATGGAAAAACTGTTCTACTTATTTTGTATTTTATGCTTCGGGCGTTGACTTCTAAGGCCCTAACTATTCGATCTGGTGGAGCAACGCCGTAGAGTGAAGCCTAGGTTGCCCGGAACGTAGAAATGACCATTACCTTCACACTGTTTGCGATTATTCATCTTACACGATGGAAAAGCTGTTGTATTTATACTGTATTTTATGCTTCTGGCGTTGTCTTCTTAGGCCCTAACTATTCGATCTGGTGGAGCAATGCTCTAGAGCAAAGCCTAGGTTGCCCGGAACGTGGAAATCACCTTTACATTCACACTGTTTGCAAATATACATTATACACGATGGTAAAGCTGTTGTATTTAGATTGTATTTTATGCTTCTGGCGTTGACTTCTTAGGCCCTATCTATTCGATCTGGTGGAAGAACGCCCTAGAGTGAAGCCTAGGTTGCCCGGAACGTAGAAATGACCTTTACTTTCACACTGTTTGCAAATATACATTATATACGATGGAAAAGCTGTTGTATTTATACTGTATTTTATTCTTCGGGCGTTGACTTCTAACGCCCTAACTATTCGATCTGGTGGAGCAACTCCCTAGAGTGAAGCCTAGGATGGCCGAAACGTAGATATGACCATAACTTTCACACCGGTTGCAATTATTCGTTTTATACGATGGAAGAACTGTTGTATTTATATTGTATTTTATGCTTCTGGCGTTGACACCGTAGGCCCTAACTATTCGATCTGGTGGAACGACGCCCTAGAGTCAAGCCTAGGTTGCCCGGAACGTGGAAATGACTACCACTTTCACACTGGTTGCAATTATTCCACTTATACCATGGAGAAACTGTTGTATTTATATTGTATTTTATGATTCTGGCGTTGACTACTAAGGCCGTAGCTATTCGATCTGGTAGAGCAACGCCCTAAAGTGAAGACTAGGTTGCCCGGAACGTAGAAGTGACAATTACTTTCACACTGGTTGCAACTATTGGTTTTATACGATGGAAAAGCTGTTGTATTTATTTTGTATTTTATGCTCCGGGCGTAGACTTCTAGGGCCCCAACTATTCGATCTGGTTGAGGAACACACTAGAGTGAAGCCTAGGTTGCCCGGAACGCAGAAATGACCAGGACCTTCACACTGGTTGTAGTTATTCCTGTTATACGATGGAAAAGCTGTTGTATTTAAATTGTATTTTATGCTAGTGGTGTTGACTTCTTAGGCCCCAACTATTCGATCTGGTGTAGCAACGCCTCAGATTTATACCTAGGATTCCCGGAACGTAGAAATGGCCATCACTTTCACACTGGTTGCAATTATTCGTTTTATACGATGGGAAAGCTGTTGCATTTATATTGTCTTTTATGCTTCTGGCGTTGACTTCTTAGGCGCTAACTATTCGAACTGGTGGAGCAACGCCCTAGAGTGAAGCCTATGTTACCGGAACGTAGGAATGACCATAACTTTCACACTGTTTGCAATTATTCATTTTATACGATGGAAAAACCGTTGTATTTATATTGTATTTTATTCTTCTGGCGTTGACTTCTAAGGCCCTAACTATTCGATCTGGTGGAGCAACGCCCTAGAGTGAAGCCTAGATTGCCCGGAACGTAGAAATGACCATTACTTTCACACTGTTTGAAATTATTCATTTTATACGATGGAAAAACTGTTGTACTTATGTTGTATTTTATGCTTCTGTCGTTGACTTCTTAGGCCCTAACTATTCGATCTGGTGGAAGAACGCCCAGAGTGAAGCCTAGGTTGCCCGGAACGTAGTAATGACCTTTGCTTTCACAACGTTTGCAAATACACATTATATACGATGGAAAAGCTGTTGTATTTATATTGTATTTTATGCTTTTGGCGTTGTCTTCTTAGGCCCTAACTATTCGATCTGGTGGAGCAGTGCTCTAGAGTAAAGCCTAGTTTGCCCGGAAAGTAGAAATGACCATTACCTTCACACTGCTTGCAATTATACATTTTATACGATGGAAACACTGTTATACTTATGTTGCATTTTATTCTTCAGGCTTCGAATTCTAAGTCCCTAGCTATTCGATCTGGGGGAGCAACGCCCTAGAGTGAAGACTAGGTTACACGGAACATAGAAATGACCAGTACTTTCAAACTGGTTGCAGATTTCCTGTTATACGATGGAAAAGCTGTTGCATTTTTATTGTATTTTATGCTTCTGGCGTTAAATTCCAAGTCCCTAACTACGCGATCTGGTGGAGCAACGCCCTTAAGCGAATCCTAGGTTTCCCGGATCGTAGAAATGACCTGTACTTTCACACTGGTTGCAATTATTCCTTTTATAGGATGGAAAAACTGTTGTATTTTTATTGTATTTTATGCTTCTGGCGTTGACTTCTAAGTCCCTAGCTATTCGATCTGGTCGAGCAACGCACTTAAGCGTATCCTAGGTAGCCCGGATCGTAGAAATGACCTGTACTTTCACACTGGTTTCAACTATTCGTTTTATACATGGAAAAACTGTTCCATTTATTTTGAATTTTATGCTTCCGGCGTTGTCTTCTTAGGCCCTAACTATTCGATCTGGTGGAGCAATGCTCTAGAGTAAAGCCTAGGTTACCCGGAACGTAGAAAAGACCATTACCTTCACACTGGTTGCAATTACTCCTGTTATACGATGGAAAAACTGTTGCATCTTTATTGTATTTTATGCTTCTGGCGTTAAATTCTAAGTCCCTATCTACGCGATCTGGAGGAGCAACGCGCTACAGTTAAGCCTAGGTTGCCCGGAACGTAGAAATGACCCTTACTTTCACACTGTTTGCAAATATACGTTATATACGATGGAAAAGCTGTTGTATTTATATTTTATTTTATGCTTCTGGCGTTGACTTCTAAGTCCCTAACTATGCGATCTGGTGGAGCAACGCCCTACAGTTAAGCGTAGTGTGCACAACACGTAGAAATGACCTTTACTTTCACACTGTTTGCAAATATACATTATATACGATGGTAAAGCTGTTGTATTTATATTGTATTTTATGCTTCAGGCGTTGACTTCTTAGGCCCTAACTATTCGATCTGGTGGAAGAACGCCCTAGAGTGAAGCACAGTTTTCCCGGAACGTTGAAATGACCTTTACTTTCACACTGTTTGCAAATATACATTATATACGATGGAAAAGCTGTTGTATTTATGTTGTATTTTATGCTTCTGGCGTTGACTTCTTAGGCCCTAACTATTCGTTCTGGTGGAGCAACGCTGTAGAGTGAAGCCTAGGTTGCCCGGAACGTAGAAATGACCATTACCTTCACAATGCTTGCAATTATACATTTTATACGATGGAAAAACTGTTATTCTTAAGTTGTATATTATTCTTCTGGCGCTGAATTCTAAGTCCCTAGCTATTCGATCTGGTGGAGCAACGCCCTAGAGTGAAGCCTAGGTTGCCCGGAACGTAGAAATGACCGTTACTTTCACAATGTTTGCAAATATACATTATATGCGATGGAAAAGCTGTTGTATTTATGTTGTATTTTATATTTCTGGCGTTGACTTCTTAGGCCCTAACTATTTGATCTGGTGGAGCACCGCCCTGTAGTGAAGCCTAGGTTGCCGGAGCGTAGAAAAGACCATTACCTTCACACTGGTTGCAGTTATTCCTGTTACACGTTGGGAAAAGTGTTGCATTTTTATTGTACTTTATGCTTCTGGCGCTGTATTCAAAGTCCCTAACTATTCGATCTGTTGGAGCAACGCCCTGGAGTTAAGCCAAGGTTGCCCGGAACGTAGAAATGACGATTACTTTCACACTGGATGCAATTATTCCTGTTATACGATGAAAAACTGTTGTATCTTTATTGTATTTTATGCTTCTGGCGTTGAATTCTAAGTCCCTAGCTATTCGATATGGGTGGAGCAATGCTTCAGTGTTAAGTCTATGATACCCGGAACGTAGAAATGGGCATTACTTTCACACTGGTTGCAATTATTCCTGTTATATGATGGCAAAACTGTTGTATTTTTATTGTATTTTATGCTTCTGGCGTTGTATTCAAAGTCCCTAACTATTCGATCTGGTGGAGCAACGCCCTGGAGTTAAGCCAAGGTTGCCCGGAACGTAGAAATGACCATAACTTGCACACTGGTTGCAATTATTCGATCTATACAATGGAAAAAGTGTTCTATTTATTTTGTATTTTATGCTTCGGGCGTCGACATGTAAGTCCCTAACTATTCGGTCTGGTGGAGCAACGCCCTAGAGTGAAGCCTAGGTTGCCCGGCACGTAGTAATGGCCATTACCTTCACACTGTTTGCGATAATTCATTTTATACGATGGTAAAACTGTTGTACTTGGGTTGTATTTTATGCTTCTGTCATTGACTTCTAAGACCCTAACTATTCGATGTGGTGGAGCAACGCCCTAGTGTGAAACCTAGGTTTCCCGGAACGTAGAAATGTCCATAGCTTTGACACTGGTTGCAATTATTCCTGTTATACCAGGGAAACACTGTTGTATTTATACTGTATTTTATGCTTCTGGCGTTGACTTCTAAGGCCGCAGCTATTCGATGTGATGGAGCAACGCCCAAGGGTAAAGCCTAGGTTGCCCGGAATGTAGAAATGACCATAGCTTTCACACTGGTTGCAATTATTCCTGTTATACAAGGGAGAAACTGTTCTATTTATTTTGTATTTTATGCTTCGGGCGTTGACTTCTAAGGCCCTAACTATTCGATCTGGTGGAGCAACGCCCTAGAGTGAAGCCTAGGTTGCCCGGAACGTAGAAATGACCATTACCTTCACACTGTTTGCAATTACTCCTGTTATACGATGGAAAAACTTTTGTATTTATATTGCATTTTATGCTTCTGGCGTTGACTACTTTAGCCCTAATTATTCGATCTGGTGGAACAACGCGCTAGATTGAAGCCTAGGTTGCCCGGAACGTTGAATTGCCCAGTACCTTCACACTGGTGCTAGTTATTCCTGTTACACGATGAACAACTGTTGTATTTTTATTGTATTTAATGCTCCTGGCGTTGACTACTAAGGCCGTAGCTATTGGATGTGGTGGAGCAACACCATAGAGTGAAGCCTAGGATGCCCTGAACGTAGAAATGACTATTACTTTCACACTGTTTGGAATTATTCATCTTATACGATGCAAAAGCTGTTGCATTTATAATGTATTTTATGCTTCTGGCGTTGACTTCTAACGCCCTAACTATTCGATCTGGTGGAGCAACGCCCTAGAGTGAAGCCCAGGTTGCCCGGAACGTAGAAATGACCATTACTTTCACACTGCTTGCAATTATTCATTTTATACGATGGAAAAACTGTTTTATTTATTTTGCATTTTATGCTTCGGGCGTTGACTTCTAAGGCCCTAACTATTCTATCTGGTGGAGCAACGCCCTAGAGTGAAGCCTAGGTTGTCCGGAACGTAGAAATGACCATTACCTTCACACTGTTTGCGATTATTCATCTTATACGATGGTAAAACTGTTGTACTTAGGTTGTATTTTATTCTTCTGGCGTTGAATTCTAAGTCGCTAGCTGTTCGATCTGGTGGAGCAACGCCCTAGAGTGAAGCCTAGGTTGCTCGGAACGTAGAAATGACCAGTACTTTCACACTGGTTGCAGTTATTCCTGTTATTCGACGGAAAAACTGTAGCATCTTTATTGTATTTTATGCTTCTGGCGTTAAATTCTAAGTCAGTAACTATGCGATCTGGTGGAGCAACGCCCTACAGTTATGCCTATGTTGCCCGGAACGTAGAAATGACCTTTACTTTCACACTGTTTGCAAATATACATTATATACGATGGAAAAAATGTTGTATCTATTTTGTATTTTATGCTTCTGGCGCTGACTTCTTAGGTCCTAACTATTGGATCTGGTGGAGCAACGCCCTGGGGTGAAGCCCAGGTTGCGCGGAACGTAGAAAAGATCATAACTTTCACACTGGTTTCAATTATTCGTTTTATACAATGGAAAAACTGTTCTACTTATTTTGTATTTTATGCTTCGGGCGTTGACTTCTAAGGCCCTAACTATTCGATCTGGTGGAGCAACGCCCTAGAGTGAAGCCTAGGTTGCCCGGAACGTAGAAATGACCATTACCTTCACACTGTTTGCGATTATTCATCTTATACGATGGTAAAACTGTTGTACTTAGGTTGTATTTTATTCTTCTGGCGTTGAATTCTAAGTCGCTAGCTGTTCGATCTGGTGGAGCAACGCCCTAGAGTGAAGCCTAGGTTGCTCGGAACGTAGAAATGACCAGTACTTTCACACTGGTTGCAGTTATTCCTGTTAGTCGACGGAAAAACTGTAGCATCTTTATTGTATTTTATGCTTCTGGCGTTAAATTCTAAGTCAGTAACTATGCGATCTGGTGGAGCAACGCCCTACAGTTATGCCTATGTTGCCCGGAACGTAGAAATGACCTTTACTTTCAGACTGTCTGCAAATATACATTATATACGATGGAAAAGCTGTTGTATTTATATGGTATTTTATGCTTCTGGAGTTGACCTCTAAGGCCACAGCTATTCGATGTGATGGAGTAACGCCCAAGGGTGAAGCCCAGGTTGCGCGGAACGTAGAAAAGATCATAACTTTCACACTGGTTTCAATTACTCGTTCTATAGAATGGAAAAACTGTTCTACTTATTTTGTATTTTATGCTTCGGGCGTTGACTTCTAAGGCCCTAACTATTCGATCTGGTGTAGCAACGCCCTAGAGTGAAGCCTAGGTTGTCCGGAACGTATAAATGACCATCACCTTCACACTGTTTGCGATTATTCATCTTATACGATGGTAAAACTGTTGTACTTAGGTTGTATTTTATTCTTCTGGCGTTGAATTCTAAGTCGCTAGCTGTTCGATCTGGTGGAGCAACGCCCTAGAGTGAAGCCTAGGTTGCTCGGAACGTAGAAATGACCAGTACTTTCACACTGGTTGCAGTTATTCCTGTTATTCGACGGAAAAACTGTAGCATCTTTATTGTATTTTATGCTTCTGGCGTTGACTTCTTAGGCCCTAACTATTCGATCTGGTGGAAGAACGCCCTAGAGTGAAGCCTAGGTTGCCCGGAACGTAGAAATGACATTTACTTTCACACTGCTTGCAAATATACATTATATACGATGGAAAAGCTGTTGTATTTATACTGTATTTTATGCTTCTGGCGTTGTCTTCTTAGGCCCTAACTATTCGATCTGGTGGAGCAACGCCCTTAAGCGAATCCTAGGAAGCCCGGATCGTAGAAATGACCTGTACTTTCACACTGGTTTCAATTATTCGTTTTATACATGGAAAAACTGTTCCATTTATTTTGTATTTTATGCTTCGGGCGTTGACTTCTAAGGCCCTAACTATTCGATCTGTTGCAGCAACGCCCTAGAGTGAAGCCTAGATTGCCCGGAACGTATAAATGACCATTACTTTCACACTGTTTGAAATTATTCATTTTATACGATGGAAAAACTGTTGTACTTATGTTGTACTTTATGCTTCTGGCGTTGACTTCTTAGTCCCTAACAATTGGATCTGGTGGACCAACGCCCTAGAGTGAAGCCTAGGTTACCCGGAACGTAGATATGACCATACCTTTCACACTGGTTGCAGTTATTCCTGTTATACGATGCAAAAACTGTTGTATTTATATTGTACTTTATGCTTCTGGCGTTGACTTCTTAGGCCCTAACTATTCGTTCTGGTGGTGCAATGCTCTAGAGTGAAGCCAAGGTTGCCCGGAACGTAGAAATGACCATTACCTTCACAATGCTTGCAATTATACATTATATACGATGGAAAAGCTATTGTATTTATACTGTATTTTATGCTTTTGGCGTTGTCTTCTTAGGCCCTAACTATTCGATCCGGTGGAGCAACGCCCTAGAGTGAAGCCTAGGTTGCCCGGAACGTAGAAATGACCAGTACTTGCACACTGGTTGCAGTTATTCCTGTTATACGACGGAAAAACTGTTGCATTTTTGTTGCATTTTATGCTTCTGGCGTTGAATTCTAAGTCCCTAACTATGCGATCTGGTGGAGCAACGCCCTACAGTTAAGCCTAGGTTGCCAGGAACGCAGAAATGACCTTTACTTTCAGACTGTTTGCAAATATACATTATATACGATGGAAAAGGTGTTGTATTTATATTGTATTTTATGCTTATGTCGTTGACTTCTAAGGCCCTAACTATTCGATCTGGTGGAGCAACGCCCTAGAGTGAAGCCTAGATTGCCCGGAACGTAGAAATGACCATTACTTTCACACTGTTTGAAATTATTCATTTTATACGATGGAAAAACTGTTGTACTTATGTTGTATTTTATGCTTCTGGCGTTGACTTCTTAGGCCCTAACTATTCGATCTGGTGGAAGAACGCCCAGAGTGAAGCCTAGGTTGCCCGGAACGTAGTAATGACCTTTGCTTTCACAACGTTTGCAAATACACATTATATACGATGGAAAAGCTGTTGTATTTATGTTGTATTTTATGCTTCTGGCGTTGACTTCTTAGGCCCTAACTATTCGTTCTGGTGGAGCAACGCTGTAGAGTGAAGCCTAGGTTGCACGGAACGTAGAAATGACCATTACCTTCACAATGCTTGCAATTATACATTTTATACGATGGAAAAACTGCTATTCTTAAGTTGTATATTATTCTTCTGGCGCTGAATTCTAAGTCCCTAGCTATTCGATCTGGTGGAGCAACGCCCTAGAGTGAAGCCTAGGTTGCCCGGAACGTAGAAATGACCGTTACTTTCACAATGTTTGCAAATATACATTATATACGATGGAAAAGCTGTTGTATTTATGTTGTATTTTATATTTCTGGCGTTGACTTCTTAGGCCCTAACTATTTGATCTGGTGGAGCACCGCCCTGTAGTGAAGCCTAGGTTGCCGGAGCGTAGAAAAGACCATTACCTTCACACTGGTTGCAGTTATTCCTGTTACACGTTGGGAAAAGTGTTGCATTTTTATTGTACTTTATGCTTCTGGCGCTGTATTCAAAGTCCCTAACTATTCGATCTGTTGGAGCAACGCCCTGGAGTTAAGCCTAGGTTGCCCGGAACGTAGAAATGACCATAACTTTCACACTGTTTGCAATTATTCATTTTATACGATGGAAAAGCTGTTGTATTTATATTGTATTTTATGCTTCTGGAGTTGACTTCTAAGGCCGTAGCTATTCGATCTGGTGGAGCAATGCTCTACAGTAAAGCCTGGGTTGCCCGGTACGTAGAAATGACCATTACCTTCACACTGCTTGCAATTATACATTCTATATGATGGAAAAACTGTTATACTTATGTTGAATTTTACTCTTCTGGCGTTGAATTCTAAGTCCCTAGCTATTCGATCTGGTGGAGCAACACCCTAGAGTGAAGCCTAGGTTACCCGGAACATAGAAACGACCAGTACTTTCACACTGGTTGCAGCTTTCCTGTTATACGATGGAAAAACTGTTGCATTTTTATTGTATTTTATGCTTCTGGCGTTGTATTCAAAGTTCCTAGCTTTTCGACCTAGTGGAGCAACGCACTGGAGTTAAGCCTAGGTTGCCCGGAAAGTAGAAATGACCATAACTTTCACACTGTTTGGAATCATTCATTTTATGCGATGGAAAAGCTGTTGTATTTATATTGTATTTTATGCTTCTGGAGTTGACTTCGAAGGACGCAACTATTCGATCTGGTGGAGCAACGCCCTTAAGCGATGCCTAGGTTGCCAGGAACGTAGAAATGACCTGTACTTTCACACTGTTTGCAATTATTCATTTTATACAATGGAAAAACTGTTGTATTTATATTGTATTTTATGCATCTGGCGTTGACTTCTAAGGCCCTAACAATTCGACGTGGAGGAGCAACGCCCTAGAGCGAAACCTAGGTTGCCCGGAACGTAGAAATGACCATTACTTTCACACTGGTTGCAATTATACCTTTTATACGATGGAAAAACTGTTGTATTTATTTTGTATTTGATGCTCCTGGCGTCGGCTTCTTAGGCCCTAGCTATTGGATCTGGTGGAGCAGCGCCCTAGAGTGATGCCTAGGTTGCCCGGAACGTAGAAATGACCATCACCTTCACACTGGTAGCAATTATTCCAGTTATACGATGGAAAGTCTGTTGCATTTATTTTTTATTTGATGCCTCTAGCGTTGGCTTCCTAAGCCCTTTCTATTGAATCTGGTGGGCCAACGCCCTAGAGTGAAGCCTATCTTGCCCCGAACGTAGAAATGACCATTACTTTCACACTGGTTGCAATTATGCCTTTTATACGATGGAAAAACTGTTGTAATTTTATTTTATTTTATGCTTCTGGCGTTGACTTCTTAGGCCCTAACAATTGGATCTGGTGGAGCAACGCCCTAGAGTGAAGCCAAGGTTGCCCGGAACGTAGAAATGACCATTACTTTCACACTGTCTGCAATTATTCATTTTATACAATGGAAAGACTGTTGTATTTATATTGTATTCTATGCTTCTGGCGTTGACTTCTAAGGTCCTAGCTATTCGATCTCTTGGAGCAACGTCCAAGAGTGAAGCCTATGTTGCCCGGAACGTAGAAATGACCATTTCTTTCACACTGGTTGCAATTATTCCTGTTATACCGTGGACAAACTGCTGGATTTTTATTGTATTTTATGCTTCTGGCGTTGAATTCTAAGTCCCTAGCTATTCGATCTGGTGGAGCAATGCCCTAGAGTGATGCCTAGGTAGCCCAGAGCGTTGAAGTGACCATCACTTTCACACTGGTTGCAATTATTCCTGTTTTACAATGGAAAAACTGTTGTATTTATTTTGTATTTGATGCTCCTGACGTCGGCTTCTTAGGCCCTAAGTGCTGGATCTGGTGGACCAACGCGCTAGAGTGATGAATAGGTTGCCCGCAACGTAGAAATGACCATCACTTTCACAGTGGTTGCAATTATTCCTGTTATACGATGGAAAAACTGTTGTAATTTTATTTTATTTTATGCTTCTGGCGTTGACTTCTTAGGCCCTAACTTTTCGATCTGGTGGAGCAACGACCTAGCGTGAAGCCTATGTTGCCTGGAACGTAGAAGTGACCATTACTTTCACATTGGTTGCAATTATACCTTTTATACGATGGAAAATCTGTTGTATTTTTATTGTATTTTATGCGTCTGGCGTTGTTTTCGAAGGCCCTAACTATTCGACCTGGTGGAGCAATGTCCTAGAGTGAGGCCTAGGTGATCCGAAACGTAGAAATGGCCATTACTTTCACTGTGTTTGCAATTATTCATGCTATAAATGGAAAAACTGTTGTATTTTTATTGTATTTTATTCTTCTGGCATTGACTTCTTAGGCCCTAACTATTCGATCTGGTGGAGCAACGCCCAGGAGTGAAGCCTAGGTTGAGCGGTACGCAGAAATGACCATTACATTTATACTGGTTACAATTATTCCTGTTATAACGATGGAAAGACTGTTGTATTTTTATTGTATTTTATGCTTATGGCGTTGACTTGCTAGGCCCTAACTATTCGATCTGGTGGAGGAACGCCCTAGAGTGAAGCCTAGGTTGCCCGGAACGTAGTAATGACTGTTACATTCACAATGCTTGCAATTATTCATTTTATACGATGGAAAAACTGTTGTATTTATATTGAATTTTATGTTCCTGGTGTTGACTTCTAAGGCCGTAGCTATTTGATGCGGTGGAGCAATGCTCTAGAGTGAAGCCTAGGTTGCCCGGAACGTGGAAATGACCATCACTTTCACACTGGTTGCAATTATTCCCGTTATACGATGGAAAACCTGTTGTATTTTTATTGTATTTTATGTTTTGGGCGTTGACTTCTGATGCCCTAGCTATTCGATCTGGTGGAGCAACGCCCTAGAGTGAAGCCTACGTTGCCCGGAACGTAGTAATGACCGTTACATTCACAATGTTGGCAATTGTTCATTTTATACGATGGAAAACCTGTTGTATTCTTATTGTATTTTATGCTTCTGGCGTTGACTTCTAAGGCCCTAACTATTCGATCTGGTGGAGGAACGCCCTAGAGTGAAGCCTAGGTTGCGCGGATCGTATAAATGACCATGACTTTCACACTGGTTGCAATTATTCGTTTTATACAATGGAAAAACTGTTGTATTTATATTGTATTTTATGCTTCGGGCGTTGACTTCTAAGGCCCTAACTATTCGACCTGGTGGAGCGACGCCCTAGAGTGAAGCCTAGGATGCCCGGAACGTAGAAATGACCATTACTTTCACACTGTTTGCAATTATGCGTTTTATACAATGGAAAAACTGTTGTATTTATATTGTATTTTATGCTTCTGGCGTTGACTTCTTAAGCCCTAACTGTTCGATCTATTCCAACAACGCCCTAGAATGAAGCCTAGGCTACCCGGAACGTAGAAATGACCATTACTTTCACACTGGCTGCAATTATTCATGCTATACGATGGAAAAACTGTTGCATTTTTATTGTATTTTCTGCTTCTGGCAATGACTTCTAAGGTCCTAGCTATTCGATCTGGTGGGGCAACGTCCAAGAGTGAAGCCTAGGTTGCAAGGAACGTAGAAATGAAAATAACTTTCATACATGTTGCTATTATTCGTTTCATACGATGGAAAAACTGCTGTACCTATATTGTATTTTATGCTTCTGGCGTTGACTTCCTAGGCTCTAACTATTCGATCTGGTGGAGGAACGCCCTAGAGTGAAGCCTAGGTTGCCCCTAACGTAGAAATGACCATTACTTTCACACTGGTAGCAATTATTCGTTTTATACGATGGAAAAACTGTTGTATTAATTTTGTATTTTATGCTTCTGGCGTTGACTTCTAAGGCCGTAGCTATTCGATGTGGTGGAGCAACGCCCTAGAGTGAAGCCTAGGTTGCACGGAACGTAGAAATGACCAAAACTTTCACACTGGTTGCAATTATTCGTTTTATACAATGGAAAAATTGTTCTATTAATTTTGTATTTTATGCTTCGGGCGATGACTTCTTAGGCCCTAACTGTTCGATCTGGTGGAACAACGCCTTAGAATGAAGCCTACGTTGCCCGGTACGTAGATATGACCATTATTTTCACACTGGTTGCAATTATTCATGCTATACGATGGAAAAACTGTTGCATTTTTATTGTGTTTTCTGCTTCTGGCATTGACTTCTAAGATCCTAGCTATTCGATCTGGTGGGGCAACGTCCAAGAGTGAAGCCTAGGTTGCCCGGAACGTAGAAATGACCGTTACTTTCACAATGCTTGCTATCATTCATTGTATACGATGGAAAAACTGTTATATTTATATTGTATTTTATGCTTCTGGCGTTGACTTCAAAGGACGTAGCTATTCGATGTGGTGGAGCAACGCCCTAGAGTGAAGCCTAGGTCGCACGGAACGTAGAAATGACCATAAATTTCACACTGGTTGCAATTATTCATGCTATACGATGGAAAAACTGTTGCATTTTTATTGTATTTTCTGCATCTGGCATTGACTTCTAAGGTCCTAGCTATTCGATCTGGACTGGCAACGTCCAAGCGTGAAGCCTATGTTGCCCGGAACGTAGAAATGACCATAACTTTCACACTGGTTGCAATTACTCGTTTTATACAATGGAAAAACTGGTGTTTTTATAATGTATTTTATGACCCTGGCGTTGACTTCTAAGGCCGTAGCTATTCGATGTGGTGGACCAACGCCCTAGAGTGAAGCCTAGTTTGCCCGGAACGTACAAATGATCATTACCTTCACACTGCTTGCAATTATACATTTTATAAGATGGAAAAACTGTTGTAGATATGTTGTAGTTTATTCGTCTGGCATTGAATTCCAAGTCCCTAGCTGTTCGATCTGGTGGAGCGACGCCCTAGTGTGAAGCCTAGGTTACCCGGAACATAGAAATGACCAGTACTTTCACACTGGATGCAATTATTCGATTTAGACGTTGGAAAAACTATTGTACATATATCGTACTTTATGCTTCTGGCGTTGACTTCATAGGCCCTAGCTATTCGATCTGGTGGAACAACGCCCTACAGTGAAGCCTAGGTTGCCCGGATGGTAGAAATGACCATATATTCACACTGGTTGCAATTATTCGTTTTATACAATGGAAAAGCTGTTGTATTTATATTCTATTTTATACTTCGGGCGTTGACTTCTAAGGCCCTAACTACTCGATCTGGTGGAGCAACGCCCTAGAGTGAAGCCTAGGATGCCCGGAACGTAGAAATGACCATTACTTTCACACTGTTTGCAATTATTCATTTTATATGGTGGAAAGTCTGTTGTACTTATGTTGTATTTTATTCTTCTGGCGTTGAGTTCTAAGTCCCTAGCTATTCGATCTGGTGGAGCAACGCCATAGAGTGAAGCCTAGGTTACCCGGAACTTTGAAATGACCAGTACTTTCACATGGGTGCAGTTATTCCTGTTATACGATGGACAAACTGTTGCATTTTTACTGTATTTTATGCTTCTGGCGTTGTATTCAAAGTCCCTAACTATTCGATCTGGTGGAGCAACGCGCTAGGGTTAAGTCCAGGTTGCCCGTAACGTAGAAATGACCATAACTTTCACACTGGTTGTAATTATTCGTTTTATACAATGGAAAAACTGATCCATTTATTTTGTATTTTATGCTTCGGGCGTTGACTTCTAAGGACCTAATTATTCGATCTGGTGAACCAACGCCCTAGAGTGAAGCATAGGTTGCCCGGAACGTAGAAATGAGCATTACTTTCACACTTTTTGCAATTATTCATTCTATACGATGGAAAAACTGTTTTACTTATGTTCTATTTTATTCTTCTGGCGTTGAATTCTAAGTCCCTAGCTACTCGATCTGGTGGTGCAGCGCCCTAGAGTGAAGCATAGGTTACCCGGAACATAGAAATGACCAGTACTTTCACACTGGTTGCAGTTATTGCTGTTATACAATGGAGAAACTGTTGCATTTTTAGTGTATTTTATGCGTGTGCCGTTGTACTCAAAGTCCCTAACTATTCGATCTGGTGGAGCAACGCCCTGGAGTTAAGCCAAGGTTGCCCGGAACGTAGAAATGACCTGTACTTTCACACTGGTTGCAATTATTCCTGTTATACGATGGAAAAACTGTTGCATTTTTATAGTATTTTATGCTTCTGGCGTTAAATTCTATGTACCGAACTATGCGATCTGGAGAAGCAACGCCCTACAGTTAAGCCTATGTTGCCCGGAACGTAGAAATGACCTTTACTTTCACACTGTTTGCAAATATACATTATATACGATGGAAAAGCTGTTGTATTTATATTGTATTTTATGCTTCTGGCGTTGACTCCTTAGGCCCTAACTATTCGATCTGGTGGAGCACCGCCCTAGAGTGAAGCCTAGGTTGCCCGGAACGTAGAAATGACCAGTACTTCCACTCTGGTTGCAGTTATTCCTGTTATACAATGGAGAAACTGTTGCATTTTTAATGTATTTTATGCTTCAGACCGTTGTACTCAAAGTCCCTAACTATTCGATCTGGTAGAGCAACGCCCTGGAGTTAGGCCTAGGTTGCCCGGAAGGTAGAAATGACCATAACTTTCACACTGTTTGCAATCATTCATTTTATACGTTGGAAATGCTGTTGTATCTATATTGTATTTTATGCTTCTGGAGTTGACTCCTAAGGCCGTAGCTATTCGATGTGGTGGAGCAACGCCCAAGAGTGAAACCTAGGTTGCCCGGAACGTAGAAATGACCATTACTTTCACACTGGTTGCAATTATTCCTGTTACACGATGGAAAAACTGTTGCATTTTTTATTGTATTTTATGCTTGTGGGGTTGACTTCTAAGTCCCTAGCTATTCGATCTGGTGGAGCAAGGCCCTAGAGCGAAGCCTAGGTTGCCCGGAACGTAGAAATGACCTGTACTTTCACACTGGTTGCAATTATTCCTGTTATACTATAGAAAAACTGTTGCATTTTTATTGTATTTTATGCTTCTGACGTTAAATTTTAAGTCCCTAGCTATGCGATCTGGTGGAGCAACGCTCTACAGTTAAGCCTACGATGCCCGGAACCTAGAAATGACCTTTACTTTCACACTGTTTGCCCATATACATTATACACGGAGGAAAAGCTGTTGTATTTATATTGTATTTTATGCTTCTGGCGTTGTCTTCTTAGGCCCTAACTATTCGATCTGGTGTAGCAATGCTCTAGAGTAAAGCCTAGGTTGCCCGGAAGGTAGAAATGACCATTACCTTCACACTGCTTGCAATTATACATTTTATACGATGGAAACACGGTTATAATTATGTTGTATTTTCTTCTCGTGGCGTTGAATTCTAAGTCCCTAGCTGTTCGATCTGGTGGAGCAACGCCCTAGAGTGAAGCCTAGGTTACCAGGAACATAGAAATGACGAGTACTTTCACACTGGATGCAATTATTCCTTTTATACGATGGAAAAACTGTTGCATGTTTATTGTATTTTATGCTTCTGGCGTTAAATTCTAAGTCCCTAACTATGCGATCTGGTGGAGCAACGCCCTGGCGTAAAGCCTAGGTTGCCCGGAACGTAGAAATGACCATAACTTTCACACTGGTTGCAACTATTCGTTTTATACAATGGAAAAACAGTTCTATTAATTTTGTATCTTATGCTTCGGGCGTTAGCTTCTAAGGCCCTAACTATTCGATCTGGTGGAGCGACGCCCTAGAGTGAAGCCTATGTTGCACGCAACGTAGAAATGACCATTACTTTCACACTGGTTGCAATTATTCGTTTCATACAATGGAAAAACTGTTCTATTTATTTTGTATTTTATGCTTCGCGCGTTGACTTCTAAGGCCCTAACTATTCGATCTGGTGGAGCAACGCCATACAGTTAAGCCTAGGTTGCCCGGAACGTAGAAATGACCTATACCTTCACACTGTTTGCAAATATACATTATATACGATGGTAAAGCTGTTGTATTTATATTGGATTTTATGCTTCTGGCGTTGACTTTTTAGGCCCTAACTATTAGATCTGGTGGAGCAACGCCCTTAAGCGAAGCCTATGTTGCCCGGAACGTAGAAATGACCTTTACTTTCACACTGTTTGCAAATATACATCATATACGATGGAAAAGCTGTAGTATTTATACTGTATTTTATGCTTCTGGCGTTGATTTCTTAGGCCCTAACTATTCGATCTGGTGGAGCAACGCCCTAGAGTGAAGGCTAGGTTGCCCGGAACGTAGAAATGACCATCACTTTCACACTGGTTGTAATTACTCCTGTAATGCGATGGAAAAACTGTTGTATCTTTATTGTGTTTTATGCTTCGGGCTATGACTTCTAAGGCCCTAGCTATTCGATTTGGTGGAGCAACGACCTAGAGTGAAGCCTAGGTTGCCTGTAACGTAGAAATGACCATATCTTTCACACTGGTTGCAATTATTCCTTTTATACGATGGAGACACTGTTGTATTAATTTTGTATTTTATGCTTCGTGCGTTGACTTCTAAGGCCCTAACTATTCGATCTGGTGGAGCAACGCCCTACAGTTAAGCCTAGGTTGCCCGGAACGTAGAAATGACCTTTACCTTCACACTGTTTGCAAATATACATTATATACGATGGAAAAACTGTTGTATTTTTATTGTATTTTATGCTTCTGGCGTCGACTTCTAAGTCCCTAGCTATTGGATCTGGTGGGGCAACGCCCTTAAGCGAAGCCTAGGTTGCCCGGAACGTAGAAATGACCTGTACATTCACACTGGTTGCAATCATTCCTGTTATACGATGGAAAAACTGTTGTACTTATGTTGTATTTTATGTTTCTGGCGTTGAATTCTAAGTCCCTAACTATTCGATCTGGTGGAGCAACGACCTACAGTTAAGCCTAGGTTGCCCGGAACGTAGAAATGACCTTTATTTCACACTGTTGGCAATTATTCCTTTTATACGATATAAAAACTGTTGTATTTTTATTGTATTTTATGCTTCTGGCGTTGACTTCTGAGGCCCTAACTATTCGATCTTGTGGAGCAACGCCCTACAGTTAAGCCTAGGTTGCCCGGTACGTAGAAATTACCTTTACTTTCACACTGTTTGCAAATATACATTATATACGATGGAAAAGCTATTGTATTTATATTGTATTTTATGCTTCTGGCGCTGACTTCTTAGGCCCTAACTATTCGATCTGGTGGAACAAAGCCCTAGAGTGAAGCCTAGGTTGCCCGGAACGTAGAAATGACTTTTACTTTCACACTGCTTGCACTTATACATTTTATACGATGGCAGAACTGCTATACTTATGTTGTATTTTATGCTTCTGGCGTTGCCTTCTTAGGCCCTAACTATTAGATCTGGTGGAAGAACGAACCTGAGTGAACCCTAGGTTGCCCGGAACGTAGAAATGACCATTACATTCACACTGCTTGCAATTATACATTTTATGTGATGGAAACACTGTTATAATTATGTTGTATTTTATTCTTCTGGCGTTGAATTCTAAGTCCCTAGCAGTTCGATCTGGTGGAACAACGCCCTAGAGTGAAGCCTAGGTTACCAGGAACATAGAAATGACCAGTACTTTCACACTGGTTGCAGCTTTCCTGTTATACGATGGAAAAACTGTTGCATTTTTATTGTATTTTGTGCTTCTGGTGTTGTATTCAAAGTCCCTAACTATTCGATCTGGTGGAGCAACGCCCTGGAGTTAAGCCTAGGTTGCCCGTAACGTAGAAATGACCATATCTTTCAAACTGGTTGTAATTATTCGTTTTATACGATGGAAAAGCTGTTGTATTTATATTGTATTTTATGCTTCTGGCGTTGACTTCTTAGGCCCTAACTATTCGATCTGGTCGAGCAACGCCCTGGAGTTAAGCCAAGGTTGCCCGGAACGTAGAAATGACCTGTACTTTCACACTGGTTGCAATTATTCCTGTTATACGATGGAAAAACTGTTGCATTTTTATTGTATTTTATGCTTCTGGCGTTAAATTCTATGTACCGAACTATGCGATCTGGAGGAGCAACGCCCTACAGTTAAGCCTATGTTGCCTGGAACGTAGAAATGACCTTTACTTTCACACTGTTTGCAAATATACATCATATACGATGGAAAAGCTGTTGTATTTATATTGTATTTTATGCTTCTGGCGTTGACTTCCTAGGCCCTAACTATTCGATCTTGTGGAGCACCGCCCTAGAGTGAATCCTAGGTTGCCCGGAACGTAGAAATGACCAGTACTTTCACTCTCGTTGCAGTTATTCCTGTTATACAATGGAGAAACTGTTGCATTTTTAATGTATTTTATGTTTCTGCCGTTGTACTCAAAGTCCCTAACTATTCGATCTGGTGGAGCAACGCCCTGGAGTTAGGCCTAGCTTGCCCGGAAGGTAGAAATGACTATAACTTTCACACTGTTTGCAATCATTCATTTTATACGTTGGAAATGCTGTTGTATCTATATTGTATTTTATGCTTCTGGAGTTGACTCCTAAGGCCGTAGCTATTCGATGTGGTGGAGCAACGCCCAAGAGTGAAACCTAGGTTGCCCGGAACGTAGAAATGACCATTACTTTCACACTGGTTGCAATTATTCCTGTTATACGATGGAAAAACTGTTGCATTTTTATTGTATTTTATGCTTGTGGGGTTGACTTCTAAGTCCCTAGCTATGCGATCTGGTGAAGCAGCACCCTACAGTTAAGCCTAGGTTGCCCGGAACCTAGAAATGACCTTTACTTTCACACTGTTTGCAAATATACATTATATACGATGGAAAAGCTGTAGTATTTATATTGTATTGTATGCTTCTGACGTTGACTTCTTAGGCCCTAACTTTTCGATATGGTGGAACAACGCTCTATAGTGAAGCCTAGGTTGCCCGGAACGTAGAAAAGACCATAACTTTCACACTGGTTGCAATTATTCGTTTCATACAATGGAAAAACTGTTCTTTTATTTTGTATTTTATGCTTCACGCGTTGACTTCTAAGGGCCTAGCTATTCGATCTGGTGGAGCAACGCCCTAGAGTGAAGCCTAGGTTGCCCGGAACGTAGAAATGACCGTTACTTTCACAATGTTTGCAATCATTCATTGTATACGATGGAAAATCTCTTGTATTTATATTGTATTTTATGCTTCTGGCGTTGACTTCTAAAGCCGTAGCTATTCGATGTTGTGGAGCAACGCCCTAGAGTGAAGCCTATGTTGCACGGAACGTAGAAATGACCATAACTTTCACACTGGTTGCAATTATTCGTTTCATACAATGGAAAAACTGTTCTTTTATTTTGTATTTTATGCTTCACGCGTTGACTTCTAAGGGCCTAGCTATTCGATCTGGTGGAGCAACGCCCTAGAGTGAAGCCTAGGTTGCCCGGAACGTAGAAATGACCGTTACTTTCACAATGTTTGCAATCATTCATTGTATACGATGGAAAATCTCTTGTATTTATATTGTATTTTATGCTTCTGGCGTTGACTTCTAAAGCCGTAGCTATTCGATGTTGTGGAGCAACGCCCTAGAGTGAAGCCTATGTTGCACGGAACGTAGAAATGACCATAATCTTCACACTGGTTGCAATTATTCGTTTTATGCAATGGAAAAACTGTTCTATTAATTTTGTATTTTATGCTTCGGGCGTTAGCTTGTAAGGCCCTAACTATTCGATCTGGTGGAGCGACGCCCTAGAGTGAAGCCTATGTTGCACGCAACGTAGAAATGACCATTACTTTCACACTGGTTGCAATTATTCGTTTCATACAATGGAAAAACTGTTCTATTTATTTTGTATTTTATGCTTCGCGCGTTGACTTCTAAGGCCCTAACTATTCGATCTGGTGGAGCAACGCCCTACAGTTAAGCCTAGGTTGCCCGGAACGTAGAAATGACCTATACCTTCACACTGTTTGCAAATATACATTATATACGATGGTAAAGCTGTTGTATTTATATTGGATTTTATGCTTCTGGCGTTGACTTTTTAGGCCCTAACTATTAGATCTGGTGGAGCAACGCCCTACAGTTAAGCGTAGGTTGCCCGGAACCAAGAAATGACCTTTACTTTCACACTGTTTGCAAATATACATTATATACGATGGAAAAGCTGTTGTATTTATATTGTATTTTATGCTTCTGACGTTGACTTCTCAGGCCCTAACTATTCGATCTGGTGGAACAACGCCCTAGAGTGAAGCCTAGGTTGCCCGGAACGTAGAAATGACCATAACTTTCACACTGGTTGCAATTATTCGTTTCATACAATGGAAAAACTGTTCTATTTATTTTGTATTTTAAGCTTCGCGCGTTGACTTCTAAGGCCCTAACTATTCGATCTGGTGGAGCAACGCTCTTGAGTGAAGCCTAGATTGCCCGAAATGTAGAAATGACCATTACTTTCACACTGGTTGCAATTACTCTTTTTATACGATGGAAAAACTGCTGTATTTTTATTGTATTTTATGCTTCTGGCGTTGACTTCTAAGTCACTAGCTATTCGATCTGGTGGAGCAACTCCCTACAGCGAAACCTAGGTTGCCCGGAACGTAGAAATGACCTGTACTTTCACACTGGTTGCAATTATTCCTGTTATACGATGGAAAAACTGTTGCATTTTTATTGTATTTTATGCTTGTGGGGTTGACTTCTAAGTCCCTAGCTATTCGATCTGGTGGAGCAGCGACCTAAAGCGAAGCCTAGGTTGCCCGGAACGTAGAAATGACCTGTACTTTCACACTGGTTGCAATTATTCCTGTTATACTATAGAAAAGCTGTTGCATTTTTATTGTATTTTATGCTTCTGGCGTTAAATTTTATGTCCCTAGCTATGCGATCTGGTGGAGCAACGCCCTACAGTTAAGCCTAGGTTGTCCGGAACGCGTAAATGACCTTTACTTTCACACTCTTTGCAAATATACATCATATACCATGGAAAAACTGTTGTATTTTTATTGTATTTTATGCTTCTGGCGTCGACTTCTAAGTCCCTAGCTATTCGATCTGGTGGAGCAACGCCCTTAAGCGAAGCCTATGTTGCCCGGAACGTAGAAATGACCTTTACTTTCACACTGTTTGCAAATATACATCATATACGATGGAAAAGCTGTAGTATTTATATTGTATTTTATGCTTCTGGCGTTGATTTCTTAGGCCCTAACTATTCGATCTGGTGGAGCACCGCCCTAGAGTGAAGCCTAGGTTGCCCGGAACGTAGAAATGACCAGTACTTTCACACTGGTTGCAGTTATTCCTGTTATACGGTGGAAAAACTGTCGCATTTTTATTGTATTTTATGCTTCTGGCGTTGACTTCTAAGTCCCTAGCTATACGATCTGGTGGAGCAACGCTCTTGAGTGAAGCCTAGGTTGCACGGAACGTAGAAATGACCATATTTTTCACACTGGTTGCAACTATTTGTTTTATACAATGGAAAAACAGTTCTATTAATTTTGTATTTTATGCTTCGGGCGTTAGCTTCTAAGGCCCTAACTATTCGATCTGGTGGAGCGACGCCCTAGAGTGTAGCCTATGTTGCACGCAACGTAGAAATGACCATTACTTTCACACTGGTTGCAATTATTCGTTTCATACAATGGAAAAACTGTTCTATTTATTTTGTATTTTATGCTTCGCGCGTTGACTTCTAAGGCCCTAACTATTCGATTTGGTGGAGCAACGCCCTAGAGTCAAGCCCAGGTTGCCCGGAACGTAGAAATGACCGTTACTTTCACAATGTTTGCAATCATTGATTGTATACGATGGAAAAACTGTAGTATTTATATTGTATTTTATGCCTCTGGCGTTGACGTCTAAAGCTGTAGCCATTCCATGTCGTGGAGCAACGCCCTAGAGTGAAGCCTAGGTTGCACGGAACGTAGAAATGACCATTACTTTCACACTGGTTGCAATTATTCGTTTCATACAATGGAAAAACTGTTCTATTTATATTGGATTTTATGCTTCTGGCGTTGACTTTTTAGACCCTAACTATTAGATCTGGTGGAGCAAAGCCCTACAGTTAAGCCTAGGTTGCCCGGAACCAAGAAATGACCTTTACTTTCACACTGTTTGCAAATATACATTATATACGATGGAAAAGCTGTTGTATTTATATTGTATTTTATGCTTCTGGCGTTGATTTCTTAGGCCCTAACTATTCGATCTGGTGGAGCACCGCCCTAGAGTGAAGCCTAGGTTGCCCGGAACGTAGAAATGACCAGTACTTTCACACTGGTTGCAGTTATTCCTGTTATACGGTGGAAAAACTGTCGCATTTTTATTGTATTTTATGCTTCTGGCGTTGACTTCTAAGTCCCTAGCTATACGATCTGGTGGAGCAACGCTCTTGAGTGAAGCCTAGGTTGCCCGAAACGTAGAAATGACCATTACTTTCACACTGGTTGCATTTATTCTTTTTATACGATGGAAAAACTGTTGTATTTTTATTGTATTTTATGCGTCTGGAGTTGTTTTCTAAGGCCCTAACTACTCGACCTGATGGAGCAACGCCCTAGAGTGAAGCCTACGTTGCTCGGAACGTAGAAATGCCCATTACTTTCACCCTGGTTGTAATTATACCTGTAATACGATGGAATAACTGTTCTATTAATTTTGTATTTTATGCTTCGGGCTATGACTTCTAAGGCCCTAGCTATTCGATTTGGTGGAGCAACGACCTAGAGTGAAGCCTAGGTTGCCCGTAACGTAGAAATGACCATATCTTTCACACTGGTTGCAATTATTCCTTTTATACGATGGAGACACTGTTGTATTAATTTTGTATTTTATGCTTCGTGCGTTGACTTCTAAGGCCCTAACTATTCGATCTGGTGGAGCAACGCCCTACAGTTAGGCCTAGGTTGCCCGGAACGTAGAAATGACCTTTACCTTCACACTGTTTGCAAATATACATTATATACGATGGAAAAACTGTTGTATTTTTATTGTATTTTATGCTTCTGGCGTCGACTTCTAAGTCCCTAGCTACTGGATCTGGTGGGGCAACGCCCTTAAGCGAAGCCTAGGTTGCCCGGAACGTAGAAATGACCTGTACATTACCACTGGTTGCAATCATTCCTGTTATACGATGGAAAAACTGTTGTACTTATGTTGCATTTTATGTTTCTGGCGTTGAATTCTAAGTCCCTAACTATTCGATCTGGTGGAGCAACGACCTACAGTTAAGCCTAGGTTGCCCGGAACGTAGAAATGACCTTTATTTCACACTGTTGGCAATTATTCCTTTTATACGATGTAAAAACTGTTGTATTTTTATTGTATTTTATGCTTCTGGCGTTGACTTCTGAGGCCCTAACTATTCGATCTTGTGGAGCAACGCCCTACAGTTAAGCCTAGGTTGCCCGGTACGTAGAAATTACCTTTACTTTCACACTGTTTGCAAATATACATTATATACGATGGAAAAGCTATTGTATTTATATTGTATTTTATGCTTCTGGCGCTGACTTCTTAGGCCCTAACTATTCGATCTGGTGGAACAAAGCCCTAGAGTGAAGCCTAGGTTGCCCGGAACGTAGAAATGACTTTTACTTTCACACTGCTTGCACTTATACATTTTATACGATGGCAGAACTGCTATACTTATGTTGTATTTTATGCTTCTGGCGTTGCCTTCTTAGGCCCTAACTATTAGATCTGGTGGAAGAACGAACTAGAGTGAACCCTAGGTTGCCCGGAACGTAGAAATGACCATTACATTCACACTGCTTGCAATTATACATTTTATGTGATGGAAACACTGTTATAATTATGTTGTATTTTATTCTTCTGGCGTTGAATTCTAAGTCCCTAGCAGTTCGATCTGGTGGAACAACGCCCTAGAGTGAAGCCTAGGTTACCAGGAACATAGAAATGACCAGTACTTTCACACTGGTTGCAGCTTTCCTGTTATACGATGGAAAAACTGTTGCATTTTTATTGTATTTTGTGCTTCTGGTGTTGTATTCAAAGTCCCTAACTATTCGATCTGGTGGAGCAACGCCCTGGAGTTAAGCCTAGGTTGCCCGTAACGTAGAAATGACCATATCTTTCACACTGGTTGTAATTATTCGTTTTATACGATGGAAAAGCTGTTGTATTTATATTGTATTTTATGCTTCTGGCGTTGACTTCTTAGGCCCTAACTATTCGATCTGGTCGAGCAACGCCCTGGAGTTAAGCCAAGGCTGCCCGGAACGTAGAAATGACCTGTACTTTCACACTGGTTGCAATTATTCCTGTTATACGATGGAAAAACTGTTGCATTTTTATTGTATTTTATGCTTCTGGCGTTAAATTCTATGTACCGAACTATGCGATCTGGAGGAGCAACGCCCTACAGTTAAGCCTATGTTGCCTGGAACGTAGAAATGACCTTTACCTTCACACTGTTTGCAAATATACATCATATACGATGGAAAAGCTGTTGTATTTATATTGTATTTTATGCTTCTGGCGTTGACTTCCTAGGCCCTAACTATTCGATCTTGTGGAGCACCGCCCTAGAGTGAAGCCTAGGTTGCCCGGAACGTAGAAATGACCAGTACTTTCACTCTCGTTGCAGTTATTCCTGTTATACAATGGAGAAACAGTTGCATTTTTAATGTATTTTATGCTTCTGCCGTTGTACTCAAAGTCCCTAACTATTCGATCTGGTGGAGCAACGCCCTGGAGTTAGGCCTAGCTTGCCCGGAAGGTAGAAATGACTATAACTTTCACACTGTTTGCAATCATTCATTTTATACGTTGGAAATGCTGTTGTATCTATATTGTATCTTATGCTTCTGGAGTTGACTCCTAAGGCCGTAGCTATTCGATGTGGTGGAGCAACGCCCAAGAGTGAAACCTAGGTTGCCCGGAACGTAGAAATGACCATTATTTTCACACTGGTTGCAATTATTCCTGTTATACGATGGAAAAACTGTTGCATTTTTATTGTATTTTATGCTTGTGGGGTTGACTTCTAAGTCCCTAGCTATGCGATCTGGTGAAGCAGCACCCTACAGTTAAGCCTAGGTTGCCCGGAACCTAGAAATGACCTTTACTTTCACACTGTTTGCAAATATACATTATATACGATGGAAAAGCTGTAGTATTTATATTGTATTGTATGCTTCTGACGTTGACTTCTTAGGCCCTAACTTTTCGATATGGTGGAACAACGCTCTATAGTGAAGCCTAGGTTGCCCGGAACGTAGAAATGACCATTACTTTCACACTGGTTGCAAATATACATCATATACGATGGAAAAGCTGTAGTATTTATATTGTATTTTATGCTTCTGGCGTTGATTTCTTAGGCCCTAACTATTCGATCTGGTGGAGCACCGCCCTAGAGTGAAGCCTAGGTTGCCCGGAACGTAGAAATGACCAGTACTTTCACACTGGTTGCAGTTATTCCTGTTATACGGTGGAAAAACTGTCGCATTTTTATTGTATTTTATGCTTCTGGCGTTGACTTCTAAGTCCCTAGCTATACGATCTGGTGGAGCAACGCTCTTGAGTGAAGCCTAGGTTGCACGGAACGTAGAAATGACCATATTTTTCACACTGGTTGCAACTATTTGTTTTATACAATGGAAAAACAGTTCTATTAATTTTGTATTTTATGCTTCGGGCGTTAGCTTCTAAGGCCCTAACTATTCGATCTGGTGGAGCGACGCCCTAGAGTGTAGCCTATGTTGCACGCAACGTAGAAATGACCATTACTTTCACACTGGTTGCAATTATTCGTTTCATACAATGGAAAAACTGTTCTATTTATTTTGTATTTTATGCTTCGCGCGTTGACTTCTAAGGCCCTAACGATTCGATTTGGTGGAGCAACGCCCTAGAGTCAAGCCCAGGTTGCCCGGAACGTAGAAATGACCGTTACTTTCACAATGTTTGCAATCATTGATTGTATACGATGGAAAAACTGTAGTATTTATATTGTATTTTATGCCTCTGGCGTTGACGTCTAAAGCTGTAGCCATTCCATGTCGTGGAGCAACGCCCTAGAGTGAAGCCTAGGTTGCACGGAACGTAGAAATGACCATTACTTTCACACTGGTTGCAATTATTCGTTTCATACAATGGAAAAACTGTTCTATTTATATTGGATTTTATGCTTCTGGCGTTGACTTTTTAGACCCTAACTATTAGATCTGGTGGAGCAACGCCCTACAGTTAAGCCTAGGTTGCCCGGAACCAAGAAATGACCTTTACTTTCACACTGTTTGCAAATATACATTATATACGATGGAAAAGCTGTTGTATTTATATTGTATTTTATGCTTCTGGCGTTGATTTCTTAGGCCCTAACTATTCGATCTGGTGGAGCACCGCCCTAGAGTGAAGCCTAGGTTGCCCGGAACGTAGAAATGACCAGTACTTTCACACTGGTTGCAGTTATTCCTGTTATACGGTGGAAAAACTGTCGCATTTTTATTGTATTTTATGCTTCTGGCGTTGACTTCTAAGTCCCTAGCTATACGATCTGGTGGAGCAACGCTCTTGAGTGAAGCCTAGGTTGCCCGAAACGTAGAAATGACCATTACTTTCACACTGGTTGCATTTATTCTTTTTATACGATGGAAAAACTGTTGTATTTTTATTGTATTTTATGCGTCTGGAGTTGTTCTCTAAGGCCCTAACTACTCGACCTGGTGGAGCAACGCCCTAGAGTGAAGCCTAGGTTGCTCGGAACGTAGAAATGCCCATTACTTTCACCCTGGTTGTAATTATACCTGTAATACGATGGAATAACTGTTCTATTAATTTTGTATTTTATGCTTCGGGCTATGACTTCTAAGGCCCTAGCTATTCGATTTGGTGGAGCAACGACCTAGAGTGAAGCCTAGGTTGCCCGTAACGTAGAAATGACCATATCTTTCACACTGGTTGCAATTATTCCTTTTATACGATGGAGACACTGTTGTATTAATTTTGTATTTTATGCTTCGTGCGTTGACTTCTAAGCCCCTAACTATTCGATCTGGTGGAGCAACGCCCTACAGTTAAGCCTAGGTTGCCCGGAACGTAGAAATGACCTTTGCCTTCACACTGTTTGCAAATATACATTATATACGATGGAAAAACTGTTGTATTTTTATTGTATTTTATGCTTCTGGCGTCGACTTCTAAGTCCCTAGCTACTGGATCTGGTGGGGCAACGCCCTTAAGCGAAGCCTAGGTTGCCCGGAACGTAGAAATGACCTGTACATTCACACTGGTTGCAATCATTCCTGTTATACGATGGAAAAACTGTTGTACTTATGTTGCATTTTATGTTTCTGGCGTTGAATTCTAAGTCCCTAACTATTCGATCTGGTGGAGCAACGACCTACAGTTAAGCCTAGGTTGCCCGGAACGTAGAAATGACCTTTATTTCACACTGTTGGCAATTATTCCTTTTATACGATATAAAAACTGTTGTATTTTTATTGTATTTTATGCTTCTGGCGTTGACTTCTGAGGCCCTAACTATTCGATCTTGTGGAGCAACGCCCTACAGTTAAGCCTAGGTTGCCCGGTACGTAGAAATTACCTTTACTTTCACACTGTTTGCAAATATACATTATATACGATGGAAAAGCTATTGTATTTATATTGTATTTTATGCTTCTGGCGCTGACTTCTTAGGCCCTAACTATTCGATCTGGTGGAACAAAGCCCTAGAGTGAAGCCTATGTTGCACGCAACGTAGAAATGACCATTACTTTCACACTGGTTGCAATTATTCGTTTCATACAATGGAAAAACTGTTCTATTTATTTTGTATTTTATGCTTCGCGCGTTGACTTCTAAGGCCCTAACTATGCGATCTGGTGGAGCAACGCCCTACAGTTAAGCCTAGGTTGCCCGGAACGTAGAAATGACCTATACCTTCACACTGTTTGCAAATATACATTATATACGATGGTAAAGCTGTTGTATTTATATTGGATTTTATGCTTCTGGCGTTGACTTTTTAGGCCCTAACTATTAGATCTGGTGGAGCAACGCCCTACAGTTAAGCGTAGGTTGCCCGGAACCAAGAAATGACCTTTACTTTCACACTGTTTGCAAATATACATTATATACGATGGAAAAGCTGTTGTATTTATATTGTATTTTATGCTTCTGACGTTGACTTCTCAGGCCCTAACTATTCGATCTGGTGGAACAACGCCCTAGAGTGAAGCCTAGGTTGCCCGGAACGTAGAAATGACCATAACTTTCACACTGGTTGCAATTATTCGTTTCATACAATGGAAAAACTGTTCTATTTATTTTGTATTTTAAGCTTCGCGCGTTGACTTCTAAGGCCCTAACTATTCGATCTGGTGGAGCAACGCTCTTGAGTGAAGCCTAGATTGCCCGAAATGTAGAAATGACCATTACTTTCACACTGGTTGCAATTACTCTTTTTATACGATGGAAAAACTGCTGTATTTTTATTGTATTTTATGCTTCTGGCGTTGACTTCTAAGTCACTAGCTATTCGATCTGGTGGAGCAACTCCCTACAGCGAAACCTAGGTTGCCCGGAACGTAGAAATGACCTGTACTTTCACACTGGTTGCAATTATTCCTGTTATACGATGGAAAAACTGTTGCATTTTTATTGTATTTTATGCTTGTGGGGTTGACTTCTAAGTCCCTAGCTATTCGATCTGGTGGAGCAGCGACCTAAAGCGAAGCCTAGGTTGCCCGGAACGTAGAAATGACCTGTACTTTCACACTGGTTGCAATTATTCCTGTTATACTATAGAAAAGCTGTTGCATTTTTATTGTATTTTATGCTTCTGGCGTTAAATTTTATGTCCCTAGCTATGCGATCTGGTGGAGCAACGCCCTACAGTTAAGCCTAGGTTGTCCGGAACGCGTAAATGACCTTTACTTTCACACTCTTTGCAAATATACATCATATACCATGGAAAAACTGTTGTATTTTTATTGTATTTTATGCTTCTGGCGTCGACTTCTAAGTCCCTAGCTATTCGATCTGGTGGAGCAACGCCCTTAAGCGAAGCCTATGTTGCCCGGAACGTAGAAATGACCTTTACTTTCACACTGTTTGCAAATATACATCATATACGATGGAAAAGCTGTAGTATTTATATTGTATTTTATGCTTCTGGCGTTGATTTCTTAGGCCCTAACTATTCGATCTGGTGGAGCACCGCCCTAGAGTGAAGCCTAGGTTGCCCGGAACGTAGAAATGACCAGTACTTTCACACTGGTTGCAGTTATTCCTGTTATACGGTGGAAAAACTGTCGCATTTTTATTGTATTTTATGCTTCTGGCGTTGACTTCTAAGTCCCTAGCTATACGATCTGGTGGAGCAACGCTCTTGAGTGAAGCCTAGGTTGCACGGAACGTAGAAATGACCATATTTTTCACACTGGTTGCAACTATTTGTTTTATACAATGGAAAAACAGTTCTATTAATTTTGTATTTTATGCTTCGGGCGTTAGCTTCTAAGGCCCTAACTATTCGATCTGGTGGAGCGACGCCCTAGAGTGTAGCCTATGTTGCACGCAACGTAGAAATGACCATTACTTTCACACTGGTTGCAATTATTCGTTTCATACAATGGAAAAACTGTTCTATTTATTTTGTATTTTATGCTTCGCGCGTTGACTTCTAAGGCCCTAACTATTCGATTTGGTGGAGCAACGCCCTAGAGTCAAGCCCAGGTTGCCCGGAACGTAGAAATGACCGTTACTTTCACAATGTTTGCAATCATTGATTGTATACGATGGAAAAACTGTAGTATTTATATTGTATTTTATGCCTCTGGCGTTGACGTCTAAAGCTGTAGCCATTCCATGTCGTGGAGCAACGCCCTAGAGTGAAGCCTAGGTTGCACGGAACGTAGAAATGACCATTACTTTCACACTGGTTGCAATTATTCGTTTCATACAATGGAAAAACTGTTCTATTTATATTGGATTTTATGCTTCTGGCGTTGACTTTTTAGACCCTAACTATTAGATCTGGTGGAGCAACGCCCTACAGTTAAGCCTAGGTTGCCCGGAACCAAGAAATGACCTTTACTTTCACACTGTTTGCAAATATACATTATATACGATGGAAAAGCTGTTGTATTTATATTGTATTTTATGCTTCTGGCGTTGATTTCTTAGGCCCTAACTATTCCATCTGGTGGAGCACCGCCCTAGAGTGAAGCCTAGGTTGCCCGGAACGTAGAAATGACCAGTACTTTCACACTGGTTGCAGTTATTCCTGTTATACGGTGGAAAAACTGTCGCATTTTTATTGTATTTTATGCTTCTGGCGTTGACTTCTAAGTCCCTAGCTATACGATCTGGTGGAGCAACGCTCTTGAGTGAAGCCTAGGTTGCCCGAAACGTAGAAATGACCATTACTTTCACACTGGTTGCATTTATTCTTTTTATACGATGGAAAAACTGTTGTATTTTTATTGTATTTTATGCGTCTGGAGTTGTTTTCTAAGGCCCTAACTACTCGACCTGGTGGAGCAACGCCCTAGAGTGAAGCCTAGGTTGCTCGGAACGTAGAAATGCCCATTACTTTCACCCTGGTTGTAATTATACCTGTAATACGATGGAATAACTGTTCTATTAATTTTGTATTTTATGCTTCGGGCTATGACTCCTAAGGCCCTAGCTATTCGATTTGGTGGAGCAACGACCTAGAGTGAAGCCTAGGTTGCCCGTAACGTAGAAATGACCATATCTTTCACACTGGTTGCAATTATTCCTTTTATACGATGGAGACACTGTTGTATTAATTTTGTATTTTATGCTTCGTGCGTTGACTTCTAAGGCCCTAACTATTCGATCTGGTGGAGCAACGCCCTACAGTTAAGCCTAGGTTGCCCGGAACGTAGAAATGACCTTTACCTTCACACTGTTTGCAAATATACATTATATACGATGGAAAAACTGTTGTATTTTTATTGTATTTTATGCTTCTGGCGTCGACTTCTAAGTCCCTAGCTACTGGATCTGGTGGGGCAACGCCCTTAAGCGAAGCCTAGGTTGCCCGGAACGTAGAAATGACCTGTACATTCACACTGGTTGCAATCATTCCTGTTATACGATGGAAAAACTGTTGTACTTATGTTGCATTTTATGTTTCTGGCGTTGAATTCTAAGTCCCAAACTATTCGATCTGGTGGAGCAACGACCTACAGTTAAGCCTAGGTTGCCCGGAACGTAGAAATGACCTTTATTTCACACTGTTGGCAATTATTCCTTTTATACGATATAAAAACTGTTGTATTTTTATTGTATTTTATGCTTCTGGCGTTGACTTCTGAGGCCCTAACTATTCGATCTTGTGGAGCAACGCCCTACAGTTAAGCCTAGGTTGCCCGGTACGTAGAAATTACCTTTACTTTCACACTGTTTGCAAATATACATTATATACGATGGAAAAGCTATTGTATTTATATTGTATTTTATGCTTCTGGCGCTGACTTCTTAGGCCCTAACTATTCGATCTGGTGGAACAAAGCCCTAGAGTGAAGCCTAGGTTGCCCGGAACGTAGAAATGACTTTTACTTTCACACTGCTTGCACTTATACATTTTATACGATGGCAGAACTGCTATACTTATGTTGTATTTTATGCTTCTGGCGTTGCCTTCTTAGGCCCTAACTATTCGATCTGGTGGAACAACGCCCTAGAGTGAAGCCTAGGTTGCCCGGAACGTAGAAATGACCATAACTTTCACACTGGTTGCAATTATTCGTTTCATACAATGGAAAAACTGTTCTATTTATTTTGTATTTTAAGCTTCGCGCGTTGACTTCTAAGGCCCTAACTATTCGATCTGGTGGAGCAACGCTCTTGAGTGAAGCCTAGATTGCCCGAAATGTAGAAATGACCATTACTTTCACACTGGTTGCAATTACTCTTTTTATACGATGGAAAAACTGCTGTATTTTTATTGTATTTTATGCTTCTGGCGTTGACTTCTAAGTCCCTAGCTATTCGATCTGGTGGAGCAACTCCCTACAGCGAAACCTAGGTTGCCCGGAACGTAGAAATGACCTGTACTTTCACACTGGTTGCAATTATTCCTGTTATACGATGGAAAAACTGTTGCATTTTTATTGTATTTTATGCTTGTGGGGTTGACTTCTAAGTCCCTAGCTATTCGATCTGGTGGAGCAGCGACCTAGAGCGAAGCCTAGGTTGCCCGGAACGTAGAAATGACCTGTACTTTCACACTGGTTGCAATTATTCCTGTTATACTATAGAAAAGCTGTTGCATTTTTATTGTATTTTATGCTTCTGGCGTTAAATTTTATGTCCCTAGCTATGCGATCTGGTGGAGCAACGCCCTACAGTTAAGCCTAGGTTGTCCGGAACGTGTAAATGACCTTTACTTTCACACTCTTTGCAAATATACATCATATACCATGGAAAAACTGTTGTATTTTTATTGTATTTTATGCTTCTGGCGTCGACTTCTAAGTCCCTAGCTATTCGATCTGGTGGAGCAACGCCCTTAAGCGAAGCCTATGTTGCCCGGAACGTAGAAATGACCTTTACTTTCACACTGTTTGCAAATATACATCATATACGATGGAAAAGCTGTAGTATTTATATTGTATTTTATGCTTCTGGCGTTGATTTCTTAGGCCCTAACTATTCGATCTGGTGGAGCACCATCCTAGAGTGAAGCCTAGGTTGCCAGGAACGTAGAAATGACCAGTACTTTCACACTGGTTGCAGTTATTCCTGTTATACGGTGGAAAAACTGTCGCATTTTTATTGTATTTTATGCTTCTGGCGTTGACTTCTAAGTCCCTAGCTATACGATCTGGTGGAGCAACGCTCTTGAGTGAAGCCTAGGTTGCCCGGAACGTAGAAATGACAATCACCTTCACTCTGGTCGCAATTATTCCTGTTATACGATGGAAAAGCTGTTGCATACTTATCGTATTTTATGCTTATGTCGTTGACTTCTTAGGCCCTAACTATTGGATCTGGTAGACCGACGCCCTAGAGTGAAGCCTAGGTTGCCCGGAACGTGGAAATGACCTTCACGTTCACATTTGTTGAAATTATTCCCGTTATACGATGGAAATCTGTTGTATTTTTATTGTATTTTATGTTTCGGGCGTTGACTTCTAAGGCCCTAGCTATTCGATCTGGTGGAGCAACTCCCTTGAGCGAAGCCTAGGTTGCCCGGAACCTAGAAATGACCTGTACTTTTACACTGGTTGCAACTATTCCTGTTATACGATGGAAAAACTGTTGTACTTATGTTGCACTTTATGCTTGTGGCGTCGAATTCTAAGTCTAACTATCCGATCTGGTGGAGCAACGCCCTAGAGTGAAGCCTAGGTTGCCCGGAACGTAGAAATGACCGTTACTTTCACACTGTTTGCAAGTATACATTATATACGATGGAAAAGCTGTTGTATTTATATTGTATTTTATGCTTCTGGCGTTGACTTCTTAGGCCCTAACTATTTGATCTGGTGGAGCACTGCCGTGTAGTGAAGCCTAGGCTGCCCGGAACGTAGAAATGACCTTTACTTGCACACTGTTTGCAAATATACATTATATACGATGGAAAAGCTATTGTATTTATATTGTATTTTATGCTTCTGGCGCTGACTTCTTAGGCCCTAACTATTCGATCTGGTGGAACAAAGCCCTAGAGTGAAGCCTAGGTTGCCCGGAACGTAGAAATGACTTTTACTTTCACACTGCTTGCACTTATACATTTTATACGATGGCAGAACTGCTATACTTATGTTGTATTTTATGCTTCTGGCGTTGCCTTCTTAGGCCCTAACTATTAGATCTGGTGGAAGAACGAACTAGAGTGAACCCTAGGTTGCCCGGAACGTAGAAATGACCATTACATTCACACTGCTTGCAATTATACATTTTATGTGATGGAAACACTGTTATAATTATGTTGTATTTTATTCTTCTGGCGTTGAATTCTAAGTCCCTAGCAGTTCGATCTGGTGGAACAACGCCCTAGAGTGAAGCCTAGGTTACCAGGAACATAGAAATGACCAGTACTTTCACACTGGTTGCAGCTTTCCTGTTATACGATGGAAAAACTGTTGCATTTTTATTGTATTTTGTGCTTCTGGTGTTGTATTCAAAGTCCCTAACTATTCGATCTGGTGGAGCAACGCCCTGGAGTTAAGCCTAGGTTGCCCGTAACGTAGAAATGACCATATCTTTCACACTGGTTGTAATTATTCGTTTTATACGATGGAAAAGCTGTTGTATTTATATTGTATTTTATGCGTCTGGAGTTGTTTTCTAAGGCCCTAACTATTCGGCCTGGTGGACCATTGCCCTAGAGTGAAGCCTAGGTTGCACGGAACGTAGAAATGCCCATTACTTTCACACTGGTTGCAATTATTCCTTTTATACGATGGAAAAACTGTTGTACTTTTATTGTGTTTTATGCTTCTGGCGTTGACTTCTTAGTCGCTAACTATTCGATCTGGTGGAGCAACGCCCTACAGCGAAACCTAGGTTGCCCGGAACGTAGAAATGACCATCAGTTTCACACTGGTTTATTATTCTTGTTATACGATGGAAAAACTGCTGTATTTATTCTGTATTTTATGCCTCTGGCGTTGACTCCTAAGGCCGCAGCTATTCGATGTGGTGGAGCAACGACCTAGAGTGAAGCCTAGGTTGCCCGCAACGCAGAAAAGACCATACCTTTCACACTGGTTGCAATTATTCCAGTTATACGATGGAATAACTGCTCTATTTTTATTTTATTTTATGCTTCTGGCGTTGACTTCTAAGGCCCTAGCTATTCGATCTAGTGGAGCAACGCCCTAGGGTGAAGCCTAGGTTGCACGGAACGTAGGAATGACCATAACTTTCACACTGGTTGAAATTATTCGTTTTATCCGATGGAAAAGGTGTTGTATCTATATTGTATTTTATGCTTCTGGCGTTGACTTCTAAGGTCCTAGCTATTCAATCTCGTGAGGCAACGTCCAAGAGTGAAGCCTATGTTGCCCGAAACGTAGTAATGACCATTGCTTTCACACTGGTTGCAATTATTCTTTTCAACGATGGAAAACTGTTGTATTTTTATTGTATTTTATGCTTCTGGCGTTGAATTCTAAGTCTCTAACTATTCGATCTGGTGGAGCAACGCCCTAAAGATAGGCCAAGGTTGCCCGGAACGTAGAAATGACCATCACTTTCACACTGGTTGCAATTACTCATGCTATACGATGGAAAAACTGTTGCATTTTTATTGTATTTTCTGCTTATGGCTTTGACTTCTAAGGTCCTAGCTAGGCGATCTGATGGGGCAACATCCAAGAGTGAAGCCTATGTTGCCCGGGATGTAGAAATGACCATTACCTTCACGCTTGTTGCAATTATTCCTGTTATACGAAGGAAAAACTGCTGTATTTTTATTGTATTTTATGTTTCGGGCGTTGACTTCTAAGGCCCTAGCTATTCGATCTGTTGGAGCAATTCCTCAGAGTTGAGTCTAGGATTCCGGAACGTAGAAATGGCCATTACTTTCACACTGGTTGTAATTATTCCTGGTATACGATGGAACAACGGTTGTATATTTATTTTATTTTATGCTTCTGGCGTTGACTTCTTAGGCCCTATCCATTCGATCTGGTGGAGCAACGCCCTAAAGATAGGCCAAGGTTGCCCGGAACGTAGAAATGACCATCACTTTCACACTGGTTGCAATTACTCATGCTATACGATGGAAATACTGTTGTAATTTTATTGTATTTTATGCTTCTGGCGTCCACTTCTTAGGCCCTAACTATTCGATTTGGTGGAGCAACGCCCTAGAGTCAAGCCTAGGTTGCCCGGAACGTAGAAATGACCGTTACTTTCACAATGTTTGCAATCATTCATTGTATGCGATGGAAAAACTCTTGTATTTATATTGTATTTTATGCTTCTGGCGTTGACTTCTAAAGCCGTAGCTATTCGATGTTGTGGAGCAACGCCCTAGAGTGAAGCCTATGTTGCACGGAACGTAGAAATGACCATAATCTTCACACTGGTTGCAATTATTCGTTTTATGCAATGGAAAAACTGTTCTATTAATTTTGTATTTTATGCTTGGGGCGTTGACTTCCAAGTCCCTAACAATTCGATCTGGTGGAGCAACGCCCTAGAGTGAAGCCTAGGTTACCAGGAACATAGAAATGACGAGTACTTTCACACTGGTTGCAGCTTTCCTGTTATACGATGGAAAAACTGTTGCATTTTTATTGTATTTTGTGCTTCTGGTGTTGTATTCAAAGTCCCTAACTATTCGATCTGGTGGAGCAACGCCCTGGAGTTAAGCCTAGGTTGCCCGTAACGTAGAAATGACCATATCTTTCACACTGGTTGTAATTATTCGTTTTATACGATGGAAAAGCTGTTGTATTTATATTGTATTTTATGCGTCTGGAGTTGTTTTCTAAGGCCCTAACTATTCGGCCTGGTGGACCATTGCCCTAGAGTGAAGCCTAGGTTGCCCGGAACGTAGAAATGACCTGTACTTTCACACTGGTTGCAATTATTCCTGTTATACGATGGAAAAACTGTTGCATTTTTATTGTATTTTATGCTTGTGGGGTTGACTTCTAAGTCCCTAGCTATTCGATCTGGTGGAGCAGCGACCTAGAGCGAAGCCTAGGTTGCCCGGAACGTAGAAATGACCTGTACTTTCACACTGGTTGCAATTATTCCTGTTATACTATAGAAAAGCTGTTGCATTTTTATTGTATTTTATGCTTCTGGCGTTAAATTTTATGTCCCTAGCTATGCGATCTGGTGGAGCAACGCCCTACAGTTAAGCCTAGGTTGTCCGGAACGTGTAAATGACCTTTACTTTCACACTCTTTGCAAATATACATCATATACCATGGAAAAACTGTTGTATTTTTATTGTATTTTATGCTTCTGGCGTCGACTTCTAAGTCCCTAGCTATTCGATCTGGTGGAGCAACGCCCTTAAGCGAAGCCTATGTTGCCCGGAACGTAGAAATGACCTTTACTTTCACACTGTTTGCAAATATACATCATATACGATGGAAAAGCTGTAGTATTTATATTGTATTTTATGCTTCTGGCGTTGATTTCTTAGGCCCTAACTATTCGATCTGGTGGAGCACCATCCTAGAGTGAAGCCTAGGTTGCCAGGAACGTAGAAATGACCAGTACTTTCACACTGGTTGCAGTTATTCCTGTTATACGGTGGAAAAACTGTCGCATTTTTATTGTATTTTATGCTTCTGGCGTTGACTTCTAAGTCCCTAGCTATACGATCTGGTGGAGCAACGCTCTTGAGTGAAGCCTAGGTTGCCCGGAACGTAGAAATGACAATCACCTTCACTCTGGTCGCAATTATTCCTGTTATACGATGGAAAAGCTGTTGCATACTTATCGTATTTTATGCTTATGTCGTTGACTTCTTAGGCCCTAACTATTGGATCTGGTAGACCGACGCCCTAGAGTGAAGCCTAGGTTGCCCGGAACGTGGAAATGACCTTCACGTTCACATTTGTTGAAATTATTCCCGTTATACGATGGAAATCTGTTGTATTTTTATTGTATTTTATGTTTCGGGCGTTGACTTCTAAGGCCCTAGCTATTCGATCTGGTGGAGCAACTCCCTTGAGCGAAGCCTAGGTTGCCCGGAACCTAGAAATGACCTGTACTTTTACACTGGTTGCAACTATTCCTGTTATACGATGGAAAAACTGTTGTACTTATGTTGCACTTTATGCTTGTGGCGTCGAATTCTAAGTCTAACTATCCGATCTGGTGGAGCAACGCCCTAGAGTGAAGCCTAGGTTGCCCGGAACGTAGAAATGACCGTTACTTTCACACTGTTTGCAAGTATACATTATATACGATGGAAAAGCTGTTGTATTTATATTGTATTTTATGCTTCTGGCGTTGACTTCTTAGGCCCTAACTATTTGATCTGGTGGAGCACTGCCGTGTAGTGAAGCCTAGGCTGCCCGGAACGTAGAAATGACCTTTACTTGCACACTGTTTGCAAATATACATTATATACGATGGAAAAGCTATTGTATTTATATTGTATTTTATGCTTCTGGCGCTGACTTCTTAGGCCCTAACTATTCGATCTGGTGGAACAAAGCCCTAGAGTGAAGCCTAGGTTGCCCGGAACGTAGAAATGACTTTTACTTTCACACTGCTTGCACTTATACATTTTATACGATGGCAGAACTGCTATACTTATGTTGTATTTTATGCTTCTGGCGTTGCCTTCTTAGGCCCTAACTATTAGATCTGGTGGAAGAACGAACTAGAGTGAACCCTAGGTTGCCCGGAACGTAGAAATGACCATTACATTCACACTGCTTGCAATTATACATTTTATGTGATGGAAACACTGTTATAATTATGTTGTATTTTATTCTTCTGGCGTTGAATTCTAAGTCCCTAGCAGTTCGATCTGGTGGAACAACGCCCTAGAGTGAAGCCTAGGTTACCAGGAACATAGAAATGACCAGTACTTTCACACTGGTTGCAGCTTTCCTGTTATACGATGGAAAAACTGTTGCATTTTTATTGTATTTTGTGCTTCTGGTGTTGTATTCAAAGTCCCTAACTATTCGATCTGGTGGAGCAACGCCCTGGAGTTAAGCCTAGGTTGCCCGTAACGTAGAAATGACCATATCTTTCACACTGGTTGTAATTATTCGTTTTATACGATGGAAAAGCTGTTGTATTTATATTGTATTTTATGCGTCTGGAGTTGTTTTCTAAGGCCCTAACTATTCGGCCTGGTGGACCATTGCCCTAGAGTGAAGCCTAGGTTGCACGGAACGTAGAAATGCCCATTACTTTCACACTGGTTGCAATTATTCCTTTTATACGATGGAAAAACTGTTGTACTTTTATTGTGTTTTATGCTTCTGGCGTTGACTTCTTAGTCGCTAACTATTCGATCTGGTGGAGCAACGCCCTACAGCGAAACCTAGGTTGCCCGGAACGTAGAAATGACCATCAGTTTCACACTGGTTTATTATTCTTGTTATACGATGGAAAAACTGCTGTATTTATTCTGTATTTTATGCCTCTGGCGTTGACTCCTAAGGCCGCAGCTATTCGATGTGGTGGAGCAACGACCTAGAGTGAAGCCTAGGTTGCCCGCAACGCAGAAAAGACCATACCTTTCACACTGGTTGCAATTATTCCAGTTATACGATGGAATAACTGCTCTATTTTTATTTTATTTTATGCTTCTGGCGTTGACTTCTAAGGCCCTAGCTATTCGATCTAGTGGAGCAACGCCCTAGGGTGAAGCCTAGGTTGCACGGAACGTAGGAATGACCATAACTTTCACACTGGTTGAAATTATTCGTTTTATCCGATGGAAAAGGTGTTGTATCTATATTGTATTTTATGCTTCTGGCGTTGACTTCTAAGGTCCTAGCTATTCAATCTCGTGAGGCAACGTCCAAGAGTGAAGCCTATGTTGCCCGAAACGTAGTAATGACCATTGCTTTCACACTGGTTGCAATTATTCTTTTCAACGATGGAAAACTGTTGTATTTTTATTGTATTTTATGCTTCTGGCGTTGAATTCTAAGTCTCTAACTATTCGATCTGGTGGAGCAACGCCCTAAAGATAGGCCAAGGTTGCCCGGAACGTAGAAATGACCATCACTTTCACACTGGTTGCAATTACTCATGCTATACGATGGAAAAACTGTTGCATTTTTATTGTATTTTCTGCTTATGGCTTTGACTTCTAAGGTCCTAGCTAGGCGATCTGATGGGGCAACATCCAAGAGTGAAGCCTATGTTGCCCGGGATGTAGAAATGACCATTACCTTCACGCTTGTTGCAATTATTCCTGTTATACGAAGGAAAAACTGCTGTATTTTTATTGTATTTTATGTTTCGGGCGTTGACTTCTAAGGCCCTAGCTATTCGATCTGTTGGAGCAATTCCTCAGAGTTGAGTCTAGGATTCCGGAACGTAGAAATGGCCATTACTTTCACACTGGTTGTAATTATTCCTGGTATACGATGGAACAACGGTTGTATATTTATTTTATTTTATGCTTCTGGCGTTGACTTCTTAGGCCCTATCCATTCGATCTGGTGGAGCAACGCCCTAAAGATAGGCCAAGGTTGCCCGGAACGTAGAAATGACCATCACTTTCACACTGGTTGCAATTACTCATGCTATACGATGGAAATACTGTTGTAATTTTATTGTATTTTATGCTTCTGGCGTCCACTTCTTAGGCCCTAACTATTCGATTTGGTGGAGCAACGCCCTAGAGTCAAGCCTAGGTTGCCCGGAACGTAGAAATGACCGTTACTTTCACAATGTTTGCAATCATTCATTGTATGCGATGGAAAAACTCTTGTATTTATATTGTATTTTATGCTTCTGGCGTTGACTTCTAAAGCCGTAGCTATTCGATGTTGTGGAGCAACGCCCTAGAGTGAAGCCTATGTTGCACGGAACGTAGAAATGACCATAATCTTCACACTGGTTGCAATTATTCGTTTTATGCAATGGAAAAACTGTTCTATTAATTTTGTATTTTATGCTTGGGGCGTTGACTTCCAAGTCCCTAACAATTCGATCTGGTGGAGCAACGCCCTAGAGTGAAGCCTAGGTTACCAGGAACATAGAAATGACGAGTACTTTCACACTGGTTGCAGCTTTCCTGTTATACGATGGAAAAACTGTTGCATTTTTATTGTATTTTGTGCTTCTGGTGTTGTATTCAAAGTCCCTAACTATTCGATCTGGTGGAGCAACGCCCTGGAGTTAAGCCTAGGTTGCCCGTAACGTAGAAATGACCATATCTTTCACACTGGTTGTAATTATTCGTTTTATACGATGGAAAAGCTGTTGTATTTATATTGTATTTTATGCGTCTGGAGTTGTTTTCTAAGGCCCTAACTATTCGGCCTGGTGGACCATTGCCCTAGAGTGAAGCCTAGGTTGCACGGAACGTAGAAATGCCCATTACTTTCACACTGGTTGCAATTATTCCTTTTATACGATGGAAAAACTGTTGTACTTTTATTGTGTTTTATGCTTCTGGCGTTGACTTCTTAGTCGCTAACTATTCGATCTGGTGGAGCAACGCCCTACAGCGAAACCTAGGTTGCCCGGAACGTAGAAATGACCTGTACTTTCACACTGGTTGCAATTATTCCTGTTATACTATAGAAAAACTGTTGCATTTTTATTGTATTTTATGCTTCTGACGTTAAATTTTAAGTCCCTAGCTATGCGATCTGGTGGAGCAACGCCCTACAGTTAAGCCTAGGATGCCCGGAACCTAGAAATGACCTTTACTTTCACACTGTTTGCAAATATACATTATATACGATGGAAATGCTGTAGTATTTATATTGTATTGGATGCTTCCGACGTTGACTTCTTAGGCCCTAACTTTTCGATCTGGTGGAACAACGCCCTAGAGTGAAGCCTAGGTTGCCCGGAACGTAGAAAAGACCATAACTTTCACACTGGTTGCAATTATTCGTTTCATACAATGGAAAAACTGTTCTATTTATTTTGTATTTTATGCTTCGCGCGTTGACTTCTAAGGCCCTAACTATTCGATCTGGTGGAGCATCGCTCTTGAGTGAAGCCTAGGTTGCCCGAAACGTAGAAATGACCATTACTTTCACACTGGTTGCAATTATTCATGCTATATGACGGAAAAACTGTTGCGTTTTTATTCTATTATATGCTTCGGGCGCTTACTTCTAAGGCCCTAACTATTCGATCTGGTGGAGCGACGCCCTAGAGTGTAGCCTATGTTGCACGCAACGTAGAAATGACCATTACTTTCACACTGGTTGCAATTATTCGTTTCATACAATGGAAAAACTGTTCTATTTATTTTGTATTTTATGCTTCGCGCGTTGACTTCTAAGGCCCTAACTATTCGATTTGGTGGAGCAACGCCCTAGAGTCAAGCCCAGGTTGCCCGGAACGTAGAAATGACCGTTACTTTCACAATGTTTGCAATCATTGATTGTATACGATGGAAAAACTGTAGTATTTATATTGTATTTTATGCCTCTGGCGTTGACGTCTAAAGCTGTAGCCATTCCATGTGGTGGAGCAACGCCCTAGAGTGAAGCCTAGGTTGCACGGAACGTAGAAATGACCATTACTTTCACACTGGTTGCAATTATTCGTTTCATACAATGGAAAAACTGTTCTATTTATATTGGATTTTATGCTTCTGGCGTTCACTTTTTAGGCCCTAACTATTAGATCTGGTGGAGCAACGCCCTACAGTTAAGCCTAGGTTGCCCGGAACCAAGAAATGACCTTTACTTTCACACTGTTTGCAAATATACATTATATACGATGGAAAAGCTGTTGTATTTATATTGTATTTTATGCTTCTGGCGTTGACTTCTAAGGTCCTAGCTATTGGATCTAGTGGAGCAACGCCCTAGAGTGAAGCCTAGGTTGCCCGGAACGTGGAAATGACCTTCACGTTCACATTTGTTGAAATTATTCCCGTTATACGATGGAAATCTGTTGTATTTTTATTGTATTTTATGTTTCGGGCGTTGACTTCTAAGGCCCTAGCTATTCGATCTGGTGGAGCAACTCCCTTGAGCGAAGCCTAGGTTGCCCGGAACCTAGAAATGACCTGTACTTTTACACTGGTTGCAACTATTCCTGTTATACGATGGAAAAACTGTTGTACTTATGTTGCACTTTATGCTTGTGGCGTCGAATTCTAAGTCTAACTATCCGATCTGGTGGAGCAACGCCCTAGAGTGAAGCCTAGGTTGCCCGGAACGTAGAAATGACCGTTACTTTCACACTGTTTGCAAGTATACATTATATACGATGGAAAAGCTGTTGTATTTATATTGTATTTTATGCTTCTGGCGTTGACTTCTTAGGCCCTAACTATTTGATCTGGTGGAGCACTGCCGTGTAGTGAAGCCTAGGCTGCCCGGAACGTAGAAATGACCTTTACTTGCACACTGCTTCCAAATATACATCATATACGATGGACAAGCTGTTGTATCTATTTTGTATTTTATGCTTCTGGCATTGACTTCTAAGGCCCTAACTATGCGATGTGGTGGAGCAACGCCCTAGAGTGAAGCCTAGGTGGCCCGGAACGTAGAAATGACCATAGCTTTCACACTGGTTGCATTTACTCCTGTTATACAAGGGAAAAACTGTTGTACTTATATTGTATTTTATGCTTCTTGCGTTGACTTCTTAGACCCTAACTATTCGATCTGGTGGAGCAACGCCCTAGAGTGAAGCCTAGGTTGCCCGGAATGTAGAAATGACCATCAGTTTCACACTGGTTTATTATTCTTGTTATACGATGGAAAAACTGCTGTATTTATTCTGTATTTTATGCCTCTGGCGTTGACTCCTAAGGCCGCAGCTATTCGATGTGGTGGAGCAACGACCTAGAGTGAAGCCTAGGTTGCCCGCAACGCAGAAAAGACCATACCTTTCACACTGGTTGCAATTATTCCAGTTATACGATGGAATAACTGCTCTATTTTTATTTTATTTTATGCTTCTGGCGTTGACTTCTAAGGCCCTAGCTATTCGATCTAGTGGAGCAACGCCCTAGGGTGAAGCCTAGGTTGCACGGAACGTAGGAATGACCATAACTTTCACACTGGTTGAAATTATTCGTTTTATCCGATGGAAAAGGTGTTGTATCTATATTGTATTTTATGCTTCTGGCGTTGACTTCTAAGGTCCTAGCTATTCAATCTCGTGAGGCAACGTCCAAGAGTGAAGCCTATGTTGCCCGAAACGTAGTAATGACCATTGCTTTCACACTGGTTGCAATTATTCTTTTCAACGATGGAAAACTGTTGTATTTTTATTGTATTTTATGCTTCTGGCGTTGAATTCTAAGTCTCTAACTATTCGATCTGGTGGAGCAACGCCCTAAAGATAGGCCAAGGTTGCCCGGAACGTAGAAATGACCATCACTTTCACACTGGTTGCAATTACTCATGCTATACGATGGAAAAACTGTTGCATTTTTATTGTATTTTCTGCTTATGGCTTTGACTTCTAAGGTCCTAGCTAGGCGATCTGATGGGGCAACATCCAAGAGTGAAGCCTATGTTGCCCGGGATGTAGAAATGACCATTACCTTCACGCTTGTTGCAATTATTCCTGTTATACGAAGGAAAAACTGCTGTATTTTTATTGTATTTTATGTTTCGGGCGTTGACTTCTAAGGCCCTAGCTATTCGATCTGTTGGAGCAATTCCTCAGAGTTGAGTCTAGGATTCCGGAACGTAGAAATGGCCATTACTTTCACACTGGTTGTAATTATTCCTGGTATACGATGGAACAACGGTTGTATATTTATTTTATTTTATGCTTCTGGCGTTGACTTCTTAGGCCCTATCCATTCGATCTGGTGGAGCAACGCCCTAAAGATAGGCCAAGGTTGCCCGGAACGTAGAAATGACCATCACTTTCACACTGGTTGCAATTACTCATGCTATACGATGGAAATACTGTTGTAATTTTATTGTATTTTATGCTTCTGGCGTCCACTTCTTAGGCCCTAACTATTCGATTTGGTGGAGCAACGCCCTAGAGTCAAGCCTAGGTTGCCCGGAACGTAGAAATGACCGTTACTTTCACAATGTTTGCAATCATTCATTGTATGCGATGGAAAAACTCTTGTATTTATATTGTATTTTATGCTTCTGGCGTTGACTTCTAAAGCCGTAGCTATTCGATGTTGTGGAGCAACGCCCTAGAGTGAAGCCTATGTTGCACGGAACGTAGAAATGACCATAATCTTCACACTGGTTGCAATTATTCGTTTTATGCAATGGAAAAACTGTTCTATTAATTTTGTATTTTATGCTTGGGGCGTTGACTTCCAAGTGCCTAACAATTCGATCTGGTGGAGCAACGCCCTAGAGTGAAGCCTAGGTTACCAGGAACATAGAAATGACGAGTACTTTCACACTGGTTGCAGCTTTCCTGTTATACGATGGAAAAACTGTTGCATTATTATTGTATTTTGTGCTTCTGGTGTTGTATTCAAAGTCCCTAATTATTCGATCTGGTGGAGCAACGCCCTGGAGTTAGGCCTAGCTTGCCCGGAAGGCAGAAATGACTATAACTTTCACACTGTTTGCAATCATTCATTTTATACGTTGGAAATGCTGTTGTATCTATATTGTATTTTATGCTTCTGGAGTTGACTCCTAAGGCCGTAGCTATTCGATGTGGTGGAGCAACGCCCAAGAGTGAAACCTAGGTTGCCCGGAACGTAGAAATGACCATTACTTTCACACTGGTTGCAATTATTCCTGTTATACGATGGAAAAACTGTTGCATTTTTATTGTATTTTATGCTTGTGGGGTTGACTTCTAAGTCCCTAGCTATTCGATCTGGTGGGGCAAGGCCCTAGAGCGAAGCCTAGGTTGCCCGGAACGTAGAAATGACCTGTACTTTCACACTGGTTGCAATTATTCCTGTTATACCATAGAAAAACTGTTGCATTTTTATTGTATTTTATGCTTCTGACATTAAATTTTAAGTCCCTAGCTATGCGATCTGGTGGAGCAACGCCCTACAGTTAAGCCTAGGAAGCCCGGAACCTAGAAATGAGCTTTACTTTCACACTGTTTGCAAATATACATTATATACGATGGAAAAGCTGTTGTATTTATATTGTATTTTATGCTTCTGGCGTTGTCTTCTTAGGCCCTAACTATTCGATCTGGTGTAGCAATGCTCTAGAGTAAAGCCTAGGTTGCAAGGAAGGTAGAAATAACCATTACCTTCACACTGCTTGCAATTATACATTTTATACAATGGAAACACTGTTGTAATTATGTTGTATTTTCTTCTCCTGGCGTTGAATTCTAAGTCCCTAGCTGTTCGATCTGGTGGAGCAACGCCCTAGAGTGAAGCCTAGGTTACCAGGAACATAGAAATGACGAGTACTTTCACACTGGTTGCAGCTTTCCTGTTATACGATGGAAAAACTGTTGCATTTTTATTGTATTTTGTGCTTCTGGTGTTGTATTCAAAGTCCCTAACTATTCGATCTGGTGGAGCAACGCCCTGGACTTAAGCCCAGGTTGCCCGGAACGTAGAAATGACCATAACTTTCGCACTGGTTGCAATTATTCCTTTTATACGATGGAAAAACTGTTGTACTTTTATTGTGTTTTATGCTTCTGGCGTTGACTTCTTAGTCGCTAGCTATTCGATCTGGTGGAGCAACGCCCTACAGCGAAACCTAGGTTGCCCGGAACGTAGAAATGACCTGTACTTTCACACTGGTTGCAATTATTCCTGTTATACTATAGAAAAACTGTTGCATTTTTATTGTATTTTATGCTTCTGACGTTAAATTTTAAGTCCCTAGCTACTCGATCTGGTGGTGCAGCGCCCTAGAGTGAAGCCTAGGTTACCCGGAGCATGGAAATGACCAGTACTTTCACACTGGTTGCAGTTATTCCTGTTATACAGTGGAGAAACTGTTGCATTTTTAATGTATTTTATGCTTCTGCCGTTGTACTCAAAGTCCCTAACTATTCGATCTGGTGGAGCAACGCCATGGAGTTAAGCCAAGGTTGCCCGGAACGTAGAAATGACCTGTACTTTCACACTGGTTGCAATTATTCCTGTTATACGATGGAAAAACTGTTGCATTTTTATTGTATTTTATGCTTCTGGCGTTAAATTCTATGTACCGAACTATGCGATCTGGAGGGGCAACGCCCTACAGTTAAGCCTATGTTGCTTGGAACGTAGAAATGACCTTTACTTTCACACTGTTTGCAAATATACATCATACACGATGGAAAAGCTGTTGTATTTATATTGTATTTTATGCTTCTGGCGTTGTCTTCTTAGGCCCTAACTATTCGATCTGGTGGAGCACCGCCCTAGAGTGAAGCCTAGGTTGCCCGGAAGGTAGAAATGATCATTACCTTCACACTGCTTGCAATTATACATTTTATACGATGGAAACACTGTTATAATTATGTTGTATTTTCTTCTCCTGGCGTTGAATTCTAAGTCCCTAGCTGTTCGATCTGGTGGAGCAACGCCCTAGAGTGAAGCCTAGGTTACCAGGAACATAGAAATGACGAGGACTTTCACACTGGTTGCAGCTTTCCTGTTATACGATGGAAAAACTGTTGCATTTTTATTGTATTTTGTGCTTCTGGTGTTGTATTCAAAGTCCCTAACTATTCGATCTGGTGGAGCAACGCCCTGGAGTTAGCCTAGGTTGCCCGGAACGTAGAAATGACCATAACTTTCACACTGGTTGCAATTACTCCTTTTATACGATGGAAAAACTGTTGTATTTTTATTGTGTTTTATGCTTCTGGCGTTGACTTCTTAGTCGCTAGCTATTCGATCTGGTGGAGCAACGCCCTACAGCGAAACCTAGGTTGCCCGGAACGTAGAAATGACCTGTACTTTCACACTCGTTGCAATTATTCCTGTTATACGATGGAAAAACTGTTGCATTTTTATTGTATTTTGTGCTTCTGGTGTTGTATACAATGTCTCTAACTATTCGATCTGGTGGAGCAACGCCCTGGAGTTAAGCCTAGGTTGCCCGGAACGTAGAAATGACCATAACTTTCACACTGGTTGCAATTATTCCTTTTATACGATGGAAAAACTGTTTTATTTTTATTGTGTTTTATGCTTCTGGCGTTGACTTCTTAGTCGCTAGCTATTCGATCTGGTGGAGCAACGCCCTACAGCGAAACCTAGGTTGCCCGGAACCAAGAAATGACCTTTACTTTCACACTGTTTGCAACTATACATTATATACGCTGGAAAAGCTGTTGTATTTATATTGTATTTTATGCTTCTGACGTTGACTTCTCAGGCCCTAACTATTCGATCTGGTGGAACAACGCCCTAGAGTGAAGCCTAGGTTGCCCGGAACGTAGAAATGACCATAACTTTCACACTGGTTGTAATTATTCGTTTCATACAATGGAAAAACTGTTCTATTTATTTTGTATTTTATGCTTCGCGCGTTGACTTCTAAGGCCATAACTATGCGATCTGGTGGAGCAACGCCCAAGAGTGAAACCTAGGTTGCCCGGAACGTAGAAATGACCATTACTTTCACTCTGGTTGCAGCTTTCCTGTTATACGATGGAAAAACTGTTGCATTTTTATTGTATTTTGTGCTTCTGGTGTTGTATTCAAAGTCCCTAACTATTCGATCTGGTGGAGCAACGCCCTGGAGTTAGCCTAGGTTGCCCGGAACGTAGAAATGACCATAACTTTCACACTGGTTGCAATTACTCCTTTTATACGATGGAAAAACTGTTGTATTTATTTTGCATTTGGTGCATCCGGCGTTGACTTCTGAGGCCCTATCTATTGGATCTGGTGGACCAACGCCCTAGAGTGAAGCGTAGGTTGCCTGGAACGTGGAAATGACCATTGCCTTAACACTACTTGCAATTATACATTTTATACGATGGAAAAACTGTTGCACTTATGTTTTATTTTATTCTTCTGGCGTTGAATTCTAAGTCCCTAGCTACTCGATCTGGTGGTGCAGCGCCCTAGAGTGAAGCCTAGGTTACCCGGAACATGGAAATGACCAGTACTTTCACACTGGTTGCAGTTATTCCTGTTATACAATGGAGAAACTGTTGCATTTTTAATGTATTTTATGCTTCTGCCGTTGTACTCAAAGTCCCTAACTATTCGATCTGGTGGAGCAACGCCCTGGAGTTAAGCCAAGGTTGCCCGGAACGTAGAAATGACCTGTACTTTCACACTGGTTGCAATTATTCCTGTTATACGATGGAAAAACTGTTGCATTTTTATTGTATTTTATGCTTCTGGCGTTAAATTCTATCTACTGAACTATACGATCTGGAGGAGCAACGCCCTACAGTTAAGCCTATGTTGCTTGGAACGTATAAATGACCTTTACTTTCACACTGTTTGCAAATATACATCATACACGATGGAAAAGCTGTTGTATTTATATTGTATTTTATGCTTCTGGCGTTGTCTTCTTAGGCCCTAACTATTCGATCTGGTGGAGCACCGCCCTAGAGTGAAGCCTAGGTTGCCCGGAAGGTAGAAATGATCATTACCTTCACACTGCTTGCAATTATACATTTTATACGATGGAAACACTGTTATAATTATGTTGTATTTTCTTCTCCTGGCGTTGAATTCTAAGTTCCTAGCTGTTCGATCTGGTGGAGCAACGCCCTAGAGTGAAGCCTAGGTTAGCAGGAACATAGAAATGACGAGGACTTTCACACTGGTTGCAGCTTTCCTGTTATACGATGGAAAAACTGTTGCATTTTTATTGTATTTTGTGCTTCTGGTGTTGTATTCAAAGTCCCTAACTATTCGATCTGGTGGAGCAACGCCCTGGACTTAAGCCCAGGTTGCCCGGAAAGTAGAAATGACCATAACTTTCACACTGGTTGCAATTATTCCTTTTATACGATGGAAAAACTGTTGTACTTTTATTGTGTTTTATGCTTCTGGCGTTGACTTCTTAGTCGCTAGCTATTCGATCTGGTGGAGCAACGCCCTACAGCGAAACCTAGGTTGCCCGGAACGTAGAAATGACCTGTACTTTCACACTGGTTGCAATTATTCCTGTTATACTATAGAAAAACTGTTGCATTTTTATTGTATTTTATGCTTCTGACGTTAAATTTAAAGTCCCTAGCTATGCGATCTGGTGGAGCAACGCCCTACAGTTAGGCCTAGGATGCCCGGAACCTAGAAATGACCTTTACTTTCACACTGTTTGCAAATATACATTATATACGATAGAAATGCTGTAGTATTTATATTGTATTGTATGCTTCTGACGTTGACTTCTTAGGCCCTAACTTTTCGATGTGGTGGAACAACGCCCTAGAGTGAAGCCTAGGTTACCCGGAACGTAGAAAAGACCATAACTTTCACACTGGTTGCAATTATTCGTTTCATACAATGGAAAATTTGTTCTATTTATTTTGTATTTTATGCTTCGCGCGTTGACTTCTAAGGCCCTAACTATTCGATCTGGTGGAGCATCGCTCTTGAGTGAAGCCTAGGTTGCCCGAAACGTAGAAATGACCATTACTTTCACACTGGTTGCAATTATTCATGCTATATGACGGAAAAACTGTTGCATTTTTATTCTATTATATGCTTCGGGCGCTTACTTCTAAGGCCCTAACTATTCGATCTCGTGGAGCAACGCCCTTGGGTGTAGCCGAGGTTGCCAGGAACGTAGAAATGACCATTACTTTCACACTGGTTGCAATTATTCCTGTTATACGATGGAAAAACTATTGTATTTATTTTGTGTTTTATGCTTCTGGCGTTGACTACTTAGGCCCTAACTATTCGGTCTGGTGGACCAACACCCGAGAGTGAAGCCTAGGTCGCCCGGACCTATGACCATCACTTTCACTCTTGTTGCAATCATTCCTGTTATACGATGGAAAAACTGTTGCATTTTTATTGTATTTTGTGCTTCTGGTGTTGTATTCAAAGTCCCTAACTATTCGATCTGGTGGAGCAACGCCCTGGAGTTAGCCTAGGGTGCCCGGAACGTAGAAATGACCATAACTTTCACACTGGTTGCAATTACTCCTTTTATACGATGGAAAAACTGTTGTATTTATTTTGCATTTGGTGCATCCGGCGTTGACTTCTGAGGCCCTATCTATTGGATCTGGTGGACCAACGCCCTAGAGTGAAGCGTAGGTTGCCTGGAACGTGGAAATGACCATTGCCTTAACACTACTTGCAATTATACATTTTATACGATGGAAAAACTGTTGCACTTATGTTTTATTTTATTCTTCTGGCGTTGAATTCTAAGTCCCTAGCTACTCGATCTGGTGGTGCAGCGCCCTAGAGTGAAGCCTAGGTTACCCGGAACATGGAAATGACCAGTACTTTCACACTGGTTGCAGTTATTCCTGTTATACAATGGAGAAACTGTTGCATTTTTAATGTATTTTATGCTTCTGCCGTTGTACTCAAAGTCCCTAACTATTCGATCTGGTGGAGCAACGCCCTGGAGTTAAGCCAAGGTTGCCCGGAACGTAGAAATGACCTGTACTTTCACACTGGTTGCAATTATTCCTGTTATACGATGGAAAAACTGTTGCATTTTTATTGTATTTTATGCTTCTGGCGTTAAATTCTATCTACTGAACTATACGATCTGGAGGAGCAACGCCCTACAGTTAAGCCTATGTTGCTTGGAACGTATAAATGACCTTTACTTTCACACTGTTTGCAAATATACATCATACACGATGGAAAAGCTGTTGTATTTATATTGTATTTTATGCTTCTGGCGTTGTCTTCTTAGGCCCTAACTATTCGATCTGGTGGAGCACCGCCCTAGAGTGAAGCCTAGGTTGCCCGGAAGGTAGAAATGATCATTACCTTCACACTGCTTGCAATTATACATTTTATACGATGGAAACACTGTTATAATTATGTTGTATTTTCTTCTCCTGGCGTTGAATTCTAAGTCCCTAGCTGTTCGATCTGGTGGAGCAACGCCCCAGAGTGAAGCCTAGGTTACCAGGAACATAGAAATGACGAGGACTTTCACACTGGTTGCAGCTTTCCTGTTATACGATGGAAAAACTGTTGCATTTTTATTGTATTTTGTGCTTCTGGTGTTGTATTCAAAGTCCCTAACTATTCGATCTGGTGGAGCAACGCCCTGGACTTAAGCCCAGGTTGCCCGGAAAGTAGAAATGACCATAACTTTCACACTGGTTGCAATTATTCCTTTTATACGATGGAAAAACTGTTGTACTTTTATTGTGTTTTATGCTTCTGGCGTTGACTTCTTAGTCGCTAGCTATTCGATCTGGTGGAGCAACGCCCTACAGCGAAACCTAGGTTGCCCGGAACGTAGAAATGACCTGTACTTTCACACTGGTTGCAATTATTCCTGTTATACTATAGAAAAACTGTTGCATTTTTATTGTATTTTATGCTTCTGACGTTAAATTTTAAGTCCCTAGCTATGCGATCTGGTGGAGCAACGCCCTACAGTTAAGCCTAGGATGCCCGGAACCTAGAAATGACCTTTACTTTCACACTGTTTGCAAATATACATTATATACGATGGAAATGCTGTAGTATTTATATTGTATTGTATGCTTCTGACGTTGACTTCTTAGGCCCTAACTTTTCGATGTGGTGGAACAACGCCCTAGAGTGAAGCCTAGGTTGCCCGGAACGTAGAAAAGACCATAACTTTCACACTGGTTGCAATTATTCGTTTCATACAATGGAAAATTTGTTCTATTTATTTTGTATTTTATGCTTCGCGCGTTGACTTCTAAGGCCCTAACTATTCGATCTGGTGGAGCATCGCTCTTGAGTGAAGCCTAGGTTGCCCGAAACGTAGAAATGACCATTACTTTCACACTGGTTGCAATTATTCATGCTATATGACGGAAAAACTGTTGCATTTTTATTCTATTATATGCTTCGGGCGCTTACTTCTAAGGCCCTAACTATTCGATCTCGTGGAGCAACGCCCTTGGGTGTAGCCGAGGTTGCCCGGAACGTAGAAATGACCATTACTTTCACACTGGTTGCAATTATTCCTGTTATACGATGGAAAAACTATTGTATTTATTTTGTGTTTTATGCTTCTGGCGATGACTACTTAGGCCCTAACTATTCGGTCTGGTGGACCAACACCCGAGAGTGAAGCCTAGGTCGCCCGGACCTATGACCATCACTTTCACTCTGGTTGCAATCATTCCTGTTATACGATGGAAAAACTGTTGTACTTTTATTGTATTTTATGCTTCTGGCGTTGACTTCTAAGGCCGTAGCTAGACGATGTGGTGTAGCAACGGCCTAGAGTGAAGCCTTGGTTGCCCGGAACGTAGAAATGACCATTACTTTCACACTGGTTTCAATTATTCGTTTTATACGATGGAAAAACTGTTGTATTTATTTTGTATTTGGTGCATCCGGCGTTGACTTCTGAGGCCCTATCTATTGGATCTGGTGGACCAACGCCCTAGAGTGAAGCGTAGGCTGCCTGGAACGTGGAAATGACCATTGCCTTAACACTACTTGCAATTATACATTTTATACGATGGAAAAACTGTTGCACTTATGTTTTATTTTATTCTTCTGGCGTTGAATTCTAAGTCCCTAGCTACTCGATCTGGTGGTGCAGCGCCCTAGAGTGAAGCCTAGGTTACCCGGAACATGGAAATGACCAGTACTTTCACACTGGTTGCAGTTATTCCTGTTATACAATGGAGAAACTGTTGCATTTTAAATGTATTTTATGCTTCTGCCGTTGTACTCAAAGTCCCTAACTATTCGATCTGGTGGAGCAACGCCCTGGAGTTAAGCCAAGGTTGCCCGGAACGTAGAAATGACCTGTACTTTCACACTGGTTGCAATTATTCCTGTTATACGATGGAAAAACTGTTGCATTTTTATTGTATTTTATGCTTCTGGCGTTAAATTCTATGTACCGAACTATGCGATCTGGAGGAGCAACGCCCTACAGTTAAGCCTATGTTGCTTGGAACGTAGAAATGACGTTTACTTTCACACTGTTTGCAAATATACATCATACACGATGGAAAAGCTGTTGTATTTATATTGTATTTTATGCTTCTGGCGTTGTCTTCTTAGGCCCTAGCTATTCGATCTGGTGGAGCACCGCCCTAGAGTGAAGCCTAGGTTGCCCGGAAGGTAGAAATGATCATTACTTTCACAATGTTTGCAATCATTGATTGTATACGATGGAAAAACTGTAGTATTTATATTGTATTTTATGCCTCTGGCGTTGACTTCTAAAGCTGTAGCCATTCGATGTGGTGGTGCAACGCCCTAGAGTGAAGCCTAGGTTGCACGGAACGTAGAAATGACCATATTTTTCACACTGGTTGCAACTATTCGTTTTATACAATGGAAAAACAGTTCTATTAATTTTGTATTTTATGCTTCGGGCGTTAACTTCTAAGGCCCTAACTATTCGATCTGGTGGAGCAGCGCCCTAGAGTGAAGCCTATGTTGCACGCAACGTAGAAATGACCATCACTTTCGCACTGGTTGCAATTATTCTCGTTATACAATGGAAAAACTATTGTATTTTTATTGTATTTCATGTTTCGGTCGTTGACTTCTAAGGGCCTAGCTATTGGATCTGGTGGAGCAACGCCCTAGAGTGAAGCCTAGGTTGCCCGGAACGTAGAAATGACCGATACTTTCACAACGTTTGCAATCATTCATTGTATACGATGGAAAAACTCTTGTATTTATATTGTATTTTATGCTTCTGGCGTTGACTTCTAAAGCCGTAGCTATTCGATGTTGTGGAGCAACGCCCTAGAGTGAAGCCTATGTTGCACGGAACGTAGAAATGACCATAATCTTCACACCGGTTGCAATTATTCGTTTTATACAATGGAAAAACTGTTCTATTAATTCTGTATTGTATGCTTCGGGCTTTGTCTTCCAAGGCCCTAACAATTCGATCTGGTGGAACAGCGCCCTAGAGTGAAGCCTAAGTTGCCCGGAACGTGGAAATGACCATCACTTTCGCACTGGTTGCAATTATTCTCGTTATACAATGGAAAAACTATTGTATTTTTATTGTATTTCATGTTTCGGGCGTTGACATCTAAGGGCGTAGCTATTCGATCTGGTGGAGCAAAGCCCTAGAGTGAAGCCTAGGTTGCCCGGAACGTAGAAATGACCGTTACTTTCACAATGTTTGCAATCATTCATTGTATACGATGGAAAAACTCTTGTATTTATATTGTATTTTATGCTTCTGGCGTTGACTTCTAAAGCCGTAGCGATTCGATGTTGTGGAGCAACGCCCTAGAGTGAAGCCTATGTTGCACGGAACGTAGAAATGACCATAATCTTCACACTGGTTGCAATTATTCGTTTTATACAATGGAAAAACTGTTCTATTAATTTTGTATTTTATGCTTGGGGCGTTGACTTCCAAGGCCCTAACAATTCGATCTGGTGGAGCAACGCCCTAGAGTAAAGACAAGGTTGCACGGAACGTAGAAATGACCATAACTTTCACACTGGTTGAAATTATTCGTTTTATACGATGGAAAAGGTGTTGTATTTATATTGTATTTTATGCTTCTGGCGTTGATTTCTTAGGTCCAAATTATTCGATCTGGTGGACAAACGCCCTAGAGTGAAGCCGAGGTTGCACGGAACGCAGATGTGACCATACCTTTCACACTGGCTGCAATTATTCGTTTTATACAATGGAAGAACTGTTCGATTTATTTTGTATATTATGCTTCGGGCGTTGACTTCTAAGGCCCTAACTATTGGATCTGGTGGACTAACGCCCTACTGTGAAGCCTAGGTTGCACGGAACGTAGAAATGCCCATTACTTTCACACTGGTTGCAATTATTCGTTATATACGATGGAAAAGCTGTTGTATTTATATTGTATTTTATGCATCTGGCGTTGACTTCTTAAGCCCTAACAGTTCGATCTGGTGGAACAACGCCCTAGAGTGAAGCCTTAGTCGCCCGGAACGTGGAAATGACCATCACTTTCGCACTGGTTGCAATTATTCTCGATATACAATGGAAAAACTATTGTATTTTTATTGTATTTCATGTTTCGGGCGGTGACTTCTAAGGGCCTAGCTATTCGATCTGGTGGAGCAACGCCCTAGAGTGAAGCGTAGGTTGCCCGGAACGTAGAAATGACCATCACCTTCACTCTGGCTGCAATTATTCCTGTTATACGATGGAAAAGCTGTTGTATCTTTATTGTATTTTATGTTTCGGGCGTTGACTTCTACGGCCCTAGCTATTCGATATGGTGGATCTATGCCCTAGAGTGAAGCCTAGGTCTCCCGAAACGTAGAAATGACCATGACTTTCATACTGATTGCAATTATTCGTTTTATACGATGGAAAAGCTGTTGTATCTATTTTGTATTTTATGCTTCTGGCGCTGACTTCGTAGGTCCTAACTATTGGATCTGGTGGAGCAACGCCCAGGGGTGAAGCCTAGGTGGCGCGGAATGTAGAAATGACCATAACTTTCACACTGGTTTCAATTATTGGTTTTATACAATGGAAAAACTGTTCTATTTATTTTGTATTTTATGCTTCGGGCGTTGACTTCTATGGCCCTAACTATTAGATCTGGTGGAGCAACGCCCTAGAGTGAAGCCTAGGTTGCCCGGAACGTAGAAATGACCATTACCTTCACACTGTTTGCGATTAATCATTTTATACGATGGTAAAACTGTTGTACATATATCGTATTTTATGCTGTTGGCGTTGACTTCTTAGGCCCTCACTATTCGATCTGGTTGAGCAACGCCCTAGTGTGAAGCCTAGGTTGGCCGGAACGCAGCAATGACCATAACTATCAGACTGGTTGCAATTATTAGTTTTATAGGATGGAAAGACTGTTGTTTTTATTTTGTATTTTATGCTTCGGGCGTTGACTTCTAAGGCCCTAACTATTCGGTGTGGTGGAGCAACGCCCAAGAGTGAAACCTAGGTTGCCCGGAACGTAGAAATGACCATTACTTTCACACTGGTTGCAATTATTCATTTATACGATGGAAAAACTGTTGTATTTTTATTGTATTTTATGCTTCTGGCGTTGACTTCTAAGTCCCTAGCTATTCGATCTGGTGGAGCAGCGCTCTACAGCGAAACCTAGGTTGCACGCAACGTAGAAATGCCAATTTCTTTCACACTGGTTGTAATTATTCCTGTTATACGATGGAATAACTGCTCTATTTTTATTTTATTTTATGCTTCCTGCGTTCACTTCTAAAGCCCTAGCTATTCGATCTGCTGGAGCAACGCCCTAGGGTGAAGCCTAGGTTGCCCGGAACATAGAAATGACCATCACCTTCACTCTGGCTGCAATTATTCCTGTTATACGATGGAAAAGCTGTTGTATCTTTATTGTATTTTATGTTTCGGGCGTTGACTTCTACGGCCCTAGCTATTCGATATGGTGGATCTATGCCCTAGAGTGAAGCCTAGGTCTCCCGAAACGTAGAAATGACCATGACTTTCATACTGATTGCAATTATTCGTTTTATACGATGGAAAAGCTGTTGTATCTATTTTGTATTTTATGCTTCTGGCGCTGACTTCGTAGGTCCTAACTATTGGATCTGGTGGAGCAACGCCCAGGGGTGAAGCCTAGGTGGCGCGGAATGTAGAAATGACCATAACTTTCACACTGGTTTCAATTATTGGTTTTATACAATGGAAAAACTGTTCTATTTATTTTGTATTTTATGCTTCGGGCGTTGACTTCTATGGCCCTAACTATTAGATCTGGTGGAGCAACGCCCTAGAGTGAAGCCTAGGTTGCCCGGAACGTAGAAATGACCATTACCTTCACACTGTTTGCGATTAATCATTTTATACGATGGTAAAACTGTTGTACATATATCGTATTTTATGCTGTTGGCGTTGACTTCTTAGGCCCTCACTATTCGATCTGGTTGAGCAACGCCCTAGTGTGAAGCCTAGGTTGGCCGGAACGCAGCAATGACCATAACTATCAGACTGGTTGCAATTATTAGTTTTATAGGATGGAAAGACTGTTGTTTTTATTTTGTATTTTATGCTTCGGGCGTTGACTTCTAAGGCCCTAACTATTCGGTGTGGTGGAGCAACGCCCAAGAGTGAAACCTAGGTTGCCCGGAACGTAGAAATGACCATTACTTTCACACTGGTTGCAATTATTCATTTATACGATGGAAAAACTGTTGTATTTTTATTGTATTTTATGCTTCTGGCGTTGACTTCTAAGTCCCTAGCTATTCGATCTGGTGGAGCAGCGCTCTACAGCGAAACCTAGGTTGCCCGGAACGTAGAAATGACCATAACTTTCACACTGGTTGCAATTATTCATTATATACGATGGAAAAACTGTTGTACATATATCGTATTTTATGCTGTTGGCGTTGACTTCTTAGGCCCTCACTATTCGATCTGGTTGAGCAACGCCCTAGGGTGAAGCCTAGGTTGCCCGGAACGTTGAAATGACCATAACCTTCACACTGGTTGCAATTATTCGTTTTATACAATGGAAAAACTGTTCTATTAATTTTGTATTTTATGCTTCGGGAGCTGAATTCGATGTCCCTAGCTATTCGATCTGCTGGAGCAATGCCCTACAGTGAAGCCTAGGTTGCCCGGAACGTAGAAATGACCATAGCTTTCACACTGGTTGCAATTATTCCTGTTATACAAGGGAAAAGCTGTTGTATTTACATTGTATTTTATGCTTCTGCCGTTGACTTCTTAGGACCTAGCTATTCGATCTGGTGGAGCAACGCCCTAGAGTGAAGCCTAGGTTGCCCGGAACGTAGAAATGTCCATAACTTTCACACTGCTTACAATTACTCCCGTTATACGATGGACATACTGTTTGATAGTTATTGTACTTTATGCTTCTGGCGTTGACTTCTAAGACCCTATGTATTCGGTCTGGCGCAGCAATGACTCAGAGTGAAGTCTAGGATGCCCGGAACGTAGAAATGGCCATTACTTTCACACTGGTTGCTATTTTCCGTTTTATACGATGGAAAAACTTTTATTTATTTTATTTTATGCTTCAGGCGTTGACTTCCAAGGTCGTAGCTATTCGATGTGGTGGGGCAACGCCCTACAGTGAAGCCTAGGTTGCCCGGAACGTAGAAATGACCATTAACTTTCACACTGGTTGCAATTATTCCTGTTATACGCTTGAAAAACTGTTGTAATTTTATTTTATTTTATGCTTCTGGCGTTGACTTCTAAGGCCGTAGCTATTCGATGTGGTGGAGCAATGCCCTAGAGTGAAGCCTAGGATGCCCGCAACGTAGAAATGACCATAACTTTCACACTGGACGCAGTTATTCGCTTTATACGATGGAAAAGCTGTTGTATTTATATTGTATTTTATGTTTCGGGCACTGACTTCTAAGGCCCTAGCTATTCGATGTGGAGCAACGCCCTAGAGTGAAGCCTAGGTTGCCCGGAACGTAGAAATGACCATACCATTCACACTCGCGCAATTATTCGTTTTAGACGATGGAAAAACTATTGTATTTATATTGTATTTTATGCTTCTGGCGTTGACTTCTTAGGCCCTAACTGTTCGATCTGGTGGAACAATGCCCTAGAATGAAGCCTAGGTTGCACGGAACGTAGAAATGCCCATTACTATCACACTGGTTGTAATTATTCCTGTTATACGATGGAATAACTGTTGTATTTTTATTTTATTTTATGCTTCTGGTGTTGACTTCTAAGGCCCTAGCTATTCGATCTGGTGGAGCCTTGCCCTAGAGTGAAGCCTAGGTTGCCCGGAACGTAGAAATCACAATCACCTTCACTCTGGTTGCAATCATTCCTGGTATACGATGGAAAAACTGTTGTATTTTTATTGCATTTTATGTTTCGGGCGCTGACTTCTAAGGCCCTAGCTATTCGATCTGGTGGAGCAATGCCCTAGAGTGAAGCCTAGGTTTCCCGGAACGTAGAAATGACCATACCTTTCTCACTCGCGCAATTATTCGTTTTAGACGATGGAAAAACTATTGTATTTATTTTGTATTTTATGCTTCTGGCGTTAACTTCTTAGGCCCTAACTATTTGATCTGGTGGTCCAACACCCCAGAGTGAAGCCTAGGTCGCCCGGAACGTAGAAATGTCAATCAGTTTCACTCTGGTTGCAATTACTCCTGTTATACGATGGAAAAACTGTTGTACTTTTATTGTATTTTATGCTTCTGGCGTTGACATCTAAGTCCGTAGCTATACGATGTGGTGGAGCAACGGCCTAGAGTGAAGCCTAGGGTGCCCGGAACGTAGAAATGACCATAATTTGCACACTGGTTGCAATTATTCCTGTTATACGGTGGACAAACTGTTGGATATTTACTGTACTTTATGCTTATTGCGTTGACTTCTAAGGCTCTATGTATTCGATCTGGTGGAGCGATGGCTCAGAGTTAAGGCTAGGATGCCCGGAACGTAGAAATGGCCATTACTTTCACACTGGTTGTAACTATTCGTATTATACGATGGAAAAACTGATGTACTTATATCGTATGTTATGCTTCTGGCGTTGTCTTCTTAGGCCCTGACTATTCGATCTGTTGGAACAACGCCCTAGAGTGAAGCCTAGATTGCCCGGAACGTAGAAATGACCATTACATTCACGCTTGTTGCAATTATTCCTGTTATGCGATGAAAAAACTGTTGTACTTTTATTTTATCTTTTGCTTCTGGCGTTGACTTCTAATGCCCTAGCTATTCGATCTGGTGGAGCAACGCCCTAGAGTGAAGCCTAGATTACCCGGAACGTAGAAAAGACCATTACCTTCACTCGTGTTGCAATTCTTCCTGTTACACGGTGAAAAAACTGTTGTATTGTTAATGTATTTTATGCTCCAGGCGTTGACTTCTAAGGCCATAGCTATTCGATGTGGTGGAGCAACGACATAGAGTGAAGCCTAGGTTGCCCGGAACGTAGAAATGACCATTACTTCCACACTGTTTGCAATTATTCATTTCATAGAATGGATAAACTGTTGTATTTATATTGTATTTTATGCTTCTGGCGTTGACTTCTTAGGCGCTAACTATTCGATCTGGTGGGGCAACGCCCTAGAGTGAAGACTAGGTTCCCGGAACGCAGAAATGACCATAACTTTCACACTGTTTGCAGTTATTCATTTTATAAGATGGAAAAACTGTTGTACTTATATTGTATTTTATTCTTCTGGCGTTGAATTCTTAGTCCCTAGCTATTCGATCTTGTGGGGCAACGCACTCGAATGAAGCTTAGGTTACCCGGAACGAAGAGATGACCAGTCCTTTCACACTGGTTGCAGATATTCCTGTAATACGGTGGAAAAACTGTTGCATTTACATCGTATTTTATGCTTCTGGCGTTGAATTCTAAGGCCCTATGTATTCGATCTGGTGGAGCAATGCCTCAGAGTTAAGTCTAGGATGCCCGGAACGTAGAAATGGCCATTACTTTAACACTGGTTGCAATTATCCGTTTTATACAATGGAGAATCTGTTGTATTTTTATTCTATTTTATGCTTCAGGCGTTGACTTCCAAGGCCGTAGCTATTCGATGTGGTGGAGCAACGCCCTACAGTGAAGCCTAGGTTGCCCGGAACGTAGAAATGACCATACCTTTCACACTGGTTCAATTATTCCTGTTATACAAGGGAAAAAGTGTTGTATTTATATTGTATTTTATGCTTCTGGCGTTGACTTCCTGGGCCCTAACTATTCTATCTGGAGGAGCAACGCCCTAGAGTGAAGCCTAGGTTGCCCGGAATGCAGAAATGATCATCACTTTCACAATGGTGTCAGTTATTCCTGTTATACGATGGAAAAGCTGTTGTATTTATATTGTATTCTATGCTTCTGACGTTGTCTCCTTAGGCCCTAACTAGTGTATCTGGTGGACCAACGCCCTAGAGTGAAGCCTATGTTGTCCGGAACGTAGAAATGACCATATCCTTCACACTGGTTGCATTTATTCCTTTTAACGACGGAAAAACTGATGTATTTATATGGTATTTTATGCTTCTGGCGTTGACTTCTAAGGCCCTAACTATTCGATCTGGTGGAGCAACGCCCTAGGGTGAAGCCTAGGTTGCCCGGCACGTAGAAATGACCATACCTTTCACACTGGATGCAGTTATACGTTTTATACGATGGAAAAGCTGTTGTATTTATATTGTATTTTATGTGTCGGGCGCTGACTTCTAAGGCCCTAGCTATTCGATGTGGTGGAACAACGCCCTAGAGTGAAGCCTAGGTTGCCCGGAACGTAGAAATGACCATACCATTCACACTCGCGCAATTATTCGTTTTAGACGATGGAAAAACTATTGTATTTATATTGCATTTTATGCTTCTGGCGTTGACTTCTTAGGCCCTAACTGTTCGATCTCGTGGAACAATGCCCTAGAATGAAGCCTAGGTTGCACGGAATGTAGAAATGCCCATTACTATCACTCTGGTTGGAATTATTCCCGTTATACGATGGAATAACTGTTGTATTTTTATTTTATTTTATGCTTCTGGCGTTGATTTCTTAAGCCCAAACTATTCGGTCTGGTGGAGCAACGCCCTAGAGTGAAGCCTCGGCTGCCCGGAACGTAGAAATGACTGTTACTTTCATACTGTTTGCAAAGATACATTATATACGATGGAAAAGCTGGTGAATTTATATTGTATTTTATGCTTATGGCGTTGACTTCTTAGGTCCTAACTATTTGATCTGGTGGAGCACCGGCCTAGAGTGAAGCCTAGGTTGCCTGGAAAGTAGAAATGACCTGTACTTTCACTCTGGTTGCAGTTATTCCTGTTATACGATGGAAAAACTGTTGCATTTTTATTGTATTTTATGCTTCTGGCGTTGAATTCTAAGTCCCTAACTATGCGATCTGGTGGAGATACGCCCTACAGTTAAGCAGAGGTTGCCCGGATCGTAGAAATGACCTTTACTTTCACACTGTTTGCAAATATACAGTATATACGATGGAAAAACTGTTGTATCTATTTTGTATTTTATGATTCTGGCGCTGACTTCTTAGGTCCTAACTATTGGATCTGGTGGAGCAACGCCCAGGGGTGAAGCCTGGGTTGCTCGGAACGTAGAAATGACCATATCTTTCAGACTGGTTGCAATTATTCCTGTTATACGCTGAAAAAAATGTTGTATCTTTATTGCATTTTATGCTCCTGTCGTTGAATTCACAGTCCCTAACTATGCGATCTGGTGGAGAAACGCCCTACAGTTAAGCCTAGGTTGCCCGGAACGTAGAAATGACCTTTACTTTCACACTGTTTGCAAATATACATTATATGCTATAAAAAAACTGTTGTATCTATTTTGTATTTTATGCTTCTGGCGCTGAGTTCTTAGGTCCTAACTTTTGGACCTGGTGGAGCAACGCCCAGGGGTGAATTCTAGGTTGCGCGGAACGTAGAAATGACCTGTACTTTCACACTGGTGGCAATTATTCCTATTATACGATGGAAAAACTGTTGTACTTATGTTGTATTTTATGCTTCAGGCGTTGACTTCTAAGTCCCTAACTATTCGATGTGGTTGAGCAACGCCCTAGAGCAAGACCTAGGTTGCCCGGAACGTAGAAATGACCATTACCTTCACGCTTGTTGCAATTATTCCTGTCATACGATGGACAAACTGTTGGATTTTGATTGTATTTTATGTTTCGGGCGTTGACTTCTAAGGCCCTAGCTATCCGATATGGTGGATCAACGCCCTAGAGTGAAGCCTAGGTCGCCCGAAACGTAGAAATGACCATTACTTTCACTCTGGTTGCAATTATTCATGCTATACGATGGAAAAACTGTCGTATTTTTATTGTATTTTATGCTTCTGGCGTTGACTTCTTAGGCCCTAACTATTCGACCTGGTGGAGCAACGCCCTGGAGTGAAGCCTGGGTTGCGCGTAACGTAGAAATGGCCATTACCTTCACACTGTTTGCAAATATACATTATATACGATGGAAAAGCTGCTGTATCTATTTTGTATTTTATGCTTCTGGCGCCGACTTCTTAGGTCCTAACTATTGGATCTGGTGGAGCAACGCCCAGGGGTGAAGTCTAGGTTGCGCGGAACGTAGAAATGACCATAAATTTCACACTGGTTTCAATTATTCGTTATATACGATGGAAAAACTGTTGTATTTTTATTGCATTTGGGTTTCGGGCGTTGACTTCTAGGGCCCTAGCTATTCGATCTGGTGGAGCAACGCCCTAGAGTGAAGCCTAGGTCGCCCGAAACGTAGAAATAACCATTACTTTAACTCTAGTTGTAATTATTCCTGTTATACGATAAAAAAACTGTTCTATTTTTATTGTATTTTATGCCTCAGGTGGTGACTTCTAAGGCCGTAGCTAATCGATGTGGTGGGGCAACGCCCTAGAGTGAAGCCTAGGTTGCCCGAAACGTAGAAATGACCATTACTTTCACTCTGGTTGCAATTATTCATGCTATACGATGGAAAAACTGTCGTATTTTTATTGTATTTTATGCCTCAGGCGGTGACTTCTACGGCCCTAACTATTGGGTGTGGTGGACCAACGCCCTAGAGTGAAGACTAGGTTGCCCGGAACGTAGATATGACCATCACCTTCACTCTGGCTGCAATTATTCCTGTTATACGTTGGAAAAGCTGTTGTACCTTTATTGTATTTTATGCTTCTGTCGTTGACTTCTTAGGCCCTAACTATTGGATCTGGTGAACCAACGCCCTAGAGTGAAGCCTAGGTTCCCCAGAACGTGGAAATGATCATCACGTTCCCATGTGTTGCAGTTATTCCCGTTATACGATGAAAAAACAGTTGTATTTCTATTGTATTTTATGTTTCGGGCGTTGACTTCTAAGGCCCTAGCTATTCGATATGGTGGATCAACGCCCTAGAGTGAAGCCTAGGTCGCCCGAAACGTAGAAATGACCATTACTTTCACTCTGGTTGCAATTAGTCATGCTATACGATGGAAAAACTGTCGTATTTTTATTGTATTTTATGCTTCTGGCGTTGACTTCTTAGACCCTAACTATTCGATCTGGTGGAGCAACGCCCTGGAGTGAAGCCTGGGTTGCGCGGAACGTAGAAATGACCATTACCTTCACACTGTTTGCAAATATACATTATATACGATGGAAAAGCTGCTGTATCTATTTGTATTTTATGCTTCTGGCGCTGACTTCTTAGGTCCTAACTATTGGATCTGGTGGAGCAACGCCCAGGGGTGAAGTCTAGGTTGCGCGGAACGTAGAAATGACCATAAATTTCTCACTGGTTTCAATTATTCGTTTTATACAATGGAAAAACTGTTCTGTTTATTTCGTATTTTATGCTTCGGGCGTTGACTTCTAAGGCCCTTGCTATTCGATCTGGTGGAGCAACGCCCTTAAGCGAAGCCTAGGTTGCCCGGAACGTAGAAATGACCTTTGCTTTCACACTGGTTGCAATTATTCCTGTTATACGATGGAAAAACTGTTGTACTTATGTTGTATTTTATGCTTCAGGCGTTGACTTCTAAGGCCCTAACTATTCGATGTGGTTGAGCAACGCCCTAGAGCAAAACCTAGGTTGCCCGGAACGTAGAAATGACCATTACCTTCACGCTTGTTGCAATTATTCCTGTTATACGATGGACAAACTGTTGGATTTTAATTGTACTTTATGCTTCTGGCGTTGACTTCTAAGGCCCTATGTATTCGATCTGGTGGAGCAATGCCTCAGAGTCAAGTCTAGGATGCCCGGAACGTAGAAATGGCCATTACTTTCACACTGGTTGCAATTACTCGTTTTATACGATGGAAAGACTATTGTATTTATATTGTATTTTATGCTTCTGGCGCAGACTTCTAAGTCCCTTGCTATTCGAAGTGGTGGAGCAACGCCCTAGAGTGAAGCCTCGGCTGCCCGGAACGTAGAAATGACTGTTACTTTCATACTGTTTGCAAAGATACATTATATACGATGTAAAAGCTGGTGAATTTATATTGTATTTTATGCTTATGGCGTTGACTTCTTGGGTCCTAACTATTTGATCTGGTGGAGCACCGGCCTTGAGTGAAGCCTAGGTTGCCCGGAAAGTAGAAATGACCTGTACTTTCACACTGGTTGCAGTTATTCCTGTTATACGATGGAAAAACTGTTGCATTTTTATTGTATTTTATGCTTCTGGCGTTGAATTCTAAGTCCCTAACTATGCGATCTGGTGGAGAAACGCCCTACAGTTAAGCAGAGGTTGCCCGGAACGTAGAAATGACCTTTACTTTCACACTGTTTGCAAATATACAGTATATACGATGGAAAAACTGTTGTATCTATTTTGTACTTTATGCTTCTGGCGCTGACTTCTTAGGTCCTAACTATTGGATCTGGTTTAGCAACGCCCAGGGGTGAAGCCTGGGTTGCTCGGAACGTAGAAATGACCATATCTTTCAGACTGGTTGCAATTATTCCCGTTATACGATGAAAAAAATGTTGTATCTTTATTGTATTTTATGCTTCAAGCGTTGACTTCAAAGGCGCTAACTATTCGATGTGGTGGAGCAACGCCCTAGAGCAAAACCTAGGTTGCCCGGAAAGTAGAAATGACCATTACCTTCACGATTGTTGCAATTATGCCTGTTATACGATGGACAACCTGTTGGATTTTGATTGTACTTTATGCTTCTGGCGTTGACTTCTAAGGCCCTATGTATTCGATCTGGTGGAGCAATGCCTCAGAGTTAAGTCTAGGATGCCAGGAACGTAGAGAGGACCATTACCTTCACACTGGTTGCAACTATTCCTGTTATACGATGGACAAACTGTTGCATCTTTATTGTATTTTATGCTTCGGGCGCTGACTTCTAAGGCACTAACAATTCGATCTTAAGGAGCACCGCCCTGTAGTGAAGCCTAGGTTGCCCGGAACGTAGAAATGACCTGTACTTTCACACTGGTTGCAGTTATTCCTGTTATACGATGGAAAAACTGTTGCATTTTTATTGCATTTTATGCTCCTGTCGTTGAATTCACAGTCCCTAACTATGCGTTCTGGTGGAGAAACGCCCTACAGTTAAGCCTAGGTTGCCCGGAACGTAGAAATGACCTTTACTTTCACACTGTTTGCAAATATACATTATATACTATAAAAAAACTGTTGTATCTATTTTGTATTTTATGCTTCTGGCGCTGACTTCTTAGGTCCTAACTTTTGGACCTGGTGGAGCAACGCCCAGGGGTGAATCCTAGGTTGCGCGGAACGTAGAAATGACCTGTACTTTCACACTGGTGGCAATTATTCCTGTTATACGATGGAAAAACTGTTGTACTTATGTTGTATTTTATGCTTCAGGCGTTGACTTCTAAGGCCCTAACTATTCGATGTGGTTGAGCAACGCCCTAGAGCAATACCTAGGTTGCCCGGAACGTAGAAATGACCATTACCTTCACGCTTGTTGCAATTATTCCTGTCATACGATGGACAAACTGTTGGATTTTGATTGTATTTTATGTTGCGGGCGTTGACTTCTAAGGCCCTAGCTATTCGATATGGTGGATCAACGCCCTAGAGTGAAGCCTAGGTCGCCCGAAACGTAGAAATGACCATTACTTTCACTCTGGTTGCAATTATTCATGCTATACGATGGAAAAACTGTCGTATTTTTATTGTATTTTATGCTTCTGGCGTTGACTTCTTAGGCCCTAACTATTCGATCTGGAGGAGCAACGCCCTGGAGTGAAGCCTGGGTTGCGCGGAATGTAGAAATGACCATTACCTTCACACTGTTTGCAAATATACATTATATACGATGGAAAGGCTGCTATATCTATTTTGTATTTTATGCTTCTGGCGCTGACTTCTTAGTTCCTAACTATTGGATCTGGTGGAGCAACGCCCAGGGGTGAAGTCTAGGTTGCGCGGAACGTAGAAATGACCATAAATTTCACACTGGTTTCAATTATTCGTTTTATACAATGGACAAACTGTTGTATTTATTTTGTATTTGGTGCTTCTGTCGTTGACTTCTTAGGCCCTAACTATTGGATCTTGTAGACCAACGCCCTAGAGTGAAACCTAGCTTGCCCGCAACGTGGTAATGACCATCACTTTCACATTTGATGCAATTATTCCCGTTTTACGATGGAAAAACTGTTGTATTTTTATTCTATTTTAGGTTTCGGGCGTTGACTTCTAGGTCCCTAGCTATTCGATCTGGTGGAGCAATACCCCAGAGAGAAGCCTAGGTCGCCCGAAACGCAGAAATGACCATTACTTTCACTCTGGTTGTAATTATTCCTGTTATACGATGAAAAAACTGTTCTATTTTTATTGTATTTTATGCCTCAGGCGGTGACTTCTACGGCCCTAACTATTGGATGTGGTGGACCAACGCCCTAGAGTGAAGACTAGGTTGCCCGGAACGTAGATATGACCATCACCTTCACTCTGGCTGCAATTATTCCTGTTATACGATGGAAAAGCTGTTGTATCTTTATTGTATTTTATGCTTCAGGTGTTGACTTCTAGGGCCGTAGCTAATCGATGTGTTGGGGCAACGACCTAGAGTGAAGCCTAGGTTGCCCGGAACGAAGAAACGGCCATTACTTTCACACTGGCTGCAATTATTCCTTTTATACGATGGAAAAACTGTAGTATTTTTATTGTATTTTATACTTCTGGCGTTGACTTCTAAGGCCCTAACTATTCGATGAGGTTGAGCAACGCCCTAGAGCAATACCTAGGTTGCCCGGAACGTAGAAATGACCATTACCTTCACGCTTGTTGCAATTGTTCCTGTCATACGATGGACAAACTGTTGGATTTTGATTGTATTTTATGTTTCGGGCGTTGACTTCTAAGGCCCTAGCTATTCGATATGGTGGATCAACGCCCTAGAGTGAAGCCTAGGTCGCGCGAAACGTAGAAATGACCATTACTTTCACTCTGGTTGCAATTATTCATGCTATACGATGGAAAAACTGTCGTATTTTTATTGTATTTTATGCTTCTGGCGTTTTCTTCTTAGGCCCTAACTATTCGATCTGGTGGAGCAACGCCCTGGAGTGAAGCTTGGGTAGCGCGGAATGTAGAAATGACCATTACCTTCACACTGTTTGCAAATATACATTATATACGATGGAAAGGCTGCTGTATCTATTTCGTATTTTATGCTTCTGGCGCTGACTTCTTAGGTCCTAACTATTGGATCTGGTGGAGCAACGCCCAGGGGTGAAGTCTAGGTTGCGCGGAACGTAGAAATGACCATAAATTTCACACTGGTTTCAATTATTCGTTTTATACAATGGACAAACTGTTGTATTTATTTTGTATTTGGTGCTTCTGTCGTTGACTTCTTAGGCCCTAACTATTGGATCTGGTGGACCAACGCCCTAGAGTGAACCCTAGGTTCCCCAGAACGTGGAAATGGTCATCACGTTCACATGTGTTGCAGTTATTCCCGTTATACGATGAAAAAACAGTTGTATTTTTATTGTATTTTATGTTTCGGGCGTTGACTTCTAAGGCCCTAGCTATTCGATATGGTGGATCAACGCCCTAGAGTGAAGCCTAGGTCGCCCGAAACGTAGAAATGCCCATTACTTTCACTCTGGTTGCAATTATTCATGCTATACGATGGAAAAACTGTCGTATTTTTATTGTATTTTATGCTTCTGGGGTTGACTTCTAAGGCCGTAGCTATTCGATGTGGTGGAACAACGCCCTAGAGTGAAGCCTAGGTTGCCCGGAACGTAGAAATGACCATTACCATCACACTGGTTGCAATTATGCCATTTATACGTTGGTAAAACTGTTGTATTTTTATTGTATTGTATGCGTCTGGAGTTGTTTTCTAAGGCCCCAACTATCCGACCCGGTGGAGCAACGCCCTAGAGTGAAGTCTAGGTTGCACGCAACGTAGAAATGCCCATTTCTTTCACACGGGTTGTAATTATTCCTGTTATACGATGGAATAACTGCTCTATTTTTATTTTATTTTATGCTTCTGGCGTTCACTTCTAAGGCCCTGGCTATTCGATCTGCTGCAGCAACGCCCTAGGGTGAAGCCTAGGTTGCCCGGAACGTAGAAATGACCATCACCTTCACTCTGGCTGCAATTATTCCTGTTATACGATGGAAGAGCTGTTGTATCTTTATTGTATTTTATCCTTCTGTCGTTGACTTCTTAGGCCCTAGCTATTGGATCTGGTAAACCAACGCCCTAGAGTGAAGCCTAGGTACCCCAGAACATGGATATGATCATCACGTTCACATTTGTTGCAATTATTCCCGTTATATGATGAAAAAACTGTTGTATTTTTATTGTATTTTATGGTTTGGGCGTTGTCTTCTAAGGCCCTAGCTATTCGATATGGTAGATCGATGCCCTAGAGTGAAGCCTAGGTCGCCCGAAACGTAGAAATGACCATTACTTTCACTCTGGTTGCAATTATTCATGCTATACGATGGAAAAACTGTTGTATTTTTATTGTATTTTATGCTTCTGGCGTTGACTTCTTAGGCCCTAACTATTCGATCTGGTGGAGCAACGCCCTGGAGTGAAGCCTGGGTTGCGCGGAACGTAGAAATGACCATTACCTTCACACTGTTTGCAAATATACATTATATACGATGGAAAAGCTGCTGTATCTATTTTGTATTTTATGCTTCTGGCGCTGACTTCTTAGGTCCTAACTATTGCATCTGGTGGAACAACGCCCAGGGGTGAAGTCTAGGTTGCGCGGAACGTAGAAATGACCATAAATTTCACAGTGGTTTCAATTATCCGTTTTATACAATGGACAAACTGTTGTATATATTTTGTATTTGGCGCTTCTGTCGTTGACTTCTTAGGCCCTAACTATTGGATCTGGTGGACCAACGCCCTAGAGTGTACCCTAGGTTGCCCGCAACGTGGTAATGACCATCACTATCACATTTGCTGCAATTATTCCCGTTATACGATGGAAAAACTGTTGTATTTTTATTGTATTTTAGGTTTCGGGCGTTGACTTCTAGGGCCCTAGCTATTCGATCTGGTGGAGCAATGCCCTAGAGTGAAGACTAGGTCGCCCGAAACGCTGAAATGACCATTACTTTCACTCTGGTTGTAATTATTCCTGTTATACGATGAAAAAACTGTTCTATTTTTATTGTATTTTATGCTTCAGGCGGTGACTTCTAAGGCGCTAACTATTGGATGTGGTGGACCAACGCCCTAGAGTGAAGTCTATGTTGCACGGAACGTAGAAATGACCATCACCTTCACTCTGGCTGCAATTATTCCTGTTATACGATGGAAAAGCTGTTGTACCTTTATTGTATTTTATGCTTCTGTCGTTGACTTCTTAGGCCCTAACTATTTGATCTGGTGAACCAACGCCCTAGAGTGAAGCCTAGGTTCCCCAGAACGTGGAAATGATCATCACGTTCACATTTGTTGCAGTTATTCCCGTTATACGATGAAAAAACAGTTGTATTTTTATTGTATTTTATGTTTCGGGCGTTGACTTCTAAGGCCCTAGCTATTCGATATGGTGGATCAACGCCCTAGAGTGAAGCCTAGGTCGCCCGAAACGTAGAAATGACCATTACTTTCACTCTGGTTGCAATTATTCATGCTATACGATGGAAAAACTGTCGTATTTTTGTTGTATTTTATGCTTCTGGCGTTGACTTCTTATGCCCTAACTATTCGATCTGGTGGAGCAACGCCCTGGAGTGAAGCCTGGGTTGCGCGGAACGTAGAAATGACCATCACCTTCACACTGTTTGCAAATATACATTATATACGATGGAAAAGCTGCTGTATCTATTTTGTATTTTATGCTTCTGCCGCTGACTTCTTAGGTCCTAACTATTGGATCTGGTGGAGCAACGCCCAGGGGTGAAGTCTAGGTTGCGCGAAACGTAGAAATGACCATAAATTTCACACTGGTTTCATTTATTCGTTTTATACAATGGAAAAACTGTTGTATTTATTTTGTATTTTGTGCTTCTGTCGTTGGCTTCTTAGGCCCTTACTATTGGATCTGGTGGACCAACGCCCTAGAGTGAACCATAGGTTGCCCGGAACGTGGTAATGACCATCACTTTCACATTTGCTGCAATTATTCCCGTTATACGATGGAAAAACTGTTGCATCTTTATTGTGTTTTATGCTTCGGGCGCTGTCTTGTAAGGCACTAACAATTCGATATGGTGGAGCACCGCCCTGTAGTGAAGCCTAGGTTGCCCGGAAAGTAGAAATGACCTGTACTTTCACACTGGTTGCAGTTATTCCTGTTATACGATGGAAAAGCTGTTGCATTTTTAATGCATTTTATGCTTCTGTCGTTGAATTCTAATTCCCTAACTATGCGATCTGGTGGAGAAACGCCCTACAGTTAAGCCTAGGTTGCCTGGAACGTAGAAGTGACCTTTACTTTCAGACTGTTTGCAAATATACATTATATACGCTAGAAAAACTGTTGTATCTATTTTGTAATTTATGCTTCTGGCGCTGACTTCTTAGGTCCTAACTATTGGATCTGGTGGAGCAACGCCCAGCGGTGAAGCCTAGGTTGCTCGGAATGCAGAAATGAACATTACCTTCACACTGTTTGCGATTATTCATTTTATACGATGGTTAAACTGTTGTACACATATCGTATTTTATGCTTCTGGCGTTGACTTCTTAGGCCCTAACTATTCGATCAGGTGGAGCAACGCCCTAGGGTGAAGCATAGCTTGCCCGGAACGTAGAAATGACCACACCTTTCAGACTGGTTGCAATTGTTTCTGATATACGATGAAAAAAATGTTGTATTTATATTGTATTTTATGCTTCTGGAGTTGACTTCTAAGGCCGTAGCTATTCGGTGTGGTGGAGCAACGCCCAAGAGTGAAACCTAGGTTGCCCGAAACGTAAAAATGACCATTACTTTCACACTGGTTGCAACTATTCATTTATACGATGGAAAAACTGTAGTACCTTTATTGTATTTTATGCTTCTGGCGTTGACTTCTAAGTCCCTAGCTATTCCGTCATGTGAAGCAGCGCTCTACAGCGAAACCTAGGTTGCCAGGAACGTAGAAATGACCTTTACTTTCACACTGTTTGCAAATATACATTATATACGATGGAAAAGCTGTTGTATTTATATTGTATTTTATGCTTCTGGCGTTGACTTCTTAGGCCCTAACTATTCGATCTGGTGGAACAATGCCCTAGAGTGAAGCCTTGGTTGCCCGGAACGTAGAAGTGACCATAACTGTCACACTGGTTGCAATTATTCGTTTTATACAATGGAAAAACCGTTCTATTTATTTTGTATTTTATGCTTCGGGCGTTGACTTCTAAGGCCCTAACTATTCGACCTGGTGGAACAACGCCCTAGAGTGAAGCCTAGGTTGCCCGGAACGTAAAAATGACCTTTACTTTCACACTGTTTGCAAATATACATTATATACGATGGAAAAGCTGTTGTATTTATATTGTATTTTATGCTTCTGGAGTTGACTTCTTAGGCCCTAACTATTCGATCGGGTGGAACAACTCCCTAGAGTGAAGCCTAGGTTGCCCGCAACGTAGAAATGACCTTTACTTTCACACTGTTTGCAAGTACACATTATATACGATGGAAAAGCTGTTGTATTTATATTGTATTTTATGCTTCTGGCGTTGTCTTCTTAGGCACTAACTATTCGATCTGGTGGAGGAATGCTCCAGAGCAAAGCCTAGGTTGCCCGGATCGTATAAATGACCATGACTTTCATACTGATTGCAATTATGCGTTTTATACGGTGGAAAAGCTGTTGTATTTATATTGTATTTTATGCTTCTGGCGTTGACTTCTTAGGCCCTAACTTTTCGATCTGGTGGAGCGACGCCCTGGAGTGAAGCCTAGGTTGCACGGGACGTAGAAATGACCATTACCTTCACACTGTTTGCGGTTATTCATTTTATACGATGGTAAAACTGTTGTACTTATGTTGTATTTTATTCTTCTGGCGTTGAATTCTAAGTCCCTAGCTATTCGATTTGGTGGAGCAGCACCCTGGAGTGAAGCCTAGGCTACCCGGAACGTAGAAATGACCAGTACTTTCAAACTGGTTGCAGTTATTCCTGTTATACAATGGAAAAGCTGTTGCATTTTTATTGCATTTTATGCTTCTGGCGTTGTATTCAAAGACCCTAACTATTCGACCTGGTGGAGCAACGCCCAAGAGTGAAACCTAGGTTGCCCGGAACGTAGAAATGACCATTACTTTCACACTGGTTGCAATTATTCATTTATACGATGGAAAAACTGTTGTATTTTTATTGTATTTTATTCTTCAGGCGCTGACTTCTAAGGCCGTAGCTATTCGATGTGGTGGAGCAACGACCTAGAGTGAAGCCTAGGTTGCCCGGAACGTAGTAATGACGATTACTTCCTCACTGTTTGCAATTATTCAATTTATACATGGAAAAACTGTTGTACTTATATTGTATTTTATGCTTCTGGCATTGACTTTTAAGGCCCTAACTATTCGATGTGGTGGAGCAACGCCATAGAGCGAAACCTAGGTTGCTCGGAACATAGAAATGACCATTACTTGCACACAGGTTGCAATTATTCATTTTATACTATGGAAAAACTGTTGTACATATATCGTATTTTATGCTTCTGGCGTTGACTTCTTAGGCCCTATCTATTCGATCTGGTGGAGCAACGCCCTAGGGTGAAGCCTAGGTTGCCCGGAACGTAGAAATGACCATAACTGTCAGACTGGTAGCAATGATACGTTTTATAGGATGGAAAGACTGTTATACTTATGTTGTATTTTATTCTTCTGGTGTTGAATTCTAATTCCCTAGCTATTCGATCTGGTGGAGTAACGCCCTAGAGTGAAGCCTAGGTTTCCCGGAACGTAGAAATGACCTGTACTTTCACACTGGCTGCAGTTGTTCCTGTTATACAATGGAAAAACTGATGCATTTTTATTGTATTTTATGCTTCTGGCGTTGACTTCTAAGTCCCTAGCTATTCGATCTGGTGGAGGAATGCTCCAGAGTAAAGCCTAGGTTGCCAGGAACGTATAAATGACCATAACTTTCATACTGACTGCAATTATTCGTTTTATACGATGGAAAAGATGTTGTATTTTTATTGTCTTTTATGCTGCTGGCGTTGACTTGTTAGGTCCTAGCTATTCGAACTGGTGGAGCAACGCCCTAGAGAGAAGCCTAGATTGCCCGGAACGTAGAAATGACCATTACTTTCACTCTGGTTGCAATTAATCATGCTATACGATGGAAAAACTGTTATATTTTTATTGTATTTTATGCTTCTGGCGTTGACTTCTTAGGCCCTAACTTTGCGATCTGGTGGAGCGACGCCCTAGAGTGAATTCTAGGTTGCACGGAACGTAGAAATGCCCATTTCTTTCACACTGGTTGTAATTATTCCTGTTATAATATGGAATAACTGCTCTATTTTTATTTCATTTTATGCTTCTGGCGTTGACTTCTTAGGCCCTAACTTTTCGATCTGGTGGAGCAACGCCCTGGAGTGAAGCCTAGGTTGCCCGGAACGTAGAAATGACCATTACCTTCACACTGTTTGCGGTTATTCATTTTATACGATGGTAAAACTGTTGTACTTATGTTGTATTTTATTCTTCTGGCGTTGAATTCTAAGTCCCCAGCTATTCGATCTGGTGGAGCAGCACCCTGGAGTGAAGCCTAGGCTACCCGGAACGTAGAAATGACCAGTACTTTCAAACTGGTTGCAGTTATTCCTGTTATACAATGGAAAAGCTGTTGCATTTTTATTGCATTTTATGCTTCTGGCGTTGTATTCAAAGACCCTAACTATTCGATCTGGTGGAGCAACGCCCAAGAGTGAAGCCTAGGTTGCCCGGAACATAGAAATGACCTGTACTTTCACACTGGTTGCAATTATTCCTGTTATACGATGGAAAAACTATTGTACTTATGTTGTATTTTATGCTTCTGGCGTTGAATTCTAAGTCCCTAACTATTCCATCTGGTGGAGCAACGCCATAGAGCAAAACCTAGGTTGCTCGGAACGTAGAAATGACCATTACTTTCACACTGGTTCCAATTATACATTTTATACGATGGAAAAACTGTTGTACATATATCGTATTTTATGCTGTTGGCGTTGACTTCTTAGGCCCTCACTATACGATCTGGTTGAGCAGCGCCCTAGTGTGAAGCCTAGGTTGCCCGGAACGTAGCAATGACCATAACTATCAGACTGGTTGCAATTATTCGTTTTATAGGATGGAAAGACTGTTGTATTTATTTTGTATTTTATGCTTCGGGCGTTGACTTCTAAGACCCTAACTATTCGGTGTGGTGGAGCAACGCCCAAGAGTGAAACCTAGGTTGCCCGGAACGTAGAAATGACCATTACTTTCACACTGGTTGCAATTATTCATTTATACGATGGAAAAACTGTTGTATTTTTATTGTATTTTATGCTTCTGGCGTTGACTTCTAAGTCCCTAGCTATTCGATCGGGTGGAGCAGCGCTCTACAGCGAAACCTAGGTTGCCCGGAACGTAGAAATGACCTTTACTTTCACACTGTTTGCAAATATACATTATATACGATGGAAAAGCTGTTGTATTTATATTGTATTTTATGCTTCTGGCGTTGACTTCTTAGGTCCAAACTATTTGATCTGGTGGAGCACCGTGCTAGCGTGAAGCCGAGGGTGCCCGGAACGTAGAAATGACCTGTACTTTCACACTGGTTGCAGTTATTCCTGTCATACGATGGAAAAACTGTTGCATTTTTATTGTACTTTATGCCTCTGGCGTTGAATTCTAAGTCCCTAACTATGCGATCTGGTGGATAAACGCCCGACAGTTAAGCCTAGGTGGCCCGGAACGTAGAAATGACCTTTGCTTTCACACTGTTTGCAAATATACATTATATACGATGGAAAAACTGTTGTATCTGTTTTGTATTTTATGCTTCTGGCGCTGACTTCTTAGGTCCTAACTATTGGATCTGGTGGAGCAACGCCCTAGGTTGTAGCCTAGGTTGCCCGCAACGTAGAAAAGACCATGACCTTCACACTGGTTGCAATTATTCCTGCTATACGATGGAAGAACTGTTGTATTTTTATTGTATTTTATTCTTCAGGCGCTGACTTCTAAGGCCGTAGCTATTCGATGTGGTGGAGCAACGACCTAGAGTGAAGCCTAGGTTGCCCGGAACGTAGTAATGACGATTACTTCCTCACTGTTTGCAATTATTCAATTTATACATGGAAAAACTGTTGTACTTATATTGTATTTTATGCTTCTGGCATTGACTTTTAAGGCCCTAACTATTCGATGTGGTGGAGCAACGCCATAGAGCGAAACCTAGGTTGCTCGGAACATAGAAATGACCATTACTTGCACACAGGTTGCAATTATTCATTTTATACTATGGAAAAACTGTTGTACATATATCGTATTTTATGCTTCTGGTGTTGACTTCTTAGGCCCTATCTATTCGATCTGGTGGAGCAACGCCCTAGGGTGAAGCCTAGGTTGCCCGGAACGTAGAAATGACCATAACTGTCAGACTGGTAGCAATGATACGTTTTATAGGATGGAAAGACTGTTATACTTATGTTGTATTTTATTCTTCTGGTGTTGAATTCTAATTCCCTAGCTATTCGATCTGGTGGAGTAACGCCCTAGAGTGAAGCCTAGGTTTCCCGGAACGTAGAAATGACCTGTACTTTCACACTGGCTGCAGTTATTCCTGTTATACAATGGAAAAACTGATGCATTTTTATTGTATTTTATGCTTCTGGCGTTGACTTCTAAGTCCCTAGCTATTCGATCTGGTGGAGGAATGCTCCAGAGTAAAGCCTAGGTTGCCAGGAACGTATAAATGACCATAACTTTCATACTGACTGCAATTATTCGTTTTATACGATGGAAAAGATGTTGTATTTTTATTGTCTTTTATGCTGCTGGCGTTGACTTGTTAGGTCCTAGCTATTCGAACTGGTGGAGCAACGCCCTAGAGAGAAGCCTAGATTGCCCGGAACGTAGAAATGACCATTACTTTCACTCTGGTTGCAATTAATCATGCTATAGGATGGAAAAACTGTTATATTTTTATTGTATTTTATGCTTCTGGCGTTGACTTCTTAGGCCCTAACTTTGCGATCTGGTGGAGCGACGCCCTAGAGTGAATTCTAGGTTGCACGGAACGTAGAAATGCCCATTTCTTTCACACTGGTTGTAATTATTCCTGTTATAATATGGAATAACTGCTCTATTTTTATTTCATTTTATGCTTCTGGCGTTGACTTCTTAGGCCCTAACTTTTCGATCTGGTGGAGCAACACCCTGGAGTGAAGCCTAGGTTGCCCGGAACGTAGAAATGACCATTACCTTCACACTGTTTGCGGTTATTCATTTTATACGATGGTAAAACTGTTGTACTTATGTTGTATTTTATTCTTCTGGCGTTGAATTCTAAGTCCCTAGCTATTCGATCTGGTGGAGCAGCACCCTGGAGTGAAGCCTAGGCTACCCGGAACGTAGAAATGACCAGTACTTTCAAACTGGTTGCAGTTATTCCTGTTATACAATGGAAAAGCTGTTGCATTTTTATTGCATTTTATGCTTCTGGCGTTGTATTCAAAGACCCTAACTATTCGATCTGGTGGAGCAACGCCCAAGAGTGAAGCCTAGGTTGCTCGGAACGTAGAAATGACCATTACTTTCACACTGGTTCCAATTATACATTTTATACGATGGAAAAACTGTTGTACATATATCGTATTTTATGCTGTTGGCGTTGACTTCTTAGTCCCTCACTATACGATCTGGTTGAGCAGCGCCCTAGTGTGAAGCCTAGGTTGCCCGGAACGTAGCAATGACCATAACTATCAGACTGGTTGCAATTATTCGTTTTATAGGATGGAAAGACTGTTGTATTTATTTTGTATTTTATGCTTCGGGCGTTGACTTCTAAGACCCTAACTATTCGGTGTGGTGGAGCAACGCCCAAGAGTGAAACCTAGGTTGCCCGGAACGTAGAAATTTCCATTACTTTCACACTGGTTGCAATTATTCATTTATACGATGGAAAAACTGTTGTATTTTTATTGTATTTTATGCTTCTGGCGTTGACTTCTAAGTCCCTAGCTATTCGATCTGGTGGAGCAGCGCTCTACAGCGAAACCTAGGTTGCCCGGAACGTAGAAATGACCTTTACTTTCACACTGTTTGCAAATATACATTATATACGATGGAAAAGCTGTTGTATTTATATTGTATTTTATGCTTCTGGCGTTGACTTCTTAGGTCCAAACTATTTGATCTGGTGGAGCACCGTGCTAGCGTGAAGCCGAGGGTGCCCGGAACGTAGAAATGACCTGTACTTTCACACTGGTTGCAGTTATTCCTGTCATACGATGGAAAAACTGTTGCATTTTTATTGTACTTTATGCCTCTGGCGTTGAATTCTAAGTCCCTAACTATGCGATCTGGTGGAGAAACGCCCGACAGTTAAGCCTAGGTGGCCCGGAACGTAGAAATGACCTTTGCTTTCACACTGTTTGCAAATATACATTATATACGATGGAAAAACTGTTGTATCTGTTTTGTATTTTATGCTTCTGGCGCTGACTTCTTAGGTCCTAACTATTGGATCTGGTGGAGCAACGCCCTAGGTTGTAGCCTAGGTTGCCCGCAACGTAGAAAAGACCATGACCTTCACACTGGTTGCAATTATTCCTGCTATACGATGGAAGAACTGTTGCATTTTTATTGTATTTCATGCTTCTGGCGTTAAATTCTAAGTCCCTAACTATGCGATCTGGTCGAGCAACGCCCTACAGTTGATCCTAGGTTGCCCGGAACGTAGAAAGGACTTTTACTTTCACACTGTTTCCAAATATACATCATATACAATGGAAAAGCTGGTGTATTTATATTGTATTTTATGCTTCTGGCGTTGACTCCTTAGGTCCTAACTTTTCGATCTGGTGGAACAACGACCTAGAGTGAAGCGTAGGTTGCCTGGAACGTAGAAATGACCTGTACTTTCACGCTGGTTGCAATTACTCCTGTCATACGATGGAAAAACTGTTGCATTTTTATTGTATTTTATGCTTCTGGCGTTGGATTCTGAGTCCCTAACTATGCGATCTGGTGGAGACACGCCCTACAGTTAAGCCTAGGTTGCTCGGAACGTAGAAATGACCTTTACTTTCACACTGTTTGCAGATATACTATATATACGATGGAAAAACTGTTGTATCTATTTTGTATTTTATGCTTCTGTCGTTGACTTCTTAGGTCCTAACTATTCGATCTGGTGGAGCAACGCCCTACAGTTAAGCCTAGGTTGCCCGGAACGTAGAAATGACCTTTACTTTCACACTGGTTGCAAATATACATTATATACGATGGAAAAGCTGTTGTATTTATATTGTATTTTATGCTTCTGGCGTTGACTGCTTAGGCACTAACTATTCGATCTGGTGGAGGAATGCTCTAGAGTAAAGCCTAGGTTGCCCGGAACGTAGAAATGACCATAACAATTAGACTGGTTGTAATTATTCGTTTTATAGGATGGAAAGGCTGTTGTATTTATATTGTGTTTTATAGTTATGGCGCTGTCTTCTGCGGCCGTCGCTTTATTCGATGTGGTTGAGCAACGACCTAGAGTGAAGCCTAGGTTGCCCGGAACGTATAAATGACCATAACTTTCATACTGATTGCAATTATGCGTTTTATACGATGGAAAAGCTGTTGTATTTCTATTGTATTTTATGCTTCTGGCGTTGACTTGTTAGGCCCTAGCGATTCGAACTGGTGGAGCAACGCCCTAGAGAGAAGCCTAGATTGCCCGGAACGTAGAAATGACCATTACCTTCAGGCTTGCTGCAACTATTCCTGTTATACGATGAAAAAACTGTTGCATTTTTATTGTATTTTATGCTTCAGGCGTTGACTTCTAAGGCCGTAGCTATTCGATGTGGTGGAGCAACGACCTAGAGTGAAGCCTAGGTTGCCCGGAACGTAGTAATGACGATTACTTCCTCACTGTTTGCAATTATTCATTTTATACATGGAAAAACTGTTGTACTTATATTGTATTTTATGCTTCTGGCGTTGACTTCTAAGGCCCTAACTATTCGATGTGGTGGAGCAACGCCATAGAGCGAAACCTAGGATGCCCGGAACGTAGAAATGACCATAACTATCAGACTGGTTGCAATTACTCGTTTTATAGGATGGAAAGACTGTTGTATTTATATTGTATTTTATAGTTATGGCGTTGTCTTCTAGGGCCGTAGCTAGTCGATGTGGTTGAGCAACGCCCTAGAGTGAAGCCTAGGTTGCCCGGAACGTAGAAATGACCATAGCTTTCATACTGGTTGCAATTATTCGTTTTATACGATGGAAAAACTGTTATACTTATGTTGTATTTTATTCTTCTGGTGTTGAATTCTAATTCCCTAGCTATTCGATCTGGTGGAGTAACGCCCTAGAGTGAAGCCTAGGTTACCCGGAACACAGAAGTGACCAGTACTTTCACACTGGTTGCAGTTATTCCTGTTATACGATGGAAAAACTGATGCATTTTTATTATATTTTATGCTTCTGGCGTTGACTTCTAAGTCCCTAGCTATTCGATCTGGTGGAGCAAGGCTCTAGAGCGAAGCCTAGGTTGCCCGGAACGTAGAAATGACCTGTACTTTCACACTGGTTGCAGTTATTCCTGTTATGCGATGGAGAAACTGATGCATTTTTATTATTTTTTATGCTTCTGGCGTTGACTTCTAAGTCCCTAGCTATTCGATCTGGTGGAGCAAGGCTCTAGAGCGAAGCCTAGGTTGCCCGGAACGTGGAAATGACCTGTACTTTCACACTGGTTGCAATTATTCCTGTTATACTATGGAAAAACTGTTGCATTTTTATTGTATTTTATGCTTCTGGCGTTGACTTCTAAGTCCCTAGCTATTCGATCTGGTGGAGGAATGCTCCAGAGTAAAGCCTAGGTTGCCAGGAACGTATAAATGACCATAACTTTCATACTGACTGCAATTATTCGTTTTATACGATGGAAAAGCTGTTGTATTTTTATTGTCTTTTATGCTGCTGGCGTTGACTTGTTAGGTCCTAGCTATTCGAACTGGTGGAGCAACGCCCTAGAGAGAAGCCTAGATTGCCCGGAACGTAGAAATGACCATTACTTTCACTCTGGTTGCAATTAATCATGCTATACGATGGAAAAACTGTTATATTTTTATTGTATTTTATGCTTCTGGCGTTGACTTCTTAGGCCCTAACTTTTCGATCTGGTGGAGCGACGCCCTAGAGTGAATTCAAGGTTGCACGGAACGTAGAAATGCCCATTTCTTTCACACTGGTTGTAATTATTCCTGTTATAATATGGAATAACTGCTCTATTTTTATTTCATTTTATGCTTCTGGCGTTGACTTCTTAGGCCCTAACTTTTCGATCTGGTGGAGCAGCACCCTGGAGTGAAGCCTAGGCTACCCGGAACGTAGAAATGACCAGTACTTTCAAACTGGTTGCAGTTATTCCTGTTATACAATGGAAAAGCTGTTGCATTTTTATTGCATTTTATGCTTCTGGCGTTGTATTCAAAGACCCTAACTATTCGATCTGGTGGAGCAACGCCCAAGAGTGAAGCCTAGGTTGCTCGGAACGTAGAAATGACCATTACTTTCACACTGGTTCCAATTATACATTTTATACGATGGAAAAACTGTTGTACATATATCGTATTTTGTGCTGTTGGCGTTGACTTCTTAGTCCCTCACTATACGATCTGGTTGAGCAGCGCCCTAGTGTGAAGCCTAGGTTGCCCGGAACGTAGCAATGACCATAACTATCAGACTGGTTGCAATTATTCGTTTTATAGGATGGAAAGACTGTTGTATTTATTTTGTATTTTATGCTTCGGGCGTTGACTTCTAAGACCCTAACTATTCGGTGTGGTGGAGCAACGCCCAAGAGTGAAACCTAGGTTGCCCGGAACGTAGAAATGACCATTACTTTCACACTGGTTGCAATTATTCATTTATACGATGGAAAAACTGTTGTATTTTTATTGTATTTTATGCTTCTGGCGTTGACTTCTAAGTCCCTAGCTATTCGATCTGGTGTAGCAGCGCTCTACAGCGAAACCTAGGTTGCCCGGAACGTAGAAATGACCTTTACTTTCACACTGTTTGCAAATATATATTATATACGATGGAAAAGCTGTTGTATTTATATTGTATTTTATGCTTCTGGCGTTGACTTCTTAGGTCCAAACTATTTGATCTGGTGGAGCACCGTGCTAGCGTGAAGCCGAGGGTGCCCGGAACGTAGAAATGACCTGTACTTTCACACTGGTTGCAGTTATTCCTGTCATACGATGGAAAAACTGTTGCATTTTTATTGTACTTTATGCCTCTGGCGTTGAATTCTAAGTCCCTAACTATGCGATCTGGTGGAGAAACGCCCGACAGTTAAGCCTAGGTGGCCCGGAACGTAGAAATGACCTTTGCTTTCACACTGTTTGCAAATATACATTATATACGATGGAAAAACTGTGGTATCTGTTTTGTATTTTATGCTTCTGGCGCTGACTTCTTAGGTCCTAACTATTGGATCTGGTGGAGCAACGCCCTAGGTTGTAGCCTAGGTTGCCCGCAACGTAGAAAAGACCATGACCTTCACACTGGTTGCAATTATTCCTGCTATACGATGGAAGAACTGTTGCATTTTTATTGTATTTCATGCTTCTGGCGTTAAATTCTAAGTCCCTAACTATGCGATCTGGTCGAGCAACGCCCTACAGTTGATCCTAGGTTGCCCGGAACGTAGAAAGGACTTTTACTTTCACACTGTTTCCAAATATACATCATATACAATGGAAAAGCTGGTGTATTTATATTGTATTTTATACTTCTGGCGTTGACTTCTTAGGTCCAAACTATTTGATCTGGTGGAGCACCGTGCTAGCGTGAAGCCTAGGTCGCCCAGAACGTAGAAATGACCATTACTTTCACATTTGCTGCAATTATTCCCGTTATACGATGGAAAAGCTGTTGTATTTTTATTGTATTATAGGTTTCGGGCGTTGACTTCTAGGGCCCTAGCTATTCGATCTGGTGGAGCAATGCCCTAGAGTGAAGCCTAGGTCGCCCGAAACGCAGAAATGACCATTACTTTCACTCTGGTTGTAATTATTCCTGTTATACGATGAAAAAACTGTTCTATTTTTATTGTATTTTATGCTTCAGGCGGTGACTTCTAAGGCCCTAACTCTTGGATGTGGTGGACCAACGCCCTAGAGTGAAGCCTAGTCTGCCCGGAACGTGGAAATGTCCATACGTTTCACAATGGTTGCAATTATGCCAGTTATACGACGGTAAAACTGTTGTATTTTTATTGTGTTGTATGCGTCTGGAGTTGTTTTCTAAGGCCCCAACTATTCGACCTGGTGGAGCAACGCCCTAGAATGAAGTCTAGGTTGCACGCAACGTAGAAATGCCCCTTTCTTTCACACTGGTTGTAATTATTCCTGTTATACGATGGAATAACTGCTCTATTTTTATTTTATTTTATGCTTCCTGCGTTCACTTCTAAAGCCCTAGCTATTCGATCTGCTGGAGCAACGCCCTAGGGTGAAGCCTAGGTTGCCCGGAACATAGAAATGACCATCACCTTCACTCTGGCTGCAATTATTCCTGTTATACGATGGAAAAGCTGTTGTATCCTTATGGTATTTTATGTTTCGGGCGTTGACTTCTACGGCCCTAGCTATTCGATATGGTGGATCTATGCCCTGGAGTGAAGCCTAGGTCTCCCGGAACGTAGAAATGACCATTACTTTCACACTGGTTGCAATTATTCATTTATACGATGGAAAAACTGTTGTATTTTTATTGTATTTTATGCTTCTGGCGTTGACTTCTAAGTCCCTAGCTATCGGATCTGGTGGAGCAGCGCTCTACATCGAAACCTAGGTTGCCCGGAACGTAGAAATGACCATAACTTTCACACTGGATGCAATTATTCATTATGTACGATGGAAAAACTGTTGTACATACATCGTATTTTATGCTGTTGGCGTTGACTTCTTAGGCCCTCACTATTCGATCTGGTGGAGCAACGCCCTAGTGTGAAGCCTAGGTTGCCCGGCACGTAGAAATGACCATAACTTTCACACTGGATGCAGTTATTCGTTTTATACGATGGAAAAGCTGTTGTATTTATATTGTATTTTATGTTTCGGGCGCTGACTTCTAAGGCCCTAGCTATTCGATGTGTTGGAGCAACGCCCTAGAGTGAAGCCTAGGTGGCCCGGAACGTAGAAATGACCATACGATTCACACTCGCGCAATTATTCGTTTTAGCCGATGGAAATACTATTGTATTTATATTGTATTTTATGCTTCTGGCGTTGACTTCTTAGGCCCTAACTGTTCGATCTGGTGGAACAATGCCCTAGAATGAAGCCTAGGTTGCACGGAACGTAGAAATGCCCATTGCTATCACACTGGTTGTAATTATTCCTGATATACGATGGAATAACTGTTGTATTTTTATTTCATTTTATGCTTCTGGTGTTGACTTCTAAGGCCCTAGCTATTCGATCTGGTGGAGCCTTGCCCTAGAGTGAAGCCTAGGTTGCCCGGAACGTAGAAATCACAATCACCTTCACTCTGGTTGCAATCATTCCTGGTATACGATGGAAAAACTGTTGTATTTTTATTGCATTTTATGTTTCGGGCGCTGACTTCTAAGGCCCTAGCTATTCGATCTGGTGGAGCATTGCCCTAGAGTGAAGCCTAGGTTGCCCGGATCGTAGAAATGACCATACCTTTCTCACTCGCGCAATTATTCGTTTTAGACGATGGAAAAACTATTGTATTTATTTTGTATTTTATGCTTCTGGCGTTGACTTCTTAGGCCCGAACTATTTGATCTGGTGGTCCAACACCCCAGAGTGAAGGTTAGGTCGCCCGGAACGTAGAAATGTCCATCAGTTTCACTCTGGTTGCAATTACTCCTGTTATACGATGGAAAAACTGTTGTACTTTTATTGTATTTTTTGCTTCTGGCGTTGACATCTAAGTCCGTAGCTATACGATGTGGTGGAGCAACGGCCTAGAGTGAAACCTAGGGTGCCCGGAACGTAGAAATGACCATTACTTTCACACTGGATGCAATTATTCGTTTTATACGATGGAAGAACTGTTGCATTAATTTGGTATTTTATGCTTCGGTCGTTGACTTCTAAGGCCCTAACTATTCGATCTGCTGGAGCAACGCCCTAGCGTGAAGCCTAGGTTGCCCGCAACGTAGAAATGACCATATCTTTCACACTGTTTGCAATTATTCCTGTTATACGATTGAAGAACTGTTGTATTTATTTTGTATTTGATGCTTCTGGCGTTGACTTCTTAGGCCCTAACTATTGGATCTGGTGGACCAACGCCCTAGAGTGAAGACTAGGTTTCCCGGAACGTAGAAATGACCAAAACTTTCGCACTGGTTGCAAATATTCCTCTTATACGATGAAAAAACTGTTGTGTTTTTATTAATTTTATGCTTCAGGCGTTGACTTCTAAGGCTGTAGCTATTCGATGTGGTGGCACAACGCCGTACAGTTACGCCCAGGTTGCCCGTAACGTAGAAATGACCATTACTTTTACACTGGTTGCAATTATTCCTGTTATACAATGGACAAGCAGTTGTATTTTTATTGTACTTTATGCTTCTGTCGTTGACTTCTAAGGCCCTATGTATTCGATTTGGTGGAGCAATGCCTCAGACTTAAGACTAGGATGCCCGGAACGTAGAAAGGCAATTACTTTCACACTGGTTGTAATTATTCGTTTTATACGATGGAAAGACTGATGTACTTATATCGTATTTTATGCTTCTGACTTTGACTTCCAAGGCCCTAACTATTCGATCTGGTGGAGCAACGTCCTAGGGTGAAGCCTAGGTTGCCCGGAACGTAGAAATGACCATCACTTTCACACTGGTTGCAATCATTACTGTTATACGATGGAAAAGGTGTTGCATTTTTATTGTATTTTATGCTTCGGGCGTTGACTTCTAGGGCCCTAACTATTCGATCGGGTGGAGCAACGCCCTAGAGTGAAGCCTAGATTACCCGGAACGTAGAAATGATCATTACATTCACGCTTGTTGCTATTATTCCTGTTATGCGATGAAAAAACTGTTGTACTTTTATTTTATCTTTTGCTTCTGGCGTTGACTTCTAATGCCCTAGCTATTCGATCTGGTGGAGCAACGCCCTAGAGTGAAGCCTAGATTACCCGGAACGTAGAAATGATCATTAACTTTCACACTGGTTGCAATTATTCCTGTTATACGATTGAAAAACTGTTGTAATTTTATTTTATTTTATGCTTCTGGCGTTGACTTCTAAGGCCGTAGCTATTCGATGTGGTGGAGCCTTGCCCTAGAGTGAAGCCTAGGATGCCCGCAACGTAGAAATGACCATACCTTTCACACTGTTTGCAATTATTCCTGTTATACGATTGAAGAACTGTTGTATTTATATTGTATTTTATGCTTCTGGCGTTGACTTCTAAGGCCGCAGCTATTCGATGTGGTGGAGCAACGCCCTAGAGTGAAGCGTAGGTTGCCCGGAACGTAGAAATGACAATACCTTTCACACTGGTTGCAATTATTCCTGTTATACAAGGGAAAAAGTGTTGTATTTATATTGTATTTTATGCTTCTGGCGTTGACTTCCTGGGCCCTAACTATTCTATCTGGAGGAGCAACGCCCTAGAGTGAAGCCTAGGTTGCCCGGAATGCAGAAATGATCATCACTTTCACACTGGTGTCAATTATTCCTGTTATACGATGGAAAAGCTGTTGTATTTATATTGTATTCTATGCTTCTGACGTTGTCTCCTTAGGCCCTAACTAGTGTATCTGGTGGACCAACGCCCTAGAGTGAAGCCTATGTTGTCCGGAACGTAGAAATGACCATATCCTTCACACTGGTTGCATTTATTCCTTTTAACGACGGAAAAACTGATGTATTTATATGGTATTTTATGCTTCTGGCGTTGACTTCTAAGGCCCTAACTATTCGATCTGGTGGAGCAACTCCCTATGGTGAAGCCTAGGTTGCCCGGCACGTAGAAATGACCATAACTTTCACACTGGATGCAGTTATACGTTTTATACGATGGAAAAGCTGTTGTATTTATATTGTATTTTATGTTTCGGGCGCTGACTTCTAAGGCCCTAGTTATTCGATGTGGTGGAGCAACGCCCTAGAGTGAAGCCTAGGTTGCCCGGAACGTAGAAATGACCATACCATTCACACTCGCGCAATTATTCGTTTTAGACGATGGAAAAACTATTGTATTTATTTTGTATTTTATGCTTCTGGCGTTGACTTCTTAGGCCCTAACTGTTCGATCTGGTGGAACAATGCCCTAGAATGAAGCCTAGGTTGCACGGAACGTAGAAATGCCCATTAGTATCACACTGGTTGTAATTATTCCCGTTATACGATGGAATAACTGTTGTATTTTTATTTTATTTTATGCTTCTGGTCTTGACTTCTAAGGCCCTAGCTATTCGATCTGGTGGAGCCTTGCCCTAGAGTGAAGCCTAGGTTGCCCGGAACGTAGAAATCACAATCACCTTCACTCTGGTTGCAATCATTCCTGGTATACGATGGAAAAACTGTTGTATTTTTATTGCATTTTATGTTTCGGGCGCTGACTTCTAAGGCCCTAGCTATTCGATCTGGTGGTGCAATGCCCTTGAGTGAAGCCTAGGTTGCCCGGAACGTAGAACTGACCATACCTTTCTCACTCGCGCAATTATTCGTTTTAGACGATGGAAAGACTATTGTATTTATTTTGTATTTTATGCTTCTGGCGTTGACTTCTTAGGCCCTAACTATTTGATCTGGTGGTCCAACACCCCAGAGTGAAGGCTAGGTCGCCCGGAACGTAGAAATGTCCATCAGTTTCACTCTGGTTGCAATTACTCCTGTTATACGATGGAAAAACTGTTGTACTTTTATTGTATTTTATGCTTCTGGCGTTGACATCTAAGTCCGTAGCTATACGATGTGGTGGAGCAACGGCCTAGAGTGAAGCCTAGGGCGCCCGGAACGTAGAAATGACCATTACTTTCACACTGGATGCAATTATCCGTTTTATACGGTGGAAAAGCTGTTATATTTCTATTGTCTTTTATGCTTCTGGCGTTGACTTCTTAGGCCCTAACTATTCGATCTGGTGGGGCAACGCCCTAGAGTGAAGACTAGGTTCCCGGAACGCAGAAATGACCATAACTTTCACACTGTTTGCAGTTATTCATTTTATATGATGGAAAAACTGTTGTACTTATATTGTATTTTATTCTTCTGGCGTTGAATTCTTAATCCCTAGCTATTCGATCTTGTGGGGCAACGCCCTCGAATGAAGCCTAGGTTACCCGGAACGTAGAAATGACCAGTCCTTTCACACTGGTTGCAGTTATTCCTGTAATACGGTGGAAAAACTGTTGCATTTACATTGTATTTTATGCTTCTGGCGTTGAATTCTAAGGCCCTATGTATTCGATCTGGTGGAGCAATGTCTCAGAGTTAAGTCTAGGATGCCCGGAACGTAGAAATGGCCATTACTTTAACACTGGTTGCAATTATCCGTTTTATACAATGGAGAATCTGTTGTATTTTTATTTTATTTTATGCTTCAGGCGTTGACTTCCAAGGTCGTAGCTATTCGATGTGGTGGAGCAACGCCCTACAGTGAAGCCTTGGTTGCCCGGAACGTAGAAATGACCATTAACTTTCAGACTGGTTGCAATTACTCCCGTTACACGATGGAAAAACTGTTGTATTTTATTGTTTTTTATGTTTCGGGCGTTGACTTCTAAGGCCCTAGCAATTCGATCTGGTGGAGCAACGCCCTAGAGTTAAGTCTAGGATGCCCGGAACGTAGAAATGGCCATTACTTTCACACTGGTTGTAATTATCCGTTTTATACGATGGAGAATCTGTAGCGTTTATATTGTATTTCATGCTTCTGGCGTTGACTTCTTAGGCCCTAACTATTCGATCTGGTGGAGAAACGCCCTAGAGTGAAGCCTAGGTAGCCCGGGACGTAGAAATGACCATAACTTTCACACTGGTTGCAATTATTCGTTTCATAAGATGGAAAAGCTGTAGTATTTATATTGTATTTTATGCTTCTGGCGTTGACTTCTTAGGTCCTAACTTTTCGACCTGGTGGAACAATGCCCTAGAGTGAAGCCTAGGTTGCCTGGAACGTAGAAATGACCTGTACTTTCACGCTGGTTGCAATTATTCCTGTCATACGATGGAAAAACTGTTGCATTTTTATTGCATTTTATGCTTCTGGCGTTGGATTCTAAGTCCCTAACTATGCGATCTGGTGGAGACACGCCCTACAGTTAAGCCTAGGTTGCTCGGAACGTAGAAATGACCTTTACTTTCACACTGTTTGCAGATATACATTATATACGATGGAAAAACTGTTGTATCTATTTTGTATTTTATGCTTCTGTCGCTGACTTCTTAGGTCCTAACTATTGGATCTGGCGGAGCAATGCCCAGGTGTGAAGCCTAGGTTGCGCGGAACGTAGAAATGACCATTACTTTCACACTGGTTGCTATTTTCCGTTTTATACGATGGAAAAACTGTTGTATTTTTATTTTATTTTATGCTTCAGGCGTTGACTTCCAAGGTCGTAGCTATTCGATGCGGTGGAGCAACGCCCTACAGTGAAGCCTAGGTTGCCCGGAACGTAGAAATGACCATTAACTTTCACACTGGTAGCAATTATTCCTGTTATACGATTGAAAAACTGTTGTAATTTTATTTTATTTTATGCTTCTGGCGTTGACTTCTAAGGCCGTAACTATTCGATGTGGTGGAGCAATGCCCTAGAGTGAAGCCTAGGATGCCCGCAACGTAGAAATGACCATACCTTTCACACTGTTTGCAATTATTCCTGTTATACGATTGAAGAACTGTTGTATTTTTATAGCATTTTATGTTTCGGGCGCTGACTTCTAAGGCCCTAGCTATTCGATCTGGTGGAGCAATGCCCTAGAGTGAAGCCTAGGTTGCCCGGAACGTAGAAATGACCATACCTTTCTCACTCGCGCAATTATTCGTTTTAGACGATGGAAAAACTATTGTATTTATTTTGTATTTTATGCTTCTGGCGTTGACTTCTTAGGCCCTAACTATTTGATCTGGTGGTCCAACACCCCAGAGTGAAGCCTAGGTCGCCCGGAACGTAGAAATGTCCATCAGTTTCACTCTGGTTGCAATTACTCCTGTTATACGATGGAAAAACTGTTGTACTTTTATTGTATTTTATGCTTCTGGCGTTGACATCTAAGTCCGTAGCTCTACGATGTGGTGGAGCAACGGCCTAGAGTGAAGCCTAGGGTGCCCGGAACGTAGAAATCACAATTACTTTCACACTGGATGCAATTATTCGTTTTATACGATGGAAGAACTGTTGCATTAATTTGGTATTTTATGCTTCGGGCGTTGACTTCTAAGGCCCTAACTATTCGATCTGGTGGAGCAACGCCCTAGGGTGAAGCCTAGGTTGTCCGCAACGTAGAAATGACCATATCTTTCACACTGTTTGCAATTATTCCTGTTATACGATTGAAGAACTGTTGTATTTATTTTGTATTTGATGCTTCTGGCGTTGACCTCTTAGGCCCTAACTATTGGATCTGGTGGACCAACGCCCTAGAGTGAAAACTAGGTTTCCCGGAACGTAGAAATGACCATACCATTCACACTGGTTGCAAATATTCCTCTTATACGATGAAAAAACTGTTGTGTTTTTATTAATTTTATGCTTCAGGCGTTGACTACTAAGGCTGTAGCTATTCGATGTGGTGGCACAACGCCGTACAGTTACGCCCAGGTTGCCCGTAACGTAGAAATGACCATTACTTTTACAATGGTTGCAATTATTCCTGTTATACGATGGGCAAGCAGTTGTATTTTTATTGTACTTTATGCTTCTTGCGTTGATTTCTAAGGCCCTATGTATTCGATCTGGTGGAGCGATGGCTCAGAGTTAAGGCTAGGATGCCCGGAACGTAGAAATGGCCATTACTTTCACACCGGTTGTAACTATTCGTATAATACGATGGAAAAACTGATGTACTTATATCGTATTTTATGCTTCTGGCGTTGTCTTCTTAGGCCCTGACTATTCGATCTGGTGGAACAACGCCCTAGAGTGAAGCCTAGATTGCCCGGAACGTAGAAATGACCATTACATTCACGCTTGTTGCAATTATTTCTGTTATGCGATGAAAAAACTGTTGTACTTTTATTTTATCTTTTGCTTCTGGCGTTGACTTCTAATGCCCTAGCTATTCGATCTGGTGGAGCAACGCCCTAGAGTGAAGCCTAGATTACCCGGAACGTAGAAAAGACCATTACCTTCATTCGTGTTGCAATTCTTCCTGTTACACGGTGAAAAAACTGTTGTATTGTTAATGTATTTTATGCTCCAGGCGTTGACTTCTAAGGCCGTAGCTATTCTATGTGGTGGAGCAACGACATAGAGTGAAGCCTAGGTTGCCCGGAACGTAGAAATGACCATTACTTCCACACTGTTTGCAATTATTCATTTCATAGAATGGATAAACTGTTGTATTTATATTGTATTTTATGCTTCTGGCGTTGACTTCTTAGGCCCTAACTATTCGATCTGGTGGGGCAACGCCCTAGAGTGAAGACTAGGTTCCCGGAACGCAGAAATGACCATAACTTTCACACTGTTTGCAGTTATTCATTTTATATGATGGAGAAACTGTTGTAATTATATTGTATTTTATTCTTCTGGCGTTGAATTCTTAGTCCCTAGCTATTCGATCTTGTGGGGCAACGCCCTCGAATGAAGCCTAGGTTACCCGGAACGTAGAAATGACCAGTCCTTTCACACTGGTTGCAGTTATTCCTGTAATACGGTGGAAAAACTGTTGCATTTACATTGTATTTTATGCTTCTGGCGTTGAATTCTAAGGCCCTATGTATTCGATCTGGTGGAGCAATGTCTCAGAGTTAAGTCTAGGATGCCCGGAACGTAGAAATGGCCATTACTTTAACACTGGTTGCAATTATCCGTTTTATACAATTGAGAATCAGTTGTATTTTTATTTTATTTTATGCTTCAGGCGTTGAATTCCAAGACCGTAGCTATTCGATGTGGTGGAGCAACGCCCTACAGTGAAGCCTAGGTTGCCCGGAACGTAGAAATGACCATTAACTTTCACACTGGTTGCAATTATTCCTGTTATACGATAGAAAAACTGTTGTAATTTTATTTCATTTTATGCTTCTGGCGTTGACTTCTAAGGCCGTAGCTATTCGATGTGGTGGAGCAATGCCCTAGAGTGAAGCCTAGGATGCCCGCAACGTAGAAATGACGATATCTTTCACACTGTTTGCAATTATTCCTGTTATACGATTGAAGAACTGTTGTATTTATATTGTATTTTATGCTTCTGGTGTTGACTTCTAAGGCCGCAGCTATTCGATGTGGTGGAGCAACGCCCTAGAGTGAAGCGTAGGTTGCCCGGAACGTAGAAATGACCATACCTTTCACACTGGTTGCAATTATTCCTGTTATACAAGGTAAAAAGTGTTGTATATATATTGTATTTTATGCTTCTGGCGTTGACTTCCTGGGCCCTAGCTATTCTATCTGGAGGAGCAACACTCTAGAGTGAAGCCTAGGTTGCCCGGAATGCAGAAATGACCATCACTTTCACACTGGTGTCAATTATTCCTGTTATACGATGGAAAAGCTGTTGTATTTATATTGTATTCTATGCTTCTGACGTTGTCTCCTTAGGCCCTAACTAGTGTATCTGGTGGACCGACGCCCTAGAGTGAAGCCTATGTTGTCCGGAACGTAGAAATGACCATATCCTTCACACTGGTTGCATTTATTCCTTTTAACGACGGAAAAACTGATGTATTTATATGGTATTTTATGCTTCTGGCGTTGACTTCTAAGGCCCTAACTATTCGATCTGGTGGGGCAACGCCCTAGTGTGAAGCCTAGGTTGCCCGGCACGTAGAAATGACCATAACTTTCACACTGGATGCAGTTATTCGTTTTATACGATGGAAAAGCTGTTGTATTTATATTGTAATTTATGTTTCGGGCACTGACTTCTAAGGCCCTAGCTATTCGATGTGGTGGAGCAACGCCCTAGAGTGAAGCCTAGGTTGCCCGGAACGTAGAAATGACCATACCATTCACACTCGCGCAATTATTCGTTTTAGCCGATGGAAAAACTATTGTATTTATATTGTATTTTATGCTTCTGGCGTTGACTTCTTAGGCCCTAACTGTCCGATCTGGTGGAACAATGCCCTAGAATGAAGCCTAGGTTGCACGGAACGTAGAAATGCCCATTGCTATCACACTGGTTGCAATCATTCCTGGTATACGATGGAAAAACTGTTGTATTTTTATTGCATTTTATGTTTCGGGCGCTGAACTCTAAGGCCCTAGCTATTCGATCTGGTGGAGCAATGCCCTAGAGTGAAGCCTAGGTTGCCCGGAACGTAGAAATGACCATACCTTTCTCACTCGCGCAATTATTCGTTTTAGACGATGGAAAAACTATTGTATTTATTTTGTATTTTATGCTTCTGGCGTTGACTTCTTAGGCCCTAACTATTTGATATGGTGGTCCAACACCCCAGAGTGAAGGCTAGGTCGCCCGGAACGTAGAAATGTCCATCAGTTTCACTCTGGTTGCAATTACTCCTGTTATACGCTGGAAAAACTGTTGTACTTTTATTGTATTTTATGCTTCTGGCGTTGACATCTAAGTCCGTAGCTATACGATGTGGTGGAGCAACGGCCTAGAGTGAAGCCTAGGGTGCCCGGAACGTAGAAATGACCATTACTTTCACACTGGATGCAATTATCCGTTTTATACGGTGGAAAAGCTGTTATATTTCTATTGTCCTTTATGCTTCTGGCGTTGACTTCTTAGGCCCTAACTATTCGATCTGGTGGGGCAACGCCCTAGAGTGAAGACTAGGTTCCCGGAACGCAGAAATGACCAGTCCTTTCACACTGGTTGCAGTTATTCCTGTAATACGGTGGAAAAACTGTTGCATTTACATTGTATTTTATGCTTCTGGCGTTGAATTCTAAGGCCCTATGTATTCGATCTGGTGAAGCAATGTCTCAGAGTTAAGTCTAGGATGCCTGGAACGTAGAAATGGCCATTACTTTAACACTGGTTGCAATTATCCGTTTTATACAATGGAGAATCTGTTGTATTTTTATTTTATTTTATGCTTCAGGCGTTGACTTCCAAGGTCGGAGCTATTCGATGTGGTGGAGCAACGCCCTACAGTGAAGCCTAGGTTGCCCGGAACGTAGAAATGACCATTAACTTTCACACTGGTTGCAATTATTCCTGTTGTACGATTGAAAAACTGTTGTAATTTTATTTTATTTTATGCTTCTGGCGTTGACTTCTAAGGCCGTAGCTATTCGATGTGGTGGAGCAATGCCTCAGACTTAAGACTAGGATGCCCGGAACGTAGAAAGGCCATTACTTTCACACTGGTTGTAATTATTCGTTTTATACGATGGAAAGACTGATGTACTTATATCGTATTTTATGCTTCTGGCTTTGACTTCTAAGGCCCTAACTATTCGCTCTGGTGGAGCAACGCCCTAGGGTGAAGCCTAGGTTGCCCGGAACGTAGAAATGACCATTACCTTCACACTGGTTGCAATTATCCGTTTTATACGATGGAAAAACTGTTGTACATATATCGTATTTTATGCTTCTGGTGTTGACTTCTTAGGCCCTAACTATTCGACCTGGTGGAGCAACGCCCTAGGGTGAAGCCTAGGTTGCCGGAACGTAGAAATGACCAGTCCTATCACACTGGTTGCAGTTATCCGTTTTATACGGTAGAAAAACTGTTGTACATATATCGTATTTTATGCTTCTGCCGTAGACTTCCTAGACCCTAACTATTCGACCTGGCGGAACAACGCCATAGAGTGAGGCCTAGGTCGCCCGGAACGTAGAAATGACCATCACTTCACTCTGGTTGCAATCATTCCTGGTATACGATGGAAAAACTGTTGTATTTTTATTGCATTTTATGTTTCGGGCGCTGACTTCTAAGGCCCTAGCTATTCGATCTGGTGGTGCAATGCCCTAGAGTGAAGCCTAGGTTGCCCGGAACGTAGAAATGACCATACCTTTCTCACTCGCGCAATTATTCGTTTTAGACGATGGAAAGACTATTGTATTTATTTTGTATTTTATGCTTCTGGCGTTGACTTCTCAGGCCCTAACTATTTGATCTGGTGGTCCAACACCCCAGAGTGAAGCCTAGGTCGCCCGGAGCGTAGAAATGTCCATCAGTTTCACTCTGGTTGCAATTACTCCTGTTATACGATGGAAAAACTGTTGTACTTTTATTGTATTTTATGCTTCTGGCGTTGACATCTAAGTCCGTAGCTCTACGATGTGGTGGAGCAACGGCCTAGAGTGAAGCCTAGGGTGCCCGGAACGTAGAAATGACAATTACTTTCACACTGGATGCAATTATTCGTTTTATACGATGGAAGAACTGTTGCATTAATTTGGTATTTTATGCTTCGGGCGTTGACTTCTAAGGCCCTAACTATTCGATCTGGTGGAGCAACGCCCTAGGGTGAAGCCTAGGTTGTCCGCAACGTAGAAATGACCATATCTTTCACACTGTTTGCAATTATTCCTGTTATACGATTGAAGAACTGTTGTATTTATTTTGTATTTGATGCTTCTGGCGTTGACCTCTTAGGCCCTAACTATTGGATCTGGTGGACCAACGCCCTAGAGTGAAAACTAGGTTTCCCGGAACGTAGAAATGACCAAAACTTTCACACTGGTTGCAAATATTCCTCTTATACGATGAAAAAACTGTTGTGTTTTTATTAATTTTATGCTTCAGGCGTTGACTACTAAGGCTGTAGCTATTCGATGTGGTGGCACAACGGCGTACAGTTACGCCCAGGTTGCCCGTAACGTAGAAATGACCATTACTTTTACAATGGTTGCAATTATTCCTGTTATACGATGGACAAGCAGTTGTATTTTTATTGTACTTTATGCTTCTTGCGTTGATTTCTAAGGCCCTATGTATTCGATCTGGTGGAGCGATGGCTCAGAGTTAAGGCTAGGATGCCCGGAACGTAGAAATGGCCATTACTTTCACACTGGTTGTAACTATTCGTATTATACGATGGAAAGACTGATGTACTTATATCGTATTTTATGCTTCTGGCGTTGTCTTCTTAGGCCCTGACTATTCGATCTGGTGGAACGACGCCCTAGAGTGAAGCCTAGATTGCCCGGAACGTAGAAATGACCATTACATTCACGCTTGTTGCAATTATTTCTGTTATGCGATGAAAAAACTGTTGTACTTTTATTTTATCTTTTGCTTCTGGCGTTGACTTCTAATGCCCTAGCTATTCGATCTGGTGGAGCAACGCCCTAGAGTGAAGCCTAGATTACCCGGAACGGAGAAAAGACCATTACCTTCACTCGTGTTGCAATTCTTCCTGTTACACGGTGAAAAAACTGTTGTATTGTTAATGTATTTTATGCTCCAGGCGTTGACTTCTAAGGCCGTAGCTATTCTATGTGGTGGAGCAACGACATAGAGTGAAGCCTAGGTTGCCCGGAACGTAGAAATGACCATTACTTCCACACTGTTTGCAATTATTCATTTCATAGAATGGATAAACTGTTGTATTTATATTGTATTTTATGCTTCTGGCGTTGACTTCTTAGGCCCTAACTATTCGATCTGGTGGGGCAACGCCCTAGAGTGAAGACTAGGTTCCCGGAACGCAGAAATGACCATAACTTTCACACTGTTTGCAGTTATTCATTTTATATGATGGAGAAACTGTTGTAATTATATTGTATTTTATTCTTCTGGCGTTGAATTCTTAGTCCCTAGCTATTCGATCTTGTGGGGCAACGCCCTCGAATGAAGCCTAGGTTACCCGGAACGTAGAAATGACCAGTCCTTTCACACTGGTTGCAGTTATTCCTGTAATACGGTGGAAAAACTGTTGCATTTACATTGTATTTTATGCTTCTGGCGTTGAATTCTAAGGCCCTATGTATTCGATCTGGTGGAGCAATGTCTCAGAGTTAAGTCTAGGATGCCCGGAACGTAGAAATGGCCATTACTTTAACACTGGTTGCAATTATCCGTTTTATACAATTGAGAATCAGTTGTATTTTTATTTTATTTTATGGTTCAGGCGTTGACTTCCAAGACCGTAGCTATTCGATGTGGTGGAGCAACGCCCTACAGTGAAGCCTAGGTTGCCCGGAACGTAGAAATGACCATTAACTTTCACACTGGTTGCAATTATTCCTGTTATACGATAGAAAAACTGTTGTAATTTTATTTCATTTTATGCTTCTGGCGTTGACTTCTAAGGCCGTAGCTATTCGATGTGGTGGAGCAATGCCCTAGAGTGAAGCCTAGGATGCCCGCAACGTAGAAATGACGATATCTTTCACACTGTTTGCAATTATTCCTGTTATACGATTGAAGAACTGTTGTATTTATATTGTATTTTATGCTTCTGGTGTTGACTTCTAAGGCCGCAGCTATTCGATGTGGTGGAGCAACGCCCTAGAGTGAAGCGTAGGTTGCCCGGAACGTAGAAATGACCATACCTTTCACACTGGTTGCAATTATTCCTGTTATACAAGGTAAAAAGTGTTGTATATATATTGTATTTTATGCTTCTGGCGTTGACTTCCTGGGCCCTAGCTATTCTATCTGGAGGAGCAACGCCCTAGAGTGAAGCCTAGGTTGCCCGGAATGCAGAAATGACCATCACTTTCACACTGGTGTCAATTATTCCTGTTATACGATGGAAAAGCTGTTGTATTTATATTGTATTCTATGCTTCTGACGTTGTCTCCTTAGGCCCTAACTAGTGTATCTGGTGGACCGACGACCTAGAGTGAAGCCTATGTTGTCCGGAACGTAGAAATGACCATATCCTTCACACTGGTTGCATTTATTCCTTTTAACGACGGAAAAACTGATGTATTTATATGGTATTTTATGCTTCTGGCGTTGACTTCTAAGGCCCTAACTATTCGATCTGGTGGAGCAACGCCCTAGTGTGAAGCCTAGGTTGCCCGGCACGTAGAAATGACCATAACTTTCACACTGGATGCAGTTATTCGTTTTATACGATGGAAAAGCTGTTGTATTTATATTGTATTTTATGTTTCGGGCGCTGACTTCTAAGGCCCTAGCTATTCGATGTGGTGGAGCAACGCCCTAGAGTGAAGCCTAGGTTGCCTGGAACGTAGAAATGACCATACCATTCACACTCGCGCAATTATTCGTTTTAACCGATGGAAAAACTATTGTATTTATATTGTATTTTATGCTTCTGGCGTTGACTTCTTAGGCCCTAACTGTCCGATCTGGTGGAACAATGCCCTAGAATGAAGCCTAGGTTGCACGGAACGTAGAAATGCCCATTGCTATCACACTGGTTGTAATTATTGCTGTTATACGATGGAATAACTGTTGTATTTTTATTTTATTTTATGCTTCTGGTGTTGACTTCTAAGGCCCTAGCTATTCGATCTGGTGGAGCCTTGCCCTAGAGTGAAGCCTAGGTTGCCGGAACGTAGAAATCACAATCACCTTCACTCTGGTTGCAATCATTCCTGGTATACGATGGAAAAACTGTTGTATTTTTATTGCATTTTATGTTTCGGGCGCTGAATTCTAAGGCCCTAGCTATTCGGTCTGGTGGAGCAATGCCCTAGAGTGAAGCCTAGGTTGCCCGGAACGTAGAAATGACCATACCTTTCTCACTCGCGCAATTATTCGTTTTAGACGATGGAAAAACTATTGTATTTATTTTGTATTTTATGCTTCTGGCGTTGACTTCTTAGGCCCTAACTATTTGATATGGTGGTCCAACACCCCAGAGTGAAGGCTAGGTCGCCCGGATCGTACAAATGTCCATCAGTTTCACTCTGGTTGCAATTACTCCTGTTATACGATGGAAAAACTGTTGTACTTTTATTGTATTTTATGCTTCTGGCGTTGACATCTAAGTCCGTAGCTATACGATGTGGTGGAGCAACGGCCTAGAGTGAAGCCTAGGGTGCCCGGAACGTAGAAATGACCATTACTTTCACACTGGATGCAATTATCCGTTTTATACGGTGGAAAAGCTGTTATATTTCTATTGTCCTTTATGCTTCTGGCGTTGACTTCTTAGGCCCTAACTATTCGATCTGGTGGGGCAACGCCCTAGAGTGAAGACTAGGTTCCCGGAACGCAGAAATGACCATAACTTTCACACTGTTTGCAGTTATTCATTTTATATGATGGAAAAACTGTTGTACTTATATTGTATTTTATTCTTCTGGCGTTGAATTCTTAATCCCTAGCTATTCGATCTTGTGGGGCAACGCCCTCGAATGAAGCCTAGGTTACCCGGAACGTAGAAATGACCAGTCCTTTCACACTGGTTGCAGTTATTCCTGTAATACGGTGGAAAAACTGTTGCATTTACATTGTATTTTATGCTTCTGGCGTTGAATTCTAAGGCCCTATGTATTCGATCTGGTGGAGCAATGTCTCAGAGTTAAGTCTAGGATGCCCGGAACGTAGAAATGGCCATTACTTTAACACTGGTTGCAATTATCCGTTTTATACAATGGAGAATCTGTTGTATTTTTATTTTATTTTATGCTTCAGGCGTTGACTTCCAAGGTCGTAGCTATTCGATGTGGTGGAGCAACGCCCTACAGTGAAGCCTAGGTTGCCCGGAACGTAGAAATGACCATTAACTTTCACACTGGTTGCAATTATTCCTGTTGTACGATTGAAAAACTGTTGTAATTTTATTTTATTTTATGCTTCTGGCGTTGACTTCTAAGGCCGTAGCTATTCGATGTGGTGGAGCAATGCCTCGGACTTAAGACTAGGATGCCCGGAACGTAGAAAGGCCATTACTTTCACACTGGTTGTAATTATTCGTTTTATACGATGGAAAGACTGATGTACTTATATCGTATTTTATGCTTCTGGCTTTGACTTCTTAGGCCCTAACTATTCGACCTGGTGGAGCAACGCCCTAGGGTGAAGCCTAGGTTGCCGGAACGTAGAAATGACCAGTCCTTTCACACTGGTTGCAGTTATCCGTTTTATACGGTAGAAAAACTGTTGTACATATATCGTATTTTATGCTTCTGCCGTAGACTTCCTTGACCCTAACTATTGGACCTGGCGGAACAACGCCATAGAGTGAGGCCTAGGTCGCCCGGAACGTAGAAATGACCATCACTTCAACCTGGTTGCAATTATTCCTGTTATACGATGTAAAAACTGTTGTATTTTTATTGTATTTTCTGCTTCTGACTTTGATTTTTAAGGTCCTAGCCATTCGACCTGGAGGGTCAACGTCCAAGAGTGAAGCCTATGTTGGACGGAACGTAGAAATGACCATAACTTTCAGACTGGTTGCAATTACTCCCGTTACACGATGGAAAAACTGTTCTATTTTTATTGTTTTTTATGTTTCGGGCGTTGACTTCTAAGGCCCTAGCAATTCGATCTGGTGGAGCAACGCCCTAGAGGGAAGCCTAGGATGCCCGGAACATAGAAATAACCATAACTTTCACACTGGTTGCAATTATTCGTTTTATACAATAGAAAAACTGTTCTATTTATTTTGTATTTTATGCTTCGGGCATTGACTTCTTAGGCCCTAACTATTTGATCTGGTGGAGTGCCGCCCTGTAGTGAAGCCTAGGTTGTCCGGAACGCAGAAAAGACCATTACCTTCACACTGGTTTCAATTATTCCTGTTATACGATGGAAAAACTGTTGCATCTTTGTTGTATTTTATGCTTCTGGCGTTGACTTCTTAGGTTCTAACTATTTGACCTGGCGGAGCACCGGCCTAGAGTGAAGCCTAGGTTGCCCGGAACGTAGAAATGACCTGAACTTTCACAGTGGTTGCAGTTATTCCTGTCATACGATGGAAAAACTGTTGCATTTTTATTGTACTTTATGCTTCTGGCGATGAATTCTAAGTCCCTAACTATGCGATCTGATGGAGAAACGCCCTACAGTTAAGCCTAGGTTGCCCGGAACGTAGAAATGTCCTCTACTTTCACACTGTTTGCAAATATAATTTATATACGATGGAAAAACTGTTGTATCTATTTTGTATTTTAACCTTCTGGCGTTGACTTCTAAGTCCCTAGCTATTCGATCTGGTAGAGCAACGCCCTAGAGGAAAGCCTAGGATGCCCGGAACGTAGAAATAACCATAACTTTCACACTGGTTGCAATTATTCGTTTTATACAATAGAAAAACTGTTCTATTTATTTTGTATTTTATGCTTCGGGCATTGACTTCTAAGTCCCTTGCTATTCGATCTGGTGGAGCAACGCCCTTGAGCGAAGCCGAGGTTGCCCGGAACGTAGACATGACCTGTACTTTCACACTGGTTGCAATTATTCCTGTTATACAATCTAAAAACTGTTGTACTTATGTTGTATTTTATGCTTCTGGCGTCGAATTCTAGGTCCCTAACTATTCGATCTGGTGGAACAACGCCCTAGAGTGAAGCTTAGGTTGCCCAGAACGCAGAAATGACCGTTACTTTCACACTGTTTGCAAATATACATAATATACGATGGAAAAGCTGTTGTATTTATATTGTATTTTATGCTTCTGGCGTTGACTTCTTTGGCCCTAACTATTTGATCTGGCGGAGCACCGCCCTGTAGTGAAGCCTATGTTGCCCGGAACGTAGAAAAGGCCATTACCTTCACACTCGTTGCAATTATTCCTGTTATACGATGGAAAAACTGTTTCATCTTTATTGTATTTTATGCTTCTTGTGTTAAATTCTAAGTCCCTAACTATGCGATCTGGTGGAGCAACGCCCTAGAGTTAAGACTAGGTTGCCCGGAACGTAGAAATGACCATATCTTTCACACTGGTTGCAATTATGCCAGTTATACGATGGTAATACTGTTGTATTTTTATTGTATTTTATGCGTTTGGAGTTGTTTTCTAACGCCCCAACTATTCGACCTGGTGGACCAACACCCCAGAGTGAAGCCTAGGTTGCCCGGAACGTAGAAATGACCATAACTTTCACACTGGTTGCAATTATTCGTCTTATACAAAGGAAAAACTGATCTATTTATTTTGTATTTTATGCTTCGGGCGTTGACTTCTAAGGCCCTAAATATTCGATCTGGTGGAGAAACGCTCTAAAGTGAAGCCTAGGTAGCCCGGAACGTAGAAATGACCATTACCTTCACATTGCTTGCAATTATACATTTTATACGATTGAAAAACTGTTGTATTTTTATTATATTTTATGCTTCTGGCGTTGACTTCTAAGTCCCATGCAATTCAATCTGGTGGAGCAACGCCCTTGACCGAAGCCTAGGTTGCCCGGAACGTAGAAATGACCTGTACTTTTACACTGGTTGCAACTATTCCTGTTATACGATGGAAAAACTGTTGTACTTATGTTGTATTTTATGCTTGTGGCGTCGAATTCTAAGTCCCTAACTATTCGATCTGGTGGGGCGACGCCCTAGAGTGAAGCCTAGGTAGCCCGGGACGTAGAAATGACCATAACTTTCACACTGGTTGCAATTATTGGTTTTATACGACGGGAAAACTGTTGTATTTATATTGTATTTTATGCTTCTGGCGTTGACTTCTAAGGTCTTAGCTTTTCGATGTGGTGCGGCAACGCCCTAGAGTGAAGCCCAGGTTGCCCGGAGCGTAGAAATGACCTGTACTTTCGCACTGGTTGCAATTATACCTGTTATACGATGGAAAAACTGTTGCACTCTTATTGTATTTTATGCTTCTGGCGTTAAATTCTAAGTCCCTAACTACGCGATCTGGTGGTGCAACGTCCTACAGTTAAGCCTAGGTTGCCCGGAACGTAGAAATGACCTTTACCTTCGAACTGTTTCCAAATATACATCATAGACGATGGAAAAGCTGTTGTATTTATATTGTATTTTATGCATCTGGCGTTGACTTCATAGGACATAACTATTCCATCTGGTGGAACAACGCCCTAGAGTGAAGCCTAGGTTGCCCGGAACGTAGAAATAACCATAACTTTCACACTGGTTGCAATTATTCGTTTTATACAATGGAAAAACTGTTCTATTTATTTTGAATTTTATGCTTCGGGCATTGACTTCTAAGTCCCTTGCTATTCGATCTGGTGGAGCAGCGCCCTTGAGCGAAGCCGAGGTTGCCCGGAACGTAGAAATGACCTGTACTTTCACACTGGTTGCAATTATTCCTGTTTTACAATCTAAAAACTGTTGTACTTATGTTGTATTTTATGCTTCTGGCGTCGAATTCTAGGTCCCTAACTATTCGATCTGGTGGAGCAACGCCCTAGAGTGAAGCTTAGGTTGCCCAGAACGCAGAAATGACCGTTACTTTCACACTGTTTGCAAATATACATAATATACGATGGAAAAGCTGTTGTATTTATATTGTATTTTATGCTTCTGGCGTTGACTTCTTTGGCCCTAACTATTTGATCTGGCGGAGCACCGCCCTGTAGTGAAGCCTATGTTGCCCAGAACGTAGAAAAGGCCATTACCTTCACACTGGTTGCAATTATTCCTGTTATACGATGGAAAAACTGTTTCATCTTTATTGTATTTTATGCTTCTTGTGTTAAATTCTAAGTCCCTAACTATGCGATCTGGTGGAGCAACGCCCTAGAGTTAAGCCTAGGTTGCCCGGAACGTCGAAAGTACCATATCTTTCACACTGGTTGCAATTATGCAAGTTATACGATGGTAAAACTGTTGCATTAATTTTGTATTTTATGCTTCGGGCGTTGACTTCTAAGGCCCTAACTATTCGACCTGGTGGACCAACGCCCTAGAGTGAAGCCTAAGTTCCCCGGAACGTAGAAATGACCATAACTTTCACACTGGTTGCAATTATTCATGCTATACGATGGAAAACTGTTGTACTTTTATTGTATTTCATGCTTCTGGCGTTGACTTCTAAGGCTCTTGCTATTCGATCTCGTGGGGCAACGTCCAAGAGTGAAGCCTATCTTGCCCGAAACGTAGAAAAGACCATTACTTTCACACTGGTTGCAATTATTCTTTTTATATAATGGAAAATCTGGTGTACTTTTATTGTGTTTTATGCGTCTGGAGTTGTTTTCTAAGGCCCTAACTATTCGACATGGTGGAACAACGCCTTACTGTGAAGCCTAGGTTGCACGGAACGTAGAAATGCCCATTACTTTCACACTGGTTGTAATTATTCCTGTTATACGATGGAATAACAGTTGTATTAATTTTGTATTTTATGCTTCGGGCGATGACTTCTAAGGCCCTAGCTATTCGATTTGGTGCAGCAACGCCCTAGAGTCAAGCCTAGGTTGCCCGGAACGTAGAAATGACCATGTCTTTCACACTGGTTGCAATTATTCGGTTTATGCGATGGAAAAACTGTTGTATTTATATTGTATTTTATGCTTCTGGCGTTGACTTCTTAGGTCCTAACTGTTCGATCTGGTGGAACAACGCCCTAGAATGAAGCCTAGGTTGCACGGAACGTAGAAATGCCCATTACTATCACACTGGTTGTAATTATTCCTGTTAGACGATTGAATAACTGTAGTATTTTTATTTTATTTTATGCTTCTGGTGTAGACTTCTAAGGCCCTAGCTATTCGATCTGCTGGAGCAACGCCCTAGAGTGAAGCCTAGGTGGCCCGGAATGTAGAAATCACAATCACTTTCACTTTGGTTGCAATCATTCCTGGTATACGATGGAAAAACTGTTGCATTTTTATTGCATTTCATGTTTGGGGCGCTGACTTCTAAGGCCCTAGCTATCCGATCTGGTGGAGCAACGCCCTAGAGTGAAGCCTAGGTTACCCGGACCGTAGAAATGACCATTGCTATCACACTGGTTGTAATTATTCCTGTTATACGATGGAAAAGCTGTTGTATTTGTATTGTATTTTATGCTTCTGGCGTAGACTTCTTAGGCCCTAACTATTCGATCTGGTGGAACGACGCCCTAGAGTGAAGCCTAGGTGGCCCGGATCGTAGAAATGACCATAACCTTCATACTGATTGCAATTATTCGTTTTAGACGATGGAGAAACTGTTGTGCTTATATTGTATGTTATGCCTCTGGCGTTGACTCCTAAGGCCGTAGCTATTCGTTCTGGTGGAGCAACGCCCTAGCGTGTTGCATAGGTTGCCCTGAACGTAGAAATAACCATTACTTGCACACTGTATGCAATTATTCATTTTATACAATGGAAATACAATTGTATATATAATGTATTTTATAGTTATGGCGTTGACTTCTAAGCCCGTAGCTTCGATGGGGTGGAGCAATGCCCTAGAGTGAGGCCTAGGTTCCCCGGAACGTAGAAATGACCATACCTTTCACACTGGTTGCAATTATTCCTGTTATACAAGGGAATAACTGTTGTACCTATTTTGTATTTTATGCTTCTGGTGTTGACTTCTTAGGTCCTAACTATTGGATCTGGTGGAGCAACGCCCTCTGGTGTCGCCCAGGTAGCCCGGAACGTAGAAATGATCATGACTTTCATACTGATTGCAATTATTCGTATTATACTATGGAAAAACTGTTGTATTTATATTGTGTTTTATGCTTCTGGCGTTGACTTCTTAGGCCCTAACTATTCGATCTGGTGGCGCATCGCCCTAGAGTGAAGGCTAGGTTGCCCGGAACGTAGAAATGACCATGTCTTTCACACTGGTTGCAATTATTCCTGTTATACGATGGAAAAACTGTTGTATTTATATTATATTTTATGCTTCAGGCGTTGACTTCTAGGGCCGCAGCTATTCGATGTGGTGGAGAATCGCCCTAGAGTGAAGCCGAGGTTGCCCGGAAAGTAGAAATGTCCATTACCTCCACACTGTTTGCAATTATTCCTGTAATACGTTGGAAAAGCTGTTGCATTTTTATTGTATTTTATGCTTCTGGCGTTAAATTCTACGTCCCGAACTATGCGACCTGGAGCAGCAACGCACTACAGTTAAGCCTATCTTGCACAAAACGTAGAAAAGACCATTACTTTCACACTGGTTGCAATTATTCTTTTTATACAATGGAAAAACTGTTGTATTTATATTATATTTTATGCTTCAGGCGTTGACTTCTAAGGCCGTAGCTATTCGATGTGGTGGAGCAACGCCCTAGAGTGAAGCCTAGGTTGCTCGGAACGTGGAAATGGCCATTACTTTCACACTGGTTGCAATTATTCGCTTTGTAAGATGGAAAAAGTGTTGTACATTTATCGTATTTTATTCTTCTGGCGTTGACTTCTTAGGCCCTAACTATTCGATCTGGCGGAACAACGCCATAGAGTGAAGCCTAGGCTGCCCGGAACGTAGAAATGACCTTACCTTTCACACTCGTGCAATTATTCGTTTTATACCATGGAAGAACTGTTCGATTTGTTTTGTATTTTATGCTTCGGGCGTTGACTTCTAAGGACCTAACTATTCGATCTGGTGGAGCAGCGCCCTAGAGTGAAGCCTAGGTTGCCCGGAACGTAGAAATGACCATAACTTTCACACTGGTTGCAATTATTCGTTTTATACGATAGAAAAGCTGTTTCATTTATTTGTAAATTATGCTTCTGGCGTTGACTTCGAAGGCCGTAGCTATTCGATGTGGTGGAGTAACGCCCTAGAGTGAAGCCTAGGTTGCCCGGGACGTAGAAATGACCATAACTTTCACACTGGTTGCTATTATTCGTTTTATACGATGGAGATACTGTTGTACATATATTGTATTTTATTTCTCTGGCGTTGTATTCTAAATCCCTAGCTATTCGATCTGGTGGATCAACGCCCTAGGGTGAAGCCTAGGTTGCCAGGAACGTAGAAATGACCCTTACTTTCACAGAGTTTGCAATTACTCATTTTATACGATGGAAAAACTGTTTTATTTATATTATATTTTATGCTTCTGGCGTTGACTGCTAAGGCCGCAGCTATTCGATGTGGTGGAGCGACTCCCTAGAGTGAAGCTCAGGTTGCCCGGAACGTAGAACCGTCCATTACTTTCATATTGGTTGCAATTATTCGTGTTGTACGATGGAAAAACTGTTGTATTTATATTGTATTTTATGCTTCTGGCGTTGACTTCTAAGGCCGTAACTATTCGATCTGGTATAGCTACGCCCTAGAGTGAAGTCTAGGTTGCCCGGAACGTAGAAATATCCAGTACTTTCACATTGGTTGCAATTATTCCTGTTGTACGATGGAAAAACTGTTGTATTTATATTGTATTTTATGCTTCAGGCGTTGACTTCTAAGGCCGTAGCTATTCGATGTGGTGGAGCAACGCCCTAGAGTGAAGCCAAGGTCGCTCGGAACGTAGAAATGACCATAACTTTCACACTGGTTGCAATAATTCGTTTTATACAATGGAAAAACTGTTCTATTTATTTTGTATTTTATGCTTCGGGCGTCGAGTTCAAAGGCCCTAACTATGCGATCTGGTGGAGCAACGCTCTATAGTGAAGCCTAGGTTGCCCGGAACGTAGAAATGACCATTACCTTCACACTGCTTGCAATTCTACATTTTATACGATGGAAAAACTGTTGTACTTATGTTTTATTTTATGCTTCTGGCGTCGAATTCTAAGTCCCTAACTATTCGATCTGGTGAAGCAACGCCCTAGAGTGAAGCCTAGGTTGCCCGGAACGTAGAAATGACCATAACTTTCACACTGTTTGTAATCATTCATTTTATACGATGGAAAAGCTGTTGTATTTATATTGTATTTTATGCTTCTGGAGTTGACTTCTAAGGCCGTAGCTATTCGATGTGGTGGAGCAACGCCCATGAGTGAAACCTATGTTGCCCGGAAAGTACAAATGACCATTACTTACACACTGGTTGCAATTATTCCTTTTATACGATGGAAAAACTGTTGTATTTTTATCGTATTTTATGCTTCTGGCGTTGACTTCTAAGTCCCTAGCTATTCGATCTGGTGGAGCAACGCCCTAGAGCGAAACCTAGGTTGCCCGGAACGTAGAAATGACCATCACGTTCACATTTGTTGCAATTATTCCCGTTATACTATGGAAAAACTGATGTATTTTTATTGTATTTTATATTTCAGGCGTTGACTTCTAAGGCCCTAGCTATTCGATATGGTGGAGCAATGCCCTAGAGTGAAGACTAGGTCGCCCGAAACGTAGAAACGACCATTACTTTAACTCTGGTTGCAATTATTCCTTTTATACGATGGAAAAACTGTTGTATTTTTATTGTATTTTATGCTTCTGGCGTTGACTTCTAAGTCCCTAGCTATTCGGTCCGCTGCAGCAACTTCCTAGAGCGAAACCTAGGTTGCCCGGAACGTAGAAATGACCTGTACATTCATACTGCTTGCAATTATTCCTGTTCTACGATGGAAATACTGTTGCATTTTTATTGTACTTTAGGCTTCTGGCGTTTAATTCTAAGTCCCTAACTATGCGATCTGTTGGAGCAACGCCCTACATTTAAGCCTAGGTTGCCTGGAACGTAGAAATGACCTTTACTTTCACACTCTTTGCAAATATACATCATATACGGTGGAAAAGCTGTTGCATTTATAGTGTATTTTATGATTCTGGTGTTGTCTTCTTAGGCCCTAACTATTCTATCTGTTGGAACTATGCCCTAGAGTGAAGCCTAGGTTGCCCGGAACGTATAAATGACCATAACTTTCACACTGGATGCAATTATTCGTTTGATACAATGGAAAAACTGTTCTATTTATTTTGTATTTATGCTTCGGGCGTTGACTTCTGAGGCCCTAACTATTCGATCTTGTGGAGCAGCGCTCTAGGGTGAAGCCTAGGTTGCCCGGAACGTAGAAATGACCATACCTTTCACACTGGTTGCAATTATTCGTTTTATACAATGGAAAAATTGTTCCATTTATTTTGTATTTTATGCTTCGGGCGTTGACTTCTGAGGCCCTAACTATTCGATCTTGTGGAGCAGCGCTCTAGGGTGAAGCCTAGGTTGCCCGGAACGTATAAATGACCATAACTTTCACACTGGATGCAATTATTCGTTTGATACAATGGAAAAACTGTTCTATTTATTTTGTATTTTATGCTTCTGGAGTTGACTTATAAGTCCCTAGCTATTCGATCTGGTGGACCAGCGCCCTAGAGCGAAACCTATGTTGCCCGGAACGTAGAAATGACCTGTACTTTCACACTGGTTGCAATTATTCCTGTTATACGATGGAAAAACTGTTCCGATTTTATCGTATTTTATGCTCCGGGCGTTAAATTCCAAGTCCCGAACTATGCGATCTAGTGGAGCAACGCCCTACAGTTAAGCCTAAGTTGCTCGGAACGTCGAAATGACCTTTACTTTCACACTGTTTACATTTATACATCATATACGATGGAAAAGCTGTTGTATTTATATTGTGTTTTATGCTTCTGGCGTTGACATGTTAGGCCCTAACTATTCGACCTGGTGGAGCAACGCCCTAGCGTTAAGCCTAGGTTGCCCGGAAAGTAGAAATGACCGTTACTTTCACACTGTTTGCAAATATACATTATATACGATGGAAAAGCTGTTGTATTTATATTGTATTTTATGCTTCTGGCGTTGACTTCTTAGGTCCTAACTATTCGATCTGGTGGAGCAACGCCCTAGAGTGAAGCCTAGGTCGCCCGAAACGTAGAAATGACCATTGCTTTCACTCTGGTAGTAATTATTCCTGTCATACGATAAAAAACTGTTCTATTTTTATTGTATTTTATGCTTAAGGCGGTGACATCTAAGGCCCTACCTATTCGATCTGGTGGAGCAACGCCCTAGAGTGAAGCCAAGGTCGCTCGGAACGTAGAAATGACCATAACTTTCACACTGGTTGCAATAATTCGTTTTATACAATGGAAAAACTGTTCTATTTATTTTGTATTTTATGCTTCGGGCATCGAGTTCAAAGGCCCTAACTATGCGATCTGGTGGAGCAACGCTCTATAGTGAAGCCTAGGTTGCCCGGAACGTAGAAATGACCATTACCTTCACACTGCTTGCAATTCTACATTTTATACGATGGAAAAACTGTTGTACTTATGTTTTATTTTATGCTTCTGGCGTCGAATTCTAAGTCCCTAACTATTCGATCTGGTGAAGCAACGCCCTAGAGTGAAGCCTAGGTTGCCCGGAACGTAGAAATGACCATAACTTTCACACTGTTTGTAATCATTCATTTTATACGATGGAAAAGCTGTTGTATTTATATTGTATTTTATGCTTCTGGAGTTGACTTCTAAGGCCGTAGCTATTCGATGTGGTGGAGCAACGCCCATGAGTGAAACCTATGTTGCCCGGAAAGTACAAATGACCATTACTTACACACTGGTTGCAATTATTCCTTTTATACGATGGAAAAACTGTTGTATTTTTATCGTATTTTATGCTTCTGGCGTTGACTTCTAAGTCCCTAGCTATTCGATCTGGTGGAGCAACGCCCTAGAGCGATACCTAGGTTGCCCGGAACGTAGAAATGACCATCACGTTCACATTTGTTGCAATTATTCCCGTTATACTATGGAAAAACTGTTGTATTTTTATTGTATTTTATATTTCGGGCGTTGACTTCTAAGGCCCTAGCTAGTCGATATGGTGGAGCAATGCCCTAGAGTGAAGCCTAGGTCGCCGGAAACGTAGAAACGACCATTACTTTAACTCTGGTTGCAATTATTCCTTTTATACGATGGAAAAACTGTTGTATTTTTATTGTATTTTATGCTTCTGGCGTTGACTTCTAAGTCCCTAGCTATTCGGTCCGCTGTAGCAACTTCCTAGAGCGAAACCTAGGTTGCCCGGAACGTAGAAATGACCTGTACTTTCATACTGCTTGCAATTATTCCTGTTATACGATGGAAATACAGTTGCATTTTTATTGTATTTTAGGCTTCTGGCGTTAAATTCTAAGTCCCTAACTATGCGATCTGTTGGAGCAACGCCCTACATTTAAGCCTAGGTTGCCCGGAACGTAGAAATGACCTTTACTTTCACACTCTTTGCAAATATACATCATATACGATGGAAAAGCTGTTGCATTTATAGTGTATTTTATGATTCTGGTGTTGTCTCCTTAGGCCCTAACTATTCTATCTGTTGGAACTATGCCCTAGAGTGAAGCCTAGGTTGCCCGGAACGTATAAATGACCATAACTTTCACACTGGATGCAATTATTCGTTTTATACAATGGAAAAACTGTTCTATTTATTTTGTATTTTATGCTTCGGGCGTTGACTTCTGAGGCCCTAACTATTCGATCTTGTGGAGCAACGCTCTAGGGTGAAGCCTAGGTTGCCCGGAACGTAGAAATGACCATAACCTTCACACTGGATGCAATTATTCGTTTTATTCAATGGAAAAACTGTTCTATTTATTTTGTATTTTATGCTTCGGGCGTTGACTTCTGAGGCCCTAGCTATTCGATCTGGTGGAACAACGGCATAAGGTGAAGCCTAGGTTACCCGGAACATAGAATTGACCAGTACTTTCACACTCGTTGCAGCTTTCCTGTTATACGATGGAAAAACTGTTGCATTTTTATTGTATTTTATGCTTCTGGCGTCGAATTCTAAGTCCCTAACTATTCGATCTGGTGAAGCAACGCCCTAGAGTGAAGCCTAGGTTGCCCGGAACGTAGAAATGACCATAACTTTCACACTGTTTGTAATCATTCATTTTATACGATGGAAAGCTGTTGTATTTATATTGTATTTTATGCTTCTGAAGTTGACTTATAAGTCCCTAGCTATTCGATCTGGTGGAGCAACGCCCTAGAGCGAAACCTATGTTGCCCGGAACGTAGAAATGACCTGTACTTTCACACTGGTTGCAATTATTCCTGTTATACGATGGAAAAACTGTTCCGATTTTATCGTATTTTATGCTCCGGGCGTTAAATTCTAAGTCCCGAACTATGCGATCTGGTGGAGCAACGCCCTACAGTTAAGCCTAAGTTGCTCGGAACGTCGAAATGTCCTTTACTTTCACACTGTTTGCATTTATACATCATATACGATGGAAAAGCTGTTGTATTTATATTGTGTTTTATGCTTCTGGCGTTGACATGTTAGGCCCTAATTATTCGACCTGGTGGAGCAACGCCCTAGCGTTAAGCCTAGGTTGCCCGGAAAGTAGATATGACCGTTACTTTCACACTGTTTGCAAATATACATTATATACGATGGAAAAGCTGTTGTATTTATATTGTATTTTATGCTTCTGGCGTTGACTTCTTAGGTCCTAACTATTCGATCTGATGGAGCAACGCCCTAGAGTGAAGCCTAGTTCGCCCGAATTGTAGAAATGACCATTACTTTCACTCTGGTAGTAACTATTCCTGTCATACGATAAAAAACTGTTCTATTTTTATTGTATTTTATGCTTAAGGCGGTGACATCTAAGGCCCTACCTATTCGATCTGGTGGAGCAACGCCCTACAGTTAAGCCTAGGCTGCCCGGAACGTAGAAATGACCGTTACTTTCACACTGTTTGCAAATATACATTATATACGATGGAAAAGCTGTTCTATTTATATTGTATTTTATGCTTCTGGCGTTGACTGCTTAGGCCCTAACTATTTGATCTGGCGGAGCACCGCCCTGTAGTGAAGCCTAGGTTGCCCGGAACGTAGAAAAGACCATTACCTTCACACTGGTTGCAATTATTCCTGTTATACGATGGAAAAACTGTTGCATCTTTATTGTATTTTATGCTTCGGGCGCTGACTTCTAAGGCACTAACTATTCGATCTGGTGGATTGCCGCCCTGTAGTGAAGCCTAGGTTGCCCGGAACGTAGAAATGACCTGTACTTTCACACTGGTTGCAGTTATTCCTGTTATACGATGGAAAAACTGTTGCATTTTTATAGCATTTTATGCTTCTGTCGTTGAATTCTAAGTCCCTAACTATGCGATCTTGTGGAGAAACGCCCTGCAGTTAAGCCTAGGTTGCCCGGAACGTAGAAATGACCTTTACTTTCACACCGTTTGCAAATATACATTATGTACGATAGAAAAACTGTTGTATCTATTTTGTATTTTATGCTTCTGGCGTAGACTTTTTAGGCGCCAACAATTCGATCTGGAGAAACAACGCCCTAGGGTGAAGCCTAGGTTGGCCGGAACGTAGAAATGACCATAACTTTCATACTGGTTGCAATTATTCGTTTTATACGATGGGAAAACTGTTGGATTTTGATTGTACTTTATGCTTCTGGCGTTGACTTCTAAGTCCCTAACTAATCGGTCTGGTGGAGCAACGACCTAGAGCGAAACCTAGGTAGCCCGGAACGTAGAAGTGACCATTACTTTCACACTGGTTGCAATTATTCCTTTTATACGATGGGAAAACTGTTGTATTTTTATTGTATTTTATGCTTCTGGCGTTGACTTCTAAGTCCCTAGCTATTCGATCTGGTGGAGCAACGCCCTTAAGCGAAGCCTAGGTTGCCCGGAACGTAGAAATGACCTATACTTTCCACTGGTTGCAATTATTCCTTTTATACCGATGGAAAAACTGTTGCATTTTTATTGTATTTTATGCTTCTGTCGTTAAATTCTATGTCCCTAACTACGCGATCTGGTGGAGCAACGCCCTAGAGTGAAGCCTAGGTCGCCCGAAACGTAGAAATGACCATTACTTTCACTCTGGTAGTAATTATTCCTGTTATACGATAAAAAACTGTTCTATTTTTATTGTATTTTATGCTTAAGGCGGTGACATCTAAGGCCCTACCTATTCGATTTGGTGGAGCAACGCCCTACAGTTAAGCCTAGGCTGCCCGGAACGTAGAAATGACCGTTACTTTCACACTGTTTGCAAATATACATTATATACGATGGAAAAGCTGTTCTATTTATATTGTATTTTATGCTTCTGGCGTTGACTTCTTAGGCCCTAACTGTTTGATCTGGCGGAGGACCGCCCTGTAGTGAAGCCTAGGTTGCCCGGAACGTAGAAAAGACCATTACCTTCACACTGGTTGCAATTATTCCTGTTATACGATGGAAAAACTGTTGCATCTTTATTGTATTTTATGCTTCGGGCGCTGACTTCTAAGGCACTAACTATTCGATCTTGTGGAGCGCCGCCCTGTAGTGAAGCCTAGGTTGCGCGGAACGTAGAAATGACCTGTACTTTCACACTGGTTGCAGTTATTCCTGTTATACGATGGAAAAACTGTTGCATTTTTATAGCATTTTATGCTTCTGTCGTTGAATTCTAAGTCCCTAACTATGCGATCTTGTGGAGAAACGCCCTACAGTTAAGCCTAGGTTGCACTGAACGTAGAAATGACCATTACTTTCACTCTGGTTGCAATTATTCCTGTTATACGATGGAAAAACTGTTGCATTTTTATTGTATTTTATGCTTCTGTCGTTAAATTCTAAGTCCCTAACTATGCGATCTGGTGGAGCAACGCCCTACAGTTAAGCCTAGGTTGCCTGGAACGTAGAAATGACCTTTACTTTCGCACTCTTTGCAAATATACATCATATACGAAGGAAAAGCTGTTGTATTTATATTGTGTTTTATGCTTCTGGCGTTGACATGTTAGGCCCTAACTATTCGACCTGGTGGAGCAACGCCCTAGCGTTAAGCCTAGGTTGCCCGGAAAGTAGAAATGACCGTTACTTTCACACTGTTTGCAAATATACATTATATACGATGGAAAAGCTGTTGTATTTATATTTTGTTTTATGCTTCTGGCGTTGACATGTTAGGCCCTAACTATTCGACCTGGTGGAGCAACGCCCTAGCGTTAAGCCTAGGTTGCCCGGAAAGTAGAAATGACCGTTACTTTCACACTGTTTGCAAATATACATTATATACGATGGAAAAGCTGTTGTATTTATATTGTGTTTTATGCTTAAGGCGGTGACATCTAAGGCCCTACCTATTCGATCTGGTGGAGCAACGCCCTAGAGTGAAGCCAAGGTCGCCCGGATCGTAGAAATGACCATTACCTTCACACTGTTTGCGATTATTCATTTTATACGATGGTAAAACTGTTGTACTTATGTTGTATTTCATTCTTCTGGCGTTGAATTCTAAGTCCCGAGCTATGCGATATGGTGGAGCAACGCCCTAGAGTGAAGCCTAGGTTACCCGGAACATAGAATTGACCAGTACTTTCACACTCGTTGCAGCTTTCCTGTTATACGATGGAAAAACTGTTGCATTTTTATTGTATTTTATGCTTCTGACGTTGTATTCAAAGTCCCTAACTATTCGATATGGTGGAGCAACGCCCTGGAGTTAAGCCTAGGTTGCCCGGAACGTAGAAATGACCATAACTTTCACACTGTTTGCAATCATTCATTTTAAACGATGGAAAAGCTGTTGTATTTTTATTGTATTGTATGCTTCTGGAGTTGACTTATAAGGCCGTAGCTGTCCGATGTGGTGGAGCAACGCCCTAGAGTGAGACCTAGGTCGCCTGGAATGTAGAAATGACCAGTACTTTCACACTGGTTGCAGTTACTCCTGTTATACGTTGGAAATACAGTTGCATTTTTATTGTATTTTATGCTTCTGGCGTTGACTTCTAAGGCCGTAGCTATGCGATCTGCTGGAGAAACGGCCTACAGTTGAGCCTAGGTTGCCCGGAACGTAGCAATGACCATTAGTTTCACACTGGCTGCAATTATTCGTTTTATACGATGGAAAAACTGTTGTACGTATATCGTATTTTATGCTTCTGGCGTTGACTTCTTAGGCCCTAACTATTAGATGTGGAGCAACGCCCTGCAGTGAAGCCTTGGTTGCCCGGAACGTAGAAATGACCATTACCTTGAAACTGTTTGCAAATATACATTATATACGATGGAAAAGCTGTTGTATTTATATTGTATTTTATGCTTCTGGCGTTGACTTCTTAGGTCCTAACGATTGGATCTGGTGGAGCAACGCCCAGGGGTGAAGCCTAGGTTGCGCGGAACGTAGAAATGACCATAACTTTCACACGGGTTGCAATTACTCGTTTTATACGATGGAAAAACTGTTCTATTTATATTGTATTTTATGCTTCTGGCGCTGACATCTAAGTCCCTAGCTATTCGATCTGGTGGAGCAACGCCCTAGAGTGAGGCCTAGGTTGCCTGGAATGTAGAAATGACCAGTACTTTCACACTGGTTGCAGTTACTCCTGTTATACGTTGGAAATACCGTTGCATTTTTATTTTATTTTATGCTTCTGGCGTTGACTTCTAAGGGCGTAGCTTTTCGATGTGGTGGGGCAACGCCCTAGAGTGAAGCCTAGGTTGCCCGGAACGTAGAAATGACCATAACTTTCACACTGTTTGTAATCATTCATTTTATACGATGGAAAAGCTGTTGTATTTATATTGCATTTTATGCTTCTGGCGTTGACTTCTAAGGCCCTAACTATTAAATGTGGAGCAACGCCCTGCAGTGAAGCCTAGGTTGCCCGGAACGTAGAAATGACCATTACCTTCACACTGTTTGCAAATATACATTATACACGATGGAAAAGCTGTTGTATCTATTTTGCATTTAATGCTTCTGGCGCTGACTTCTTAGGTCCTAACTATTGTATCTGCTGGACCAACGCCCTAGAGTGAAGCCTAGGTTGCCCGGAACGTGGAAATGACCATCACGTTATCATTTGTTGCAATTATTCCCGTTATACGATGGAAAAACTGTTGTATTTTTATCGTATTTTATGCTTCTGGCGTTGACTTCTTAGGCCCTAACTATTCGATCTGGTGGAGCAACGCCCTAGAGTGAAGCCTAGGTGGCCCGGAATGTAGAAATGACCATTACCTTGACACTGTTTGCAAATATACATTATATACGATGGAAAAGCTGTTGTATTTATATTGTATTTTATGCTTCTGGCGTTGACTTCTTAGGCCCTAACTATTGGATGTGGTGGGGCAACGCCCTGGGGTGAAGCCTAGGTTGCGCGGAACGTAGAAAAGATCATAACTATCACACTGGTTTCAATTATTCGTTTTATACAATGGAAAAACTGTTCTATGTATTTTGTATTTTATGCTTCGGGCGTTGACTTCTCAGGCCCTAACTATTCGATCTGGTGGAGCAACGCCCTAGAGTGAAGCCTAGGTTGCCCGGAACGTAGAAATGACCATTACCTTCACACTGGTTGCAATTATTGGTTCTATACAATGGAAAAACTGTTCTATTTATTTTGTATTTCATGCTTCGGGCGTTGACTTCTAAGTCTCTAACTATTCGATACGGTGGAGCAACGCCCTACAGTGAAGCCTATGTTGCCCGGAACGAGAAATGACCTTTACTTTCACACTGTTTGCAAATATACGTTATATACAATGGAAAAACTGTTGTATATATATTGTTTTTTATAGTTATGGCGTTGACTTCTTAAGCCCTAATTATTCGATCTGGTGGAACAACGCCCTAGAGTGAAGCCTAGGTTGCCCGGAACGTAGAAATGACCTTTACCTTCACACTGTTTGCAAATATACATTATATACGATGGAAAAGCTGTTGTATTTATATTGTATTTTATGCTTCTGGCGTTGTCTTCTTGGGCCCCAGCTATTCGATCTGGTGGAGCAATGCTCTAGAATAAAGCCTAGGTTGCCCGGAACTTAGAAATGTCCATAACTATCAGACTGGTTGCAATTATTCGTTTTATAGGATGGAAAGACTGTTGTATTTATGTTGTATTTTATAGTTATGGCGTTGTCTTCTAGGGCCGTAGCTATTCGATGTGGTTGAGCAACAACCTAGAGTGAAGCATAGGTTGCCAGGAACATAGAAATGACCATAGCTTTCATACTGTTTGCAATTATTCGATTTATACGATGGAAAGACAGTTGTATTTATTTTGTATTTGGTGCTCCTGGCGTTGACTTCTTAAGCCCTAGCTATTGGATCTGGTGGACGAACGCCCTAGAGTGAAGCCTAGGTTGCCCGGAACGTAGAAATGTCCGTCACATTCACTCTGGTTGCTATTATTCCTGTTATACGATGGAAATACTGTTGTATTTTTAGTGTATTTTATTCTTCTGGCGTTGACTTCTTAGGCCCTAGCTATTTGATCTGGCGGAGCAACGCCCTAGATTGAAACCTAGGTTGCCCGGAACGTAGAAATGACCATTACCTTCACACTGTCTGCGATTATTCATTTTATACGATGGAAAAACTGTTGTACTTATGTTGTATTTTATTCTTCTGGCGTTGAATTCTAAGTCCCTAGCTATTCGATCTGGTGGAGCAACGCCATAGAGTGAAGCCTAGGTTACCCGGAACGTAGAAATGACCAGTATTTTCACACTGGTTGCAGTTATTCCTCTTATACAATGGAAAAACTGTTATATTTTTATTGTATTTTATGCTCCTGGCGTTGTATTCAAAGCCCCTAACTATTCGATCTGGTGGCGCAACGCCCTAGAGTGAGGCCTAGGTCGCCCGGAACGTAGAAATAACCATTACATTCACACTGGTTGCAATTACTCCAGTTATGCGAAGGAAAAACTGTTGTAACTTTATTATATTTTATGCTTCGGGCGCTGACTTCTAAGGCCCTAAATATTCGATCTGGTGGAGCAACGCCCCAGAGTGAAGCCTAGGTTGCCCGGAACGTAGAAATGACCATAACTTTCACACTAGTTGCAATTATCCGTTTTATACGATGGAAAAACTGTTGTATCTCTATTGGACTTTATGCATCTTGCGTTGACTTCTAAGGCCGTAGCTATTCGGTGTGGTGGAGCAACGCCCAAGAGTGAAGCCTATGTTGACCGGAACGTAGAAATGACCATTACTTTCACACTGTTTGCAATTATTCATTTTATATGATGCAAAAACTCTTGTACTTATGTTGTATTTTATTCTTCTGGCGTTGAATTCTAAGTCCCTAGCTATCGATCTGGTGGAGCAACGCCATAGGGTGAAGCCTAGGTTACCCGGAACGTAGAAATGACCAGTACTTTCACACTGGTTGCAGTTATTCCTCTTATACAATGGAAAAACTGTTACATTTTTATTGTATTTTATGCTCCTGGCGTTGTATTCAATGCCCCTAACTATTCGATCTGGTGGCGCAACGCCCTAGAGTGAGGCCTAGGTCGCGCGGAACGTAGAAATAACCATTACATTCACACTGGTTGCAATTATTCCAGTTATGAGAAGGAAAAACTGTTGTAACTTTATTATATTTTATGCTTCGGTCGCTGACTTCTAAGGCCCTAAATATTCGATCTGGTGGAGCAACGCCCCAGAGTGAAGCCTAGGTTGCCCCGAACGTAGAAATGACCATAACATTCACACTGTTTGCAATCATTCATTTTATACGTTGGAAAATCTGTTTTATTTATATTGTATTTTACGCTTCTGGAGTTGACTTCTAAGGCCGTAGCTCTTCGATGTGGTGGAGCAACGCCCAAGAGTGAAGCCTAGGTTTCCCGGGTCGTAGAAATGACCATAACTGTCACACTGTTTGCAATCATTCATTTTATACGATGGAAAATCTGTTTGATTTATATTGTATTTCATGCTTCTGGCGTTGACTTCTAAGTCCCTAGCTATTCGATCTGGTGGAGCAACGCCCTAGAGCGAAACCGAGGTTGCCCGGAACGTAGAAATGACCTGTACTTTCACACTGTTTGCAAATATACATTATATACGATGGAAAAGCTGTTGTATTTATATTGTATTTTATGCTTCTGGCGTTGACTTCATAGGCCCTAACTATTCGATATGGAGGAACAACGCCCCAGAGTGAAGCCCAGGGTGCCCGGAACGTAGAAATGACCATATCTTTCACACTGGTTGCAATTATCACCTGTTATACGATGAAAAAAATGTTGTATTTTTATTGTATTTTATGCTTCAGGCGCTGACTCCTAAGGCCCTAACTATTCGATGTGGTGGAGCAACGCCCTAGAGCAAAACCTAGATTGGCCGCAACGTAGAAATGACCATTACCTTCAAGCATGTTGTAATTATTCCTGTTATACGATGGACAAACTGTTGGATTTTGATTGTACTTTATGCTTTTGGCGTTGACTTCTAGGGCACTATGTATTCGATCTGGTGGAGCAATGCCTCAGAGTTAATTAGGATGCCCGGAACGTTGAAATGGCCATTACTTTCACACTGGTTGCAATTATTCGTTTTATACGATGGAAAAACTGTTGTATTTATATTGTATTTTATGCTTCGGGCGTTGACTTCCAAGGGCCTAACTAGTCGATCTGGTGGAGCAACGCCCTAGAGTGAAGCCTAGGATGCCCGTAACGTAGAAATGACCATTACATTCACACTGTTTGCAATTATTCACTTTATAGGATGGAAAAACTGTTGTACTTATGTTGTATTTTATGCTTCAGGCGTTGACTTCTAAGGCACTAACTATTCGATCTGGTGGAGCAACGCCCTAGAGTGAAGCCTAGGTTGCCCGGAGCGTAGAAATGACCATAACTTTCACACTGGTTGCAACTATTCGTTTTATACGATGGAAAGGCTGTTGTATTTATATTGTACTTTTTGCTTCGGCGTTGACTTCTAAGGCCGTATGTATTCGATCTGGTGGAGCAATGCCACAGAGTTAAGACTAGGATGTCCGGAACGTAGAAATGGCCATTACTTTCACACTGGTTGCAATTATTCGTTTTTGACGTTGGAAAAACTATTGTACATATATCGTATTTTATGCATCTGGCGTTGACTTCCAAGGCGCTAACTATTCGAACTGGTGGAGCAACGCCCTAGAGTGAAGCCTAGGATGCCCGTAACGTAGAAATGACCATTACTTTCACACTGGTTGCAATTATTAATGCTATACGATGGAAAACCTGTTGTATTTTTATTGTATTTTATGCTTCTGGCGTTGACTTCTTAGGCCCTAACTATTCGATCTGGTGGAAGAACTCCCTAGAGTGAAGCCTAGGTTGCTCGGAACGTAGAAATGACCATCGCTTTCATACTGGTTGCAATTATTCCTGTTATACGATCGAAAAACTGGTATATATTTATTGTATTTTATGATTCGGGCATTGGCTTCTATGGCCCTACCTATGCGAGCTGGTGGAGCAACGCCCGAGTGTGAAGCCTAGGTTGCCCGGAACGTAGAAATGACCGTTACATTCACAATGTTTGCAATCATTCATTGTATACGATGGAAAAACTGTTGTATCTATATTGTATTATATGCTTCTGGCGTTGACTTCTAAGGCCGTAGCTATTCGATGTGGTGGAGCAACGCCCTAGAGTGAAGCCTAGGTTGGCCGGAACGTAGTAATGACCGTTACATGCACTCTGGTTGCAATTATTCCTGTTATACGGTGGAAAAACTGTTGTATCTATATTGTATTTTATGCTTCTGGCGTTGACTTGTAAGGTCCTATCTATTCGATCTCGTGAGGCAGCGTCCAAGAGTGAAGCCTATGTTGCCCGAGACGTAGAAATGACCATTACCTTCATACTGGTTGCAATTGTTCCTGTTATACGATGAAAGACTGTTGTATTTTTATTGTATTTTATGCTTCTGGCGTTGACTTCTAAGGCCCTAGCTATTCGGTCTGGTGGAGCAGCGCGCTAGAGTGAAGCCTAGGTTGCCCAGAACGTAGAAATGACCGTTACATTCACAATGTTTGCAATCATTCATTGTATGCGATGGAAAAACTGTTGTATCTATATTGTATTTTATGCTTCTGGCGTTGACTTCTAAGGCCGTAGCTATTCGATGTGGTGGAGCAACGCCCTAGAGTGAAGCCTAGGTTGCCCGGAACGTAGTAATGACCGTTACATTCACTCTGGTTGCAATTATTCCTGTTATACGGTGGAAAAACTGTTGTATCTATATTGTATTTTATGCTTCTGGCGTTGACTGCTAAGGCCGTAGCTATTCGATGTGGTGGAGCAACGCCCTAGAGTGCAGCCTAGGTTGCCCGGAACGTAGAAATGGCCATCACTTTCACACTGGTTGCAGTCATTCCTGTTATACGATGGAAAAACTGTTGTATTTTTATTGTATATTAAGTTTCGGGCGTTGAGTTCCAAGGCCCTACCTAGTGGATCTGGTAGAGCAACGCCCTAGAGTGAAGCCTACGTTGCCCGGAACGTAGAAATGACCATACCTTTCACACTCGTGCAATTATTCGTTTTAGACGATGGAAGAACTATTGTATTTATTTTGTATTTTATGCCTCTGGCATTGACTTCTTAGGCCCTAACTATTCGATCTGGTGGACCAACGCACCAGAGTGAAGCCTAAGTCGCCCGGAACGTAAAAATGACCAATACTTTCACTCTGGTTGCAATTATTCCTGTTATACGAAGGAAAAACTGATCTACTTTTACTGTATTTTATGCTTCTAGCGTTGACTTCTAAGGCCGTAGCTATTCGATGTGTTGGAGCAACGCCCCAGAGTGAAGCCTAGGTTGCATGGATCGTAGAAATGACCATAACATTCACACTGGTTGCAATTATTCCTGTTATACGATGGAAAACCTGTTGTATTTTTATTGTATTTTATGCTCCTGGAGTTGACTTGTAAGGTCCTATCTATTCGATCTCGTGAGGCAACGTCCAAGAGTGAAGCCTATGTTGCCCGGAACGTAGAAATGACCATAACTTTCTCAGTAGTTGCAATTATCCGTTTTATACGATGGAAACACTGTTGTATTTTTATTGGACTTTATGCTTGTTGCGTTGACTTCTAAGGCCGTAGCTATTCGGTGTGGTGGAGCAACGCCCAAGAGTGAAGCCTAGGTTGCCCGGAACGTAGAAACGACCATTACTTTCAGACTGTTTGCGATTATTCATTTTATACGATGGAAAAGCTGTTGTATTTATACTGTATTTTATGCTTCTAGAGTAGACTTCTAAGGCCGTAGATATTCGATGTGGGGGAGCAACGCCCAAGAGTGAAGCCTAGGTTGCACGGAACGTAGAAATGACCATAGCTTTCACACTGGTTGCAATTATTCATTGTATACAATGGAAAAACTGTTTTATTTATTTTGTATTTTATGCTTCGGGCGTTGACTTCTAAGGCCCTAACTATTCGATCTGGTGGAGCAACGCCCTAGAGTGAAGCCTAGGTTACCCGGAACGTAGAAATGACCTGTACTTTCACACAGGTTGCAGTTATTCCTGTTCTACGATGGAAAATCTGTTGCATTTTTATTGTATTTAATGCTTCTGGCGTTGTATTCAAAGTCGCTAACTATTCGATCTGGTGAAGCAACGCTCTAGAGTTGAGCCTAGGTTGCCCGTAACGTACAAATGACCATTACCTTCACACTGCTTGCAATTATACATTTTATACGATGGAAAAGCTGTTGTAGTTATGTTGTATTTTATTCTTCTGGCGTTGAATTCTAAGTACCTAGCTGTTCGATCTGGTGGAGCGACGCCCTAGAGTGAAGCCTAGGTTACCCGGAACATAGAAATGACCAGTACTTTCACACTGGTTGCAGCTTTCCTGTTATACGATGGAAAATCTGTTTCATATTTATTGTATTTTATGCTTCTGGCGTTGTATTCAAAGTCGCTAACTATTCGATCTCGTGGAGCAGCGCCCTGGAGTAAAGCCTAGGTTGCCCGGAACGTAGAAATGACCATAACTTTCACACTGTTTGCAATCATTCATTTTATACGATGGAAAATCTGTTTTATTTATATTGTATTTTATGCTTCTGGAGTTGACTTCTAAGGCCGTAGCAATTCGATGTGGTGGAGCAACGCCCAAGAGTGAAACCTAGGTTGCCCGGAACGTAGTAATGACCATTACTTTCACACTGGTTGCAATTATTCCTTTTATACGATGGAGAAACTGTTGTATTTTTATTGTATTTTATGCTTCTGGCGTTGAATTCAAAGTCCCTAGCTACTGGATCTGGTGGAGCAACGCCCTAGAGCGAAACCTAGGTTGCCCGGAACGTAGAAATGACCATCACTTTCACACTGGTTGCAATTATTCCTGTTATACGGTGGAAAAACTGTTGTATTTTTTTGCATTTTATGCTTCTGGCGCTGACTTCTTAGGTCCTAACTATTCGATCTGGTGGATCAACGGCCTGGGGTTAAGCCTATGTTGCGCGGAACGTAGAAATGACCATAACTTTCACACTGGTTTCAACTACTCGTTTTATACAATGGAAAAACTGTTTTACTTTTATTGCATTTTATGGTTCGGCCGTTGGCTTCTAAGGCCTTAATTATTCGATCTGGTGGAGCAACGCCCTACAGCGAAGCCTAGGTTGCCCGGAACGTAGAAATGACCATTACCTTCACACTGTCTGCGATTATTCATTTTATACGATGGAAAAACTGTTGTACTTATGTTGTATTTTATTCTTCTGGCGTTGAATTCTAAGTCCCTAGCTATTCGATCTGGTGGAGCAACGCCATAGAGTGAAGCCTAGGTTACCCGGAACGGAGAAATGACAATAACTTTCATACTGATTGCAATTATTGCTTTTATACGATGGAAAAACTGTTGTATTTTTATTGTATTTTACATATAGTATTTTCCATCGTATGACTGGAATAATTGCAACCAGTGTGAAAGTTACGGTCACTTCTACGTTCCTGGCAACCTAGGCTTCACTCTAGGGCGTCACTCCGCCGGATCGAATGGCTAGGGCCTTAGAAGTCAGCGCCAGAAGCATAAGATACAACAAAAATCCAACAGTTTGTCCATGGTATAACAGGAATAATTGCAAACAGTGTGAAAGTGATGGTCATTTCTACGTTGCGGTCAGCCTAGGCATCACACTAGGGCGTTGCCCCACCAGATCGAAAAGTTAGGGCCTAAGAAGTCAACGCTAGAAGCATAAAATAAAATAAAATTACTTCAGTTTTTCCATCGTATAACAGGAGTAATTGCAACCAGTGTGAAAGCGATGGTCATTTCTACGTTCCGTGCAACCTAGGCTTCACTCCAGGGCGGAGCTCCACCAGGTCGGATAGTTATGGACTTAGAAAACAACTCCAGACGCATAAAATACAATAAAAATTCAACAGGTTTTCCATCGTATAACAGGAACAATTGCAAACAGTGTTAAAGTGATGGTCATTTCGACGTTTCGGGCATCCTAGACTTAACTCTGATTCATTGCTCCACCAGATCGAAGCGTTAGGACCTTAGAGATCAACGCCAGAAGCATAAAACACAATATAAATAGAACAGCTTTTCCACAGTATATAATGTGTATTTGCAAACAGTGTGAAAGTAATGGTCATTTCTACGTTCCGACAAACCTAGGCTTCACTCTAGGGCGTTCTTCCACCAGATCGAATAGTTAGGGCCTAAGAAGTGAACGCCAGAAGCATAAAGTACAATATAAGTACAGCAGTTTTTCCATCGTATAAAGCGAATAATAGCAACCTGTGTGAAAGTTGTGGTCATTTCTACTTTCCGGGCAACCTAGGCTTCACTCTAGGGCATTCGTCCACCAGATCGAATTGTCAGGGCCTTAGAAGTCAACGCCCGAAGCATAAAATACAAAATAAATAGAACGGTTTTTCCATTGTATAAAACGAACAATTGCAACCAGTGTGAAAGTTATGGTCACTTCTACGTTCCGCGCAACCTAGGCTTCACTCTAGGGCATTGCCCCACCACATCGAATAGCTACGGCCTTAGAAGTCCAAGAGAGAAGCAGAAAATACAATAAAAATGCAACAGGTATTCCATCGTATAACAGGAACAATTGCAAACAGTGTTAAAGTGATGGTCATTTCTAAGATCCAGGAAACCTACGCTTCACTCTAGGGCGATGCTCCACCAGGTCGGATAGTTAGGGTCTTAGAAGTCAACGCCCGGAACATTAAATACAATAAAAAGACAAGAGATGTTCCATCGTATAACGGGAATAATTGCAACCAGTGTGAAAGTGATGGGCATTTCTACGTTCCTGGCAACCTACGCTTCACTCTAGGACGTTGCTCCACCAGATCGAATACATAGGGCCTTAGAAGGCAACGCCCGAAGCAAAAAATACAATATAAATACAACAGTTTTTCCATCGTATAGACGGAATAATTGCAACCAGTGTGACAGTTATGGTCAATTCTACGTTCTGGGCAGCCTAGGCTTCACTCTAGGGCGTTGCTCCACCACATCGAATAGCTAAGGCCTTAGAAGTCAAAGCCAGAAGCTTAAAATACCATATAAATACAACAGTTTTTCCATCGTATAAAACGAATAATTGCAACCAGTATGAAGGTAATGCTCATTTCTACGTTCCAGGCTACCTAGGCATCACCCTAGGGCGTTGCCCCTCCAGATCCAATAGATAGGGCCGAAGAAGTCAACGCCAGAAGCATAAAATGCAAAATAAATACAACAGTTTTTCCATCGTATAACAGGAATAATTGCCACCAGTGTGAAAGTGATGGTCATTTCTACGATCCGGGCAACCTAGGCTTCACCCTAGGGCGTTGCTCCACCAGGTCGAATAGTTAGGGCCTTAGAAGTCAACGCCCGAAGCATAAAATACAACAAAAAAACAGCAGTTTTTCCATCGTATAACAGGAACAATTGCATACAGTGTGAAAGTAATAGTCATATTTTCTTCCCGGCACCCTAGGCTTCCCTCTAGGGCGTTGCTCCAACAGATCGAATAGCTACGGCCTTAGAAGTCAACGCCAGAAGCATAAAATACAATATAAATACAACAGTTTTTCCGCCGTATACAATGAATGATTGCATACATTGTGAAAGTAACTGCCATTTCTACGTTCCGGGCAAACTAGGCTTCACTCTACGGCGTTGCTCCACCAGATCGAATAGCTAGGGCCTAAGAAGTCAACGCCAGAAGCATAAAATACAATATAAATACAACAGTCTTTCCTCAGTATGAAAAGAATAATTGCTACCAGTGTGAACGGTATGGTCATTTCTACGTTCCGGGCAACCTAGGCTTCACTCTAGGGCGCTTTGCCAACAGATCCAATAGCTATGGCCTTAGAAGGCAACGCACGAAACATGAAATACAATAAAAATGCAACAGTTTTTCTATCGTATAACAGGAGTAACTGCAACCAGTGTGAAAGTAATGATCATTTCGACGTTTCGAGCATCCTAGACTTAACTCTGAGGCATTGCTCCACCAGATCGAAGCGTTAAGACCGTAGAGATGAACGCCAGAAGCATAACTTACAATATAAATACTACAGCTTTTCCATCGTATATAATGTGTATTTGCAAACAGTGTGAAAGTAATGGTCATTTCTACGTTCCGGGCAACCCAGTCTTCACTCTAGGGCGTTGCTCCACGAGATCGAATAGTTAGGTACTTAGAATTCAACGCCAGAAGCATAAAATACCATAAAAATGCAACAGTTTTTCCATCGTATAACAGGAATAACTGCAACCAGTGTGAAAATAATGATCATTTCGACGTTTCGGGCATCCCAGACTTAACTCTGAGGCATTGTTCCACCAGGTCGAAGCGTTAGGACCTTAGAGATCAACGCCAGAAGCATAAAATACAATATAAATACAACAGTTTTTCCATCGTATAGCATGAAGAATTGCAACCAGATTGAAAGTAATGGTCATTGCAACGTTTCGGGCAACCTAGGCTTCACTCTAGGGTGTTGCTCCACCAGATCGAATAGCTAGGGCCTTAGAAGTCAACGCCCGGAACATTAAATACAATGAAAAGACAACAGATGTTCCATCGTATAACGGGAATAATTGCAACCAGTGTGAAAGAGATGGGCATTTCTACGTTCCTGGCAAGCTACGCTCATTCTAGGACATTGCTCCACCAGATCGAATACATAGGGCCTTACAAGGCAACGCCCGAAACATAAAATACAATAAAAGCACAACAGTTTTTCCATCGTATAACGGGAATAAATGCAAGCAGTGTGTAAGTGATGGTCATTTCTACGTTCCGGGCAACCTAGGCTTCACGCTAGGGCGTCGGTCCACAAGATCGTATAGCTAGGGCCTAAGAAGTCAAAGCCAAACGCTGAAAATACAAAAAAAATGCAACAGTTTTTCCATCGTATAGCATGAACAATTGCAACCAGTGTGATAGTAATGGTCATTTCTACGTTCCGGGAAACATAAGCTTCATTCTAGGGCGTTGTTCCTGCAGATCGAACAGTGAGGGCTTAAGAAGTCAACGCCAGAAGCATAAAATACAATATAAATGCAACAGTTTTTCCATCGTATAAAACGAATAATAGCAGCCAGCCTGAAAGTTATGGTCATTTCTACGTTACCGGCAACCAAGGTTTCACTCTAGGGCATTGCTCTATAAGATCGAATGGTTAGGGCCTTAGAAGTCAACGCCCGAATAATAAAATACAAAATTAATAGAACATTTTTTCCATTGTATAAAACGAATAATTGCAACCAGTGTGAAAGTTATGGTCATTTCTACGTTCCGGGCTACCTAGGCTTCACTCTAGGGCGTTGTTCCACCAGATCGAATAGTTAGAGCCTATGAAGTCAACGCCAGAAGCATAAAATACAATATAAATACAACAGTTTTTCCATCGTATAACAGGAATAATTGCAACCAGTGTGAAAGATATGGTCTTTCTACTTTCTGGGGAACCTAGGCTTCACTCTAGGGCGTTGCTCCACCACATCGAATAGCTACGGCCTTAGAAGTCAACGCCCGAAGCATAAAATACAATATAAACACAACAGCTTTTCCATCGTATAAATGAATAATTGCAACCAGTGTGAAGGTAATAGTCATTTCTACGTTCCGGGCAACCTAGCCTTCACCCTATGGCGTTGCTCCAACAGATCGGACAGTCAGGGCCTTAGAAGTCTACGCTCGAAGCAAAAAATACAATAAAAATACAACAGTTTTTCCATCGTATAGCCAGAATAATTGCAACCAGTATAACAGTTATGGTCATTTCTACGTTCCGGGCAGCCTAGGCTTCACTCTAGGGCGTTGCTCCACCACATCGGGTAGCTACGGCCTTAGGAGTCAACGCCAGAAGCATAAAATACAATATAAATACAACAGTTTTTGCATCGTATAAAACGAATAATTGCAACCAGTATGAAGGTAATGGTCATTTCTACGATCCGGGCAACCTAGGCTTCACCCTAGGGCGTTGCTCCACCAGGTCGAATAGTTAGGGCCTTAGAAGTCAACGCCCGAAGCATAAAATACAACAAAAAAACAGCAGCTTTTCCATCGTATAACAGGAACAATTGCATACAGTGTGAAAGTAATAGTCATATTTTCTATCCGGCACCCTAGGCTTCACTCTAGGGCGTTGCTCCAACAGATCGAATTGCTAGGGACTTAGAATTCAATGCCAGAAGCATAAAAAACAATATAAATACAACAGTTTTTCCATCGTATAAAACGAATAATTGCAACCAGTATGAAGGTAATAGTCATTTCTACGTTCGGGGCAACCTAGGCTTCACCCTAGGGCGTTGCTCCACCAGATCCAAAAGATAGGGCCTATGAAGTCAACGCCAGAAGCATAAAATACAAAATTAATAGAACAGTTTTTCCATTGTATAAAACGAAAAATTGCAACCAGAGTGAAAGTTATGGTCATTTCGACGTTCCGTGCAACCTAGACTTCACTCTAGGGCGTTGCTCCAGCACATCGAATAGCTACGGCCTTAGAAGTCAACGCCAGAAGCATAAAATACAATATAAATACAACAGTTTTTCCGCCGTATACAATGAATGATTGCAAACATTGTGAAAGTAACTGCCATTTCTACGTTCCGGGCAAACTAGTCTTCACTCTACGGCGTTGCTCCACCACATCGGGTAGCTACGGCCTTAGGAGTCAACGCCAGAAGCATAAAATACAATATAAATACAACAGTCTTTCCTCAGTATGAAAAGAATAATTGCTACCAGTGTGAACGGTATGGTCATTTCTACGTTCCGGGCAACCTAGGCTTCACTCTAGGGCGCTTTGCCAACAGATCCAATAGCTATGGCCTTAGAAGGCAACGCACGAAACATGAAATACAATAAAAATGCAACAGTTTTTCTATCGTATAACAGGAGTAACTGCAACCAGTGTGAAAGTAATGATCATTTCGACGTTTCGGGCATCCTAGACTTAACTCTGAGGCATTGTTCCACGAGATCGAAGCGGTAGGACCTTAGAGATCAACGCCAGAAGCATAAAATACAAATAAATACAACAGCATTTCCATCGTATAGAACGAATAATTGCAACCAGTAAGAAGGTAATGGTCATTTCTACGATCCGGGCAACCTAGGCTTCACCCTAGGGCGTTGCTCCACCAGATCGAATAGTACGGGCCTTAGAAGTCAACACCCGAAGCATAAAATACAATAGAAAAACAGCAGTTTTTCCATCGTATAACAGGAACAATTGCATACAGTGTGAAAGTAATAGTCATATTTTCTTTCCGGCACCCTATGCTTCACTCTAGGGCGTTGCTCCAACAGATCGAATTGCTAGGGACTTAGAATTCAATGCCAGAAGCATAAAAAACAATATAAATACAACAGTTTTTCCATCGTATAAAACGAATCATTGGAACCAGTATGAAGGTAATAGTCATTTCTACGTTCCGGGCAACCTAGGCTTCACCCTAGGACGTTGCTCCACCAGATCCAATAGTTAGGACCTAAGAAGTCATCGCCAGAAGCATAAAATACAAAATAGATACAACAGTTTTTCCATCATATAACACGAATAATTGCAACTAGTGTGAAAGTGATGGTCATTTCTACGTTCCGGGGAACCTAGGCTTCACTCTAGGGCGTTGTTCCTCCAGATCGAATAGCTAGGGCCTTAGAAGTCAACGCCAGAAGCATAAAATACAATATAAATACAACAGTTTTTCCATCGTATAACAGGTATAATTACAACCAGTGTGAATGTAATGGGCATTTCTACGTTCCGGGCAACCTAGGCTTCACCCTAGGGCGTTGCTCCACCAGATCGAATAGTTAGGTTCTAAGAAGTCAACGCTAGAAGCATAAAATACGATATATGTACAAGAGCTTTTCCATCGTATCAAACGAATAAGTGCAACAAGTGTGAAAACAATGGCCATTTCTACGTTCCGGGCATCCTAGACTTAACTCTAGGTCGTTGCTCTACCAGATGGAATAGCTACGGCCTTAGAAGTCAACGCCAGAAGCATAAAATGCAATATAAATACAACAGTTATTCCATCGTATAACAGGAATAATAGCAACCAGAGTGAAGGTGATGGTCACTTCAAAGTTCCGGGCAACCTATGCTTCACTCTAGAGCTTTGCACCGCCAGGTCGAATAGCTAGGGCCTGAGAAAACAACTCCAGACGCATAAAACACAATAAAAATACAACAGTTTTTCCATCGTATGAAAAGAATAATTGCAACCAGTGTGAAAGTAATGGTCATTTCTTCGTTCCGGGCAACCTAGGCTTCACTGTAGGGCGTTGCTCCACCTCATCGAATATCTACGACCTTAGAAGTCAACGCAAGAAGCATAAAATGCAATATAAATACAACAGTTATTCCATCG